>NC_136060.1:24179825-24779825 GCF_964261635.1 Lissotriton helveticus | reverse complement strand
TCTCAAGAACACCCTGCTGCACCCCTGAAAAATAAATTTGGGGGCATATGGCACACCTACATGCCCTAAGGGCATGTGTTGGCGTCATATGGGACCTTTTGTTTTTTTTAAAAAAAGCTTTTTGAAAAGAATTCGCAAATTACCACAAACTAGAAGTTGGTGGTAGTTTCCAAATCCTTAATATCATTTTTTACATATTTTTTGTTTGATACATTGCATTTTAGGAATCGTAAAATTTGCAAATCCTTCAGTGCAATCGCAAAATAAGGAATAGCAAATTTTGAATTAAGGACATTTTAAGTCATTTCCATATGTGCAGTGTTTTGAAATTATGATTTGAAAATCGTTTTTGGGGAAAAGTAATGGTTTGCAAATTTATGACAAGGACATAATGGTGTATGCTTCTCTATAAGGCATTTCAGTGTCTCTGATGTCATTTTTCCCATATTACATTATAAGACCTTTCCCCATGGAGCACATTCCTTGTAAATATGCTCCCACCTGAGCATGGCGAATTTAGATTTTGACTGTTTGAGTCACATAACCATGTTAAAAGTGACCCAAAAAAACTTGCAAACGTTTTAAAAAAACACATTCATGTGTCATAAGGACATTTTAAGTCATTTCCCCATGGACAGTGTTTTCTAAGTGGCGCAAAAGAGGCATACACCTATCATAAATCTGTCCCTAGCATTTTAAATGATTAATTCAGGATGACAATAAGATGTGGCCTATCCAGAGGTTTGTTTAAGGTGAGGCCTACTCAGGATTGCAGATTAAAGTTACGCTTGATGAAGAATACAGAGGACATAATACATGTAAAGCTCTACCAATGAAGTAAGTGATGTCAACTTCATTGCGCCAGTCATCATAAATGTATCCCTAAGCTTCTTATCTTCTTAGACATCAACCGCCATATGTATCATATAACTATTTTGCATTTCCAAAATAGCGAATTTTAAGGAATAAATAGCGATTCTTTACCATTCCAAATTTGCGATGAGCAAATTGCTAATTGCAAATTACCCATTCATTTCCATGGGCTAGGAGGCTCATATAAATGAAGGTGCAATTTGCGATTAACAATTTGCTCATCGCAAATTAGGAATTTTTCCAAAGCTGCAGGGGTGTCTCAATAACACCCTGCTGCACCCCTGAAAAAGAAATTTGGGGGCATATGGCGCACATAAATTTTAACAACATTCCTTTACCTCAAAAACGATTTTCAAATCATAATTTCAAAACACTGCACATGGGAAAATTACTTAAAATGTCCTTAAGACACACAAAAGCGTTTTTTGATTGCCTTTGCAGCATGTTTGTATCACTTTTAACATGGCTATGTAACACAAACATTCAAAATCTAAATTTGCCATGCACAGGTGGGAGCATATTTACAAGCAATTTGCGCCACAGACAAAGGTCTTACACTAAAATGGGAAAAATAACATCAGGGACAGTCAATTGCCTTATAAAGAAGCATACACCATTATGTCCTTGTCATAAATTTAAAAACAATTCCTTTTCCCCAAAAACGATTTTCAAATCATAATTTCAAAACACTGCACATGGGAAAATGACTTAAAATGTCCTTAAGACACATGAAAGCGTTTTTTGATTGCCTTTCCAGCATGGTTGGGTCACTTTTAACATGGCTATGTAACACAAACATTTAAAATCTAAATTTACCATGCACAGGTGGGAGCATATTTACAAGCAATTTGCGCCACAGAGAAAAGTCAGGGACAGTCAATTGCCTTATAAAGAAGCATACACCATTATGTCCTTGTCATAAATTTAAAAACAATTCCTTTACCTCAAAAACGATTTTCAAATCATAATTTCAAAACACTGCACATGGGAAAATTACTTAAAATGTCCTTAAGACACATAAAAGCGTTTTTTGATTGCCTTTCCTGCATGGTTGGGTCACTTTTAACATGGCTATGTAACACAAACATTCAAAATCTAAATTTTCCATGCACAGGTGGGAGCATATTTACAAGCAATTTGCGCCACATAATTCATAATTTTCTCCTTAAAGCACACTATTCTCTAAATTAAAGAAATATTTTCTCACCTTAGCAAATACTTTGAGTTTGAAAACAGTCTCAGAAACACACCAATTTGTCTTCAGCAGAGCAAAAGGTATGCACTCCAGAGTCTGCAGCTATCAAAAGCACAGAAATGCTGTAATTCTTCACACATATTTCTCACGTCACCCAATCAAAACTCTTCCCTCACTTTTTTTCAAATGAAAACCCTTCCCCCCCTCTGCCCTTTCTGTCTTTTCTGCATGGCAACCACCTCTTGGAAGACTTCTGGTGTTTGCAAGTTCACACAACTTTGTTGCAATTGAACTCTGAACTCTCAGTGCACCTGCATATCCAGTGCATTCTTTCATTTAATGATTTTTTATTGACCATTCAAAATACATCTTTCAAAGAACACATCCGTGCACCCTAACTTTCTGTTTTCAGCAATCAAAATCCACCAATCACTGTTACTGCTTCATGAACACAGAAACTCCACAGTTTTTTTCATTTTAAACTCTCATTTTTTCAACTGCCATTTCATTGCCACACTTCATCTGACTGCAGGAGAACCTTCTCTCACCATGTTTTCTGTCTGGATTGTTGGACATAGTTATATTCACTGGGCTCAAAGGTACGTTGAAAACAGGAAATTACCTAACCTCAATTTACAAGATGTGGAAATTAAGTGGTTTGGCCACAGAGGATTAAAATGTCACCAATTGATACCATTGGTGAAAACCTTTATGCATTTGCCCAAACCTGACCTGTTAATTGTGCACTGTGGAGGTAATGACTTGGGCACTTTGACTGGTGTAGGTCTGGAAATGCTTTTAAAGGACACCTTTGAGCAATTAATGGCACTTTTTCCTCAGACTGCCTTGGTATATTCAAATATATGCCAAAGACAGAAATGGAGGTGGTCAAACTAATTTTGTCCACAAATTGAGAAGTCGAGGAAGCATGTAAACAAATCTGTTTCAGCTTACATGAGAGACCATGGAATGGGCTCCCTGTACAACAATAACTTGCGTTACTACATGCAAGATATCTACAGAGGAGATGGAGTTCACTTCTCAGATGAGGGCAACAGAGTTTTCACTCTGAATTTAAGAATGTGCATTGGTACCTACTTATAAGTACCTAAATGTACCATAAACCCAAAAGCTCTTCTCAGAGCTACCCTACATCTGATCACTCACAATTATTATTTTTCTCTAACATTTTTCACTAATTTCCAACAAAGTACGCTCCCTGGGGCGCTACCCGGTACGCGAACCGGGAGCTAACCTCGCGAAATTTTTTTTAAAAATGTTTTTTTTTCGCACATATAAGCCTCCTCAGCCACCCTCAGAAAACCTAGGGGGTCAAGATAACTCTACCGTGCCCCCTTCTACCCATTCTGAACATTATTTGCCCTCCATCTTGTATCTTAATTCGACCGAAACACAAAATGGTGGACTCCCGGAACGCTTAAGGTTCGCGAACCGGGGCGCTCAACGGTTCGCGTACCGGGTCGCTCTCTGGGAAGCGCACCATCAAAAAAGGTGGGAAAGTAGTTCACAGAAAAGCCACTGGAGACAATTTCACCAAATATAGATTAGCTCATACTACATACCAATCCCTACCATTTTCACAAATTTGATTGGAATTCCATTTAGTCATTTAGCCTGTAGACCTCTCTAAATACCCTGAGGTAAATTACTTCACAAAACACATCTGAAGTGTTGGAATTGACAACCAATGAAAATGTTACTTTCATTTTCTATTTTTTTTACCTGACATTTCATTGGTTATATACCTGAATATATATAAAGGAAGAGAAGAAAACACAGCCATTTTGACTACTACTTCTTGCTGTACATTTCAATAGTATTTTCACTAATTCCTTCAACTTCTTTCTAAAGGTAAGTTTTTATTTTTAAAACTGAAGTATATTGTGCACTATAAGTTAATATGGTAAACTTTTTCTGATAGATATATACTATCCCTCTGTAGTAGTTATAGATTTAGAGAGACTTCTCTGTTATAGTTATGGATGTAGTTAGGCTTCTCTTGTATAATTATGAATTTACTTACGTTAAATCACATACACTTTTTTATATTCCTACTTCCACTCTGATACTATACACTGCCCAAAGATAAATTCACTGATAAAAAATGCCTATCTAAAATTATTCCCAACATTGCCCTATCTCTACTAATATATATTTTTTTAATCCAAATTTCAGGCAAAATGGAAGGCGAAAACCAAGTTTCTTTTGAAATGGACCTGCAAGAGAGCAGCCAAGAATTGATTGATACAATTGATCAAATTGACATTGAATTTTTCGATGAAACTTGGGACAATGAACTACTGCAATGTGTACAAGCAGTAGATAACCTCCTTGCAAATGAGGACATTTTACACCCTCAGAGACTACAATGTATATTCCATGATAATTATGAAATTTCTGACAATGAAATGTTAGAAAGTTTAATAAATTATGAAACACAATCACATTAAAAAAAATGCTTAAAAAATAAAGAAAATAAAAAATAATCAACAAAAACAACAATCAATTAACATACAGCATTTGAAAAGTCTATCATTCATTTTTCATTGCAGTACGCTGCCCAGAACGCTTCCCGGTTCGCGGACCGGGCGCTCCCCACGCAAAAAAAACAAAAAAATGTTTTTGATTTTTTTGCCCCGCGGGGCCCTTTTAAAACCTCCACATTAAACCTAGGGGGTCAGGGAGGATCTAGTATGCCCCCTTATGGTCATTTTCGCCTTTGTTTTGGCCTCCTCTTGTCTCTCAATCCTACCGAGAGACAAGATGGCGGCCGCTCCAGACTGTTTAGAATGTTGACAGACACCGGAGAGCCAATCAGCTTAGCTACGCGAAGTTCCGGGACGCTTAAGGTCCGCGGACCGGAGCGCTGCCCGGAGCGCGCTTACAGATATATATCTTTTTTTAAACGTTAATTTCTCAAAATCCACTGGAGCACATATATTGAGACCTAGAAAAGGCACATCGGGCTACCAGTCCCTACAATTTTGCCAAGTTTCATGGAAATCCATTCAGCCGTTCGGGCTAAAAGTGAGGCCAACCGCCCTATGGAAAACTCAATGTTAAAAACACGTTTTGGGACCCCCCTTTTTTCTCGGCCCCCCCTTGACGAAACCCCCCCAAATTTCCAAGGGCTGCTCAGAAACAAAATGTTCCATTTTCCTGAAAATTTCAGCCAATTCCGTCCACAAACGCCAAAGTTATTAGACATAGAATTTTCAAAAATCCCATAGGGAAAAAATCCTAACTATATATACCTACTGGCGACCGCCAGTAGGTAATATATATATATATATATATATATATATACACACACACACACACACAAATATTATAAAATTAAATACACAAATAATAATATTACTTATATTTAAACAGTATTAAAAAAGAAGTAAAGTCTGGGAATAATAGATCTACTATTCCCACTCTATTATGTGGACTAGTAGGGAGTTAAAATGTACTACTCCCACTCCAATGTATGCCAACAGTTAGGAAACAGTTGGACTTTGGAGGGATTGCATGTACTATTCCCCCTCCAGTCTGTGCAACTGTAAGAAAAGGGTTGGGCTTTAGAGAGGTTAAATTTGCCATTCCCATTCCAATCTGTGCAACAGTCTGGAAAGTGTTGGATTTAGGAGCGCATAAACGTACTAATCCCACTCCAGTCTGTACAACAGTAGGGAAAGCATTGGACTCCGGAGGAACATTGGAATGTTGGAAGCTCCATTGCAAACAATGGAGTACTCCGGCCTTATAATGGCTGGTATAAGCCCGAAGCTCCAACATTCCAATGCTCTCCCTGAAACCTTTGTTTGATTTGTTAGAACATTCTGCCCTCTAGTGGCAGAATGTTCTTATAGCCTTACAGCTCTTCGTAGCGGGGCTATACCGGCTATTAAAGTCACGCTGCCTTGTTAAAGTCCCTCGGCTTCGGCTCGGGCCTTTAACGCTGCAGCGGGCGTTTAATAGCCGGTATAGCCCGCTACGGCGGGCTATAAGGCTATATTATATTAAAAATGTATAAATCACCTAAAAGTGCAAGCTATATTTCAAAATATTATTAACAATTATACAAACAATAACGCATAAAGTAATACATGAACTAACACACAAAAAGATATTTAAAAAACTATATTTTTAAAACTATATCATTGAAAACAATATTGACAACAATGATATTGAAAGCAATATGACTTACCTGAAAGCTTAATATTCTAGACAAGACTATTTCTGCATCACAATATTTTTGCATCATAATATTATTGTCCGATATGTCTACAACTCGATATTTCTAATCTGATACATTGTCCAAATATGATATATAATACCCATTGTTTGTATTGTTGAGTCGACCCTTTATTGCAATAAAAAAATCCTAACCGACGTCACAAAAAACCAAAACAGAATATATCATGCAGAAGTGTTTCCCAAAGTTTAATATTGTTTACATAGGGTTGTTTTGGAAGGGAAACAGCCACTACAGCAAGGCTTTTTCAATGCATACCATTAACCATGCATACATTACAATGCATGCGTCGTTACCACGCATAGCCTTTACCATGCATACCTTTACAACGAATTAAGTTGTAAATGTATGTATGGTAAAGGTATGTGTGTGACAGGTAAACGCCATTACCATGCAAAGACTTTATTACGCATGCCTTTACAACTCAATTTGTTGTAAAGGTATGCGTTGTAAAGATAAAAATCAGTTCTATGCAGGTGGAAAACACAAAAGATCTCCTAGAAAGCTCTTGTTTGGATGACGGTGATGTTGAGTGAATTTGTGGCTGAAGATAAGCACTTGTGACATTTAGCCACTGAACGGTGGTCCCGGATTACACAGTTATTATGTAAGGGGAGCTTTTCATATGCGCACTGAAAAACCCTCCATCTTGGAAGCTCTGTTTCTGCAACTGAGCATTGTTAAATGCGACCAAAATGTCACCTGCACAGGAAAAAAACATTTATTGGTAAAAGATGTGGAGGCTATCAGCGTTGTTAGAGGAAACGGAAAGACACTTCTGCTTCCTCTATACGACGTGCACTGCGCCGCAGAAGAGCTTGGAGAGGAGACATCGAGGAGAGGTAAGGGGGATTTTCTAAGGGCTGTCGGGGTTGGGGCATGCAGAAGCCTGTTTTTAAGGTTCAAGAGAGGGAGGGGTATTAGTTAGAAGGGTTTGAAGGTAGGATAATAGCGCAGTGCTCCATTTTGAGGTTTCATGGCAGGGGTATTTCTTTGAAGCTTTGGGAGCCCGGGGGGAGGGCAGGGCAGTTGCGCCGAGGTACAGGGGAGGGGTATTTTTTAATAAAAAAGATCTTGGGGCTAGAGGGCGCAAGGGAGCAGATATAGGACTTGGGGCAGGGGTCCGAGATAACCTTTACCATGAAAATGCCCTTATCATGCATGGTTTTACAACGAAATTCGTTGTAACCGTATGCGTGTTAAAGGCATATTTTGTGGTAAAGGTTATGCGTGGTAATGGCATTCGCGTTGTAACTCATGCATGGTAAAGGCATGCGTTGCAACGGAATGTGTTTTAACGTCATACAACTGTTTTGGAATATCCATCTCTTTTCATATGCATCCATATAAAGATTTGCTGAATCTGAAGCCTATCACTGCTTCTTTAATCTACAAGTAGTAATGCTCTTAAAATGGATGCAATTTTTTTGAGAGAATTTCAACAGTATTCTGACTGTTGGTTCAGTGGCTAGCGGTTCTTTAGATCCCAGACAATTTCAATCACATCTAGTGGTTTAATTCAGGTGTTAACTGGTCTCTACAATGTTAGTAAGATTTGATATTTTGTGGCAATGTGTAAATAGCTCTTATCACAGATATGAAAAATGAAAATGAGGTGACAGTGAAAATCTTATTTTTTATTATATCCTCAGGCTTTAGTAAATCATCACTAATAATAAATAATACTTTTTGCATGCAGACAGATTGCTCAAACAGTTGACAGAAAACGGATACCTGAGAATTCTTTTGGAATACTAAGAGGGTGTGGCATGCTTCTAGGGAAGAATTCTTACATAAAAGATGAACTAAGTACAAATAATTTCCACTTGTTTCAAACAACCAACTAAGTCAAGAGGGTCATTCAAAATGGCCATATTCCTAAATGGGCACACCGCTCAGAAAATACTCTTTGCACTGAAAAAATAGGAGTCTTAAAGAAGACCTAGCAAGAGCATAAATATCAAAATAACTAGCGTGTAACCAATATCTTTCACAAATGTAAACATTTCCATCATTGTAAGGACACCACAGGAATGGAATGTCTTGGTTGGAGACCAAACAATAACAAGAGAAAAATGTGGGTTTGAGGGCCAAAATGTCACACCCTAAAACTTAAGTAGTTGTAATATACAAAATAGTATATGCAATTATGTGCACTTCAGCCTCCTCCACGTAGTTAAAAATATTTAAGAAACTATAAAGAGGATAATTTGAGTTAATTAACAATTAAGGGTCTCATTAGGATGTCGGTCTGAGGCTTTCCGACCAACATCCTTTGTTTGACTTCCGACTGCCATATTACGATTACAGGCAATCTGAAGTCAAACTGGCCAGTCATTCTGGCTGGCTTCTCACAATGTTGGCCAGCTGGAAACAGTAACGTAATCCCTTACAGACGGCGTTTCTGCTGTCGGGATTATGATGTCGGTTTCTGGCAGGTTTTCCATGTTGGGCTTTCTGACATGGAAAGCCTGTCGGAAAGCAAATTAGGGGGCCCCTAGTAGGGCCCCAATCCTTCAGCATCCTCCAGTTGGGGGCTTGGGAGCACCATAGGTGGCCTACTGTAAATCCCTGCACCGTGTGGGAGGCACCTCATGGTGCCTGCCACGCAGTGCAGGTATTCACAGAAACTTCCATTTCTTTATGAGAACTTGTGTTGCAGCCGTTTTCGACTGCAGCACAAGCTCCCGTAGAGAAATTGGAGTTTCCAACCACAATATGTAGTATTAGGGGGTGCGGAATCGCTGATCTATGGTCGGTCAGTTCTCACAGCGAGACGGTTCGGACAGACGTAAGTCCGCCGACATCGTAATAGGCCCCGAGATGTAAAGTACTAAATGCTCATTGGCAAAACACTGCCATGAACAACATCATACTGTGAGATAACTTGAATGAGCAATTTTCCAAAGAATGAAACAGAATTCAAGAGAAGGCAATATTAATGAAATATTTCTAATAAAAATAAGCCATTGTTGATTACGCAATTTTAAACACCACAGGGAGGAGTAAACAAAGTAAACAAATTTCAGAATATTTGTTTCTTCGTGGTGAAAAGTCAAATTTTTTCCAGATAACACACTGAATAGACAAATCTTGTGGTTGGGTATATGATTTCAACTGAGGGTCACATTTTCTTTTGTTGGGGGGCAAATACCGTATCCGAAGTTAGTCGATGGCTTGGATATTTCCTTGAAGACCATATTCAAAGCATGAAAATACGGGGTACTAATATCACCCGCATGAGAATATTAGAAATAATTTCCCCAGCATTCAAGGTCAGGCGTAAAGTTACAGGATCCCCTTGTTTGCCTTCTCATTAACATCTCTCCAATCCATGGTGAACAAAGGCATTAAGAGAAAAGAAAAAAAATCCCTGAAACAACTAGAAGGAACTTGGATGAAGACTTCCAATCCTTGTGATAAAATGATATATCTGAGACAGATGCTGACATATAACTAGAATTAGGAACACTAAAAAAGTCTGTTTAGCCAATAAGATATTACAAGCTAAAAACAACTGCCAGGAACTGTTTAAATTAACTCACTCTCTTTTGAACCTGCAAATTGTCAGTTGTAATGCTCACCCCCACACAAGAACTGGTGAACTCTATTGCCTAAGTTTCAAGATTAAAAAAGAAAAACAAGGGACATCCTTAATAATGATCCATTCTATAATACTTCCAACGTGACTAATATGTGCAACACATCTATCAATGAGTTTAGCGGTGTACAGTCATAATATCGAGTCAATTATTTCGACTGGACAGAATATCGAGTAAAAAATATAGAATGGACATAATATCGACTAGACATAATATAGACAACAAAAATATCGACTAGAGAAAATTAATATCGAATAGAATGGACATAATATCGAATCAAAAATATAGAATGGACATAATATCGACTAGACATAATATAGACAACAAAAATATCGAATTTAAGGTAAGTTAATAATAATTTTTATTTTTTGTGTAATATAAGTCTGTAGCGGGTTGTGGGTTTATAGGGGAATAGGGTGGGAAGTAATTTAATTCTAATTAATTAAATATGTTAATTTATTTATTGATATATATTTAGAATTAATTGTTAATTAATTATTAATTGGTAATTAATTAAAATATAATTGGTAATTAATTATAATTGATTAATTGATAAATATTTTAATTTTAGTAATTTATTTTCTGTAGCGGGTTGTGGGTTTATAGGGGAATAGGGTGGGAAGTAATTTAATTATAATTAATTAAATATGTTAATTTATTTATTGATAATAATTTAGAATTAATTGTTAATTAATTATTAATTGGTAATTAATTAAAATATAATTGGTAATTAATTATAATTGATTAATTGATAAATATTTTAATTTTAGTAATTTATTTTCTGTAGCGGGTTGTGGGTTTATAGGGGAATAGGGTGGGAAGTAATTTAATTATAATTAATTAAATATGTTAATTTATTTATTGATATTTTTAAAAAATTAATTGTTAATTAATTATTAATTGGTAATTAATTAAAATATTATTGGTAATTAATTATAATTGATTAATTGATAAATATTTTAATTTTAGGGTTCAGGGTCAGTTGTCAGTTTTTGGGTAAAGGGGTATTTTTAGGGTTCAGGGTCAGTTTTCAGTTTTTGGGTAAAGGGGTATTTTTAGGGTTCAGGGTCAGTTTTCAGTTTTTGGGGTAAAGGGGTATTTTTAGGGTTCAGGGTCAGTTTTCAGTTTGTAGGTAAAGGGGTATTTTTAGGGTTCAGGGTCAGTTTTCAGTTTTTGGGTAAAGGGGTATTTTTAGGGTTCAGGGTCAGTTTTCAGTTTTTGGGTAAAGGGGTATTTTTAGGGTTCAGGGTCAGTTTTCAGTTTTTGGGTAAAGGGGTATTTTTAGGGTTCAGGGTCAGTTTTCAGTTTTTGGGGTAAAGGGGTATTTTTAGGGTTCAGGGTCAGTTTTCAGTTTGTAGGTAAAGGGGTATTTTTAGGGTTCAGGGTCAGTTTTCAGTTTTTGGGTAAAGGGGTATTTTTAGGGTTCAGGGTCAGTTTTCAGTTTTTGGGGTAAAGGGGTATTTTTAGGGTTCAGGGTCAGTTTTCAGTTTGTAGGTAAAGGGGTATTTTTAGGGTTCAGGGTCAGTTTTCAGTTTTTGGGTAAAGGGGTATTTTTAGGGTTCAGGGTCAGTTTTCAGTTTTTGGGGTAAAGGGGTATTTTTAGGGTTCAGGGTCAGTTTTCAGTTTGTAGGTAAAGGGGTATTTTTAGGGTTCAGGGTCAGTTTTCAGTTTTTGGGTAAAGGGGTATTTTTAGGGTTCAGGGTCAGTTTTCAGTTTTCGGGTAAAGGGGTATTTTTAGGGTTCAGGGTCAGTTTTCAGTTTATGGGTAAAGGGGTATTTTTAGGGTTCAGGGTCAGTTTTGGGTTTTTGGGGTACAGGGGTACTTTGTAAAAATAAAGTAAAATTACATTTAAATTACATTTATTTAATAAAATTAAATTATATTATAATATTTTTTATTAATTTATATTCAAAAAATTATTATATACTTACCAATACTTATGTTGTAATGGTATGCGTTGTAAAGGTATATGCGTTGTAAAATCTTGCGTTGTAAATGTATGCGTTGTAAAAGTTTTTGCGTTGTAAAAGTTTTGTTGTAATGGTAGGCGTTGTAAAAGTATGCGTTGTAACGTCATACATCCCTGGAGTGGGAATAGTAATTTTAACCTCTACGCTATCCAGCGCTTTCCCTACTGTTGCACCCACTGGAGTGGGAGTAGTAAATTTTACCTCTACGCTATCCAACACTTTTGCTAATGTTGAACTCACTATAGTTGTAACAATAAATTTTAAACATTTTCTAAAATGTTATATATGTTTATTTAATAATATGTTTAAAAATATATATATATATATATATATATATATATATATATATATATATATATATATATATATATATATATATATATATATATATATATATGTGTGTGTGTGTAATTTTTGGTGATATAATTTTTTTAATTATATAAATTATTTATTAAAATTATATTTTTTTAATAATTATTTCTAAGTTTATATTAAATATATTTATTACTATATTAGTTTTAACTTACTTTTAAGACATTTTAAAAAATCGATATTTTGACAGTCTATATTTTTGTAAGTCGATATTTTGGAGTCGATATTTTGGTACTTACCTGTTTGAAGATAGGGAGTCGATATTTTGTCAATCGATATTTTTGACTCGATATTTGTGTATCTCGATATTTGTGTCGTCGATATTATGTCAGTGATCCGAGTTTAGCCTCGTCAATTTCTCCTCAATTTCTGAGTGCCTCAAAATTATTGCAATTAGTAAACCCTCAAACTCACCACAAGATATCGGTCCAGCTCCTCACCTTAAAACATTTAATGGTACTATTGCTCCCATGCTCTGTCAAATTAACACCTTCTCTCTGTATGAAAGGTCAGTCTCTTTAGCTTTAAAAAGGGATATTATCAGACTTGGTCTAAAAAGTTCAGAAGATCCTGCGAGCTACAGGACAATTTTCATTCTCCCATACCCAGCAAAACATGTGAAAAAGCTAGGTACTTAACAACTTTACTCATACCATGAACAACATTATCTCTTATCATCAAGGTTTCTGTCATGGGTTTGGTATTGAAACCGCCTTACTTCTGTTATTGATGATCTAAAGTGTAGTGTAGTTCCTATCTTCCCAATAGGCTCTGCGCATTGGAATAATACCTACAGCAGTAAAGGCCTAGGCCAGACGTTAACTAGGTCTACTACTGTCGATACTAGACTTAAGTTTTGGGTTTGCCAGCGTAGCTCAGAGTTCGCTAGAAACTTTCTCGAATGTTCAGGAAAGAATTAACTCCCCTGATTAGACAAGAAGGGATTTAGTTTCTGACAACCATAGAACATGACAACTTTGCTCTCCCCTAATCAAGAGTGTATCTCCAGAGTCGTGTGAGCACAAGGCAATTATTTTACTCAGTCAGTACGTGCATTCTTAGTCTCATCAGATTGTAGAGAAAAGGAAGAGACGGGCGTGTTCAATAAAAGGTGTTATTTATTGATCAGTCTCTTTTCTCGTACAAGAGAAATGGATCGATATTATTGCAATACTTATAGTTAAGTAAAGTGCATACATTAAAAGCAATAGTATAAAATAATACTGTAAAAACATTGATATGGTTTCTGAGCCATATGATGTTTAAAATGATTAAAATATATTTACATACACATATACATTTGACTAAACGTACTCAACTGGTGTTTCTAAATACGCCTACCCCGTGTACCTGACCTAAGTCTAATGCGTGGGCGGGAATAGAAAGTTACAGTTTAAGTTAAGTTTGTTTTTGCCAAGTGAATAACTAAAGAATTCTCTGTGAGGGGTTATTCAGTTCTGTACCTGGAAGTTAGGATGAATGAGGAATGGTATCTCTTTCTCTGCTCTCGATATTCCAGGCTGCCTGCGAGGGCTGCCCGAAAGCGCCGGTGCTGGGTCTCTCGGTAGGAGATAGCAGCGCGTCTCTCAGCGCGTCAGGAAGGCGGGGCTGCTGCCAGCGGGGTCTGCTCTGCTTCTGGGCTTCGGCAAGTATGGCTGCTCCGTCTCGTCACCACGCGTGTGTTTGCATAGGGCAAGATCGGCAATATTTATACCTTAAAGGTGCCGAGATTGACGTAAGGATGGACATAGATACGTCAATAAAGATGTCATACGACTTGCTCGTTAGCACATTCTTTTACTGAAGTTCTCTGTGAAATCAAAACAATGGCCGCACGGATTTTCCAGGTTGTCATAGGTTTGATTTGTTATGAGAACGTCGTATGCCTTATCAGGGGCTGGAGGAATGTCGTTTGTCTAATTAGATCTCAAGCGTTATGACCTAATCAGATAACACGTTCCTGTGCCGTAGTGTGACTGCGTCAGATAACAGTATCTGCATCATGGGGGCTTTTTTTGCCTCATGGGCTGACTGTTAGTTAACTTGATAGTTAGTTTAACCAGAATAGGGTCAGGAATAGGGGGATTGATTCAGAACCTATAGGAATACATGACACCCACTCCACGCTAACTATGGTCATATTTACTAATCTATGCATAGTATAACATAGTACAACATATTATAGAGTATAGTGTATACCTCACCACCCCAAAATACATAAATGCATTTTGAAATTTTCAAATATACTGAAAAATTGCAGTCATATATATTGTATGCACTTAAGCTATGAATTAAACGCTAAAGTAAACACGCATTCGTAGACATTATTGCTTATTTAGTATATGAGAAATACACATGAAATGGCTCTTAATATGGCTATACAGAAAGAAAGTTCGAGACCATTTCATCACATAATAAAATATTTGTGAACATACCAGCGGGCAACTAAAGTTTATAAAGTATCTAAAAATAGAAATCTTAGTTCTCTAGGAATAGTTTCTTACTTTAAGCAGAAGATAAGTGTCCCGAAAATTTTGTAAAAAATTATTTGGGGCTGCTAAAAAATTGCTGTCCGTGAACTGGTGGGAAAAATTGTTCATGTGACTTTATTTTTAAAGTTGAAGGCCGAATTCAGGGAACGCCGTGTGCGAGCTTGCTCAAAAGTCTCTATTTCTGTTCTGGAGAGAACATCATATCATTAAGGCTTTCGAAAAAACTGTCAACAGCTTCATGGGAAAGTTCCACTAAGTCGGAAATAGGTGTAACCATGCATTCGTGCGCATGATTGTCTCCATTGACATTCTGATTCGCATTGCTGGCAGAAGGTCGTACCTGATCAATGCTGCTTTCATCTTGAACTTCACTACTCTTCAATCGTAGTGGTGAAGATTCCACGAATGCCGTCATCAGGATTGGCAGCCTTTGAGGGCAGCACAAAGCGTGAACCTTGGTAGGAACCAACAATGTATCTGCATCCACTGGCGCATCCGATTGTAGCGTCAGACAGGTGTCTAACACGCATTCTTCTCCGCATAGCAGACATCTCAATACAGGTAAAACACATCTTTGCCACATTGGTCGAAATGATAGAAACCAAGTCATGTTCAGGTCTCTAAGCCGGGAGAGTCCCAGGATTTTTGATATCCGGTCCCGGTATCCAATGGCTAGGATTGTTTCTTCCATTGTCGCGAGAGTTTGATCTGTGACATGGGTTGCCATAACGAAAAATAAGGACTAAGAATAGGATTCCTGCAATTAGTCCCAGGATCAGGGGAAGTCCGCCAAAAATCGAATGGACGAAATCTGGAAAAATACCCAGTATGGCTTTGAATGGTGTTAATGCCATCGAAAATACTGTCTTAAATACCTTTGAGACCCCAGTGGTATCAGAAATATTTAAGATTTCGCTCAGGATTTCCGCGAAATGTACGGGGGAATTAGTTGATAATAATGTATGTATCTCTGCAGTCGTCCTTGCGACTTGTAGATCATACGTTTCTTTTGATGACGAGAGCCTTGTAGGCGTCTGAAGAAGCACTGTTTTCATTCTGCTTAAAGTATCTATTCGAATAGAAGTAATTTTCAAACTGGGCCATGCCCTTGCCTCCCTGTCTGGAAAGGAGCTGGGGAACAAAGAACGTCCACAGCATTTGACCTTCGCAGTCGTAGTGACTAGATAAGGAGTCCCGGGCATAAGACTACAACATTTGCGGTCTACAATAAGAATGTAACTCCCATTATAGAGTCTTTGAAAGAATGGTTCTATTTCAGTTGCAGGTGCGCCTTGCTGGTGACATGAAAGGTTGTATGAATTCCCTTCACAGGCTCCATGCAAACTAATTCCGTTACACAGAAGCGTGCCGCTTAGTGACATAGCACAATTGTTGCCACTAAGAAACACTTTCTGTCCTTTATTACTGACACATGCATGTGAATAGGGCAGGTTCCAAGTTGTTTTAAGGTACCCCTTCCCCAATTTCTCGTACATGCCAGCCTGTATATATTTTTGGCAGTATTGAAACCTGAAGGTTGAGATTGGAATATTTATGATTCCGTGGATTATCCATTCACTGACAGGTTGTTCTGACATTGTCATTGGTAATCTTTCTAGTTTTTCAATGCTCAAGATTGTATAATCAGCACCCTTTTGCGCTATACCGATTTGTCTATCAGTAAGGTTAAAGATTTGGAATAGTGACGTTGTGTTGATTAAACGCCAAGGCACGTAGCCTGAACGCAGATTTTGTAACGTCCAGCCAAGCTGTACAATAGAACGCAATTGTGACTGACCATGTTGTAATAACAGTAAGTCTTGCGATAATATATCGATTGCTGAAGACACAATGCTGTCCAATGAAAAAATTCTGGAGGACAGAGTCATTAACCCATTGTCCACTACAGAAAGTGATTTTTCCAAATTAATACGGTCAATTTCCCGTATTCTCTCTGCTGTTTCAATTTGATTAACCTTCCAGGCCTCATTGTATGCTGCATATACAGAGGCTGCTATGAAACGTTTTTGACGCTGTTTGCGTGGTCCCATTATGAAATCACGCAAGTCAGCACCATCAGTAAGTAAAGTTAGGTGTTGCTTAATTTCAGGCAGTGTGGAAGTTTGTAGCCACTGAAGGCATAATTTGCCCACACTGTAGGTTGTTATTATCCCTGGGTGATGTCTTTGGGGATATCTAGGGTCTGGCCTGGTCATTTTGAACCCCTGTGTTTTATTCAGGAATCTGTTTTGACAGTTATTTGTATCTGTGGGCCAGATTAACCATTGTTTCCAATCAGGATGTGTTCTGTTTTGGTTTAATATATGGTTTACGTCTATCTCTTCATCCGTATTAGAGCTATTGCTAAACATTGTTGGCTTTGGAATAGACGGTTTATTTAAATCTTTGATTTTGGCTAGGCCAAGACAGGTGGTTTGTTGAACAGTGTCATTTAAAAATATCATTTGTTCTGGGATCATGCAAGCTCTAAACAAAGCTTCTAAACCCTGTACTTGCCATTCTTTTGTACCCCAAACACTTTTCAAATCAACATTTTTGTCCCAATAATTAAATCCTAAAGTATTCATTTCTTCGAAGAATGAATCTGAATATATCAACTTTGTGTTGGTTATCATGGTTTTCATCCCTGTCTTGTTTGACAATTTAAAATAAAATGTTTCAGCATTACTTGTGTTAAAACCTGAAAAATATGAATATTTGTCGTAAACGGTTCTTGAGCTCCCTTTCGGAGGTGTTGCACAATGTTCCCATTGATTATAATTTAAAACATTTCTAGGTTGTGCAGATTTATGTAAAAAATGGTTACCATAGTGGTTATAGCAATACATACTATCATAATTTGTAGAACCTTGCAAATAATCATGTTTTGTAAATTTAGCAGACATTACTAAGTCAGACATCATGTTATCAATGCTTTCGAAGTCCCAATCATCAGCAAATGAGTTTGGTTTTGCAATGTCACTCAAGGAGATCTTGATTTGGTGTGGATATTTCAGGATCTCGACCGGACCATAAATTTCATAGTCAGTGTTGTCCCAGGCTACCCCACCAGGTATCGGATTGGCTGTGAAGTTGGCTGAAGAAAGTTCTCTTTTCTCGACGTGTGAAGATGTGTGTGGTTTGAGGATCAAGTTGATTTTCTGACTTGCTGTGCATATTTTCCCTCAATGAAGCGTCCCAAAGTTAATACCATGATGAGCCAAAGTATGAGGATAAATGCACCAAAACCCACCCAAAATTCAATCCATGGAGAAATCAGATATGTTTCTTTCAGTTGGTTCAAAAGTTCCTTAGCTTTGTCTTTAAAGGATTTTGATGATGGCTGTGTCTTTGATTCACTGAGGCTTTCAGAGGAATCATCGAAGTTGATGAAGTAGCCGGATGCAGTTCTGTCAATTGTTCCAATTGTTTCAGGATTTTTGTTTCTTGAATTGTCACCTGGTACTTCATTATAGACTGGTGTGTCTCTGCTAAATGTTTTTATTTGGGTTTTCAGAGGTCTGAGTTCTATTGCATTGTTGCATAGTCCTTGTTGTTCTTCTGTAGGCGTTTCGAATGTGATGAGCCTCTTTGTTAGGACCTCTGTACTGGTAGCAAACCTTGGTGTTCTGCTACTTATTGGGAGTCCACTTGGCCTACTGTTTGTTATCGGCCACATGTTGTGGTTTTACCAGGTCGATGGATACAACTCGGTTCTCCTTTTTACCAGCAAGTGGCGGTAGTACAACTGATCTTGTCCCGTTGACAGACAAGACAGGAACTGCTTTTCTGTAAGAAGGCCCAAATTCCTTCTTTACCGCGATCTTCTCCCTGACTAGATCCCCGACTTTTGGAATCCAGACAGGTCTTGCTGGGACAGGTGGTGATTCTTCAGTGGTTGTTGGCTGTTGTTTCAACTGTATGTTGCTCAGGTCTTTTCTTGTTTTGTTTAAGTCCTGCAAAATAGCCAAACGGTCTTTGACATCAAAGCTTTTTTCTTTAACCACTGAAGTCTGACTGTCGAGGTCAGAGATAATCATTCTAGTTCCAAATAATAACTCGTACGGACTGAATCCCTTCAGAGAATTTCTTGGCAAGTTATTGAGACTACGTTGGACACTTATTAGATGTTTGACCCACCCAGCTCCCGAACCTAATATCCTTTCCGCTATAGATTGCTTTATGCCTTGGTTTTTTCTTTACACCATCCCGTACCCTCAGGAAGGAAGTGAGAAGATTCCCGCTGGGCTATGCTCATTTGGTCATGTTTCCCCTCAGGCTTGAGGGCTAGAGTGGAGACAATGGTCAAACGTAGCATGCTCTTAGCGTATATGCCATTTAGACTCGCAAATCTTTGTATAACAGTCCGGACGTCAGCCGAGTGCTGGTGATCTACATTATAAGTGGAACTAGCCTGTATATGTTAATCGCAACCCTTCCTTTTTACTCCTGATTTTTTCTGGAGTAAAACGACGAGGTATTAAACTGTTTCTTTCCCCACTGCGATCTCTGTTGCAGTTTGGGCAGTTTTTTACAAACATGGTATGACGCAGGCTCATGCCTGGCCACCAGTACCTTGATTGTAATTCTTCCAGAGAATCTTTTAGTTTAAGGTGTCTGAGACCCTCGCCCATATGTGCGTCTGCGATTAACAAGTTTCTCCTGTCCATGTTTGGAATCACCCTATCCCCCACTCCAGGGATTCGAGCAAAAGGGACGGAGTTTGCATCGATTATGTATGTATAATTGAGTGGATAGTTGATCGGTAACGCTGAGCAGTCGCCTTTTGATGACGTTTTCACCGCCAGCACTGTTTCACCGTCAATGTATTTTAATGTACGCTTTTTTCGAACTACGGGAGCCGATTTAGTGGCTGCCGCTGCGGCTGTTTCAGCCAATGAATTCCCTACAACGGGAACGCCATCACGCTGATGACTCAGTGAGTGTGTCACGTGAGTCTTTGGTAGTTCTTTTTGTAAAAGAGCTATTTGTTCCCAGAGCAATTTCTGCTTTATTGGTGCATCTGTGTCATCTTTGTAACCGTTCTGAATCCATGTCTGCAAATCCTTGTTATATGCTTTGACGCAGTAATATGAATCTGACACTATAAGTGTCGGGAATTCGCGATCCGCATTATCTAGCGCCATTTTTAATGCTATTATTTCAGTTTGTAGTTCTGAATTAGTTTCTACTGAGTGTGATTTTGTTAATAGAGGTTTTAGTTTACCTCCGCGCCACACTTCTTTTGTAATCTCACATGTGGGGTTGTATGCATGTTCTCCCCAAACGGAGGGTTGAGCATGTCCGTCTGTATAGATTACACAGGCGTAATGTCGTAGAGGCAGAATGTCGATTGGCAGAGGATACGTCTTTTCGTATTTTAGATTTTTTAATTCTTCTAGTTCTTTAGAAAATTGTCAACCAGGCTATACTTGATAATTCATATCCTACGTATAAGACCGTTAAATGGGCAATTCTGGATTTTTTAAAGTTGAATTTGTAACCCTCTGCTGCGAACCCAAGTATTATGGTGTTCACTCTTTTCAAGTGAGTATCCAAGTCATCGTCTGTTAAGTAAATGTCATCGACATAAGATAATGCTTCATCATCATATAGTTGCAGTAATTCTGTTACTCTCGCTGAGAATATCCCCGGGCTGTTCTTGTACCCCTGGGCTAACCGACAGAATTGCTTTTGAGTGCCATTTACTGAGAATGCAGTTAAATATCTGCTCTCTGGCGCTATGTTTTGACAAAAGAATCCATTGGAGATGTCCAAGGTTGTTTTGTATTTTTTGCGCACTATGTTATTCATTAGTGCAGCACTGTGTGAGTTTTGCACTGCAAAGGTTTTGCAACATGTGTTAAGGTGTCGGTAATCCAAAACTAGACGATATGAATTGTCTGGTTTGGAGACCGGAAACAAAGGATTGTTCATTTGTGAGGTGCAAGTTTCAATCACCCCCTGGTATTCTAGCTGATCTAGTATTTCATTTACCAGTTTTTTAGCTTCTTGCTTAATTGGGTACTGCCTTTGTGCAGTAGGTTGTGATTTTAACTGGATTTTGTGAGGAGGAGAATCCTCATCCCATCCTACATGATTTTTATATAAAGCAGGTGCTAAGGCCACTGCCCACTTTCTAGCAAGTGTGTATTTTTTATGAATCGGGATTTGATTCGAGAAGGCAGGCATAATTACTTCTTCGCCATGAGGGCACTCCCTGACAAACTCTGGTGGCCAGTCTTTTTCAGCTAGAAGGATGTCATAACCCTTGGAGAGGTTATCCCAAAATAGTCCCCTTATTTTCCTAGTCTTATCTCCCTCTATACGTAATGTTATCTCGTATATCTTGTGGGGTTTGCTAACTCTGGTGTCTGCAGTTTCCACTTGAAGATATTCATTCGTGTCCACTGTCTCCAGATGATTCATAAGGACTTTGCGAGCTATGCTCACTTCTGCTGCGCTGTCTAGCATTGTCTGAGCCCACTCTCCGTTTTTCAGTTGTGTCCTCAGTATTCTCGGCATTGTTAACTACCTTGATACTGGCTACCTTCTTTTTTGGAAATTGTAATTTCTTTTTTTGTTGAGCAGGTTCCTTGTCTTTGGACTTGGCGTGCTCTTCTCTTTGTTCTGATCGTCCTCTTCTTTCCGATTTCTGCGAGGAAGTCTGAAAAGATTGAGAGGGACGTGTATCAATGTCTTGATATCTATCAGGTTTTTTAATATTATCCCTATTTCTAAGGTTATATCTTTTCCCAGAGGGGTCACTCTGGGGTGACCTGTGTCTCTGGTTCGGAGATTTCTCCCTTCGCCTAGGAGACCTTCCTCGGGACTGGAATTTCTTTTCTTTTGGATTGGATTGTTTGTTTCCATCCCAGTTCTTTTTTGGTGAATTATTATTAAAAAATATTTTTTCTGGACTTTCAGTCAGTTGCGGTTTTACTGGTATTCCACCTAAACTATCTCTACCTAGTTCTTCATAAGATTTTTCTATGATTCTGGCAATTTCAGCTGGTTGGTCTGCTATATCTGTCTCTTTTAACCTCTGGCGGATCGCCACGTTTGCTGCTTCACCTTTTATATTGGCTAATAATATAGCCGAGACCTGCTTGAAGTCTTTCAGTAATTTCATACCAAGAGTTAAAGCTGGTTCTGGACCGTATTCATCTTGAATTTGTTTTAGCACATCTGGTATTACCGAAATGGATGGAACACCGTGCGTTTTTGTGTAGATTGAAGCAAAGACTGTACCCCAAGTGTCACAGTCCTCTATGTGTGGTGCGATTCCCATTGGGAGACATATAGTCAGAATCCTGTGTTTTTCTAGCGGGGTGGTGTCAGGAAACACCGCCTCTATTTGGGTGATTTTCTGTGCCAACCAGAATGGTATCTGTTCCCGTTTAGCCGGAACTTTACCTAGGCAGGATTGGATGTTCTGTGGTGTGATTTTATTTGTGTTCCCCTGGTGAGGGGTCAGCTGTGGAAGTTTAATCGCTGGCTGAATTGTTGAAGTCCGCATTACATACTGGACTAATTGTCTATGAATTTTTAGTAATTGTTTTAGCTGTATTAACAGCTCTCCTGTAGACATTCCTTCGATGTCTGGGTGTGGTGTGTATCCGGCTAAGACCGGCCACGTTGCTCCTGGTCTACCTAAAGGACCGAGCCTGGTGATGTGATTATTATGTATTAGGGCGCCATCAAATAAGAGCAAATGCTCTTGGAATTTGAGTGGTACTTCCACCTCCTCGAAAGGAGTGTAAATGTCGGGTGGAACCTCTATTTTGTAATAGTGGAAGTACTTTGTTACAGCATTTGCTGCTGGAAAATGTATCCATGTATAGTATACCTCTGTCTGCCGATATTCGTGTGCCTCAATTACGAATATGACTGTGCCACCTCTAGGTGTCAGTCCATTTTCTATAAGTTTTAAGGTTATAGATTTCCTTTTGGCGACCGGGATGAGTATTATATCCCCGTCTGCATCTAGTGCTGCAGTATCAGCTGCTACTATTTCAGCTGCTAATCTAACTGCCTCTCTTTCTTCATCACTTTCTGACATTTTACTGTTAGAAAGGTTATTCTTTTTGTTTGCAGATCAGGTTTCTTATGGAACAAAGATTAGATGCACAATATTTTGGAACAGTGTATCCTTCAACGTTGACTAAACCAAGAACCTTACATAGGAGTTCCCTCCTGTGAGGTTTTGGAGGATATTACCTTTCACCCACTCCAGACGTCTTTGGAGTATTTGCGAAAAGGGGTCTGAGTGAGAAAGCACGACTGAGTTACTCTAAATGTCTTACGTTAGTTTTATCGCCCTTTCCAAACGCGTTGGGCGCCATGTAGTGTAGTTCCTATCTTCCCAATAGGCTCTGCGCATTGGAATAATACCTACAGCAGTAAAGGCCTAGGCCAGACGTTAACTAGGTCTACTACTGTCGATACTAGACTTAAGTTTTGGGTTTGCCAGCGTAGCTCAGAGTTCGCTAGAAACTTTCTTGAATGTTCAGGAAAGAATTAACTCCCCTGATTAGACAAGAAGGGATTTAGTTTCTGACAACCATAGAACATGACAACTTTGCTCTCCCCTAATCAAGAGTGTATCTCCAGAGTCGTGTGAGCACAAGGCAATTATTTTACTCAGTCAGTACGTGCATTCTTAGTCTCATCAGATTGTAGAGAAAAGGAAGAGACGGGCGTGTTCAATAAAAGGTGTTATTTATTGATCAGTCTCTTTTCTCGTACAAGAGAAATGGATCGATATTATTGCAATACTTATAGTTAAGTAAAGTGCATACATTAAAAGCAATAGTATAAAATAATACTGTAAAAACATTGATATGGTTTCTGAGCCATATGATGTTTAAAATGATTAAAATATATTTACATACACATATACATTTGACTAAACGTACTCAACTGGTGTTTCTAAATACGCCTACCCCGTGTACCTGACCTAAGTCTAATGCGTGGGCAGGAATAGAAAGTTACAGTTTAAGTTAAGTTTGTTTTTGCCAAGTGAATAACTAAAGAATTCTCTGTGAGGGGTTATTCAGTTCTGTACCTGGAAGTTAGGATGAATGAGGAATGGTATCTCTTTCTCTGCTCTCGATATTCCAGGCTGCCTGCGAGGGCTGCCCGAAAGCGCCGGTGCTGGGTCTCTCGGTAGGAGATAGCAGCGCGTCTCTCAGCGCGTCAGGAAGGCGGGGCTGCTGCCAGCGGGGTCTGCTCTGCTTCTGGGCTTCGGCAAGTATGGCTGCTCCGTCTCGTCACCACGCGTGTGTTTGCATAGGGCAAGATCGGCAATATTTATACCTTAAAGGTGCCGAGATTGACATAAGGATGGACATAGATATGTCAATAAAGATGTCATACGACTTGCTCGTTAGCACATTCTTTTACTGAAGTTCTCTGTGAAATCAAAACAATGGCCGCACGGATTTTCCAGGTTGTCATAGGTTTGATTTGTTATGAGAACGTCGTATGCCTTATCAGGGGCTGGAGGAATGTCGCTTGTCTAATTAGATCTCAAGCGTTATGACCTAATCAGATAACACGTTCCTGTGCCGTAGTGTGACTGCGTCAGATAACGGTATCTGCATCATGGGGGCTTTTCTTGCCTCATGGGCTGACTGTTAGTTAACTTGATAGTTAGTTTAACCAGAATAGGGTCAGGAATAGGGGGATTGATTCAGAACCTATAGGAATACATGACAAAAGATGATTGCAGGTAACCAAATTTTAGGAGTCGTGATACTTCAGGACTTACCCACCACCATTGGTACCTTTGATGACCAAATCTTGCTTGGAGCTCAAACATCCTCTTTTTGAGGATAAAGGCCTCTCTAACGTATTCAAAGAAATTCAACTGCATCCTTTTTCACCCCAACCTACTCCTCTCATTTGGGATATGTCTCAGGGCTAAGCATTTTCCCCACTACTTTTCAATTTATACATCCAGCCCTTAGTGACACTACTCAACCAGTTTATTGTCAAGGTTTATCTATATGCCAGTTAGATGCAGCTCATCATTAACTTAAATGATAATCCTGTGTATCTTTTCACAGGCTTGTCAGTTATGCTAAACCCAGTGGCCCAGGGGATGAGTCAAACCTATCTTCACCTCAAACCAAAAACAAACAAAATTCTGCTTTGGTACAACAGAATAAACAAAAGGGACATGACCGTCTGACCACCCCAAGTGAGAGAATGCTCTTTCTCTGTTTCCTCAGTGAGAACTGTAGGCATTCTTCTGGACTCTGGGCCCGATTTATATGTTCGGCGATATGTATTCACTGTTGAAACAGAGTATACATACCACCAACATAAAGGGCCGCCCGCCCAATCTAAATGAGGGCAGACATTTGGTTTGATATGGCGGTGACTACTCCATCACCGCCATAGCCAAACACCTCCATCGGCCCACCACAGTAAGGGCCTTTAAAGAAGTTTCAACATGTCTCCCCACCCAATCAGGATGGGCGGATATGTAGTCATTTTTTTACTATTGTCAGCGCCAGGCAAACACTGGCGGTGAGGGACAGTAAAATGTAAATAATGTTTTCCTCGATATGGGAAAGGACTCTCATGGCAAGGGAAACATGACTTTTCTTATTTTCAAAAAGAAAATCCCATTTTGAGATTCTCACTTTGAAAATAAAAAAAAGAATGTTTGCTACAGGGTTGTGTGAAGCTGACGCAGCCATGCACCAAACAGCAAGCTGCATAGTCAGGACTGCTGTGACAGTGGTTCCTGCCAATGCCTTATTAATGACAGCTAGCTTAACGGTCACTTATAAATTTGACGGTCGGGACCTCCACCAGGATGACGTAGGTATTTAACCCATCACCCTGGCAGAACAATGCATCCCCCCCAAATTGACTTCAGCCTGCATCCACTAGATTTGTTTACTACACTTCGTTATACTATGCTTGTCCTTCTCTCTTAAGATTATGGTTGCTAACACTTTTTTCCAAACATTTATAGGTTATTGCAACTCTGCTTATCTAGGCTTTCTCAAAAAATCCATACTTTGTTTACAGAAAATTCAAAATGGTTATCTAGATCCATATTTTATCTTAAGAAATTTGAATCAGTCTCTGGCTATATTTCACAATTACATTTGCTTCCAGTAAACAAACAAATTCTCTTTAAATCGTCATGCATATATAGAGTACCTTTCATGGCAATGCTCCAAAATGTCTGATGGACAATTTGATTAATCATATCCCTGCTAGAAGCTGCAGATCTAATAATATCAGTTTCACAGTTCATTGCTATAGATTCAACGAATATGGCGGCAGAGCTTTCAGGATGCATGGGCCACATTATGGAATTAATTTTCACTGAAGATTTCTTTTCAACCTCAGCTGATAACATTTCGGAACCTTCAAAAACCTGGCTTTTCTTGCAGTAACATTTCTATCTTTCTTGCCACGAAGTGCCAAGAAACTGTTTTCGAGTTCTAGCCACGGTACACAAATCCCGATAAATGATAATAATGATCTACATTAACCATTAACAGACTTGCTACACTCCCACCACCTTCCCTTCCCTTCCACTCCTGTGTGGATGACCTGTTGATGTACCGCCACCATGATTCAGTGCCGCTTGGTATCGCAACTAATAGGAAATAACACATAACGGCCTCAAAAGCACTAAGGTGTGATGGAGTATTATAATCTCGAAAAGAATGGATATAAAACAAATTCTAATACTTGGCCCACCAAAACTCCTCAGCCAAATTGATGCCCGTTGCCCATCGTTCACCTAATTGGTGAATTCCTACCAATCAAAATGAAAGCATGACATCTGCAAGAGATGTAGGATTCAGCCTAAACCCTTTGGGTGCGTCTGACGGCCCCAGGCTGTCCGACGTCACAGTGGGCATGTGTGGAGGACGGCGGAGGGCTGTCTGAAAGACGCCCACTCATGAATTCACCCGCACCGCAGCGGAATTCGCGCCACGGTCAACAGGTTAAAGCACAAAGAGGAACAGTAGTCAATAAAAAAGCTAAGTAAAACACTCCTGTTTATCCACAAACAATGATACCTAGGTGGTCCAATTAAGCCTAGAATATAGTAATGCTTTGTAGAAAGAACTTCCAGCATCCAAAACCATAAGACTGCAGGCGATGGAAAACAGGGCATGTACACACAGAAGATCCAGATGCAAACATAACGGTGACCACAAATTCTGTGAGGTATCCTTGCCCTCCGGAACAACCTGTCCAGTAAAACTTGCCACTTCCAATCACTGACACATTTCAGGACAAGATTCCTATTTTAACACCATGAATCAAGCATCTTCCAATACCGCCAAAGTTGTGTTGATCTGATATACATTCTGCATCTCTAAGAGTGCCTCGTCCTTAGTCAATATAGTAGGCCTAAGAACGCCCACTCTACATGATCAGCGTAACCGTGACCACCCAGAAATGCAACCACACAGGCGCGGTCCTGATCACTATAAACCTGCCACGTCATCTCTCAGGTATGCCAAATCCTTTGCCTTGCAATCCCTGAACCCTAGATCATTGTAGCCAACACCAACCAGCCCCTCTCCAATGAAATGTAACCCTAATGTATAAAAACCCTTCACATTTACGACTAGAAGCAATTAAGATCTGCAGTCTACAAGCAAACCAACAAAAAATCACTTCCCAAACTGCACTGTCTTTTTGCCTTTAGTAAACCGTTATTATGACCCAAATAAGTGCTACTTCTATTTCTTCTAAGAAAGTGAGAGACTGGATCAGCCGTGCTGAAACTTGCATCGCTGTCCTGCAGCTTCTCTATAGTTGTCCTAAGTGTGTGCTTCACCCACTGAGCTAGGTTTTCAAGAGAATGGTAGTATATTTTATTATCATTCGCAGTCTCATTGAGGTTCCATTCAGAAACGGAGCAGACCTTACTGTAAATTGGGGTTTGTCCAAAAAAATGACAATCTAACAATACTGTACATTGACCTATGAAGTAAGCCCATTTATTTTAACATAAATCTTGGCAGCCATGCCTTATTTTTCCTTTCAGTAGTGAACATATGTGATTGCCGTTTACAAAATCTCAGTGCTGCATTATATTTGATTCATGTTAAACCAATGAGAGATATTATGAATGAAAAGTAAATTGCACAAAACTCAAATTTTGTTTTGCCTTCAAAATGGAAACCCATGCATGTATTCATCATATCTATGGGTAAATGGTACTAGGTTGCTGTTTGGGCTTGAGAACAAGATTCTGGTTCTAATGTATATCTTTCTCCTTCTTGTACAGAAATGCACTGTGCAGGCAAACATTCTCGTTGTGCCCGCCCTCAGCAGTGCCGAAATTGAAGAGATGATTAGAAACTGGTTGGAAAAAGATCACCGGAGGCTGACATGTGGTCAGAAGACAACATTGTTGGAAGCTTGCACTGCTTGTCCATTACCCCTTTATGCAGCCTGTGCTTACAGCGAAACAAGCGCATGGGCCTCATTCAGTCCGGCCACAGAGATCTCTCTGCCCCCAGATCTATCCAGACTATTCTCCCTTTTCCTGGGCAGGATGGAAAAGAACCATGGGGCGCAAGTGGTGAAGAAGACGTTGGTCTACATTGCACTGTCGCGAAATGGAATTACGGAGGAGGAACTGCTTGATCTTTTGTCCTTGGACCAGGCGGTCATGCAGGAGATGAAACAATACCAGAACATGTCTGCTTCACTCTTCCCACAAGGGCTCTGGCTGAAGCTCCGTAGCGACCTTGGCGCTCATCTGGTGGAACAAAGAACAGAGCAGACATATATTTTCCGCTGGGCTCACTCAGCTCTCCGCCAGTTGTGCATTGACAGGTACCTGAAGTCAAAGGAGTTGCAGCTATCTTTTCATTCCACGTTTGCTGACTACTATCTGGAGAGCAAGAGCCGCCACCGTGTCTGGAAGGGGGATGAAGACTACATGCCCCTGGCATGGGTCCTTAAGGAGGGAACCAAAGTCAATTATGTCTTCAATCTCCGTAAACTTCTTGGCACATCCTATCACTTAATCCAGTCCAACCAAATTTCCAGGATGATGACAGAATGCCTATTTAAGTACGAGTACCTGCTGCACAAACTATGGTCCACGTCCATCGTTGATGTAGAAGAAGATGTAAAAGCTGCTGTCAGTCCCGACAGGTCAGTATGCAAATGTGAAAGCAGTATCATTACCATTTTCACGAATTCCAGTGATCCACCACAGCAAACCTAGCCATATGTAAGGCTATGCAAAAATAAGACGTTAAGAATGGGTTCCATCTCATTTCGATCAATTATTATTTTCTGAACCCTATTGTCATTTCCACCCAGTGAATGCATGAACCACATAGCTCTAGCTTGCCAGTCCTTTTTGAGATTTCTCCCTTATTTCTTCCATGCCAAGCCTATCTTCTCGCATGACACCCTCACCCCTGTTGCATAACATCGCATAGACATTAACCAAATTTGGTTTTGAGCTCTTGATTTAAAGCTGGCAAAAATATTTGGCAAGGAAAAATGTTTTAGGCACAGATGCCTGAGAAAAAAATATGCAGGAATTTTGGAAAGACAGTTGTTTATACCATAGCTTAATTTGTGTTGCAAAAAACTTAGTTCAAGTAGAGTCAACAGAGTAAGCAGAGATGTAGCCACTAGACATGCACTTGCAGCCAGAGCAGGGGCTTCATCAGTGCTTATTTTGAAAAACATTAGGTGCCTGGGCCTATACCACTCATTGCCCCTGCCAACGCTGCCAACAACAGTTCCAAACCATCTCCTCCTATAAGTGTGACAATTCAGACTATTGCATGCCCCAAAGCTATAAAATTAGCATGGGCGGTAGGTAATAATAATTTTTTACGTATTTTGAATAAGTAAACAACTGTTGTACACACCCTAAATCAGACAAACAGCCCACTGTGTGGCAGACTGTCGTAAGTGCCGGTGCTGCCAATTAAGTGCTGTTGCCAGCACTGGGAATCACTGGCTCAAATTAAGCACTGTCTCTATGAAGGCCGAAGAGAGTAAGGATAGGGTAGTATGTGGTTAGAGAGTCTTAATAATAATAACAGCTTCAAAATAACAAGAGGAGGTCCGTGATGTTTCTCAGTATTGTTCATATATATAGTTACATTTATATTTTTCTTAACATAATTATATTGATGATGCTGATAAACAAAACCTTTATGTTTAACAGATGCTAAAGAGCCTTGTGTTGGTTTTCTTCCTATTCCCAGATAAAGTTTTAATAAAAATGGTCAAAGGAGTTAGTGTGTGAGATACCCCTTTCCAATCCCATACATATTTAAGAGAAGATGTTCTAAAAAACAGGGCATCTGGGTCCTTCCCTGCATCAGTCCCACAACAGGCGTGGTGTATGAATGTTGCTTTGTGAATAAAACTGAGTGTGATATTCAGCACGATTTTGATGTTAAATTTCTAAAATCCGGTGGTTTAGATGGGACATCAATGAATATTCCTGTAGTTTTCTGGTGTACCTAACAAGCCCTACTATTTTCACGAGTGCTGGGACTCACCCTTTCAACTTTCTTTCGAGAAATGGCGGTCATTGCATTGAAGGTAAATACATCAGGAATCATTACATTGTAGCCACTGCATATAGAGTCACTACATCACAATTACCTTGACATCACAACTTCAAAGATAAGTGTTACATTTATGTATTTATATTTGTGTATACGGTACATATTCATTTGTATACAGGCTTTCTCTTTCTTTAGTTCTTTTCTCCAATGTCTCTTATTTCCTCCCTTCATCCTTGCAGTCTTTCTCTCTTTCTTTTATTCCCCCTGGAGTAAATTTCTATTCCTTGTTTCAATCTTTTTTTCTACCTTCTTTAAGGGGGGTCGCCTGAAATGGCAGAAGCCCTCTGCCTACCACACTCACTCACTCTCTGTCTCTTACACAGATTCACCTAGACACATGATCAGTCACACACAGGCTGACTCACAAATTCACATGCAGACATTGTACTCTTTTACCTGTCCATCCGTACACTACTTACATTTGGGAAGCGGTGGTGCTGCCTCCTAGGTGTTGCTCCAGGCTTGCATTGTGCTCTGCACCTCAGGGGCCATATTATACAAGTGCCTTGGGGCCGCGACGGGCATTTGCGCCCGCCTTGTGCGCTCTCGGGGCATAACAGAAGGAGCTGCAGACTCTTGTGCGACGAGTTCGCGGCTGGACTAGGGCAGCACATTTATCATATTGTAGCACATTTTCAATGTTTGTGCTGGCTGCACCTTTTAAAAGGTGTGCCCGGTGCAAACAATCAAAATGCGCTTTTTGTGTAATGCGGCCCCAGGTGTCTAAAGTTGGGAGCAGGAGGAGAGGCCTGCAACAACCCCTTAGTGGCCCAGCCATGTGTCGCTTGGACTCTTCATGCCTCAGGAGGCAGAGAGAGCTGCTGCAGAAGCTCCCGATCGTCAGAGGCATATAGAAATAGAACTTGTGCATATGACAAGGGAAGAGGCAGAGGACTTATGTTAAGGTGAGCCGAAGATCCATGGGATACTCTACCTGAGGGAAAGTGGAGTGGAAAGTCAGGGCATCAGAACTGCCCTTCACAAGGGCATCTTGCTAAAAGATATGGTGGTTAACCTCTCAGGGGTTTCTTTAGAGACAGCACACAATTAACAATCATTAGCATAGATCAGTATTATTGAAAATTGTACAACAGGAGTGGAAGTTCTATAACGTGATCCGATCACTTCGGGTTCTATCTATAAATAATTAAACAATTGAAGAAAAATATCAGATTGGGAAATTGGGAGTAGCCAGTTATATCTGACTATCCACGCAAATACATGGGTTAAAGTTAAGACCAATCACAGTAAATGCTACATATGAAAAATACTAACCGCAAACGGCCTACACAAACGCTGCATCTCTGTGCCACTGCTGTATTATGTATTATAATTACACATCTGGTTCCCCCATCAAAAGATCACAAATACCAGTCAGCCTCTTCGGGTACTGTTAAAGACAGCAGTTTAATATAAGAAAATAACTTATTGCCGATTTCTAATACCCAAAGAAGAGTACAAAGATTGCTAACCAAAGGAGGCAGATACAATTATGAAGATAAGTTAGAAATAATTATGAAAAAATAAAAATCTTGGTTTTTAACAACTATGTGAGAACAATTCATGTGTGATACATAAGCAATTCTAAAACTGAAGTAGTCTTTATCTAGACATATTTGTGGATACCCACCTTACAAGGAGGAGTCGCCTGGATAATCTAAGGTCATAATGTAACGTAGTGGTGTCTGCCTTAACCATCAATATGGAGGAGGACCTATAGGGGAGCTATTCACTGGCTTCAAATCCAAAATTCACTCCACCAACTTGTATGGAGCTGCAGCATTGTTTTAATAAATTAAAATATTCACATATATGTGCTTCAGATTTAGTCGCTGTTAAAACAATCTACCCTTTTTTTTGCATCCACACATCCATTGGATTCTGGTGTAACTGCTCCAACCGCACTCGCAGACCAAGACTTATAGAACTTTAGCCTAATTTAAAACTTGGTGGATGCGATACTCTGTCAAAACAAGGTGGACATCCCGTTCACCTTATTACAAGTGTCATAGGCTATGATGCACTTGTAATGTGGGATATGGGAGATCCTCGACGTTTGTGATTCATCTGCCAAATTGTAAATAAGACCCTATGTTTTCATGTGCTTAAAGGAGAAGCAAGGGACATTGAAAAACAATGTGTAAGGGGTATTCAGAGAAGCAGTTGGAAATAGTAAATAAGCATTACTAAAATCTATAGGTAAAAGATTGAACCTTAATAAATGGCAAGATTTTATAAAGTTGTAGGTACTGCAGTTTAAATCATGAAAACTAAACTTTGAGTCAAAAAGTAATAAATATACTCTCCATGGTCCTAGGTAGCAACACAAGATGTGATAAGGCAGCAACAGAAGAAGTGATCCGGATTCTAATTTGCTTTCTTCTTACTCCTGATGGACAGAATCCTGGTTGTCATTTAAGGGCCACTGTGATTGTTCTTTAAACCCTGACGAGTTATATGCTATCCTTGTGATGTCAGCCAATTAGATGATAGCTAAGGAGGAGAGCTGTCAAGAGAGTAAAAATTCGTCTGAATTTTCCCTAATTAGTGTCGTCATACAGGGCAACATTCAGCTGCGATCATGACTACTTTTCTTCAATTAAACTGGAACTTGTCCCATAACTTCAGGTTGGATTGTTTCTAAGCGTGTAGGGCAAACTCTTATTTGCCTACGGCTGGTCTCGAGAGAATTATTGAACAGAAAAACATTGGACTGGAATGCGTTTTGAGCAATTATCATTGTCTTTTGGAAGCATTAGACCCATCATTTGTGTATGAGTGTGTAGTGTAGTGAAGCAACCTGCAAGTGAGGGGATCGTTTGGATGTCAGTGGTGTTCTGACCAGCCCGCTGCTCTGTGTGGTGTTAGTGTAAGACTAGCAGGTGCTCCGTAATCTACGTGCACCAGATATGTAAACTAATGGACTAATTCTATGTACCCCGAGGACACTGGATATGGTCAGCTAATCCACAAACATTGACAAAGACAATAGGTTTGAATTTTACATAGTGAATTCTCACACCCACCTAACATCCAAACACACTGGCATATGATAATAATGATAACTTGTGTTATTTAGTATTTTTCCATTCTCCGAATCACTATAAATACCATATATTTTTATTACCAATTTAATGGCACTCAGTTAATCGACCTCTGAAGAGTCAACGGATAAGTTAGCTTTGATGTGATTTGAAGTTTTTACGTAAACAACTGAACTGGTAAATTTATGGGTACAATGTCTCTAAACTACCTCAATTTGTTGTAACTCTCCATTCTAGGCCTCTTGTTTTATCCATAGTAAGCTTTGCAAGCTTTAGCATCACTTTCTTTTATATATTGGACTGCATCCACTTATCTTCATTCCTTTTCCTTCTTCTAACTGTGGTCTCCTTAACAAAGTTTTCTATTATAAATACGGAAGACGTATATTGGTTCAAATATTCAATCTCTCTAGGCGTTTGCAGCACTTTTCTCTCTTTGATGCCATTATTTTTGGATTAAACTAAAGTAAACATGAAAGAAAAATTACCTACACCCTTGTGGCATTTTAAGTATTTTCTTTAATTAGTTGACGTTGCAAAATGGCCGCTTCAAATGCCTAATTAAAATTCCACATACATTGTTCAAGAAGCTGTTGGGCCATTATCTACTCATTGTAGACTTACGTCTATGATTTAAAAAATTCAGATATTTTCAGGCGTAAATCCGTGTATCATAGATTTTCAATCTTAATCCTGCTGCCTGGCAGACAATCCCCTTGGAAGAAAGAAGCGAAAATGCGCATTAACCAATCAAACTTCTTTTTCTTTCTCAAAAGCCCTAATATTACATCTTTATGGAATGGGTGTTTGGGACACTTTTGCATCACTTCTGGGCATACTTACTACAGCCTTTTCGGGGCATAGTTGGTGTACAAGTGGGCTGGGAAATTATTGGGAGGTTTTGTGACTCTCCCAAAATTATGTTGAGTGGCGTTTCTCCACTGACTCACTCAGTAGAACACATTTTTATGTTGTAGCTCTGCAAATTTGACTGTGAAAATTCTGCCATACCTGCTTTTTCTCCAGTTATAAGTTCCTTCTACGGGAGTAAATGTCTACAACTTCTGATTATATTAATTATAATGTGTTTACTCTGCCCCTACAAATTTGACTGAGGAAATTCGGCCATGCCTTCTTTTTCTCCGGTCAAAGGTTCCAGCTACGGACGTAAATACCTTTAAGTTATTATACTGTTATTTAGAATGTCAAAATGATGCCCAAAAGAGGGATTTTTTTGCAATGTTGAGTTTAAATGTTTGTGAATCCTGTTCCCTGAGCCTCTCTGCTAAGGGCACCACAGATTTAGAATAGCACATTCTCATCCAAGCAGCACCAAATCAAAAAGAGCAACAGAACTCAGAATTCTTAGGATTTCTGTCCCTATGGGCTGAAAAGTTGCGCAGCTGTCCATCCTGCCACGTGTTTTTATTTTGTTGTATCAGGATTTGCAGATGCTACGATCTTATTCTGGTCGCAGATTTCAGTTGCATACACATGCCTCCAAATGTAATAAGTACTAAGGCGTAAATGATGTAAGATCAGTTGTCAAACACGACATTTCATTAAGTAGTCGTTGGTATGGTATTTCATAAATGGAGCAGTGCTTTATTAAGCTTGTCAGTCAACAAGGTCTTTTATGGGAGGCCAGCTAATGTATATGCTTTGACTAGTTTGCCTAGTAGGCATCTTGTCTAAAGCCAGTTCTTCTTCATGCTCGGCATATGCCTACACACATAACATCCGTATTTTGTGTCACCCCTTTTTATATAATAGACCGACTGCTGACCTGAATCTGTTACTTGAAGTTCTCAAGCTGTCCAGGAAAGTTCTGCTGAAAGATCCCTGTCAGCTGGCTTCACAACTCGTGGGGCGCCTACAACAGATTATTGAAAAAGACAAGCCGGTAGCACCAGGTATGCCACACTTTTGTCACATTTGTAGATAAATATAGAAATGAAAATATAATAGTGTTCTACTTAAAAAAAAACAAATTGATGTGACTTTACTGAAATGTGAGAGGTAGCGAAAGTGACACCTTGTTCAATTCCGCACTTAATTTGAGCTGGTGTTTGCCGGTACTGTGCAGCCGCACTTAATTATGTTAGCAAATAATTATGACAGTCCACAGCATGGTGGCCCTGTCTGTCTATTTTTAAATATCAGCAGGCGTTTTTAATAATTTTTTATACATATAGGCCTAGATGTCTCAAGCCTTTTGCGATTCGCAAAGGCCGAAATTCTGCGAATTTCGGCCGTTGCGAGTCGCAAACGGCTATTTTGCATTTTTTGAAATGTATGAAATAATCTCAATTTAAGGAATCGCAAAAATTTGCGATTGCTTATTTTGCTTAAGCATTTAAGGAATCGCAAATTTTGCAATTTCTTAAATGCGATGTATGAGGCTGTTAGAAATTGCGATTTTGTGTTAAGAAATCGCAAATTTCCACTAAATTGTAGTTCGTGGTAATTTGCGATTTCATTTGAAAATGCCCTATTTGGCATTTGTGAAGGTTGCATGTGACGCACATACATGCCCATAGGGCATGTATGTGCGCCATATGCACACACATGTACATTTCAGGGGTGCAGCAGGGTGTCTTTGAGACACCCCTGCACCCTTAAAATTATTCCTCAATTGCGAATTCGCAAAATGCGATTTGCAAATTAAGAAATAATGCACAAGCATTCCTATGGGCCTCCTGGCCCATAGGAATGCATTGAGAATTATTCCTTATTTGCGAATTCGCAAAGTGCGAATTCGCAAATAAGGAGGAATAAGAAATCACAAAAAAAAGCGATTTTTTACATACATTCCATTTTGAGAATTCTAAATAGCGATTCCTTAAAAATCGCTATTTAGAAATCGCAAAATGGAATTTTGATACATCTAGGCCATAATGTATTTATACTACCATTTCCACACCATTACTGAAGCTGTGAGTGAGAAAAATCCAAAGGCAGGGACAGTGAGTGGTGAAAGCTGCAGTGAGTTCCTGATAAATGTCTTGGGCCCTGGTAATTACCTTTTTTTTTTTTTTTTACAAATTCTGGAACCATTTGATACTTGATTAAATCACAGTGTTAATATACATTGCCACATTTAGCTCCTCAACAGGATCCTTTTTACTGCTGGTTGGCTAAAGAAATGCAGAGTAGAATACGCACATATTACTTTTGGTTCTGAGTGTCATGTTAACATTCTGTTCTCACTGCTTCCTTCCTGACCCCATACACCACTGTTAGCAATTCATTGCCTATGAGACCACGTGAAGGTCTACAACATATTACCTCCATAGCAGATTGGTAAACATTACCACAAAATGCTAGCAGCTAGTAAAGACAAATTATGTTGAAATACTCTGCTCAGAGTGCGATAATACTAGGGTTCCAAACTGCTGCTGCGTCCCCTTACTGGATTGTACACCGCACACACTCCAAAAGAGCTCTGCACTACCCTGGGCCTGCAGCAGTAGTAGCTCTTTGTCAACAGTTGGGGAGAGGAGTTGGCCTAACGGCTAGGGCAGTCGACCTCGAATCTGGGGGACCGGGTTTGAGTCTCGGCAATGACGCTGAACATCCTGTGATTCTGGGCAAATCACTTAATCTCTCTGTGCCTAACAAAAATTAATATGTCCTCATGTAACGCAACTGGTGCTATGTAAAGCGCTCTGATACCCAATACCTTCGGTTCAAGTTTGCGCTATATAAAGCTTCATGTCTACTGGTTGTCGGCAAGTATTGGGTGGACAAATCAATATTGGTGCAGATAGAGCCTTCACTGCAAATGAGAGCATGGAGTCCAGCACAAATTATTTAATGCCAGTGCTTAGTCCTTTTTTCATTTTATACATCTAGCTTTTGGAACATCCTTAGCTGTCTCGTCAAATGACTGTCTACTCTGAAAATAATAAAAGATATTATACATAAAAAGTGCTGTGGTGAGCAGGCTACATATATTGGTCTGTTAAATGATCATTCACATCTTGTTTGAGAGCATACAGCATGGAGCAGTGGGCCAGCCCACATTACTCATTGGCTACCTACCCTTTGAGTGTCTGCACAAAGCCTGTGCACATTGTTCGCATCCACTTAAAAATAGTACCCTTCTCTTCATTGACAGTGATGCTCTTTTTTTTATCTTTGAATAACTGCTATATAGTGTGCAAATGAAATTGAAACATTGTAGTTGCCTGATATTTGAGTGCTTGCTTAGTTAGGTCTTTATTTGTTCTTGACTAATTCCCCAATAATGATAAAAATATTAATAAAATACATTGCACAACTAAAAGGCTTGTAATTGAAAAACATGACTACTAAAACAACTATAGAGATTGATTTAAAATGTAAATTTTTTATTGTGAGCGTATTGTGACAACGTTTAGCTAGCAACGTCTTTTTGTGGTATATGCTTGCAATAAAAAAACACTGTACAAAAAAAACCTGATATGTTTGGCTTGCCAATGCTTGTTTTATATTGTGAGCAGTAAAGTGTCCCCTTAAGGTTTATCTATTACTACTTTCAGCATTGTTTGCCACCATAATTAGATTGCTAGTGGTAATAGTTAGATCAAAGCCAAACGCTGGCATCTTCTAAATGACCCGTGGTATTGGGGTAGATTGCATGCATTTTCAGTGCTCCATTTCCACCTATAAGTATATATAAAAATATAAATATATATATATATATATATATATCGACTCCACGCTTCCCAAGTGCCTCGTCGCACAAACAGAAACACGGACTCAAAGTACGCTGGTGTCCGTTTTTATTTTATTTTATATTATAATAGTGGAACGGTGCATGCCTCAGACGTGTTTCGTAAAACAAAGAACAATATCCCAACAGGTAATATTTGGTAGACAATTACATATGTATGCTGAAAGCATTACAAGAACGGATATAAAGGAGACTGTTACTCAATTGGTCTTGTGTTGTTATTCATATTTTATTTTGAAAAGAATTGTTGTGCAGGGTCTCATTTATACAGTTAAAGCAGCACCGTATTAGACAAATCATATGACAACCAGATATTACTTCACAACTATTGGTCAGTATGGATATCGAATCCCTCTACACCAACATTCCCCATGATGAAGGACTGCAAGTCATCAAGACACTACTTCAAGCAAGACCTCAACCCGCACAGAGATATACAACTGTTACAACGCAATTTTTACCACGCAATACCATAACCACGCATCTTTTACCACGCAAATACTTTTACAACGCATACATTTACAACGCATACTTTTACAACGCATATACTATTACAACGCATGTACTTTTACAACGCATTTTTAATGTTAATGTAGTGTTACTTTAAAAATTAATTTTTAGTATATATTAAAAAATATATATATATATATATATATAAAATTATATATTAAAAAATATTTAGTATATGTTTAAAAATATGTAAATAATTTTTGATTATTTATTTTAAAATAAAAATAATAGTATTTTAATACATAATTACATTAATTTAAATTCAATTTATTTATGTATTATTATTATTATATATTTAGAAATTATTTTAAAAATTGTTATTTTAAAAAAAATATGAGTCACTATATATTGGTATTAATTATATGATTGTAATATTTAATTTAAATGTTTAATATTAAAATAAATATTGTATTGAAAATAATTTATAGTAATTTATTAAAATTTTATATATTTTAAAATGGTAATATAATATAAATTTTATTATAATAATTTTTAATAAATTTAATATAAATTTTATTTATTATTTTCGATTATTTAATGTAATTTAAAATTAATTATATAACAATAAACATTTATGAAAGTTTTGGTTCCCACGGTTTTACACTGATTTCTATGGATGAAATTGTCCTTCATTTATTTTCATGACATTGCATATGGGTTCCGCGATACAGTTAAAGGATGAATTAAAGAAGAAGATAGACTTAGAAAAAAAAAGAAAAGAACCAAGAAAACAGGTAAGGAGACAAGATAGTTAATTTATTGAACATTCATTTAATTAATTAGATACAGAATAAATAAATGAATACAAAATACAGTTGATAACATTTAATTGCAAATTTTATTATTAATAAAAAAATTATTTTATTAAAATAGTTTTTTTGAAACATTTATTACATATTTTTCACATTTTTTAACATCAATGTACAATTTATAAATAAATAAAATTAAACAATAATAATTATTAAAAAAAAGTAGTCCCTTTTTCTTCGTTGCAGCAATATATGCCGTCATGACGTAAACGTGAGCGTAAGCGGCCATTTTGAAGAGCATCGTTGGAGGAAGCAGCTGGAAGCTGATCTGCGTTAAGGTAGAAAACTTTTTATACTTTATTACAAACTAAAATATTTAAAAAGGAACACATTTATTGTAAGGAAAGTATAAGTAGAGGTTGCTCAATATAAAAATATGTTAAAGTACGTCGCTACTCATATATCTAGAATATGTCTATGTCGGGTTTGTGTTGGAAAAAAAAATGAAATGTATGTTTCGTTTAAAAAAAGTTGTATTACATTTAAAATATGTAAAAAGATTTTCATGTTTAAGATAAATGTAATTTTGTTGAAATGTTTGTTTAAAAATGCAAATTTGAATGTTCAGAAACATTTGGGAAAATATAAGAGAGAGAAAAACGAGGTTAGATAATTGTTTAAAAAAGCTTCTTAGGAAGTGAACGATTGATTTATCATTGTTTTAGGCAAATTGATTGTGTTTTTTGTTCGTATTTTTGGAAAATAAAAAAAAGAGTTTACGTACTTTGTTTGAAGTTGGTTGAATTTTCTGATTGAAATTGCTAGAAGGTAATTCATGTTTGTTTATTTTGGATTGATTTTGGTCAGCGATTCAGATTGATTACTTTGAACAATGTAATTTCGTGATTGAAGTTAATATAAGGAAAATCATGTTTGTTTATTTCGAATTAATTTTGGTCAGCGATTCAGATTGATTATTTTGAAAAAGGTAATATTTGTAAATTTGTATGCTTCTGAAAAATGTTGTAATGCTTTAAAACATTATAAGAATATACAAGCATATATTTGAACTTAATTTTATGGAGTGATATGTTTAAAAATATTTTAGAAAAATGTTGATTCAAAATGCTTATTATTATTAATTGCACTTGTTTGAAAAAAAAATTGTTTTTCAAAATGCAAAAAAAAATGTATGATTTTTAAATAGGTCACATTTCTATAGGATAATTTAAAAAAACCAATCTGAATTTTTTTTGTTTTTTTTGTCAAATAATTAAATAGAAAAATGTAGAAATTTTTTACCATTTGTCAAATAATAAGGGTTGTTGAAGAAGCTTTTTTTAAACATTTTTGGTGGTAAAGTGAAGAATAGAAGAGTTTTCAAAATTTTTCAAAAATGCATTTTTAATAATTCATAATTGCTAAAACATTAAGTAATAACTTAAAAAAAATAAGTTTTACAAAATATTTGCAATAAAGACACCAAAAAATATTGCATTATAGAGTGTTAAAAAAAAAAGGTTTTAAAAAAACAAAAAAAAAACCAGACTATTTTTTGGGATAAATTAGTTTTTGAAAAAAAATAGCCAATTTAAAATTTAGAGAGGATTTAATTTTTGGGCAAAGCAGGAAAGTAATGTGAAGGTGAAATTTAAAAAGAGAGAACGTTAGCAATATTTTCTAGGTAATCCAAAGCCACGCCCAACGAAAACTGTTGTAATAATGCCAATAGTCGTTCTGACATTTCTTTTGTTTTTGGAGTAATTCGTGAGTTTAGTCTACCTGTGAGAGTTTGAGAAATTCTAATTTCTTGAAAAATTTGCTCCTTCTTCAAAGTTTCCAAAAAAGAGTAGAAATTTGAGTGGTGTTTTCCAATTACATGGTTGAAGGAGTTATGCCATCCCTCTATGGCAATATTTGTTTTTGCCTCTCCCTGTAAGCAACTCGAATAACAGTTCCACCACTCCACATGGAAACGTGGCTTCCTCCTGCGACCCGATCTGCTTAGGTGTCCAATCCATGTTTCTTCCATATAATTTAGAATTGGTGCCAATTTTTCTTCATTTGTAATGTAATAATCAGATTCAGTAATGGCAGTGTAGTATTCGTCTACACTTTCGGGAGGGACAAAACAAAGAGCAGTTAATTTTTTTAATTCAACTTGTAGTTTGCTGTTTGATGAATATTCAGTAACAAGGGGTGTTTTTTGTAGTTTACGCCAGAAAGCCTGGGAAAAATGGAAAAAACACCCCTGAATTTGGGTATCCGTGTACATTTTGGTGATCACATTGATCATGCTCAATTCAAAATCCATAATTATTTTCCATAACTTTGGTGAGTTTTTGATTTAATAACAGACAAAAATTCTGTGTATGTTGCAGAAGTTGTATCAGGCAGCAAACTATATACTAGGGGGATTACACTATTGTTAATTTTAGCATGTATTGTATAAATTTGAGTGAATGGATGGGGTGTGCTTTTAAACGTCCCATCCATCATCCAAATTTCACTACTTTCAAGTTTTAGAAGGTTGCGGGGAGTACTAAATATTAATATACGTTTCTGAGGGTTTTCATTATCATGCAAAAGGAAAGGTTCATTAGAAAAAGACATTGTAAGTTCGTGAGGTATAACTATGTCAGAAAAGGTATGCGGTGTATTAGTTTGTGTATTACTTGCCTGCTTTTGACGTTGAATAATTCTACGCAAATTATGGATGGTAGGCATATTACTAGCTATATGTGTAGGGACATGTTGAGCAACCTCTCTTAAAATGGATCCTGTAGAATCATTGGAGGTGCTTGCAATTACTTTCATCTCGTTAACTGTTTCTCTTACATCAACCTCCATTGCAGAGGCAGAGTGGTTATGGTCAGTTGTTCTTACAATAAAATCATCAACCGTAACCGCTCTGCGGCTGCAACGGGTTGAAAAGTAATTCACGCACCTCCAATGATTCCTTGTTAAACTTATTCTTTCCCTACAATAAATGTAACCTCCATGATTTAATAATCGGTTTCCCTTTCTGGACATAATATAATTCGCAGTTGGATGAGTAGACATGTTCTAGAAGGAAAAAAATGTGGAAATTTAGTTAATTTTTTTGCTTTTTTAAAAATTATCATTAAAAAAAGAAACAGTTTTTATAATGCAATAATTTCTCAGAAGTATGAATAGTAAGTAATACTTATACACTATTTAGCAATTTTTCAACTGCAGTACTTATCCGGGGTTAGAATAGTTAGTAATTCATTTCCACTATCCAACACTTTCCTTAATGTAGCACTTAACCAGAGTTGGAACAGTAAATAATACATATACATTATCAAGCGGTTAACCTACTGAATAACTAAACAAGAGTTGCAATAGTAATTAATACCCCTACACTGGATATATGATGTTACCACGCATACCCTACACTATCCAGCACTTTATACACTACAGCACTTTAACACTATCCAGCACTTTCCCTAATGCAGCACTTACCTGGAGTTGGAATAGTAATTAATTCCCTTACACTATCCAGCACTTTCTCTAATGCAGCACTTATCTGGAGTTAGAATAGTAATTAATACTCTTACACTATCCAGCACTTTCCCTACTGCAGCACTTACCTGGAGTTGGAATAGTAATTAATACCCTTACACTATCCAGCACTTTCTCTACTGCAGCACTTACCTGGAGTTGGAATACTAATTAATACCCTTACACCATCCAGCACTTTCTCTAAAGCAGTACTTACTTGGAGTTGGAATAGTAATTAATACCCTTACACTATCCAGCACTTTCCCTAATGCAGCACTTATCTGGAGTTGGAATAGTAATTAATACTCTTACACTATCCAGCACTTTCCCTACTGCAGCACTTACCTGGAGTTGGAATAGTAATTAATACCCTTACACTATCCAGCACTTTCTCTACTGCAGCACTTACTTGGAGTTGGAATAGTAATTAATATCCTTACACTATCCAGCATTTTCCCTAAAGCAGCACTTACTCAGAGTTGGAATAGTAATTAATACCATTACACTATCCAGCACTTTCTCTACAGCAGCACTTACTTGGAGTTGGAATAGTAATTAATAATCTTACACTATCCAGCACTTTCCCTAATGCAGCACTTACCTGGAGTTGGAATAGTAATGAATACCCTTACACTATCCAGCACTTTCTCTACTGCAGCACTTTTCTAGAGTTGGAATAGTATTTAATACTCTTACACTATCCAGCACTTTCTATAATGCAGCACTTACCTGGAGTTGGAATAGTAATTAATTACCTTACACTATCCAGCACTTTATCTAATGTAGCACTTATCTGGAGTTGAAATATTAAATAATACACTTACACTTTTCAGCACTTTTTCTACTAAAGGACTTATCCTGGGTTGGAGTAGTAAGTAACACCCCTAAAAATCCCAGGAAAAATTACTACTGCAGCAGTTACTTGAATTTAGAATGGAAAATTGTAAGCATACACTTTCTAACTCTGAAATTAGGAAAGTAAAACATATGTCTACAATTATTCAAACTTTTATATACTTGTGTTTTCTATCTGGCTACGAATTGAAATATTTTTCATGTTTCATTGAATTTATTTACCTTATAGATAGTTGCTTGTATTTGTTGAATAATGTGGTCAGATTCTTTTTTTGTTTGACGGTTTCTTTGGATGTAGGAATATATATAGTTTTCTATTTAAAAAAAAAGGGAAAAAAATGTTGTTGTTTATTATGCTTTTTGTTTGATGATAAAAAATTTTTGACTGAAAATATTAAACAGAAAACAAATTTGTCAATGCAATTAAAATTATCCTTTATCTGAATATGTGATGAAAATTGAAATGTTTACACTATCCAGCACTTTCCCTACTGCAGCACTTAGTTGTAGTTGGAAGACTAATTAATACAATTACAATATCCAGCATTTTCCCTAATGCAGCACTTACCTGGAGTTGGAATAGTAATTAATACCCTTACAATATCCAGCACTTTCTCTACTGCAGCACTTACTTGGAGTTGGAATAGTAATTAATACCCTTACACTATCCAGCACTTTCCCTAATGCAGCACTTACCTGGAGTTGGAATAGTAATTAATACTCTTACACTATCCAGCACTTTCCCTACTGCAGCACTTACCTGGAGTTGGAATAGTTATTAATACCCTTACACTATCCAGCACTTTCTCTATTGCAGCACTTACATGGAGTTGGAATAGTAATTAATACCCTTACAATATCCAGCACTTTCTCTAATGCAGCACTTACCTGGAGTTGGAATAGTATTTCATACCCTTACACTATCCAGCACTTTCCCTACTGCAGCACTTACCTGGAGTTGGAATAGTAATTAATACCCTTACACTATCCAGCACTTTCCCTAATGCAGCACTTACCTGGAGTTGGAATAGTAATTAATACCCTTACACTATCCAGCACTTTCCCTACCGCAGCACTTACCTGGAGTTGGAATACTAATAATACCCTTACACTATCCAGCACTTTCCCTAATGCAGCACTTACCTGGAGTTGGAATACTAATTAATACCCTTACAATATCAAGCACTTTCTCTACTGCAGCACTTACTTGGAGTTGGAATAGTAATTAATATCCTTACACTATCCAGCACTTTCCCTAAAGCAGCACTTACTCAGAGTTGGAATAGTAATTAATACCATTACACTATCCAGCACTTTCTCTACAGCAGCACTTACTTGGAGTTGGAATAGTAATTAATAACCTTACACTATCCAGCACTTTCCCTAATGCAGCACTTACCTGGAGTTGGAATAGTAATTAATACCCTTACACTATCCAGCACTTTCTCTACTGCAGCACTTTTCTGGAGTTGGAATAGTATTTAATACCCTTACACTATCCAGCACTTTCTATAATGCAGCACTTACCTGGAGTTGGAATAGTAATTAATTACCTTACACTATCCAGCACTTTATCTAATGTAGCACTTATCTGGAGTTGAAATATTAAATAATACACTTACACTTTTCAGCACTTTTTCTACTAAAGGACTTATCCTGGGTTGGAATAGTAAGTAACACCCCTAAAAATCCCAGGAAAAATTACTACTGCAGCACTTACATGAACTTAGAATGGACAATTGTAAGCATACACTTTCTAACTCTGAAATTAGGAAAGTAAAACATATATCTACAATTATTCAAACTTTTATATACTTGTGTTTTCTATCTGGCTACGAATTGAAATATTTTTCATGTTTCATTGAATTTATTTACCTTACAGATAGCTGCTTGTATTTGTTGAATAATGTGGTCAGAATCTTTTTTTGTTTGATGGTTTCTATGGACGTAGGAATATATATAGTTTTCTATTTCTAAAAAAAGGGAAAAAAATATTGATGTTTATTATGCTTTTTGTTTGATGATAAAAAAATTTTGACTGAAAATATTAAACAGAAAACAAATTTGTCAATGCAATTAAAATTATCCTTTATCTGAATATGTGATGAATTGACATGTTTACACTATCCAGCACTTTCCCTACTGCAGCACTTAGTTGTAGTTGGAATACTAATTAATACAATTACAATATCCAGCATTTTCCCTAATGCAACACTTACCTGGAGTTGGAATAGTATTTAATACCCTAACAATATCCAGCACTTTCTCTACTGCAGCACTTACTTTGAGTTGGAATAGTAATTAATACCCTTACACTATCCAGCACTTTCCCTAATGCAGCACTTACTTGGAGTTGGAATAGTAATTAATATCCTTACACTATCCAGCACTTTCCCTTAAGCAGCACTTACTCAGAGTTGGAATAGTAATTAATACCATTACACTATCCAGCACTTTCTCTACAGCAGCACTTACTTGCAGTTGGAATAGTAATTAATACCCTTACACTATCCAGCACTTTCCCTAATGCAGCACTTATCTGGAGTTGGAATAGTAATTAATACTCTTACACTATCCAGCACTTTGTCTACTGCAGCACTTACCTGGAGTTGGAATAGTAATTAATACCCTTACACTATCCAGCACTTTCTCTACTACAGCAATTACCTGGATTTGGAATACTAATTAATACCCTTACACTATCCAGCACGTTCTCTACAGCAGCACTTACTTGGAGTTGGAATAGTAATTAATACCCTTAAACTATCCAGCACTTTCCCTAATGCAGCACTTACTTGGAGTTGGAATAGTAATTAATATCCTTACACTATCCAGCACTTTCCCTAAAGCAGCACTTACTCAGAGTTGGATTAGTAATTAATACCATTACACTATCCAGCACTTTCTCTACAGCAGCACTTACTTGCAGTTGGAATAGTAATTAATACCCTTACACTATCCAGCACTTTCCCTAATGCAGCACTTATCTGGAGTTGGAATAGTAATTAATACTCTTACACTATCCAGCACTTTGTCTACTGCAGCACTTACCTGGAGTTGGAATAGTAAATAATACCCTTACACTATCCAGCACTTTCTCTACTACAGCAATTACCTGGAGTTGGAATACTAATTAATACCCTTACACTATCCAGCACTTTCTCTACAGCAGCACTTACTTGGAGTTGGAATAGTAATTAATACCCTTATACTATCCAGCACTTTCTCTAATGCAGCACTTATCTGGAGTTGGAATAGTAATTAATACTCTTACACTATCCAGCACTTTCCCTACTGCAGCACTTACCTGGACTTGGAATAGTAATTAATACCCTTACACTATCCAGCACTTTCCCTACTGCAGCACTTACCTGGAGTTGGAATACTAATTAATACCCTTACACTATCCAGCACTTTCTCTACTGCAGCACTTACTTGGAGTTGGAATAGTAATTAATATCCTTACACTATCCAGCACTTTCCCTAAAGCAGCACTTACTCAGAGTTGGAATAGTAATAATACCATTACACTATCCAGCACTTTCTCTACAGCAGCACTTACTTGGAGTTGGAATAGTAATTAATAACCTTACACTATCCAGCACTTTCCCTAATGCAGCACTTACCTGGAGTTGGAATAGTAATTAATACCCTTACACTATCCAGCACTTTCTCTACTGCAGCACTTTTCTGGAGTTGGAATAGTATTTAATACCCTTACACTATCCAGCACTTTCTATAATGCAGCACTTACCTGGAGTTGGAATAGTAATTAATTACCTTACACTATCCAGCACTTTATCTAATGTAGCACTTATCTGGAGTTGAAATATTAAATAATACACTTACACTTTTCAGCACTTTTTCTACTAAAGGACTTATCCTGGGTTGGAATAGTAAGTAACACCCCTAAAAATCCCAGGAAAAATTACTACTGCAGCACTTACATGAACTTAGAATGGACAATTGTAAGCATACACTTTCTAACTCTGAAATTAGGAAAGTAAAACATATATCTACAATTATTCAAACTTTTATATACTTGTGTTTTCTATCTGGCTACGAATTGAAATATTTTTCATGTTTCATTGAATTTATTTACCTTACAGATAGCTGCTTGTATTTGTTGAATAATGTGGTCAGAATCTTTTTTTGTTTGATGGTTTCTATGGACGTAGGAATATATATAGTTTTCTATTTCTAAAAAAAGGGAAAAAAATATTGATGTTTATTATGCTTTTTGTTTGATGATAAAAAAATTTTGACTGAAAATATTAAACAGAAAACAAATTTGTCAATGCAATTAAAATTATCCTTTATCTGAATATGTGATGAATTGACATGTTTACACTATCCAGCACTTTCCCTACTGCAGCACTTAGTTGTAGTTGGAATACTAATTAATACAATTACAATATCCAGCATTTTCCCTAATGCAACACTTACCTGGAGTTGGAATAGTATTTAATACCCTAACAATATCCAGCACTTTCTCTACTGCAGCACTTACTTGGAGTTGGAATAGTAATTAATACCCTTACACTATCCAGCACTTTCCCTAATGCAGCACTTACTTGGAGTTGGAATAGTAATTAATATCCTTACACTATCCAGCACTTTCCCTTAAGCAGCACTTACTCAGAGTTGGAATAGTAATTAATACCATTACACTATCCAGCACGTTCTCTACAGCAGCACTTACTTGGAGTTGGAATAGTAATTAATACCCTTACACTATCCAGCACTTTCCCTAATGCAGCACTTACTTGGAGTTGGAATAGTAATTAATATCCTTACACTATCCAGCACTTTCCCTAAAGCAGCACTTACTCAGAGTTGGATTAGTAATTAATACCATTACACTATCCAGCACTTTCTCTACAGCAGCACTTACTTGCAGTTGGAATAGTAATTAATACCCTTACACTATCCAGCACTTTCCCTAATGCAGCACTTATCTGGAGTTGGAATAGTAATTAATACTCTTACACTATCCAGCACTTTGTCTACTGCAGCACTTACCTGGAGTTGGAATAGTAAATAATACCCTTACACTATCCAGCACTTTCTCTACTACAGCAATTACCTGGAGTTGGAATACTAATTAATACCCTTACACTATCCAGCACTTTCTCTACAGCAGCACTTACTTGGAGTTGGAATAGTAATTAATACCCTTATACTATCCAGCACTTTCTCTAATGCAGCACTTATCTGGAGTTGGAATAGTAATTAATACTCTTACACTATCCAGCACTTTCCCTACTGCAGCACTTACCTGGACTTGGAATAGTAATTAATACCCTTACACTATCCAGCACTTTCCCTACTGCAGCACTTACCTGGAGTTGGAATACTAATTAATACCCTTACACTATCCAGCACTTTCTCTACTGCAGCACTTACTTGGAGTTGGAATAGTAATTAATATCCTTACACTATCCAGCACTTTCCCTAAAGCAGCACTTACTCAGAGTTGGAATAGTAATAATACCATTACACTATCCAGCACTTTCTCTACAGCAGCACTTACTTGGAGTTGGATTAGTAATTAATAACCTTACACTATCCAGCACTTTCCCTAATGCAGCACTTTCTCGGAGTTGGAATAGTAATTAATACCATTACACTATCCAGCACTTTCTCTACAGCAGCACTTACTTGGAGTTGGATTAGTAATTAATAACCTTACACTATCCAGCACTTTCCCTAATGCAGCACTTACTAGGAGTTGGAATAGTAAATAATACACTTACACTATCCAGCACTTTCTCTACTGCAGCACTTTTCTGGAGTTGGAATAGTATTTAATACCCTTACACTATCCAGCACTTTCTATAATGCAGCACTTACCTGTAGTTGGAATAGTAATTAATACCCTTACACTATCCAGCACTTTATCTAATGTAGCACTTATCTGGAGTTGAAATATTAAATAATACACTTACACTTTTCAACACTTTTTCTACTAAAGGACTTATCCTCGGTTGGAATAGTAAGTAACACCCCTAAAAATCCCAAGAAAAATTACTACTGCAGCACTTACTTGAACTTAGAATGGAAAATTGTAAGCATACACTTTCTAACTCTGAAATTAGGAAAGTAAAACATATGTCTACAATTATTCAAACTTTTATATACTTGTGTTTTCTATCTGGCTACGAATTGAAATATTTTTCATGTTTCATTGAATTTATTTACCTTATAGATAGATGCTTGTATTTGTTGAATAATGTGGTCAGATTCTTTTTTTGTTTGATGGTTTCTTTGGACGTAGGAATATATATAGTTTTCTAATTCTAAAAAAAGGGAAAAAAATGTTGATGTTTATTATGCTTTTTGTCTGATGATAAAATTTTTTGACTGGAAATATTAAACAGAAAACAAATTTGTCAATGCAATTAAAATTATCCTTTATCTGAATATGTGATGAAAATTGACATGTTTACACCATCCAGCTCTTACACTACCCTAAACCCTAAAACACTACTACGCTACCCACACTACTCCCACCCTTACACTACCCTAAACCCTTAAACACTACTACACTACCCACACTAATCCCACCCTTACACTACCCTAAACCCTAAAACACTACTACGCTACCCACACTACTCCCACCCCTACAGTACTCTAAACCTTAAAACACTATAACGCTACCCACACTACTCCCACCCTTACACTATCCTAAAACCTTAAACACTACTACGCTACCCACACTACTCACACCCCTACACTACCCTAAACCCTAAAACACTACTACGCTACCAACACTACTCCCACCCTTACACTACCCTAAACCCTAAAACACTTTTTTAGTTCATCTCTATCCCTACACCTACACAACAAACTACTCCCACCCTTACAGTACCTCAAACCAACAACACTACCACACTCCTACACTATCCACACTACACACACTACCCACACTACTCCTACCCTTACACTACCCAAAAACACTAATACGCTACCCACACTACTGCCACACCTACATTAACATAAACCCTAAAACAATAATATATAATCTATTACCTTTTTAAGTGATGACGTTGAAATTCTCGAAGTTGGTAAAATATAGTATTTATTCTAAAGTGAATTCTCCTGATAAAAATGTGAAAAATATGTTTATTAATAATTTTATTTGCGTCTGATAAGTTTAGAAATAATGTATATAAAATGTCAGAATATTACCTTCAAATTATTTTAACACAGTATGTTTTTGTAAAGTTTTTTGCGTCAATGCTCGCAGTTGTTCGACTAATAAAAAAAAAAGGTTTTGTGAAAATATTTATCTTGAATACATTATTTTTATTTTAAATAATTAACAATATATTTGAATCGTATTATATTGCTTTAATAACTATCGAGTTATTTTAAAATATATAAATAATTTAATTATTTAAATATATGTTTTTGTAGATAATATATATTAATAAATACTTTTAATTATTTTTGTTTAATCAATATTAAAATATATTAATATATCGTTATATATTTAATTTACTTACTTTTAAAATGCAAAATTATACTCCGGAGACTTGATTTTGCTTTTCAAGAGGTGATAAGGTCAGAGAGTCAGCTTTGGCGTCTGGTCACTCTGGTAGTTGCGGATCAACTGGTTTTAAAATGGTGTATGTCTCGTATTTATATGTTTGGGTTAATGCTTCTGTTTTTTTAAAAAAAACACAGCGCTGTTATATACAATTTATAAATGTTCTTTTTCTGTGTAAACTTATATTTTTTAACTTTATTTAAAGAAACGTAAATAGGGTTTTTCGTGCCGTTTTGGCATCCATTTTGTAAGTAGTGTTATTGTTTTCATTCATAGAAATTGTTGTAGGACTAATCTTTGACTTACTTATTTAAAATGGCGATTGTTTCTCAGAACGTTAAAAATGGAATATGATGACTTTAAATTAATAATTATTATTAATTACAATTATTACAATATATATGTAGTATAATTTATTTCTGAATGCGTTGTGTATATAATAAGTTATATATATATCACACAATGAGTATTAATATATATATATATTTTAATACTCGAGTATTAAAATTAAAAAAAACAAGGATATTTAATTATTACGTTATAATTTTATTTAAATTTTTTAATACATTTTCCTCCCCCAAAACTCTATTTTCACTGCATCCCGGTCTATATTTTGTATTTAAATAAAAAAATATATATAATTAATTTTAGTTATAATAAGGGATCGTTGTGTATTTAAAAATTTCCATTTATATTAAAAAAAAGGAAAACATTTTTAAATACTTGAGTATTAATTTTAATACTAGAGTATTAATGTTTTAAAAATATCGAATATTTGAATATTACGTTGTAGTTATATTTACATTTTTTAAAACACTTCCCCATTCCATATTTTATTATACAAACTATAAAAAAATATTATAATAGGGAATCTATGTATATAATTATAAATTCTATTTATTAAAAAAATAAAAAAAATAAAAAATTTAAATACTCGATTATTAATTTTTTTAAAATATCGAATATTTGTTTATTACGTTGTAGTTTTTTTAACATTTTTTAAAACACTTCCCCACCCAAAACCCCTATTTTCCCTGCATCCCGTTCCAGTTTTTATTGTACAAAGAAAAAAACATATATATTTCATTTGCGTTGTAATGGTATGCGTAGTAAATATTTTCGTTGTAATAGTATTTATCTATATTTAATACTATATTGCGTTGTAATGGTAGTCGTGGTAATGACATGCGTTGTAATAGTACTTGGGTGGTAAAAAATACGTTGTAAAAGTATGCGTTGTAAAAATATGCGTGGTAACATCATATATCCCGCACAGATCCCCACAGATTTCATCATGGACCTATTACGCATCGCCCTACAAAACAACTACTTCCTCTACCACGACACTTACTACCTGCAAATCAAGGGAGTATCAATGGACGCTTGCTACACTGTTTGTGCACAATCTGGAAAGTACACTAATTCTCACCCCCACCACTCCTCACTTCTCTCACATAAACCTCTGGCGTCGATACATTGACGATATCCTGCTCACCTGGAATGGCACCTCAACAACACTGGAACCCTTCATCAATTGGCTCAACCAAGCACAAGAACATCTGAAATTTACAAGCGACAGTACTACCAACGACCTACGCTTGCTGGATGTCACCATCCATGGTGCATGCAGAAGATGGTAAATTGGGAACCATTCTCTATCGAAAACCTACTGAGAAGAACACTCTTCTACATCACTCAAGCTATCATCCACGGGGTCTACGAGACGGACTTCCGTATGGTCAATTCTTACACATCAGACGCAACTGTAAATGGCGTAAAGACTATTTCCGGGAAAATCCTGACCAACAAACTGGTCCACAGAGGATACCCCCGCCGACATGTCACAAGAGCAAGAAAAAGAGAGTGGTATTGCCACCGTGACCACCTCCTCACACCCCAACCGAAGAAACCGATGACAAGAATCCCATTTGTTTCTAAATTCAATCCTGAGAGCAACCAAATCAACCAAATCATTAAGAAAAACTGGTCCATACTTCGCCCACACGAACAATTCCAAAATGATCCTCTCTTCTCCTATCAGCGAGGGAGAAATATTGTCAACCACCTTGTGCATGCCATCACCTGGCCCCAACCACCCGCTGACAGACACACCATAACCGCAGCCTGGGGACTCGATCCTGTCATTGGTCATTACAGATGCCAAAATTGTAGTGTTTGCGAACTTACATGTAACACCAAAGAGTTCACCGGCAATGGCCGCACACACAAATTGAAATAGCATACTAACTGTAGATCGCAGAACATAATCTATGCAATCAAATGCCCATGTGACCTCACATACATTGGTCAAACAACCCAAATGATCAAGCAACGCATCATACAACACAAAAGCAGAATCAACTGCAAAGTGTTGACCGCACCATTGGTGACTCATTTCTTCGAAATGAAACACCTCGACTCAGATGGCAAGTAATTCAGAAACCAACACTCCCCACCCGTGGGGGCGATATCAAAGCCCTCCTGAACAGAGCGGAGTGCAAATGGATGACTCTTTGCAACGCTGTCCATCACGGATTGAACACTATCGACGAGTGGAATAGTACAGTCATTACATAATCCACTTGCCTCAAACCTGATATCCCTCTGTGATCAACCTACATCTACTCCATGTACACCCTTATTTATGGCTCTTACTACACCCTACAAATTGCCCCCGGTTGAACCCTCTAACCACCCCCTGGGGCGTTTAGTAAAATTCGTCTGCTCTTACATACAGCGTTAGCACATTTAATCACCCTTGTGTTCTTTGATAGGAACCTCCATCTGTCAAATCAAGTTTTATGTCTTTTCTTAATCTAACTGTTAATACTTGTGCTGTTGTTCCAGCAGCCAATTAATTGATTGACAGGCCGCTGTTACCCTTATTGCAGTAAATCTGATTTCTGTGCTGTTTCTGTCAGACCATGTGCCTTATCGTACCTGAATTTAACCGCATTATCCAAATGTTAGCACTCTCCTTCCTACAACCCTTCATTCGCCAACAGGCACCTTTATATTCAGGGGCTCTTTGTGTTCCTTTTTTTTCCGATAAAGTTTTGGCCGCTCCCTGCATAAAAACCTTAGCTCACACTGCCTCTGAGCCTCGATCCATCGGCTCATACGTCACTCGACCCGCCCACTCATCGCCCCCGTACGCCCATTCCCTCACGTCATAACCCGCTTCCAACCAATCGCATCACTGTGACACACGCGGAAGTCTTCTCCAGCTCACCTCGCTGCTGAGAGCACCCACGGCATTCATTCCCCCAGTGACCGCGATTTTTCCAGGTATTCTTCTCAATTTTTTCCCCACTTATTGGTCCATACCCACCCCGCCTCTGTTCCCCTTATTACCCCACTCCCCCTTCCTTTCCCGTAGGTCCTGATTACGATACGAACCACCCGACCGCCCAGACACCGAGAGACGTCCGAAATCGGCGCTCCGTTCAGCTTCATACAAGTTAGTAATCCTTCTACCATCTGTCCGTAACTTCAGCAAACCCACTGCACTTTTGTTCCAATCTGAGTCAAATACTATTTTTTCCAGATTGTACCAGGAAGAGGCCTACTCGCTTCCCCACTTCTAGGATCTACTTCGCCGATCCTTTTTCTCGCTCCACACAAGTTAGTAACCCTTCCTCCTTTTACTCGCACATCCCTGACCCACCGCACTTACGTTCCAATCAGAGACAATCACTAATTTCCTTCCAGATTGTCCCAGGAAGACGCCTGCTCGCTTCCCCACCTCAAGGATCCCCTTCGTTGATCCTTGTTTTGCTCCAAATACAGGTACCCTTTCCCGCTGCCCATTCCTTGTTTGCCGTCTCCCGCACTCCGACTAGTCACCCTAAAACCCGCCCGACCCCCTTCACAACCATCTTGCGACTAGCAACTTCAATCACACCCTCCTCACTACCCACCAACCCTCCCGCCCACCTTACACGCCTTGCTCCCGTTTCTTGGCCAGTTTCGATGTGATCCAGTCCTCGCTCCCACATCCACCTCCTTCCACCCCTGACCCACGCGCAGACACACACACTCTTCCGTTTCCTTCACTACCCCACCCTTTTCTCCTCCCTGTCTACCCTTACCGAATACAGCTCTCCCTATCCTCGCCCTCCCGCCGTGACCGACACTTGGTCCTTAGGGCCCTTACCTTTTAGATCCATGGACTCCTAGCCTACCCCGGTCCTCCGCCACCACACAGCCTAGCATGCTTTCCACCGTGCCCTTTTGTCGTTGCCCCACACCCCCTCCTCGGCCAGATGCTTTTCTCCCTCCTTTCGCTCCCCTGACTTGTCCTTTTTGCCCTGCAGCCCTACTACTAAAGACAACCATGTCCTGATGACGATCCCAAACAATTGAGGATCGAAACGCCGTCGACTGTACAGTGCAATAATTGGCGCATTCTCTACTGTGGCTGTTGCTCAATCCTGAATTGAACACATACGTCACCTGATTTGTTCCCTTCACCCAGCCACCCACTGTATGATACTTTCACCTATGTTCACAATGCGCCTTTCATGCTGTCCACCCTACCACTTGCGTCGCTATTGTTCACTTGTACACCTTTGAGCACCAAGTGTGTATCTGGTTGTCATATCATTTGTCTAATACGGTGCTGCTTTAACTGTATAAATATGACCCTGCACAACAATTCTTTTCAAAATATAATATGAATAACAACACAAGACCAATTGAGTAACAGTCTCCTTTATTTTCGTTCTTGTAATGCTTTCAGCATACATATGTAATTGTCTACCAAATATTACCTGTTGGGATATTGTTCTTTGTTTTACCTTCTTACCCTGGTCCCGACTAGGTCTATGGGTCATACTCCTGTACAACTTTATAAGACGCGTTTCGGACACGGGGCTGTGTCCTTGCTCACTCAACGAATGGGGAGGCAAAAACATTGAATTTAAACACCCATTTGGCGCCAACAGAGTACAGGGTATAAACATAGAGATCAGACTCATTCTGTTGGGCTCTGTTATGAGCGGAGGGAGCCATCTTGCGATGTTTTCCAATTACATTTCATAAATACATGTATGTGCACTGCATAGAATATAAACTGACAAAATGTCAAAAATCTCGACTTTCACCAGAAAAAAATTTATTAAATGTACATAAAATGTTTCTTATTCCCTTTCAAATGTCAAATGACACAATAAGCATTACATTGAATGTAAATACATATACAAAAAGTGCAAAGTGCCTGATTAAAAACAATTAGATGGATCGAGAAATGCAATTAAAAACCATATATAAATATACAAATACATTGCATAATAATGTTTAAAAGGCAACTGTTTGCTATTAAAAATGCTTATTCGATGAAAATATTGGGAGCCATACTCTATGAACAATGGCCGAACCTGGAATGATCATGATATAATTGTGCAAAATATTACATGTATGTGCAAAAAACGCAAAACTAGACACAAATGCCAATACAACAATGGTCGTACCAATACGATAATAATCCTCAATAACAAGTTCCCCTTGCGACCTTAAAATCAGGACAATCCAGATCACTAGTGCAAAGATGAATGTGTGCAAATCCGCTAAGTTAGATCATCACATACAAGTAATGATCACTGTGCAAATGCGCAGAGGGATACAGGTTAAAATAAACCTAGAGAAAAACAAAAGGTTATAAGTCGTATATAGGACAACTATATCGTGGATGGCTAAATTCATCATCTCCTGTGCTTAATTAACAAGAACGCCTATGGCGCCACTTTGTGAAACAGCTAATATAGTGTCCTATATAGTGATTTGTATAATACCACAATGCTAAATAAAGTGTAAAAAAAAGTGGGTGATTACTAAAAAATAATAAATAATAAGTACAAAATAGAAGATAGAACGAAGGCAGCGGAATCACCGGTTCGCAAAACTGTGTGGATATGCTCACTCTGATCACATAAATTGTTAATGGGCTGATCTTTCAAATGAAAGTATCTAATACATTGTATGCATAGTATATGTGACTAGGAACTATATGAGCAATCTTTCGAATGATTCAAAGGGGGCTGGAGATTCATAGATGGTGTATATATATAAAACCATACGCAGTCGAAGATATCAACCAATGGTGGAAGACAACGAACATTATCAAAAGAGCAAAGTCTAGTGGGTTCCTTCATGGAAAAATTAGGGCCAGGATACGGAGGCAAAACAGTATGTACAACATAAAGCAGTTTGTACCACATAAAGCACTGCAACTGAGCTACACATGCGATATGGACTGAACTGAAAGTCCCTACTCACAGGAATTTGTAAAGGTCTTCACCTAAGTTCAACCCCAATGGGGCCTTACAGTCTAAATTGACTATATATCTCGACTCCAGTTGAAGTAAACATTTTTCCCTGTTGCCCCCTCTCTTACTGGATGCCACCGCATTGATGACGAAATACTGCAAACAGTTTAGATCATTTTCATGGATGGCCTTAAAATGCCGGGCAACCAGGTAAGCCGGGTCAGAGTTTACGATTGCTCTCAAGTGATGTAGTATCCGTACATGAACTTGTAACTTGGTGCTACCTACGTAGTACATGTTACAACTACATTTCAAAACGTATACAGCAAATTCAGTACGGCAGGTGTAATGCGCTTTGAGAGCAACAGGAGTGTTAGAAAAAGGGGTCAAATATGATGTTGTATTTATGCCGAATTTACAAGCTCGGCATGAGCTACATTTGAAAAAACCTTTGTGAGGGGACAACCAGTTCCCAGTTTGACTAGTTTTTGGGTAGCTCGTCACAAGTTCATTACGCATGGAATAAGCTCTCCTGAACGTAACTGTGGGGGTCATGGGGACCACCTCCTTTAATACCTGGTCAGTAAGAATGATAGGCCATTCTCTTTTGACAATTTTCTTAATTTGCCTGGCCTGTCTACTGTAACCAGTAATCAATCTAATGTCCCCCATGCTAGTAGTGCTGGTATCAACTATGTGTGAGTTCCTATTGGGATCCAAAAGGGAAAGGCGACTGAGGGCATTCGCTTTCTTCATAGCTGTATCTATATATTTAGACACTATGTCTTTTATACATTGTCCAAATGTCACAGATTTAAAGTGGGATTTCTTTACTTTCTATTTCTGTATAATGAGCAGCCTGTTTGCGCAGTTTTGTGAACTATAAATGCCTTCCTCAATGTCTATGACACGTCATGTGATCAAGCCTCTTGGTGGAGGCGAAACGCATCATGGCGGACTGCTGGCTTATGATTTTGCATTAATAAAGCACTAAGGATTTGCACCAGTACCTGGATCCACTCCTTATTGTTCTTTTCCGCGAAAGGAAGCATTGAATGGCGATTTTCGGCTATATATATATATACATATATCCAGCACAAGAAGTCGCTTAGGACCCCTGCCGCTTCCAGTGGCGGGCCTTGGACGGGATAGCGAATCCCCTCAGATCAAACCTTAACTCCTCCTTAGGAAAAGATAGTCCTTTCTCTCGTGAGAAAGCAGGTTCTCCCTGCGAAACGCGTCGAGCGAAACTTTCCTTAATAAACACTCTTTGCAACTACAAGTGGCCCGGACTATCTTTTCCTAAGGAGGAGTTAAGGTTTGATAGATATATATATATCTCCATCGAATTTAGCCAGAAAAACAGAGAGAAGCCAGCCGGCAGGATTTGAATCCATTTCTTTAAGGAAAAATCATTGCACACAGCACGAGCGTGAACATTAGTCTCCTCATTCCATCTTACTGCCAGACGCGTTTCGAGATGTTAATCTCTTCCTCAGTGGCAATCCATCAACTAATGCACGGCATACTTGCACTTTTCAATTAGTCATATCTAAGCCCCAGTGGGCGTGGCCACTTGCATGGCCTTCTGGATACTGTAGTGCCTGTGAGTCCGTTTCTCATAGTTGAAATATAAAATTATATTCAAAACCCCAGTGGGCAGAGGCTCAATGTCTTTGCTCCGTGCCTGTTCCACTTTCACAATGACCTTCGTGGATACTGCCCTCCTTGCATGACACCGCTTGGCGCCATCGCAGACCCACATTCACGTGGTGGGCTTCTCTCGCGGCTTGGCTCTGCCGCTGAAAATCCATCGAATTTAGCCAGAAAAACAGAGAGAAGCCAGCCGGCAGGATTTGAATCCATTTCTTTAAGGAAAAATCATTGCACACAGCACGAGCGTGAACATTAGTCTCCTTATTCCATCTTACTGCCAGACGCGTTTCGAGATGTTAATCTCTTCCTCAGTGGCAATCCATCAACTAATGCACGGCATACTTGCACTTTTCAATTAGTCATATCTAAGCCCAAGTGGGCGTGGCCACTTGCATGGCCTTCTGGATACTGTAGTGCCTGTGAGTCCGTTTCTCATAGTTGAAATATAAAATTATATTCAAAACCCCAGTGGGCAGAGGCTCAATGTCTTTGCTCCGTGCCTGTTCCACTTTCACAATGACCTTCGTGGATACTGCCCTCCTTGCATGACACCGCTTGGCGCCATCGCAGACCCACATTCACGTTGTGGGCTTCTCTCGCGGCTTGGCTCTGCCGCTGAAAATCCATCAAATTTAGCCAAAAAAACAGAGAGAAGCCAGCCGGCAGGATTTGAATCCATTTCTTTAAGGAAAAATCATTGCACACAGCACGAGCGTGAACATTAGTCTCCTCATTCCATCTTACTGCCAGACGCGTTTCGAGATGTTAATCTCTTCCTCAGTGGCAATCCATCAACTAATGCACGGCATACTTGCACTTTTCAATTAGTCATATCTAAGCCCCAGTGGGCGTGGCCACTTGCATGGCCTTCTGGATACTGTAGTGCCTGTGAGTCCGTTTCTCATAGTTGAAATATAAAATTATATTCAAAACCCCAGTGGGCAGAGGCTCAATGTCTTTGCTCCGTGCCTGTTCCACTTTCACAATGACCTTCGTGGATACTGCCCTCCTTGCATGACACCGCTTGGCGCCATCGCAGACCCACATTCACGTGGTGGGCTTCTCTCGCGGCTTGGCTCTGCCGCTGAAAATCCATCAAATTTAGCCAAAAAAACAGAGAGAAGCCAGCCGGCAGGATTTGAATCCATTTCTTTAAGGAAAAATCATTGCACACAGCACGAGCGTGAACATTAGTCTCCTCATTCCATCTTACTGCCAGACGCGTTTCGAGATGTTAATCTCTTCCTCAGTGGCAATCCATCAACTAATGCACGGCATACCTGCACTTTTCAATTAGTCATATCTAAGCCCCAGTGGGCGTGGCCACTTGCACGGCCTTCTGGATACTGTAGTGCCTGTGAGTCCGTTTCTCATAGTTGAAATATAAAATTATATTCAAAACCCCAGTGGGCAGAGGCTCAACGCGTCTGGCAGTAAGATGGAATGAGGAGACTAATGTTCACGCTCGTGCTGTGTGCAATGATTTTTCCTTAAAGAAATGGATTCAAATCCTGCCGGCTGGCTTCTCTCTGTTTTTCTGGCTAAATTCGATGGATTTTCAGCGGCAGAGCCAAGCGGCGAGAGAAGCCCACCACGTGAATGTGGGTCTGCGATGGCGCCAAGCGGTGTCATGCAAGGAGGGCAGTATCCACGAAGGTCATTGTTAAAGTGGAACAGGCACGGAGCAAAGACATTGAGCCTCTGCCCACTGGGGTTTTGAATATAATTTTGCTGGTAGCGTAAGCACAGTAGGCTGTACTAACATATGCAGTCTTGATTAATTTACCACCTCCCCCAGGGGCTTTTAAATGTTGGGAGAGGGGTCAATAATTGTGTTGACTTTTCTTCTTTAGTGTACAGTGCTATATTGTTTTATAAAATGTATAAGTCTTCAAACTATCTTTACTCTTACGACGTACGTGCAATATTTCCGTAATTGATTTTAGTAGTAATATTCATTTTTTTAAAGTTTTAAAAAACTATCTTTAGGATTATCCCAGATAATGTCTTCTCTTAATATGTACTTTAAATACATAAATATATGTTTTTGAACAATTAGAATCTTACATGGAGTACATGTACGGGGCGCCGTATATGACGTCACGCGGGATATATATATATATATTTATTTAAACGCAGGGTACGCGTTTTGGGCGAAAAATAAAAAAAACGCGAAGCCCGCTTTATTGTTAATTAGCCTCCGGGGGTCAAATTTCTGGGGCAATTTGTTTTTCATAATGGGGGGCCTAGAGGGTCTCCCCTGTGCGGATCTTTAACTAAATGTATGCTTGGGGGCTCATGGCCCTCTGGAGTTCCGGGGTCCGCTTTCTCCTCCACTCGATCTCACCCCCGGGCCTCTTTTTATTTAAAAAAAACTGTGCAAAGGGGTTGCAAATGTGGTATTTTGGTTTCGTTTCTGTCTTGTAGAGTATCCAAGGTAAATATAATGTTTTTTTGTACAGCCACTACTTTTCTGCCCGTTACCATAGTAACAGTTCATGGATCACTTGTGTGAGTACAGAGGTTAGAAGTTCATCACAATATGTTGCTAATTGAAATAATTACTGTGCTGGAGATTTATATTTATTTTTTTCATAGGAACCGTTAGTCGTAGAAGAAGTTTGTGGAAAAGTTTTATTAAGGATTCCTTCCTGTTCGGGGAGTATTAGGGTAACGTGGTCCATGCGGGACTTTACGAAGTTTAATGTTCATTGGCTGTAAAGTATTAAAAGTAGAAGGCTTAGCAGTCATTCCTTGCTCATCTTTGGAACAAGATGGACATTTTATTGGCTAAAGTGTTCCGAACACAAGTTTGCTCCTTATTGAGTGGGAACGGTTCATTGTTGTCAGTGATATTGTAATGCATTTTGTAAAGGAGTATGGGGAAAGAAAGTAGTAAAGGGCAGGTTAGGAAATCTATTAACTGTGTAGAGTGCCCATAAGGTGGTGGAGAGGAATTATGAGGTAAACAAGTTTTTATATATGTTTCAAGGGCATTTATAGAATTACAGTGTGGTGAATAAATCACGGCGGAAAAATAACAGTGTCTTGCGCTGTTTTCTTTTATCAAGTTTGTAGGTGACATACTTCTTAGTAGTACTATTTACTTATAATGTGGTGTTTACTTTAATGATGTGGAGGTGTGGTTGCGCAGCAAATAATTCAGTCTAGGTTTGAAACAGTTTTTATTAAGCAAATACAAATAAACTTTCTTCAGAAACTGTCGCAGTATATATGAAATGGGTGACAATTAAAAATGGAATTCATAAAATATCAGTTAAGCGTGGCTATATAGTTCATTTTTGTGCTACAGTTTTTAAAACTGTTGCCCCACATTCTTGTTGATGTAAGAGGGCATCAGTTACTTTTAGATAAAGTAGAATAGAAGTGCTACAGCAAACACTCCCGCACTACATTATCTCAGATCAAGAGAACAAGTAAAACAGTAAAATCTAAATTGTTTAATATTACATAGAAATGCATGCATTATTATTTTTCAAATTTGTATTCTGTACAATTCAGAAACGTGCTGTCGTAGTGTTTACAAGTTGCAGACTGTTCCGCTAATAAATCACATACTCACCAAAGAATATATAGAATGTTACTCTTATAATATAAAGTACAGGATCTATATATTCTTTAGGGAGAAGGTGAATAGGAATCGCAAATAAGAATAGAAATTAGAAAATAACATTCAGAAATGTAGGGTTTATTAAATATTTAAAGTAACAAAGTATGCATGATAGCTATATTTTAATATATATAAAAATATCTGATCAAGTTTTTATAAATATTTGATAATTATATTACAGATGGCACTGAAAAATCTCCCATTCCTCTTCTGTAGCAATAGGACAATCTATTATAACGATTGAAACCATTGTTACAGTAAAAAGAAAAGGAAAATAAAGTTATGTATTTAACAGAACATCCATAATGAAATAGTTTCGAGCGGTAATTATTTACTGAACTTCTTTTCTCCGGGAGGTGAAACAAGACTGTTAATGTTATAATATACATATTTACAGTATGTGATCTCTACGGGAAAACATAATAACAAGTGTATCATTGTCACGTTGATTGTTAATGTTTAGGGTTTGCGTCGACGGGTTAGCAACACTTCTTGAGCAAAGTACAGTATCAATATTTAAGATAAATAGTCACTATATATAAGGTAAAAGGAGCCAGAAAAGGAGTAATATTTGTTATAATGTATCTGTTTCTAAAAACAAGCTGCTGACGTTACAGAGAAAAAGCGAAAAACATGCAATAACATTTTTTTCTACACAAATGTTTAAATATTGACAAATAGTCACAATTTATAACTAAGTACTATGTACTATGCCTATGCCATCTTGAAACAACTTACAACTCCGGAATATGTTTGTTGACGCAAAAAGAGAATCCGATGCTAGAGAACGGAACCTGCAACAGAGATTGGCGAGTCAGAAATAACTCGGGAAAACGAAACTAATTGCACAGTAGGTGTGGTTTATATAGTTTTTTGTTGTTTAGTAGTCTATGGAAGGAAGATGTGGCTACGCCTATGTATATGGCACATTTTGCAGTTAACACGTGCTCACGTTTTAACTGTTTTTCATTTGCACGTGTTCGGAAAAGTTTCAAACTGTGAAGCTGTAAAGGTTTTGATTTTGATAGTAACACATATAAGGTATTATTATCTACATACGTTGGAGAGTTTAAAAAGTGTTACTCTGTAAAATGTGTTCTTTGCATTTTCATGATTAAAAGCATCTAAATAGAAGAAGTAGAAAAAAATATCGTTATCATTAGAAGAAAAAAAAAGGTTTAATATTATTTTTATGGTTCTTAATTTTAAAAATGCTAGAATTTGTAAATCGTAATCCTACCCTCGGAAAGATGTGCTGGCGCTTGGGGCTTTGGGAAGGTTATTAAATAATAAATGCCCTTTTCTATGCACCTGTAGACTTGGCTTTTAAACTTTCAATTGCCTAGTCTGTATATTTACACTTCCTCCAAACATTTTGGTACTGCTATTTTTGTATTGTAGTGAGCCATTCAGTAGTTTGTGTTTATCTTTATACTGTTCTAAAAGTGAAGCTTCTGTACATTTTGCCAGACACTCTCCTTGCAGAATTGTAATAATTCAGCCAGTACCTAAGTAGTCATGGTGCAAAGTGGGCCTTAGGGCATGGACTGCTTCAAACTACTATAGACTATGCATGCAGTCTTCTATGCATGGGAAACTTGTCTTTTATAGCTTTTATTATCCAGTCTATATTACACTTCCAGCAAACTCTTTGTGATTGCTGATTCAGTATTGTAGTGAAGTATTCAGCAGAATGCCCTTCTGTATGCACAGTGCTAAAAATGAAGCTCTTCTAAATTCAGGCAGACGCTCTCCTTGCAGAACTGTAATTATCCAGTCAATACTCAAGTAATCATGGTGCAAAGTAGGACTTAGGCCATGTACTGCTTTAAACCTGTATATATTATGCATGCACTCTTCTATGTAGCTGCACATTTGTTTTTTATACATTCAATTGTCCAGTCTGTATCATTAGACTTTCACAATCACTCTCACTCTACTGTTTCAATATTGTAGTGAGCCATTCAGTAGTATTTCCTTATATATGTACTGTGGTAAAACTGAAGCTTTTATAAATTCAGTCATGCACTCTCTTTGCAGAACTGTAATCATGCAGTCGGTACCCAAGTAATTATGGAGCAAAGTAGACCCTAGTATATGGACTGCTTCAAACTCCTATTTACTATACATGTACTGTTCTATGCACCTGCAAATTTACCTTTTATATTTTGAATTTCCCAGTCTCTATCCTTCCACTTCCACCAAACACTCTGTCATTCCTGTTATAGTTTTTTAGTGACTCATTGATTAGTGTGTAGTAATGCATTCACTACATTCAAACAGTAATCAGCAGATGTACAATAAGTGGTACATTCCCAGAGATATGGCAGTTATTGTACACTGTGATATCAGCACAATGGATGCACCGTATTTACAATGTAGTCTATTATGGAGCAAAAACGACACAGATATGTGATGTATTTGTGTTGTGAAGGTGGTGCATTGCCTGACTTGCGTTCCAAGTGCAACGCAGCTCCAGCAATGCTCTTGGGGTTCCATGCTCACAAAGCTGGGTCAATCCTTACACCTGTTTCAAGCAGGTGCAGGGTTTTGACGTAGCATAGGCCTAAAAGTGACTGAATGAAATATTAGAGATTTCACTCAGTCACTTTTATGAGGTGTTCCCATGCTAGAATACCTCCACGCCCTCCCCCCCTCTCTGTGCAGGAAAGTCTCTTTCTGGCGCAGGGCTTTAGAATGTGATGCACCTTTCATATGCGTTACATTGTAAATATCAGGTACTATGGTACATCTTTTGCAACACCGCTGCATCACAAAAGTGATGGAAAAGATGTGTAAAAGAGGTACAAGGGGGGTGTAAATTCGCTCCTAACACATACAAATTCATCCAGGCAGTTTCACTAACAGTGTAAATTGATGTATAGACTTCTAACATATTTATATGGATTTGTTACATTGAAGTGCTTTGGAGGTACTACAGTATAGTATAGGTAAACACCTTATACATTTATGCTGTAGCACTCTCTTATAGTTTGCACTTTCACATTCACCATACAGTACTAATTCATTCGTTCATTTATGCACTGCACATTCATTCTGACAAAGTTGTACACACTAATATAGAAATATAGTTCTTTTTTAAGCCAGTGGAGGTAGTTTTGAAAAGAAGTGTTTTTTTTTCTTTTTAGTTTTCTATTTTTTTTTATTTTTTCAGCAAGTTTTTAGTTGTTTTGTTTTTTTAAACCAAAAAAATGAAACTGGAAACAAAAAAACTGTGGAACAGGAAGATAAAAGAAAAAAATATATTGTTTTGGGCAACGGTGCTCTTCTTCGCTCTTCACAATGAGGTGAATCGACTGCTCACCGTAACAAAGAAGTTCTCTGCAAAATGTACAATGAATTGTAAGATCTGCAAACTGAGGCACAATAATAGGATGCGGACTGCTCGGAGGAGGTGGTGGTGCATTTGAGGTAGAAGGAACTGCAGGTTGAGGGTTCTCCTGGAACCTTTGTGTTGCCATCCTTCCATAATTATTTGGATGCAAATTTTTGACATGGCCAACCATTGAGGCTGTCCCGAAAGAGTACTTTTTAGTGGGGTCAGCCCTGGAAAGTGTAACCTCACGGATGTTGTGTGTTACTTTCGGTACATTTACCTTTTCGTGTCCCTCCGGAAACGAAGAAAACTTCCAAATGAATGCTTCTTTTCTCTTTTTCTGAGGTGGCAAAATCTTCCTTAGAGGAATGTACTGATGAAGTCTCAAAAAGAGGAGCCATTGTAGAGTTTGGTTGTAAAAGACAACAGCTCCACAGAATAGATGTTTTTCCTGGGAAAGTCGAAGTAGGATGATCAAAATGAGAGGGGTCTTTCAACAGTTGGAATAGGAAGTATTATGAACCAATCAAAACTCTCCTTTTATGGTCACATGGACTTTGCGTACGCTTACAGTGCTCTTACGGTGCTCTTAAGATGCGAGTATGTACGACGTACCTCTGCGATTTGCGTAATTGCTTTTAAAAGTAATAATCACTTATTAAAAGTTTTAAAAAACTATTTTCATGATTGTCCTAGATACTGTCTTCCCTGAATATGTACATTAAATACATAAATATATGTTTTTGAACAATTAGAAACTTTTGCGCCGTACGCTTACGGGGCGCCATATATGACGTCGCGCAGAAGCGTTGATGAGAAGCGCAAGGACAAAGCGTATTCGTAACGAGTGCGCGGCTATGCGCAGAGGATCATTTGCCGTACAAAGTGTGGTGCGATCACTGTACGCGTACGGTGTGATTACCCCAAAAAATATGAAAAAGAAATTATACAGATTTTAATTGTAAAAAATGCAGGTTTTTTTTATAAATTTAAAAAAATTGGGATTTCGTTTGTTATTATTTTACATTAAGAATATGAAATATAATTTAAATAATAAAATAAATATAAATAGTTTTAATAAAAATTTAAGAAATTAGTATAAAAAGAAAGAAATGTAATAATTTATACATTTAAAAAGTATCATTTACTAAACCTTTGAAATTCACTAAAAAAAACACTGGTTTCAGCCACGTTATAGTTAGGAATTAGCATTTAAAAAACCTTGCAAATTCACTGAAAAAACCATAGGTTTCACACATGTTATAGTTAGCTGGAGATTTCACTCATACAAAACCATTGAAATTCCCCCGTTATTGTTAGTTCAGCTAACTATAACTCGCGCGCCCGCAATGCACTGCTGATGACATCACATACTACATCACTCATGACATGGTCAGTGACATCACTCATGACATCACTGATGACATCTCAAATGACATCACTGATGACATACCTGATGACATCATCCAGTGAATGTGTGTCTTTCTGAAAAATAAATATTTTTTATATATGTATATCTAAAGGTTGATGGAAGAATAAATGGGTAAATAAGTGTCTAAATGTTTTTTTTTGTAAAATTGATTGTATAACTGACTTATTAAGTATATCTTAGTGAATACATGTATTAGCGAGTTATGTTTAAATATGTAAATATCTGTATCAGTGTCTCACTTTGTGTATAAGTGGCTGCATGGGTTAGTGAGTAGCTACATGAGTGTCTATATGAGTTTTTAGTTGGGTTTTTGAGTATCAGAATGAGTGTCTGTATGGTTTGGTGGGGGGTATTATTTACCGCACAGATCCATGAATGACTGAGTCACTGTTTGTATGTGTTGTGAAGACAGCATGTGTGCAGGACTGTATGGGTGGATGATTGTGTGTATGGGTGTGTTAGTGAGTGAATGACTGCCTCAATAGTGTCTTTATGAGTAAGTACATATGTTTTAAACTAGTATATGTGATTATTGATGTATATAAGTAAAGATATATGACAGTGACAGATTGGAAGAGTTCCTGTATAAATAAGTATGTATTTCTATAACTGATTGTTTAAGAGAGTAAGTTTGTGTACGTTTCTGTAGAAATAAGTGTAGTGGCGTGTGTGGAGCTGTATATGCAAGTATATGGATGTTTGATAGTGTATTTCCATGTGTGAGTATATGTGTGAATAACTGTATGTATAAGTGAAGGTGTGTAAGAGGATGTATAGGTGCATGAGTACATATGATGAGTGAGTACATGCATGAGGGACTATATAGAACTATTGGTGAAAGAGTGGATGTGTATGTAGATTTAGGAATTACTGAATAGGTTGTTCTAACTGGTATTGGTATCTCCATTCTTTAGAAAATGTTACATTCTATTTTTGAATGTGTGTATCACAGGTTATACTAGGGTGAGAGGAGGTCTGCCACTCTTTCACAAGGATGATGTCATCAGTGATGTTATTTGAGATGTCATGAGTGATGTCATGAGTAATGTCACTGACCATGCCATGAGTGATTTAGTATGTGATGTCATCAGCAGTGCATGGGGGGCGCGCAAGTTATAGTTAGCTGAACTAACTATAACGGGGGAATTTCAATGGTTTTGTATGAGTGAAATCTCCAGCTAACTACAACGTATTTTTTCAGTGAATTTGCAATGTATTTTAAATGCTGATTCCTAACTATAACGTGGCTGAAACCTATGTATGGTTTTTTTCAGTGAATATATATATATATATATATATATATATATATATATATATATATATATATATATATATATATATATATATATATATATGTATATTTCTTTTTATTCCAGTTCCAATTCGTACGATAAAGATCGGATACCAATACCAGAGTACGACTCATTGATGATTTTCTTTTTGTGCTTTATTTCATACTGTTGTAACGAGCTTCGGCATTGCTGCCTTGGTCAGTCACACACAGTGGTCGAAGTGGGCAGGATCGGAAGGGCATGGCGTGCCACTACTTTTTACATTTATTACAGTCCGGTCCCCTACTTCTTTTTATTAAAAAAAGCATCCCAGGACTGGCCCATATTAAAATAATAGTTTATTCATTCAGCCGTGTGATGCATATCGAGGAAGGCCTCTGCAGGGCCCACAACCCCCTTCCCCTCTGTATCTGGGGACAGGGACCTGAAAAACAACACTGAAGGGGCAGTCAGTGGCAAAACTGCTACGTCTGATGGCTCTAATGTTGCAGTGATTTACAGCTCATTTACTGCCGACGCTACCTGCCTACCTCCACTGTGACCAATACAATGGTCACATCAGGAAGCTTTGGTGGCCCCGCCCTTGACCTCATGTGCCCTTTATTTTTGGGCTCACCCAGACTGATGGACACCACCTCCTGAAAAAGAAGAATAGGGATTCAGTGAGGAATCTCTCGCTAGCTGCAAATCTGCTCTCCAACCAGCCAGAACTGGAAATTGGGAGGAAGGCGACTGCTGTAGAAGAGGCCCTTAGCTGACTCAGCCCCTCCAGCCTCTCCTGGAAATTGTTCTGCATGCCTGCCCAGAGGTCCCCAGCCCTTCCTTTACAGCTCTTCTCTTTTCTCCGCACTGGTGTCTGCAAGAGGAGCCTGGACTGCCTCTGAACTCCATGACTCGCTCATAAATAAACATGAAGTAAGTTGGGAAAAGGAAAGAATACCTTGGTGCATTTTTTACAAATGTTGAATGTCTTAATCGGCTGTTTTTCTTATGTTATTTTATTTAATGTGTTGTATGTTATTTTATTTAAAATGTATGGCTGCTCTGTCTGTGTCCTGGGATGTGGTCTTTTACAAACATACTGTTGACCTTTTAAAAATATATATATATTGCATATAAGCAGCACAAGTTCTGTGACCCCCAAGCACCAGAGCCCCTTTCAGACCCCATCCAGGGTCAGGCTGTAAAAAACAATAATGCCCTGGCACCAAGGTCAGACTGGCCATACCAGGCATGGGATGAGAGGAGGGAGGGGTGGAGGCTGGTTTTGTAATTGGGGAACGTTTTGAGGCAGTGCTGCAAAATCGGCCCTGAGTTACAAAACAAGCATTTGCAATGCAAAAGGTCGCGTATTTCCAAAATTTTAAGCTATTGGCATTGTAAATGACAATAACAATGCCTTTTATTTCTCTGTTTTCAAAACGTAACAGGTTTGCCATTTACAATGCCAGTAGCTCAAGGTCTCGCAAATGCAAGACCTATTGCATTGCAAATGCTTGTTTAAAGCCCTTCCAAGAATGTGTGTAGGCCACAAACATACTAGGATACCAAAACGGATAATGAAATTGAACAAATAAATGTACCTCTTTTAAAAAGCATTTAACATTTTCATTTCTTTCATGTTTACACAAGATCACACAATGCTTTCTTTAATACATCACAGAGTTACCTCCTCAGGGTGAGAAGACTGAAACAAAACTCTGTTGCAAGAATGCAGCAGCCAGGCTGCTTGGCGCTTCAATCTCAAAGATGTTATGTTGTGCAATAAAGAATTCCAAAGTCGACAAAGTTGATAGACCCTAAGCACTGTAAACTGCCCCAGATCACCATATGTGAAAGTGACACCAAGACTTAAATGGTTGTTTTGTACTTGAAAATCGCTGCGATCTGTGAAAAAAAAGAACATTTCATATCGAACTGAATTTCTACACAGCTGTTCTAATGTGCTCCAAGTTAAATATAAAGTTGTGCTTGCACAGCTACACACAATTTCTCATAAAGGGTGTTAGTCATTGAAGTTTACAACAGTATACAATCCTTAATAAGAGTTGCTTTTTAAGTTCATAAACAAAAAATCAAACGACCTTGAAACCATTTAACGCCCACGTGTCTTTGTTCAAAGAAATATGTATATAATAAAGTAACTGGTGACCATGGAACGCGCTTCAAATCCCTCTGTTTGGGTGTCTGCCGCTTTAAGCAGGTCATAGACACGTGTAAACAGGGCGCAAACTCTTTAATACAAGCATTTGGAATGCAATAGGTCTTGCATTTACGCGGACAACAGGAGGGAGGGCGAGTGAAAGGCACAGACAATGGGAGGGTAGCTGGGGGAGTGAAAGGCATGGACAATGCGCACGGACAACGGGGGGGTGGGTTGGAGTAAAAGGCATGGACAATGTACAGACAATGGGAGGGATGGGGGAGTGAAACGCACGGACAAATGCAGGGCAGGGGAAAGAATGCAGCAAAGCACGTCCTGCGTGCAGTAGGAGAACCTCATTAACGAAAATAGTGCTCACAGTCTAAAATAACACCTACCATGTAGCACTCGAAGTAAAGGGGCCAGTCGCCATGGGGGGTGACAAATGGAGAGGAGGCGGTACTAAGGAGGGACTAACAAACCTATTGGCAAATCTGAATCCAGCATTTAGGAAAAACAATGACACAAGCCAATGCCAAATATGGGCGGATAGTAGGTTGAGCTTCTTCTCCGCACTGTGGAGCTTCTACTCCGTACTCCTCTACAATAAGCCTCGCAGAGGCTCGACCTAGCCAGCAGAACTGTGCAGCAAAATGACTATCTCTTAAAAACACATAACACACTGCAGAGTTCCTTGTAAACCCAGTAGTTATTCTGCAACTATAAAAGTGTTAAGACTGATATATCTGATTGTTCATCTTCCTGCTGGAGATAGATTGGAGATTTGTTTGTTGGCAGCTTTGACTCATCTAATGTAACGCACAGGGGTAATATGCGTGCTGCAAAGAAGGTGCACCATACAGATGGCAGAAATGTATTTATTATTCCAAAGTTCTAATTATATAATGGCAAAGCTGGATCTGTAGTTTGTGGGTGTCATTAATTCATTGATGATTAAACCCATATTTTATAGGGACCTCTACAAAATATCTAGTTTCTGTGAAATAAACAAAACATTTATAAACTTCATATTATTTAATGCCTAAAGATAAATTAACCATTGCCGATACTTCTCAGTTTTTGCTTAAAAAATGTCAAGCGCCAACCAGAATTGGCATCAATAGCTAAACTGCGGGTTACTTTGGTCAACGGTTGGTCCCTTTGTATATGAGAGATGACTGGTACAAATTGGGATACTATTATGGCTTCTCTACCATAAAGATTTTTGCATAGTAAAGTGTAGGCAGGAAATGTACAGGAAGGTCAAAAAGGCAAGTGGTCCTGTGTGAGGGCCCCTAGGAATAACATTAATGTGCTAGCCTCAGAGGTATACCCAGAGGACTTCTTTTGGAGATAATTTGTGCAGGAAGCTTTGTATAAAACTGCTCATGTGTATCATTCATGCAGGAACCCAATTCAAAGGAAATTCAGAAAGAATCTATGTCTTACACTAACAGTGATCCATGACGTTTACATCAAATAAGCATACACATCTGCAATGGTGCATTGAAAAAGGCTTTACAGTAACTGGGCCGGACTGGCCATACCGGGCATCAGACGTTTCCCAGGATATCCGGAAGGGTAGGGGGTCGGTTTAGTTAGTGGGGGCCGGTTTTGTAGCAGTGCAGGACTTTTAAAAACACTGCAAAGTTCCTTGTATGTTCAGCAGGTTCTGGACAACAATAAAAGTGCCAAGATAACTCTGGTGATCAATGTACCTGAAGAGAGAGATGAGAGGGAGTTTTGTCTAATGGCTGTTTTGACGCATCAAAGGTAGTGCAGACGGTTAATACGCCTGATGCAGAGAAAGTGTACCATGCATATCAAAGGACAATAATTTATGTGCATAGCTCAGTGGGTTACTGCTTTTTGTTCACTTCCCGAATGAAAATATAATTTTTCCATTTACTGTCAATATCTCTGTCAAGTTTTTGGGAGAAGAAGAGTTAGCCCAGCCGGACAGTTCAAAAGGTATCCTTTGCAGGACACTTGAATACATAATGCCTATGTGAGCAGCTAGCTGACTGACATGAATGTGGAGAAGTCCTGGAGGGTTTCTGTGAGTTAGATCAGGTTCTCCTGATGAGTCCCTTTCTCTTCTGAGCCCTGCGTAACCCCTTCCTAGCTATACAGGAATGCAACAAAGGCACAGCTGTGTACAGGAGGAACCTTGTATTCATGTCCTCAATATTTGAGACAAAATATACTCAACGATTTCTGAACATTGAGTGTAAAAGCCTTAAGGTAACATGTTGTTCCTGCTTATATTTCACATGCTTTACATAATCTTGCATTTCCTATGAGTGTTTGCTTTTTCCAGGATGGTATTTTTTCAGGCAGTACATAATTTGAATTGAGTCACATCCAGCCGTTCATAATGAGGCAGAATTTGATTGTAACTGAAGACAGTGCAAGTTTCTCTCAATGGGGCATAAGGGTGTTCGGGAGGATAGGATGTGGCACTATGGACAGTGCTAGCAAATTTGTAACTGGGGAACCTGGTTCAACTTTCATGACTAGTCCACTAGACCACTCGCCTGAGGGAGCACATTCTCCTACTAGACCTTAGAAAGGCCCAGCTAGACCTTAGAAGCCCTGGTATCTTAGTACCTTGAAGGCCTGTCCACCACAATCCATACTGAAGTTCACCTCCAGTCTTGCAGGCAGGCCTAAAAAGCAGCGCACCCTAGAGTAGCAGTGACTTTGCCAATCAGGTCACAGGACCCTTGAGGCCAGTCCGCCTCACTCATTGGTGCCTCCATTGACTTTGTTCTAGCAGTACTAATGCAACTCACAGGGGAATGGCAATGCAGGATTTGCATGCACACCAGACTAAGGGGCATGTTTACGAGGGCTTTGCACCAAGCTTGCACAACGGGGTACATGCACAACGCAAAGCTCCAAGTCATATTTTAAAAGGCACGCAAAGCCACTTTGCATGTCTTGAATGGCTTCATAAATATGGAGTAGTACAATGCAGCACAAACTGCTGCGTTGCCTTACGGTGCGCAAAGGAGGTGTTGCGGTGGATGTTGCATGGGAGACTGGTTTTGTGACTGGGGACCGGTTTTGAAGCAATGCTGCAAAATCTGGCCACAGTAACAAAACCAGCAGAACTGTGCAGCATAATAACTCACTCTTAAAAACACATAAATCACTGCAGTGTTCCTTGTAAACCCAGTAGTTTTCCTGCAACAATAAAATTCCCCACGCAACTCCAACGGTTTTTGACGCATTCACAGACTTACAAGGACTTCGAAAATTCGGGATTGCATCAAAATCTTGCACCTCCTGAGGAGAGGCATAACGAGGAGAAATATCGTTATTTCTCCTTGTTTTTTCCTCTTTCTATGTGTGCTCCTGCCTTCTGCAGCCCACATAGAAAGAGGAAAGAGCCTCTTAGGATTGTTTTTGTACAGGAAAGAGCCCCTTCCTGCACAAAACAATCCTGCATGCAATGGTGGCACCCTTATATCATGGGCCAAGTGTGCCTGCGTTGGCGCTAGGCTGCCAAAATGGCATCAGCACAGGGAGAAAGGACATAAATGCACCTTATTGGACAAATACGGTGCATTCCTGCCCTTTCCCTGTGATGCAGGGCAGCGCAACAAAGTAACTTGCTACACTGCCCTACACTACCATTCCCATAAATATGCCCTTAAGTTAACAAACTTCACAGTCTCTGCCTCATGCACAAGCACTTTTAGCATGTGGTGCCTGCTTTGAGGCCACTGCAATTATTCAGCAATGGAAGACTAAATGATGTTGCAGTGTTGACTAAATCATGCAGCAATAAAGGGCTGCAGCATAATGTTGTATATTTTCTGATACTTTAATATTTTGACATTTTTACACATACTAACAGTCTCCACAAAGGTTTCACCCCATTAATAGCAGTTTAACAAACACGTGCAGCACTGAGATTGTGACCAGTCAACCTTTGTAAAGGTCCCTCCACTTCACAGCAACGCAAGTCACGCTGTTTTGATCCATTTGAGCTACACGTTTTTTTTGTTAAAACCATCAGATTATGCAGCAGATGGTGCATTATGTGGCAAATATGGGAGAGCTATAATTATGTGGAAAACATTTGCAACTTAGGATATTTTGCCATTCGTGTTTGAACTTCTCTCATGCAGTCTCTGTTGGGTGGTATTTCTAGACGCCCACAGTGCTCGTGGAGAATTAAAGGACGAAAGTGTCTAATAGTGATTGCAGAGGATAGTAGTCTGAAGAGGAGAAAATAAATTATTGAGATAATCCAAGGACCACTACCTATTTCTGACTCTACCAATGTTTGAGTCTCATAATTTCAGAATTGATGCTTTTGCAATTCTCATTACAAACTAACTCGAGTAGTAATTATCTCATTCATCTGATACTGCTAAAAGCATCTGCAAAACCACCAGGTCTGGGTTGTTTGAGAGTGCTCTGTCTAGATACAATAACAGGAAACTAAGAGGCATCTAATGCTGGCTTCATGACATGTCGCGTGAAGCATGTAAAAAACGTAGGAATACAATTTTGCATTGACCGAGGGGCACAGAATGATGTAATGAACAGTGCTCCCCAACGCGTGGGGCCTCCTGTCATAGAATCTAAAGCCACATTTTATGTTTAGAAATGGTTAGAAAAAGGGAGGAGAAGTGCTGATAAAAGAAACTGCATGGCTTGGACACAAATGGCTTATGATTCCACTTATATGCGTATTTGGGACATTCTGTGATCAAAATCGTATCCCAAATTGTAAATGTATTGTATTGTCAATAACTCATATTAAACCTCAAATAAACGTGTATCTATTGGTTGCATTAAATAACGGTATAAGCTGTAACTGGTCAGTGAAATGCCAAACATACTCAAAATTAGGACGTTTTGCTCTTTCTAGCCACACCTCTGACTCCGCCCTCTGAACCAATCCTTGGATTGTTCCCTTCCCCTGATGCTCCTCCCACAATTCCCCTACTTTTTTTCCCCACTTCGACCACTGGCACTTATTTATAATAATTCTAAAAACAGGTTCTTTAATTTACTGTATACGGCTACCATAGTTGCCTATTTTTACCTCCATTTCTATTAACGGTGGAAATCCTTCCTGTGACGTATTTCCTCTTCATGTTAACAGTGCAGAATGCAAGGATTTGTGGAATAGCAGTAATTCTGCAGTCACATTATGTGGCAAACACTGTGCTATGTAACCTCCCAGAAATATCACTAGCAAACGCTCGCTGAAAGATTGTTAAATCAATGATGTTAGGTGGCTTGTTTTGATAGAAACACGTGCTAAAACGTACATCATGAATGGCTTGACAAAGTGTATCTTCTGTTGCTTCAGGTGATCCCAGAGTTTACCCCTTTACCCCAGCCCTGCTGGCCGACTGCCAGCAGTCTTCGGTTCCGGCCCTTCTGCCTTCATCTTCATGCTTCCTGCCCCCAGGGGGGCTTCTCTACGACTCCCTCGCAGGTAAACAAAATGATACTGTATTTTATATTCCACGAATATCAATCCCACTCCCCACCAACACACACAACACACATTTCAACACTCCACAGAACGTTGTTTTTTTTGATTAGTGAACAGAAAACAACTTTTTATTAGCAGTTTAGAGGCTGTGCCATTGTTCTTTTTGTTTCATGTATTATTAAAGTTTGCCTGTGAAACACGGATCGGCATCACACATTGGTATTCTGCAAAACAATGAACTTTCCAGAAGCTTTGTGAAAAACATTTGTGTACATCAAGGAATCTAATGCCGCCGATTTGTGGGTTTTTAAGGGTTGTAAATTCAGGAGTGGCTGGTGACCTTTCAAAGTAGTGAGGCGAGCGAAGTGCCCTACATACAAACAAACAAAAACACATTATCTCTCCCTAAAAAAGCCCTGGCTCAAAAAGCCTAAATAAAAACAACCCCTACCTCCAAAAAACAAACAAACAGTACATGCATTACACATTGTATCAATTAAATAAAACTAAATTGTACTTACTGCAGGCTTGGTGTCCTTCTGAAGACTGTAAAAAAAAACCCTAACCAATCCAGATGCTGCGCTCATGCTGCATGAGAGCAGCACCAGGATTGGATGGAGCGTGTTGGCCTAATGCTCCTTCAGGCCCTAGAGGCCTGTGCTTGGTCTCCACCCAGCTGTCTAAGGCAGCTGGGTGAAGAGCTTCAAAGTGTGCATGTCACTTTGGAACTTTGAACTGCGTAGCCAGCCCTACTCCAGTCCGCCTACTGCCAATCAGCAGCAGAGGACACGCCCTCCTGGCTCGGAGGCAGGCTGGCGGCTGCCGCATGCTTTGGTTGAAAAAAAATGGCAATTAGTTAATTTCATTGTCATTTTATTTTTAACACTTGGCATGACTCGCAGCGGGCAGGGAGGCAACACTCCCTCTCCCTCATAAAGAAAAAGCCGCTGTGAAAATAACAGATGTCATTGCTACCAATGTAATGCCACTCAATTTATCAGCTAAAGATGGAAAGACTGAGCTGGTCCAGCCGGGAACCAGGCTTGTGATCTGAAGATGGCAATTTTCTTGTCTGCATGGCATTGTGATGGTATTTTCACTGACAGTGTGCACCAATTTGTGTTCACTTGTCACTTGTCGAGCCTTCTGTGTGTACTATAGAAAGTCTTGGGGCCATATGTATGACTGAAGCCTTTTGCGAGATCCTAATTGCAAAGTTTTAAGGCTCACAGTTGGGAGTCGCAAAAGGCAATGTACTAATGTGTTTCAACCCCATTTAGCGATTGCCAATGGGGTCGAAAATGACCTACCTCATCAATATTCCTAAGGTAGGTTGCAATTTGGGACCAATTAGGATTCGCTAAAAACACAGGGATAGTGGTCTGCTGGGGACAGCAGACCACCATGTTGGTGTTTGCTTTTAAATGAAACAACATATTTTTTTTTATTACTGACAGTTTACCCTAAAGAAGACCGGATGGGTTTCAAAAAGAAAAATGAAACAGTTCTGTTTCATTTTTTAAGAGTAGGTAGTGGTCCCTGGAACCACTGCCTGCTCTTAAAAAACATTTTTGCTCCCATTCCCTAAGAGGAAGGGGTTCCCTGGGGACCCCTTACCGTTTACGACTGGCTTAGCACCTACTTGAAGTAGGCGGTAAATTGCGATCGTTTTGCCCCTACCTAATACCGACTCTGAAACCCTATTTTGCGAGTCAGTAGTAAATCAGTGGCACACGAAATAGGGTTCGTACATGCCAAAAAGCATTTTTGCGGTTGCAAACGGACTGATTCTTCATTAGCGGCAACTAAAAACAGTTGTACATGTGGCCCTTAGTTCCGGAATTCACTGAAAATGTGCACAAGCTTGCATCTTACAATAGTGATCCCTATTGTGGTATCTGATTGCTTTATTGTGATTAGAAAAATGTACACATCATTCACTATTCTTAACTTTCAGGGCACACAGACAGAATAACTGCTCTTGGAGAAACACAGACAGAGCTTATGGCCGTCACAGCCTCTAAAGATGGAACCTTAAAGATGTGGGACCTGCCTTCTGGTAAAGCTGTCTTCACACTCCATGGAGTTGGACGGAACATTGACTCCATTACTGTATGCCAGGAGAATAAGATGGTCGCCGTCACTGAAAACAACTCTTTTCAAGTTTGGGATCTGTCCTTGAGGAAGGTGATATATACAGCAAAAGGATTTTTGGATGCACCCATATTGACCTCAGCCATGGAAGGCAAGCTTCTTCTGGCATTTTTTGATGGGAGCCATTTAGTCAAGGTAAGAAAAACAAGTTTCTCCAGGTTGGATGAGACTTAAACATCCAGAACTGTCAGACACAATAAGGAACCATACTGAGCATTAGGTCACAATAACTAATGTATTGAACTGATTTACTGGCCAGAAAATATGTTAGTGATTTTGTATGTCTATACTCGAAAGAGTATCATCACAGTTTCCTGTTTGTGCTCATGCATGGAAACTAATGATGTGATTATCAATTTTCCTCCTTTATACACTAGTTCATTTCATTTGTTATTTAGATATATCTATAGTTATTGGCATCGGGTAAAATCTGGCAAGCCAGCTCTTACATTCTGCTAAACGTAGACTGCCAATTCAGGGTTTATTTAGTTTGCTGTTTAAAATTTGAGGATAATCACTTTATGAGGTAACAACATTACAGCATTCGAGTTTTATGGTCAGATGCAAATATATCCTCAAAAACGTGTAAAAAGTTGAACTGCACATTTTCCACATTGTTTGCACTCTGTTATCATGAGAAGACTTCTGTAGAACAGTCCAGAGGTAGCTCAAAAGAGGTGGTGTGAAGGTTTAGACTAGAAGCAATATACAGCTACATTAAGGACATAATGTTTTACTAACATGTAAGGTACTTTCTGTCTGTATTATTAGAATGGTTCCATCACATACACTTCATCCTTCTTCAAGTCGTTTAAAGGGCCACGCCCAACATCCTACAGGAGACACCTTCCAGCAGAGATTGAATGTTCAGGATCTGAAAGGGACTGTGAAAATGAGACATTCTAGCTTGGAGATTTTGAAGGAAACCACGATTTTGTCATACCCATACAAAGTTCATAGCTCCATATTCTCTTGTCAAAACATGACATCTCTGTGATAGACTGACAGTGTCTATCATTGACCATGAATTTGTGATGTGGCCTGGGTAATTGTAAAGTCATGACATCATGAGCAGAAGGTAGCTGGGTGGCTAAGGGATTTCTTCAGTTGCAAAAATATTTAGCGCATGGGCAGGAAAAGAAAAAAAACTCGAATTCTGTAAACTGATGGACTGCTGGATTTATGGTTAGGCATACCATTTTTTTTTTCCTCATTTGCCTTCTCGCCGCCCATTACTCAATGATACCACCCTAGGCTTTTTACCTCATTTACTGACTTTGCAGGAAAAAGGCTTGCGTAACGCTATTCGGAAGTGAGACTCTCCTCCGGGCATGGCCCTCCATATGAATAGGACAGAGAGTCTTCCTTCAGAGCGTGTCCACCCTTACCGGAAGTCTTCCAATGCCTAGGAAGACTTCAACCAGCCGAGGTAGGCGAAGGCTTAATCATTGGATTTATATTCTATCAAAAACACAAAAAGACCTTTTCCCTCACCCAAAACATAACAAAAATGGAGTCCAAAATCTATACCTCTTCTTAGTCTGATCCGAAATATCCAACTTAGCAATAAATCTCATTGCTAGTAACCACTCCAGTTCTGTTGGGGAGGCCGGTGAAACCCATAGTTTACAAATCTCTCTCCGTGCCAAAAGTATAGCGTAAAAAATAAGTTTAGCATTATCATCTGTACCCTTACCTTGCAGGTCAAGTCTTCCAGATATAACTAGCTCAAGGCTTACCTTGATCTGCAGGCCTAGGGCTCTTGACAGACAACTACTCACGGCCTCCCAAAACTCTTTTATCTTCGGACATAGCAGGAACATGTGCAGGTCATCGTCGTTAGGACTCTTGCACTTGGGGCACGCCACCATCCCGCCAGAGCTGAATTTAGAGAGTCTTCGAGGGAACCAATACGCCCTGTGAATCGTAAAGAAATGATCCTGCCTTAAATTTGCAGGTTTCACTATTTTATAGAGCATAGACATTGTTACTTGCCATTGGTCTATATTCTCTTGTCAAAACATATGACATCTCTGTGATAGACTGACAATGCCTATCGTTGACCATGAATTTGTGATGTGGCCTGGGTAATTGTAAAGTCATGACATCCTGAGCAGAAGGTAGCTGGGTGGGTAAGGGGTTTCTTCAGTTGCAAAAATATTTAGTGCATGGGCAGGAAAAGAAAAAAAACTTGAATTCTGTAAACTGATGGACAGCTGAATTTATGGTTAGTTATACCAATTTTGTACGTTTTTGTGCCAAGGCGACTGGATGTCCTGGACCACAGACATAAACCCACAACTCATAAAGTGACACTTTTTTCGTGAATGAGGGCCTAAAAACGTCAAACCAGTCATGATCATGAAAGCCCTGAGCATTTGTTGACCCAAATTGTGACTGTATTCGGAGTCTACTGCAGGCCACTTTATTAGATTGTACAAATGAACAAAATGTATCTTTTTTAAAGTGTTACCATACAACACCAACCTAGGAAGACAATATATATCCGGTGTGTGCATCTATTTCAATGCTCTTCAGACTTGTTTTAAAAGTATGCTTGGTGTGTACCACTTGTTTTTGATGATTTGTGAAATGAACAACTCAAGACTGGATGCATGGTGTATTCTGGAGAAATAATTTATTAGATATTGTTGACATGTTTGCAATTCTGTCATCTAAAATATATGCTAAATGTCGTCATTTTGAGGAGTGTGTTTTTGTTAATAATATTGGATGAAAGGGAGTTTTTTTAAGTGAACAATTAGTGGTTTCTTGTTAAGTTTTAACTAGTGGCTGTAGCAAGGAGAAACAGAACATATCGGAACCCCACTCACATGTATATATTTATCCATGTGTATAGTTACTACTACACCTAGGTTTAACTCTGAACTTGTTTGCTATTCACTCCTTCAGAGTGTAGATTTATGTATAGGTGTAGACTTACATGTCTCCAAAGCTCAGCTCAGCATGGGGCCTCATAAAACAGGATTTATAAGTATAAAGTTACTACTAGTAATTTTACACATGTGGGTGGCGATCACCACCACTGTGACGGAGATCTTGCAAAAGGAAGGATGGGGAAATGATTAAAGTGTATTATTGTTTAACAGCGTTCTAAAAATATGTTAATATTTGCTAAAAATATAAATAAATAAACAATATTTATTAACCTAGAACTAATAAAATTAAATGTTACCGTACATTTACTCATCAAATTAAAGGTGTAATCAATTATAAATTAAATGCCCAAATCATTTATTTAATATTACTTCCAATGAGGTGTTATTTTATTTCTCTGCCTCCAATGTGTTTTGCACTATTAGTAGTTCATGTGTGGTGCTTGAGTTATTTCAAGACTGCTGCCATATATTTAGACCTGTTTAGACACCTTTATAGCTGCAGTAAATTTAAGATTGTAGTTTGTGATTAGCATTGATCTTACTCTTTTGCCGTTGTGTATTTCTATCAGCATGTACTTGCCTAAACCCCTTCTTAAATTTCCCTAAATCTTTCCCATTTAGCAGTAATTCCCATTTTCCAGCCACTCCCCTGGTACCTTCCACATTTACTGCAAAAATCTATACCTGTATGTGTGCAAAGATCTCTATACAGAAAACATTGGAGAGGCAGAGGCGGTGTTCTCTGCCCGTATGTATGTGAATAGCATTTTGTATCATGTGAGTTGCAGTACTACTTTACGTACTATAAACTGCAGTTTGAATCAGGCCCATCATTTTCATTCAGCATAGATCTAATATGTAAAAACCTCTAATACAGGTCTATATTGCAGGTTTTTGATTTGACCAAGGCATGCAAGCTCCAGTGTGAAGTGGAAATTCCTGCAGATGATACCCCTGTCCACAAAGATCGCTCCATACTAGTGTCAAAGAACTCAGTGAAGGATTATGTTCTCTTCGCCTATAGGTCAGTATCTCTTTGAGCTACATCTTTTTTTTTCTTCTAAGACTTTTGGTCCCAATTGGTCTAGCTCAGTGGTCTTCAGACGTTTAAATGTTGGGCCCCCCACCCCCTGTGTTTAAAAAATAATGGGGTTCCTAGAATCACATATTTCCCACATTTAAAACATAAAATTGACAGCTATAAACATATTTAACAATTGGAAGATTGCAGTTAGGTTTAGCAAGCACTTTAAAAATGCAATCAAATACATGATTGCAACCAGGCTATTGGCAGTTCCCTACATTGTAAAAATATCTATAATGCAATCGTTTTTCAGAAACAAGGGGAGGGACTTGGAGGGTTCTTTGCCCTTCCTCTTTTACACCTACTCCCATCCTAAACAGGAGGACATGAAGATGCTACTGGTGTCCCATCACATAATGGCTTACCGGCACTCTGTTTTTTATCACTTAAAGTCCAGCACTGTTTTCAGCATTGTGCCCCTGCTTGCCAGTGCCTAGCAACAGCCTGAGATCAAGTCATGTCCTCCGAGTGCCTGCCTCCAATTTGAAAACATCTGGTCTTGTGTATGTCTCTTACACATATTGTTCAGATTTTATTCATGGTCCTGTGTTCTCATTCTTGCCAATCGTGCTCCTTACTCCCCCCTAGTAGCTAATTTCTGCTTGAGCATAATTTCCACAGAAATCCCCGCAAGGAGCTTTCCTTGACTTCTAGCCCATGCAAGTATGGGGAGGTGAGGAATGGGTATTATACCTGTTGTTTTTCATTTGCATATGGTGATCTGTTGTGTATGCTGAAGATATAGGTTCTCATTACGATGCCAGCAGTTGGACAGCCGACATCCTGTGGTGGCATCGTGACATCCTGTGGTGGCATGGTGGCATCCCGTGGTGGCATGGTGACATCCCGTGGTGGCATGGTGAGCAAAAGAATGTGGATTTTACACAGATCTCTTGACTGGGGGTGAACATTTGACTTGCTCTTCATTTCGTCCATCATCTGTGTTTCTTTTGCTTTCTCGCCCTAAGTGACCCAGGTATGCCCAGATGTGGGTCCTGGGCTCACTGTGCCACTTGTTTTAAACTAGCCTGGCTGATGAGGGGTGACGCCCCGAAACCGGTCTCAGGATACTTGATTATGGTCTAGGGAGGACCTGGCTTGGCAGTTTGGGCTGGACAGTTCCCACGAGGCACAGGGTCAAGACTGATTTGCAATGGCTGGGTCTAAACTGGGGTGGCATGGTGAGCAAAAGAACAATGGATTAGACCCAGATCTCTTGACTGGGGGTGAATGTTTGATTTGCTCTGCATTCCGTCCATCATCTGTGAGTCTTTTGCTTTCTCGCCCTAAGTGTGCTGGGTATGCTCAGACGTGGGTCCCGGGCTCACTGTGCCACTTGTTTAAGCCAGCCAGGCTGATGAAGGGGGATGCCCCGAAACTGATCCCAGGATGCTTGTTTCTGGTCCAGGGAGGACCTTGCTTGGCAGTTCGGGGGACTGTTCCCATGAGGCACAGGGTCGACTGATTTGCATATGGCTGGGTCTAAACTGGGGTGGCATGGTGAGCAAAAGAACGTTGGATTTAAACCAGATCTCTTGACTGGGGTGAATGTTTGATTTGCTCTGCATTCCGTCCATCCTCTGTGTGTCTTTTGCTTTTTTCGCCGTAAGTGCACCAGGTATGCCCAGACGAGGGTCCCGGGCTCACTCTGCCACTTGTTTCAAGCTAGCCTGGCTGATGAAGTGTGATACCCCAAAAACGGTCCCAGGATGCTTGTTTCTAGTCCAGGGAGGATCTGGCTTGGCAGTTCCGGCTGGACTGTTCCCATGAGGCACAGGGTCAAGACTTATTTGCATATGGCTGGGTCGAAACTGGGGTGGTATGGTGAGCAACAGAATTATGTATTTAACCCAGTTCTCTTGACTGGGGGTGAACGTTTGATTTGCTCTGCACTCCGTCCATCATCTGTGTGTCTTTTGCTTTCTCGCCCTAAGTGTTCCGGGTATGCCCAGAGGTGGGCCCGAGCTCACTGTGCCACTTGTTTCAAGCTAGCCTGGCTGATGAGGAGTGAGGCCTCGGAACCAGTCCCAGCATGCTTGTTTCCAGTCCAGGGAGGGCCTGGCTTGGCAGTTCGGGCTGGACTGTTCCCATGAGGCTAAGGGTCAAGACTGATTTGCATATGGCTGAGTCTAGACCGGGGTGGCATGCTGAACAAAAGAACAATGGATTTAACCCAGATCTCTTGACAGGGGTGAATGTTTGATTTGCTCTGCAATCTGTCCATCATTTGTGTGGCTTTTTACATCCCGTTGGTGGCAGTCCAACCACCAATGACTCTTCGGCCCGACCACAACATTAGGACACTGTCGGTCGGACTGAAAGTTGCCCGACACGACAATGCCGACACCACCATCATATTGGATCCCGATATTATGACATCCCTTTCTGACAGCCTTTACATGGCAGTGACGTAAAGAGGGGGCCGCAAACAGGGTCCACAGGTGATTTCACCCAGAGGGGGCAGGGCATGGGGGCACATGTTGTGCCCCCCTCTTCATGCACTTTTGTGCCATGCACAACATAGTGCATGGTAACAGTACATGCTCGACATTGCAGGTGCTGCACCGTGAACACATCACCTCCAGGGTCACATAGTGAGCCTGAGCATGCAGTGGCTGACGAACCGCGGTAGTCATATCATAATACGGCGGTTGGGAATGTCAGGTGGTCTAACTGCCAGGTTCATAATCACCCCATAGCGTCTGTGCCTATAGTGCCAATCGTGGTAATATCTATTTGATGATCTTAACCCCTTCCATGCTCATGACGAGCTGAGCTCGTCATGAGCCACGGCGCTCCGGTGCTCATGACGTCATGGCCCGTGGAACGCTCAGGTGCGGGGATAATTCCCTTGCTGTGCTGAGCGTTCCACGGGAGCCGGTGCATCTGTGACGAGCTAAGCTCGTCATGAGGTCATGAGCACAGGAGCGCCGTGCCTCATGAGGAGCTGAGCTCGTCATGAGCATGGGGGCGCTGTGCGCGCCCCCCCCCCAGCACAGCGGGGGAATTACCCCCGCAGCGAAGGGGTTAAAGTGAGACAGAACATATTAAGTCTGGTTACTTCTGAAGGCAACCAATTTAATACAACATTTTGGATAGTAAAGATTCTCAGCCCTTTTATTTCAGGGTGACTATAGCACAAATCATAGATGAAAGACAATTAGTGTATATGTAAAGACATAAAGGCTGATATACTAATCATAGGATGAGAGATTGCCCTCCACTGACACCTTTAGGCAGATCATTTATGGCCACGCTGAAGACATTGAAATCAGGTTCTTGTTTGTCTAGTAAGGGCCCTTCGGTGACTGGAGAAATTGCTTTTCTCTGATTCTTTGACTTTTTCTTAAATAATTTCCATAGTTCAAAATGTAATCTGAAAAAGTATCTATTGTATTTGTTAGAAAATCAGTAATTGTATTCCTAGTTATTCGTGTAATTTCCTTCATACCGTGCCTCTTATATTGTAATGGTTTGTGATGTTATGTTATTTTGTATTTATCCTATTTTATTTTAATTCATTTTAAAACGACCTAAATTGTTTTTATTGTTACTTGTCCCTTGGTGCTTTGAAGCTGGATTTTCTCTGGTATTGTTTGCATTTAAACAAATAGTAATACATAAAAAAAGACAAATACATCTCACAGGTACTGACTTCTTTACATTTGTATGTGACTCCTTAGATAATCAAATCAATAACAGACCTGGAGTTTATAAATTCCATGTGTCAACACAGCTTCTGGCCTCTCTTGAATCTAAAGAGCTGTTGAATGGATTCCAATCTGGCTGCCAGCTGAAAAAAGGTGCTGAGTCGGTGCCGGCAGCAGTGCTGGAAGGTCTCTCAGGGATTCAAGATGACTGCGGTGTTAGAGCCCTTATCTTTGACACAGTTTACTATAGACTTTTCTTGTGGACTGCCTTCAGACTGTTGGCTTGAGAAGAAGAGACTTGGTGTGATTTAGATTAAGTCTTGAGCAAGTAATTTCCCTGACACTTTTTATTTCCGATCTAACTCAAGTTGTGCCCCAGTGCTCCTCGCTCCCGCAGCCGGTTTACATTACCGTACTTCCAACACAACCAGATTATCCTCTGTTTGGGGTGGAGTTCTGGATGGCCGTATTTAACTTTCAGCAGTGTATGGTTGGGGTCCGGATCTTGTTTTTTAGTTATTGGCTTAAACTTAACTAAGATAAAGCCAAAATGATAGTGTTAGCGGCATGACAGATCTCTCGGAATTTGGCACCTACCTGATGAGAAACCTAGGGTTCTAGTTTACCTCTTCTTTGTCTTTAACTCCCAGATCCACCATCCCCTCTACTTTTTTCTATCATTTGAAGCTATTGAAAATAATTCTGTCTCACTGCCTAAGGTAGCCTAGCTATAGTGGAAGCTTTAGTTGGATCCCATATTTCAAATATTTTGGAAACGAATACATTAAGTGGAACACAACTTGAAATAACATTGTGCTCTATCCATTGAATTCATGCTATATCAACTTATATATTGGAAGAAATAAGAGGTTGGCCTGGTTTGTGAAGCAGCCCAGATTGTTTCATTGCCATTTTTAGAAAAAACACAATGAATATTGTTTGCTTTATCATTTTGATTCACTCTGTGACACATGTAGCTTAGTATTAGGATAGGATACTGCTCGTGTGCCTTTTACCAGTGCGCCTATAGAATCCAGAAGGGGACGAATCATTTGCGGCGTCTATAAATTGTATCGCTCCCACTGTCATCATACCTTTGGTTCTTGAACTCCTGACGGATTGGGGTTGCTTTCCACACTCTGGGATCTACATTCCTTTGGCTCAGTCACAGCAGGGATAAGAGGAACTGAGGAGTCTGCCCACTTTACAGGGAGTCTGCCCAGTACTGGTGTGACCTTAATCCACATAGGTGTTCCAGGAAAGGCCCTAGGCTCGTGGAAGTTCAAGAACTAGTATTCACGAAAGAGGACTACTATGCTTCACCTGAAACTGAGCCTGGATAGAAAGACTTACCAGTTGTTCTGAATTGTCCTTTTGAGCTAGGTAGTCCAATGGGTCAGGTAGTCTTATGCCATCATCAAATTCTTCCTAAAAGGAGAGGATACCTTCAGATTCTCATGGTCTGCCTAGCTCACTGTAATTTGCTGTAAAGAAGAAGTAGGTTTTTATGGTATACCCATTGGAAAAGAAAGCCTGTCTTTCCATAGCCTGGACAGGCTGGTCCTGCTGTCAGTTATCCTTGGCTGGCGAAAACAGTGTATATGATGACAATCTGCCAATATTTCTCTTTTTTTACTGTTGATGCACCTGGATTGGACACAGGGAGAGAGCAGTTGCTTCTGTAAATGCAAGGCATGGCCAGGTCCCACTTATTGCTCCATCCCAGACTACTGGGGTAGTGCATTACTCCCTGCACTTACATTTCTTCATTTCTGGGAACTCAGAGCCCACTGATTTGTGATGACATTGTGCACCATTCACACTCACTGACACTGCACATCTCAGTAGAGGCCTTCTGCTATGACCTTCTGGGAAGCTAAGACTTTTGTTTTTCCCTGCCAGGTGCCCATGCTTCAGCATATTGTTATGAGCCTTGAAAAAGCTTAACAGCTTTTTTGGAACGAAACACATGTTGGCTGACACAACTGAACACTGGAAAAATATAAAGAAAATGTAATAACCGTACAGTTAACTTTTGATCTTTTATTTTTCTGTTTGGAGATCAGATTTATCCTCGTCAGTATTTTCCCCAATGCATCCATCTGCTCTCAGGGATTCCAGGGCCCCTGTGAACCAGAACCCCTAAGAACTATTATGCATCCTCATTCCTTCATTGGGCTTTTGTCGTCATCCATCTGCAAAGTCTTTGCTAGCATTCCCAAGCCCACTGGATCACGCCTGCTGCTGCTTCTTCCTTGTTGGGCTGAAGACCAGGTGGTTTCTTGTAGCAGTGGAAGAAACCAAGACCACCCTGATGATGGTGAAGAAGATGAAAAGCACATGATTTCATTAGTGGACCTGGTGACATTTGTGCCCAACTTCAAAGTGAGAATTCAAAAAACGAAAATCAGTGCCCTTATCTACGCAAGCTCCATTGTCCATCTGTGAACCAGTGCATAAGATCACTACTAAAATCCAAGAGCTATAACTGTAAAATAATGAGGGCTTATTAAGGGATGATTCACACCTCTCAGAAGACACGCTTTGACAGTGAAATCCACCACAGTTCAATGCAGAAAGGATGATTTCCGATTGCCCTCCATGTCTCACTAGGTGAAGAAGAATATGTCTCACTCGCCATGGTCATGAATTACTTTCATGACCAAAAGCTCAAACTACACATGGTCCCACAGCACTGGCAAATATTCTTTCTTGCAATGCAACGGGTGGAGTAGGAGCATTATAAGATTGAGACTGATCAAGAAAATGCATGGACCCGCCCCCTGGGTTTCACCAATTGTCATCTTCTGGAAAGCCAATGCCAGGAAATTCACAGACCCATGCTTACACAATCGGGTAATCGTGAGACAGAGCTGCATCACTCCAGTACTTGACTCATTTCTAGCCTTGTCACCAGCTGGTATTAGTGGCAATGGGAGGTTCTCAATGTGGGATGTCACTAAATTGAAGTGCACTAGCAACCCACTACATCACCACTTTCTCGACCCATGTTGGGTTCATAAGGTATATGCAGCTGAGTTTTGTAATGGGGGCGTGGCCAACCACTGAAGATGGCTGAGTTGTCTTCCTAGGGCTCCTGATGAGTGTCCTTGAATCCCTCCTCAGCCACAGCTTATCCAGGGTGTTAGAGGCAAAACACCTGGATGGGGGTCAGCTCGATCCCTGCCGAAGCCAGCTGGACAAAATTTGCCTGGCCTGACGGCGCTGATTGTTTTTCCAGAGGTACCCCTCCAGGGGAGTGTGAGTTTGGTTTGAGCATGACTGCGGTTCGCCTGCTCCCATTGCCTGCGCTGATTTACTTCACTAGGGCGGCTGCTCGGCCTGCAATTCGGGGCAATTGTGTAAGCGGCCTGTTGTTTGCCCCCTCTAGTGGTCCCCCCAGAGGCTGGTGCTGCTGCTCCTTCTCTGCCACAGCTGCCCTGGTGCTGCGGCCTTGCATGACCTGCCTTTAGGCTTGGCGCAGCATTGAGCCACTCCCCTCTGCCCAACATAGTTAAGCCAGAGTGACAGGCCGTCGAGGACACCCAGAGGGATCCTGTAGGCCTTGGTGCAGCCGAACTGCATGAGTGCCACCTGAAGTTCCAAGCTGGGTTGAAGACCTGCATGGCCTAATTGCCCAGAACCGCGAGTACCAGCGGCCTGTGGGGTGGGGAGCACTGCGTATTGATCTTCCCCTGCCCCATTCTGGCCTTGAGGGTACTGCTGATGCCTACGCTTTTGACCAGAATTGGAGCAGGACCTGTTCACAGGGTGCAGTTGACTGGGCGGTTTTGAGGGAGACTGATCCCGTTGCATTGAGCACATCGTCAATAGTGTTCAGGCCTAAATGAATGCTGCATAACCCCCTGACCATTTACTGGTGCTCTGATTGCCTCTCCCACCATGCTACTGAACTGGAGGATGCAGTAACTACTGTGACCCTGGTGTTTTGAAGCCCCCACCGTGGAGCCTTCTGTGAGCTCTACAGCACTAGGTCCTGCTTGTTGCACCGTATTGACATTACGCGGCCAGTGAGTTTAACTGGCATGTGATATGCTCTGCGGGAATCCAAACTGACATGCTTCCAATGACATGTTCGCTTGAAGTGCTGACAGTTGCTGTACCGGATCTTGTGGCTCAGCGGATCAATACGTCCACTGCAGGGGCCTGTGTTCGACCTCATGGTCACAGGTTAAAAGTTCGGCAGGCCCACTCAGTCTTTTATCCATCTGAGGCCAATAAAATGAGTACTATTGAGTTGGATAATAATAAACATCTGGTATTTAGCACAAAGATACCTTCTGGTGAACATGCGCATTACAAATACATTTTATGTTGGTGGTGCTGACCTAGGATGTGGCATTGTGACTCACCCCGTTCTCCTGAATGTGCTGTGCTGTTTTGCTGTACCAGTGCCCGCTGCACTGGTGCATCTGTGTGGACCCTTGCTGGTGGGCCACCCAGCTCCTCTTACACTTTGTGGTCAGTGCATCAAACTCAGACCGTCACCAAGGGTGAAGTACAAAGCCCTCTAACACACTTAAAGGAGCGCCTTCTCCCATTATTCCCCAGACAGGAATATTCACATCACTCTTCAAGGTGCTACCATCAGGCGCACTAAGTCTGCTCGCTTGCAAAACTGGCGGTGCTGCTGTCCTTTCTAGCCAGGCCAGTCTGAGGGCGCCTCCACGCACACCCTCAAAGACTGTGTCCCGTCCACAAACCTGGCGCCTCCACCGGATAAACTGGACGGACATGATACTAAAGGAAATATGAAATTCTAGGACTACCATTGATCACCGCTTCGATTCTCTCTCATCTGACCTCGGCATATTAAGGGACGATCATCATGAGTTGTCCAACAAAATACAAACGTCGGACACTACATTGTCAGAACTTGTTCCTCAACATACTTCCAATTCCACTGCCATTGCTGAACTGCGAGAGCAGAGGAAGGATGTGCGTTTAGTAGGTTTGCCAGAGGGCACGGAAGACCCCATGGATTCCAAATCCAACTTTATTCATTGAGCAATGGCTACAGTTTTCCTTAGGGCCTATTGTTCCTATTCTCAGTGGATTGAGCACACCGAGTGCCACCCCGATGCCCTCCACTCGGATTGCTACCTCGACCCATGGTGGCTTGCATCCTTAATTACAGTGATCATGACAATTGCAAAGTGTCCCTTTTCCTGGACTACACATTGGAGGTACAGAGACACCGCGCATCCTTCCAGATGGTCAAGCGGTAGCTATGCTCCGAGGGACTAACCTATACCATAATGTTCTCGGCTCTCAAAGATCATACATGATGAATGTTCATTGTTCTGTGATAATGTGGATGTCGCCTGGAGTGCCGGTACCCGAACACACGTCACCCACCTACATTGTAACGCCCAGAACAGAAGAGAGCGGGGGCTGCCTGTCCGCATAGATGGGCACCAGGAACAGTTTCAAAGGTGGTGCCCTGTCCGCAACGAGTCCTGGAGGGCACAGTGGCAGCCTTTAACACTGTCATCTATTGGATCGCAACATCGGCTGTCCCACCCCTCGTCAAGCTCTCCAGGAAGTGCAAACTCTGATTCCGGCTCTAATGCCAGTGTAGTGCTTTTCCGTGATGTGACGCTACAGACTGCAGATGTTTGATTTGCCCTTTCCACAAAGCGGTGTTCCCCTTGTGGCTCATGATGGCCAATCAGCAGTACTGTTTGGCCCGATCTTTGCCTCTTCCTCCCTCTGACCTGTATTGCTGGATGTTTTTTTCTTCCCTTTCCCTCCGGTTACACTTCCCTACCCCTACCTCTTTTCCGCTTTACCATCCCCCCTTCCTATATCTCTGCTGCCCCTGCGCTGTTGCACCATAATGCTCACTGCAGGGCCTGTATGGTGAGTGGGCGGCTCCTTGGTGTTTAGTAGGTCCTCAATTTGACCTTGATTCTAATGCTATATGACTGGTGTGCATCATTACAATTGTCCGCATTTTGGATTCCCTGATCACCAATGTCGTGCTTCAAGGCCTACTGCGCCCTCCCTACAAGAGAAAGGGTATTAACCTTTTCCAAGCTTCGTGCTCTCCTCAAGCGATTTCATAATGGTTTATTTGATTCTTAGGTTGTGTTTGTTCATTCTAGTTTGGTCGAACATCTGTTCCTTGTTGGAGCTAGTATTGAGGAAATGTGCCTTTATACACCAGCTATGCCTTTATGCCTCCCGTTTCCTTTCCTATGCTCCAGCTGTTAATGTGATAGAGACATGTCGACGACCTGGCAACATTACAAGATACGGACCTTGAACATCCGGTAATTGGGTTCCCCACAAAAACGGCAGAGGGTCCTGGCACAATTACACCGCAGGAAGGCAAATATTGTTTACTTTCAGGAGACTCACCTCTCCACTTCCGAAGCAGCTAAGCTGTACATGAAATGGAGGGGACAACTGTGTGCAGCAACATATTCAGGGTTCGCCAGCAGAGCAGCTGTCCGGCTAAGGGCTGGTGTTCCGTTTGAGACACAGGACACTAGAATAGGATAGGGGAGGATGTAGAATGGTGGATCTCGAAGCTGGAGAACCTGGTTCGAGTCTCGGCAAGGACGCTCAACATCCTGTGATTCTGGACAAATTACTTAATCTCCCCAAACAGATAGCCTTACAATAGTGAAAAACAAAATACACTGTATTTTACTATCAGGGCATGTCACACACTCCAGTACATCTCTTACCTTTCACATATGCAGCACCCTGCCCACAGGGGTACCTTGGGTCAACTATGGGGTGACTCACATGTAATTAAAGGGAATTAAAGGGTGCACTTGCCAGGTTAACATGGCAGTAAAAACTGTGTGCAGACACTGCAGTGGCAGGTCTGAGAACCCTTTGAAAGGATTATTGTGTGGGTGGCACAATCAGTGCTGCAGGTCTACTAGCAGCATTTGATTTACATGCCCTGGGCACTCACAGTGCACTGTACTATGGACTTAGTAGTAAATCAGATAAGTCAATCATGGAAACACCAATCCATAAACACAATTTACATGGAGAGCATATGCACTTTAGCACTGAATAGCAGTGGTAAAGTGCCCAGAGTGCTAAAACCAACAACAACAGGGGGCCAAAAAGTCTGGGGATAAACCTGCTGAAAAAGCCAGGTCTAACTGTGAGCAATGTGTTGGTCCATCAAGAGATTGATGCAGTGCCCGATTGTTTTGAACATCTTACTGGTTCTTTAGGTGGCTTCATTGATGGTCTTGCGTTTGTACTTTACTTTGGCCGATGTGATGAGCTAACTTGCTTGTTAAAGCAGAGGGACATCAGTACCAAGTGTGCCTCTGGAGTTCTGTTACTAAGTGTGCCTCTGGAGTTCTGTTACTAAGTGTGCCTCTGGAGTTCTGTTACTAAGTGTGCCTCTGGAGTTCTGTTTTCCTTTTATTTTATTTCCTGTATGTGGATGGATCATTTATGGTCAGCAAGGTCTTTTAAGTCCTGGGGCTCTGAAGGCTTTGGTTTTCACTTGTGTGTTGTGATTGGGGATGTGGTTGTTCACATAGATTTTCCCCTAAATTATTGGACCTGTTTATAAGGGTGTTGGCGTTGGATTGTGTGAGAGATGAGTTCAAGTAGAAGATTGACTATGGAGATGTCTTTCTAGGATCTGAAAGTTTGTGATGAAAGGTGGTGGTCTGAGTTGCAGCGAGTGGCAAATGGCATTTCTATGTATGATACTTACCCTAGTCAGTATGGGAAAGGATAGCACAGAAATGGGTGCCAGTGCAGTCGTTTTTTTTATTTTAAGTAGTTTCAAATAAGTGTAGCAGTCCACCTTTGTTACAGAGCAGGAGAAAAGAAATGCAGTTACAAGAGCAAGTGCCCAGATTTACAAGGAGGAAATCTGTTACCTTGTTAATGACACCGCTCAGTGAATTCCCGTGTGAGTGGCAGACCCGGCTGCTGAATAGTAAAAGCTGGTCCAGCACATGGGCATTTTATAAACCGTTAGAGGATCTGCATTGTTTTGTACACCTACTTTATGGGTGATGCATGGTGTACTGTGCACATGCGCAGGTCAGAGCACCGAGCAGTAGTTTGAAAAACTCCAAGGAGTAACCAGAGGGGCATAATGATGTTGAGCCAATGTGGCGCACAGTGCGGTATGCAGTTGCTTCATCATACTTATGTGAAAGTGCCCAAGCAATTGGCTTTCTAAATGATGCATGCAGTAATCGGGCGCATTTTAGAGTTGTCTGGATGCAATAATAAAATGCAGCAGTGTAACAGACTTTCGCCCTTGTGATGGAGTGACTGGTTTTAACGAGGGTTTGAAGTTCACCCGAGGGCAAGATCAGACTGTCGGGACTTTTCTCTACTACAGTCTATCTCAGTTCCTTCTGCTCTGCATCCCCATCAGTTGAAGTTCCTTGTGCATGAAGGGTCAATAGTCGTAGTTCTCCTCGCCCTTCATCGCAGGTCAGTCAGTATACATATTTTCCATTGCCAACTCACTGCAAGATTGCCGCTCACCATGTGACATCTGCTTTGTTAATTATCCAGTTTTGATGTTTCCCTTGATGGCTAGTTTGCAGCTCTTGTTCCTTCAACTATTTGGAAGGAAATAAAGGAAACTGACTTAGGGCATCCGTGAAATTAAATTATAGATAGGACACCTCACTCTATAACCTTCAGTATAAGTAGCTGATCTGGATCTTAGGTTATTCTATGTTGCATCCTACCAAGTTTGCTGATCACATACGCCAGAGTTGTGCTCAGTGGGCATGCTGGCCAGGAGTTTCTTTTTTTTTTTTATGTTCAGAATAATTTTATTGAGATTTCAAAATGAAGACATAAAAGACAATACCGAAAGTCAATACATATCAATAAGACCCAATTGAGTGATTAAAGCATACAATGAAAAGAACAGAATAGGTCATGAAATTATTCTAAGTAAGAAATAAATCGAAGGAAAAAGAAAATGATGGTATGGGGAAGGAGGAAAAGGGAAAAGGCAGTACAAGATATCAACACACAGGTAATGCTGAGTTGCTGCTAACATCTTAATACCTTAAATCTAAATACATCAATTCTCACTATTGTTGTGACAACATATATGAATCAATAGGAGACCAAAAGGATTGAAAAGAGTCAAGGTTATGATTGACTCCATGTAAAGATAATTGAGCACCTCTTCTTGTGAAGATAATCCATGACCACCAAGCATGAACAGAGAGAGAAGAAGCATCTTTCCAACAAAAAGTAATTGTTTTTAACGCAGCTGAAATTAAAAAATTAAACAATTTTGCATTACAGTCTGAAAGTTGATGACTAAGCATGACTGATTTACAAAGTAATAAGTGATATGATAAAACATCGCAAATAGGTAAAAATTTTAACAAAACCTCCCTAACATCTGACCAAAATTTAGAAATAATTGGGCATTCAAATAACATATGACGTAAGGACCCAGGCTGTGAATTACAATGCCAACAAACATCCGAAGGAATTAATTTAGCACGATGAAGACGAACTGGCGACCAAAGTGAATTAAACAAAATATATGCCTTTGTCTGATATAGCGACACTGGTAACCACCCAGAAATACTATTAAACCAAATAGATTTCCAAGATTCAGTAGATAAGTGGATAGAGAGTTCAATATTCCAAAATGTAGAAATATTATCAATATTGGTACCTAATGAAATAGAAAATTGTTTATACAAAATAGAAACAACATGAGAAGATGAAGAAACAGCTGCAAGATGAATTAACAAATCATGTGAAACAACAGAGGGAACACCATTCGGGAAAGAATCTAAAATAGATGACATAAAGATTGATACTTAACTAAATCATTCTTAGGCAATTGGAATTGTGATTGTAACTCATGAAAAGGAATAAAAGCATTGTCATAAAATACATCTTTAAGATAAAATATTCCCGCCTTAATCCATGAGTGCCAAAAAGTCACATTTCTATTTAGTTTGATAATAGCACTATGCCATAATGATATATTTATTGTAGAAATTAAAGGAGAAGCAAAATTAACATCTAAATCATTGAAAATTAATCTGGAGGACTTAAGTATAGATGAATGGTGTACAACAGTAGATTTATGAGACATTGTGAGTAAGGAGGGTAATGGAAAAGGAGCAATAAGAGATTTTTCAATATCAAACCAAATAGGAGGTTTAACCACAGGTGTAATAGTAAACCACAAGGAACTTTGTTTCAATATGAATGCCTTATGGTAAAGAAAAAAGTCAGGAATGCCAAATCCAGCATTACATTTAAGTATTTTTAATTTTTTATAAGCAATTCGAGGACGCTTGTTAGACCATAAAAACTTAGACAACAGCTGATCAATATCTTTATAAAATTTTAATGGAAATTGAGTGGGTATCATAGCAAGGGAATAAAATATTTTAGGAGCAATATTCATTTTTATGGATTCCATTCAGTCAGTCAGTCAGTCAGTCAGTCAGTCAATTATCTTTATTCGATTATTAAAAATCATAAAAGAACGAGCATTAATGCATGACAACATTTCATCAGAACACAATTTAGTACAAGTCAATATTTTGTTTAAAACTCTAAAATCACGATATACGAAATAAGTTATACATAAATATTAAAAATATTAAGAACAGTAAGATATAAAAAAGTAATCATTAATCAGAAACAAGATGCCTAGTTCTTGTGCGATGCTTGTTTATGCGTGCACCTGCAACCAAAAAACTAGCGACATGAAATGCTACTTTTACATTAGGAAGGAGTTGCAGGAACATCAAAGCTGGTTTTACCTGCGTAAAGCCCAAATTGCACAATATAGGAAGCAGATATTTTTTCCTAATCTCAGTATAGTGGCCGCAGAACAAGATAAAATGAGTCGTATCCTGGATAGAAAAGTGATCGCAGTCACATGGTTCAGCATTATCGGGTCTATTCCATGTTTTAAAATTGCCCAGAATGAAGGGAATCAGATCAAGACGAAATCTTGTTAGAAGGAAACAATGGTATGGTTTAGATACCAGGAAAAGATATGGTTCCATTCCTGGGGCAGATGTCAGCATACAATGTTTCCTTACTGTGGGTTTATTTAACTCTGTGGCTTCCCTCTCCAAAACATAGAGATTTGTCAGGATATTTTTAACTGTTTTTATATCTTCCTGGTTTATCAAATGTGGAGAAGAAAAAAGTTCAGGTCGGCCAGCTAAAATTAGCTGCGTCTGAACGTATTTTACCCACGGAATATTATGAGCTCTATCCAGGGCTAAACAATCTTTTAAGATAATATGATTTAATGTAAGCTCCTGGTTGAGCCAAATTTTCAACCATCCAATAACTGGGGCTAGTTTTAAAATGTCGGTTATGTAGCCCAATCCAAGCTCTGTATGTATTATATAAGTGGAAGTCGATTGAGGGACAGAAAGCAAAGTTCTCAGAAATTTATTTTCAGCTTTCTGGATTTTATCATGATTAGTGTACCCCCAAATGACAGAACCATATTGGGCAACCGATAAACATTTAGCTTTATAGACCTTTATAATGCTTTCCATGGGGCGGGCTCCAAGTTTTTTAGCGAAACCAAGCAACCCAGCGGCCGCTCTTGCCACTGCGTTGCTTTTAACGGAGTGCTGGGGGCCCCACGTGCCCTTTTCATCAAAGGTCACTCCTAAGTAAGGAAAAGATGGAACTCTCCTGACCTCTTTCCCCGCACAATAAAATGTTTTCGACTTTCTTTTCCTGCCTGCGGCTCCTGCAATCATTACATGAGATTTATCTGTGTTGGTTTTCATGTCCAACGAGGACATGAAATCCCCAAAGGATAAAAGGAGTTTGTTTAGTGCCACTCCGGAACGTGCCAAGAGGACTGCATCGTCCGCGTACAGGAGGACAGGTATCTTTGTCTCACCTACACGCGGGATGTCGGTGTGGGAAGCTGCAAGGACTGCCTCAAGATCATTTATATAAAGAGTAAAGAGAAGGGGGGCAAGGATACACCCTTGCCTAACCCCCCTCTCTGACTTAAAGTGGCAAGTACATCTCCCTTCCCTGGTCACTCTGACCGAGGTCTTAAGATCTCTATGTAACTCGGCCAGATACCTAACCAGAGGAACATCAATGCCCATGGACAAAAGGACCCCCCACAGCTTAGCCCTGTTAACCAGGTCAAAAGCTGAGGAGAGGTCCATAAAGGCCATGTACAGAGAGCCCCCCTTGGCAATTGCGTATTTATTTATGATCAGTTCTAAATTTAGACACTGATCTAAAGTTCCTCTTTTGGCTCTAAAACCGTATTGTGCATTTGATAGGACACCCTTCCCTTCTAAAAGCTGGGTCAGTCTTCCTAAAAGGACTCTTCCTAGGATTTTAACACTGGAATCGATGAGAGAGATTGGCCTATAACAGGCCGGATCTGTTCTCTGTCCTTTTTTGAAAATCGGTATTATCGTGGACTTAGCCCAGCTAGTAGGAAAAATAAAGTCCCTGGTAACGTTAAAAATATTTGTGAGAATTTTGGCACTTAGTTCAGGGGCACACTTAAAGAAATCTGCGGGAACCCCATCGGGCCCCGGTGCCTTTTTAAAGAGTGTGTCATTAATCGCTTTTTTCACCTCCTCTATGCTAAAAGGGGAGATGGTGGTTACTGCTTGTGTGAATTGCATTCCACAGCCTAGAGTGGTATCAGGACAGCTATAAATGTTACTGAAATGTGTGACCCACTGTTCATCAGGTATGGTGCAATCTGCTCTCTGATTCTCTAGTCCCACAAAGTAAGGATGGTTTATTATTGCCCAAAATCTAGCACTATCTCTTTGTATATCGGGCGACAATAGATCATTCCAGGCCTCCTTTTTAATCTCAGATTTCCTCGTCCTGATAGCATGACTGTATTGTTTCCTCAGTGATGCTATCATTTCTTTATCTCTTGGTTTATTTTTTAAGGCTTTCAGGAGGATTGAGTGAGCCTTGGAACAATTTGAATCAAACCATTTGGGGCCCCTATGTGTATTAGGCTTTTTCTTAACGGTCAGGTCTGAATTGACCTGACGGCAGATAGCATTGAAAGCCTCTATCATGGTAGTCACAGAGTTATTATTATCCAAGCAGATTGCAACCTCCCCCTCAACTTTGGCCAGGATGTCCTGTAAAAAGGTAATTGGGGTAACCTGGTCCCATTTAAGTCTGCGGTTCTGATCACTCAGGACTAAATCTGTCACACATAAAGCCTCAATCACCCTCTTTCCCAAAACTCCCTGTGATACAATCTCTAAAATTACGGGGTTGTGATCACTAAAAACTGAGGGTTCTACCTTATAGTTAAGCACTTCAGGCAGAAAACTAAACGATAAAAAAATATAATCTACAATTGTGCCTGTGTTGTTACCCACGTATGTTGGTAACCTCGAGCCTATATGGCAACTATGTGATTCATAAAGATTAAAAGTTGCTAGGAGCGATTCCAAAGCCTCTCCACGTGGTGAGTGTTCAAAGTGCGGAGTAGAGGAATAGGGCGAAAAATCCTCATGCTCCACTCGGCAATCCCTATCACATGGGTGGATGTTGTAATCCCCCAAAAGGATCACCTCAAACCCATGAGCACTATTCTCACTGTGGGTAGACAGGAATTCCTCTAGAGTTACCAAATGCTCATTCAAGATTTGACTGACAGGAGAGTTATAAAAATTAACGAGTAATATAGGCTGTGAGTTTGGTGTAATTAGTTCAACCGCTAGAATATTTATTGAATTAGTTTTCATCTGTCTTGGCTTTCCTTGAATATCTAGAGAGATGTATATAGCCAAGCCCCCCTTCGCCCTTCCTGTTTTACTAGGTACTGCCGGTACAAAGAATTGGGAAAAGCCGTCCAGAACAAGTCTGTCTGACGTTTCCCAAGTTTCTTGGAAAGCAAGAATGTCATTGGATCTAATTATCTCCAACCAGTTCTTATCGTTGAATTTGGCTCTGATGCCAGCAACATTCCAGCTCATAATTCTGCAGACCCTAATGCCTGTGGGTTTCGGATCTGATAATCTAGGAGCAAACGGAGGACCCTCACCATTACTGTCTTGTCTGGGAGAGAGTCAATCGTTTTGATCCATGAAGGATAATGGGGCATAGCGGTTAAACAATTGAAGAGGTTCTACAAAAGGATTGTGCTGTGCTAAGTGGGAATGATGGGCTGCTACATTATGCCATATGTCCTGACCCCATCTGTGGTTTGAATCCCAATTTCTATCCCACCCTAGCGCAGGAGTTCTTGGGTGGGTGACGTTCTGCTGTTCGCCATAAAAGAACTTTAAGGTTAAGGGAACAACAGTACCCTGTCTGCGCTGAGGAGGGAATAGGTTAGCAAGTATATTGGGAAGGACGTCTTGATTTGAGAAGCTCACTGCCACGCAGTCCCCTTTAAACTTTTTCGGTCGGTTTCCCAACCAGGGGACCCTAGTTGCTGACTTAATTACGCTTGCCAGATGGTACTTTCCCCCTGGAGCTAACCGCATGTTACTGGTTAACCAATGCAAAGCCTTGCTTGTGAGAGAGGTGGGACTTTCCACTCTTTCCCCTTCCAAAGGGGGGACGTTTGCTAAAACTAGAACCACTGGTGTGGCTTCAACTAAAAATTGTAGGGGGTCCGTTGAGTGAGCATTTACTGGGGGGAAGCTGGTAGAGGGGGTTCTATCTATTGGGATGTTAACTAAAAGAGAACTCTCGCTGTTAGCGATCGATGTTGGTGGTTGTGACGGTAAGTTCTCATCTGGCAACCGGTTCACTGCATCATCACTTACAGCCTCTCTGACCACATTTCCCCCTGTGATATTGCTCAGACTAGTTACTAACGTAGTTATGTTTTCTACCCCACCTGCAACCGTAGTGTGGAGACCACCCAATCTCTTAATTTCCGCTTGCAGTTTGTCAATTTTTGATATTAGGGGTTTAACAATAGCGTTAATTTTAAGCTCAAAAAAGTCAGCAATCCTTTCAAAAAAAGCATCCTCAAAAGTATGATTATGTTTGTCCTCCACAATGTTCACTTGCTTTGGCTTTGGGGTAATAGCCCTCTTCTTTCTTATCCCTGGTCGTGGACCGCCCTGCTTGGGTGGGTTTTTAGTGCATAATCGTCTTGGCCTAGTGGCACGCCCTTTAGGTGTCTGCTCGTCGGATGAAACTCGAGTCTGTTTCTCCTGATCGGAGTCAATGTCAATGTCACTTTCAGCCTCTACATTGGAAACCTCAGAGGCCGGGACTACGTTGACGGGTGTGCCACTTGTTCCTTGGGAAATAGGGCCACTAATTATGCCCTCCTGGTGGGCTTCCTGCAAAATAGTGTCATCAATCAGGATAGATGCAGTAGGGGACAGACAACGTAGGTCTGGGGATTGGCTCAACCCCAAAGAATTTCTCCTCTGCGTGTTTATTTTTTTCACGGTTTGGACAAGGTAATTGTCGAGAGTGTTTTGAGAGTTTTGCAAACCTTCCTTAGATTTCGTAGACATGTTAACAATATACACGCAGACTAATTTTTTATACGGTTATAATTTTTTTAAAAAGAGACTCTTAAATCCGAAAAGTCTTACTTGCGATAATGCTTCCTGCAGCGTTTCTAGCCCTGCCCCTGCCTCCTCCTGCCGATGAGGGCCGTAGAGGGCCCGCCCTTTGCCCGGGCTTAGCCCCGGGCGTCCCGCGACGCGGGGGTGTCGGGGAATTTGTAGCGCCTCCTGGCGCGTTCTCCCCGCGTCCCTGGTCACGTGCTGTGCGCCGCCGCATGGCCTGCCGGGTGTTGTGGTCCCCGGAGCGGCGGCGCGGTCTTTGTAAATTTGGTGACTCTTGGCGGTGGCGGCTGGGACCTGCTGCGGACTCTCAGCGGTGGCGGCGGTAAGTTAGCTGTCTCCCCCGCTCTGCCGGGGTGTCGGGGAATTTGTAGCGCCTCCTGGCGCGTTCTCCCCGCGTCCCTGGTCACGTGCTGTGCGCCGCCGCGTGGCCTGCCGGGTGTTGTGGTCCCCGGAGCGGCGGCGCGGTCTTTGTAAATTTGGTGACTCTTGGCGGTGGCGGCTGGGACCTGCTGCGGACTCTCAGCGGTGGCGGCGGTAAGTTAGCTGTCTCCCCCGCTCTGCCGGGGTGTCGGGGAATTTGTAGCGCCTCCTGGCGCATTCTCCCCGCGTCCCTGGTCACGTGCTGTGCGCCGCCGCGTGGCCTGCCGGGTGTTGTGGTCCCCGGAGCGGCGGCGCGGTCTTTGTAAATTTGGTGACTCTTGGCCGTGGCGGCTGGGACCTGCTGCGGACTTTCAGCGGTGGCGGCGGTAAGTTAGCTGTCTCCCCCGCTCTGCCGGGGTGTCGGGGAATTTGTAGCGCCTCCTGGCACGTTCTCCCCGCGTCCCTGGTCACGTGCTGTGCGCCGCCGCGTGGCCTGCCGGGTGTTGTGGTCCCCGGAGCGGCGGCGCGGTCTTTGTAAATTTGGTGACTCTTGGCGGTGGCGGCTGGGACCTGCTGCGGACTCTCAGCGGTGGCGGCGGTAAGTTAGCTGTCTCCCCCGCTCTGCCGGGGTGTCGGGGAATTTGTAGCGCCTCCTGGCGCGTTCTCCCCGCGTCCCTGGTCACGTGCTGTGCGCCGCCGCGTGGCCTGCCGGGTGTTGTGGTCCCCGGAGCGGCGGCGCGGTCTTTGTAAATTTGATGACTCTTGGCGGTGGCGGCTCAGACCTGCTGCGGACTCTCAGCGGTGGCGGCAGTAAGTTAGCTGTCTCCCCACCAAGTGAGATGAAGAGCAGACCATCTAGCAGTTTTAGTTGTAACAAAATCAAGAATAAAAGTGCTATTTAATTTTAACGTTGATGGCAAGGAGGATGCAAAGAAAATTCCTAGATATTTCAGTTTATGTTTCTGCCTAACAATATCAGATAAAGGTAACATATCAGGGGTACACATCATATTTAAGGGGAAAAATTCTGTTTTATTAACGTTAAGTTTGTAACCTGAAATTGCAGAGTATTTGTCAATAATGGAAAATAAGGAGGGAAGAGAGGAGATTGGATTACTAATAAACAATAACACATCATCTGCATAAGCCAAAGTCTTAATGGTAACTTCTTTAATTGTAATACCCTGAATATTATCACACTTACGTATATAATTAAGAAAAGGTTCAATTCCTAGAATAAACAAAAGAGGGGAAAGGGGGCAGCCCTGACGTGTTCCTCTAAAAAGTGAAAATTGAGTAGAAATTTGACCATTAATAAATAAACGAGCAGTGGGAGCACAATATAACGCAGAAATCATACGAATAAAGGAGGGACCAAAATTGAATGCCAATAAAGTTGAAAATAAAAATTGCCAATGAATCTTGTCAAAGGCTTTTTCTGCATCCAAAGTCATAACTCCAGCAGGAACAAGAATGCTAGGACTTTGTTCAATAACATGTAGTAGGGTTCTGGTATTATTGGTTGAATATCTGTTTTTCATAAATCCAGATTGAGCGGGATGAATAATAGAATGGAGTATTGGAGCTAATCTAGTGGCCAGAATTTTAGCATATAACTTACAGTCCTGATTGATTAGGGATATAGGGCGATAGTTGGAAACTAGGGTGGGATCTTTATCGGGTTTGGAAAGAACAATGATTAAGGCATCAGTAAAAGAGCCTGAAATGGTCCCAGAGGAACTAAAATGTGAATACAGCTGAAATAAATAAGGTAAAAGGTGGGGTTGAAATTCCTTATAAAATTCAGCGGGTATACCATCAGGGCCTGGGGATTTATTTTGCTTAAGCGATTTAATGGCTGCCAGAATTTCCTCATTAGAAATAGGTAAATCCAATCCAATTCTATCTGAGGAAGAAATTGGTGGCAAATCAGAATAATGTAAAAAGGCATCAATTAAGGAACTATCACATAGAAGCTAGAATAAAAGTCAAGAAACTCTTGAACAATATCATTATGGGACAATGCAATTTTACCGTGGGGATTACGAATAGAAGTAATTTGTGTTCTATCTCTTTTAATACGTAGGTAATTAGCAAGGAGTTTCCCAGACCTATTGGAATTAAAACGAAATTTAGCATTGGATTTGGCGATTTGTACTCCAGCTCTTTTACTAAGAATAGAGTTAAACTCGTAACGAAGTTTTTGTAATTCGAATTTGTATTGGGGATTATTGGAGGTAATAATAATCTTTCAAATTTTGCAATTTGTTTTTCCAGATGCTTAACATTCGTGTTAAACAATTTATTCTCATGAGCCATAATGGAAATTGTAGCCCCTCTAATGTAAGCATTAAATGCATCCCATCTATTGACTACAGAAGTTGAGTTTTCTGGATTAAACAAAAAATAATCTTGGATAGCTTGCAATAATTTAGGTTTATTACGCTCATGGAGAGCAATAGTAGTGTTCATTCGCCATCTGGTTTGTTTAGTTAAGTTGGAGGAGATATTTAAAACAAAAGAAATTAAAGCATGATCTGATATATCAATATTACCAATCGCTGGAGTAGACGTTGTCTGGAGAAGAGATGGGGAAATGAGAAAGTAATCAATTTGTGAATGAGAATTAAGAGGGTTGAAAAAAAAGGTAAAACATTTTTCAGTAGGGAAATGAAGTCGCCAAATATCTGCTAATTTGGTGGTTTGCTTAAACAATTTAGAGGCATGAAATACTTTGGGAGGACGAAATTTAGTGGCAGACAATCTATCCAACAATGGGTCAGCTATAACGTTAAAATCACCCCCAACAATAATGGGAACATTCCCCAACTTCAAAACCTCTGTAGTAATAGTAGACCAAAAGGTAGGATCATCTGCTGTAGGACCATAAATATTAAACAAATAGAAAGTAGAGTCATGAAGTTTAACTTTAGCTATTATATATCTACCCTCAGAATCCGAAAATTTATTCAGAACCTGACAATGAAGCCGTTTTGCAAAGAAAATCGCCACACCATTTTTCTTCCCTTGAGCCGGAGAAGAAACAATAGTGTCAACCCATTTTTTATTCATATACTGAAGAATTTTATCATCAATATGAGTTTCTTGTACAAAGCAAATATCAGCTTTACAACTACCTAGATAATCTAAAATTTTTGTACGTTTAACTGGGTGTCTCTTTTAATACGTAGGTAATTAGCAGGGAGTTTCCCAGACCTATTGGAATTAAAACAAAATTTAGCATTGGATTTGGCGATTTGTACTCCAGCTCTTTTACTAAGAATAGAGTTAAACTCGTAACGAAGTTTTTGTAATTCGAATTTGTATTGGGGATTATTGGAGGTAATAAATAATCTTTCAAATTTTGCAATTTGTTTTTCCAGATGCTTAACATTCGTGTTAAACAATTTATTCTCATGAGCCATAATGGAAATTGTAGCCCCTCTAATGTAAGCCTTAAATGTATCCCATCTATTGACTACAGAAGTTGAGTTTTCTGGATTAAACAAAAAATAATCTTGGATAGCTTGCAATAATTTAGGTTTATTACGCTCATGGAGAGCAATAGTAGTGTTCATTCGCCATCTGGTTTGTTTAGTAAAGTTGGAGGAGATATTTAATACAAAAGAAATTAAAGCATGATCTGATATATCAATATTACCAATCGCTGGAGTAGACGTTGTCTGGAGAAGAGATGGGGAAATGAGAAAGTAATCAATTTGTGAATGAGAATTAAGAGGGTTGGAAAAAAAGGTAAAACATTTTTCAGTAGGGAAATGAAGTCGCCAAATATCTGCTAATTTGGTGGTTTGCTTAAACAATTTAAAGGCATGAAATACTTTGGGAGGACGAAATTTAGTGGCAGACAATCTATCCAACAATGGGTCAGCTATAACGTTAAAATCACCCCCAACAATAATGGGAACATTCCCCAACTTCAAAACCTCTGTAGTAATAGTAGACCAAAAAGTAGGATCATCTGCTAGGACCATAAATATTAAACAAAAAGAAAGTAGAGTCATGAAGTTTAACTTTAGCTATTATATATCTACCCTCAGAATCCGAAAATTTATTCAGAACCTGACAATGAAGCCGTTTTGCAAAGAAAATCGCCACACCATTTTTCTTCCCTTGAGCCGGAGAAGAAACAATAGTGTCAACCCATTTTTTATTCATATACTGAAGAATTTTATCATCAATATGAGTTTCTTGTACAAAGCAAATATCAGCTTTACAACTACCTAGATAATCTAAAATTGTTGTACGTTTAACTGGGTGTCTTAAACCTTTTACATTAAGAGAAACAATTTTAACATTATGAACAGCAGCCATTATGAAAGGTAAAAGAAACAAGAAAAAGGAAAAAAGCATTAGAACAAGAAGAGCTGAGCAAAAACAGACAGAAAAGATGGATTAAAACAGCAACTCCAGAAGTAGGAACAAAAGAGGAGGAAAAGAAAATACGGAGAAAAGAACATACAAGGAACATAAATAGAAACATAGAGAACACACGTTCCACAAGCATGGCCAAAACCGTTGGAGCCCAGAAAATATAAAGAAAAATTCAAAAAGTGGCAATAAAGTTCTAACTAGCCAGAGTCAAGTGTTAGGGTCATGAGTGTCCATTGAAGGTGGAGATTGCTGGTCAAGGAATTGCCTCAGATCTTCAGGGCGTTGAAAAGATTTGGAAAAGGTATCCTTCCAGATGCGCATAGTAGAAGGATCAAAAAGACCATATTTGAAACCAAGGCTCCTGAGTTGCGGACGACATGCAGAAAATTCTTTGCGGATAGCAACTGTCTCTTTGGCAAAGTCTTGATGAATACAATTTTTTTGACCATTTACCAAAAGTGAGGGAATGTCTCTTGCAGCTTTCCGAATCAAAACTAGATGATGATGACGCAAAACCTTAAATATCATTTGCCTGGGTTTAGTGTGACGAGGGTTACGATGAGAAGGGATTCTATGGGCATTATCCACTTCAAATCTTTCCGGAAACTTGAGGTTCAAAAGACCAGGAAGCAAAGATTCCAAGTACAATTGACAATCAGATCCCTCAACATCTTCAGGCAAATTAAAAATACGAAGGTTATATTGTCTATTGCGATTTTCCAATTCCAGAAGATGAACATGCATTGGATGAATTTGAGCCACAAGAGGAGTAAAAGAATCCACTTTACTCTTATTATCCTGTATCTTGATAGAATTATCTGAAATTTTCATGGACATAGAAGCCATATCTTTGCGCACAGATTTAATATCAGAGGCAATAACTTCAGTGTTAATGCGTAAAGCCTTAATTTCCTCTAGAATTAAAGCAAGAGAGGGTTCAGATGACTCCACCACCTTAGATTTAACTGGAGAAGGGGAGACTTGCTGTCTCCTTTTATTATTAACTGGAATTTTATTTTCCATTGTGAGGTAAAAAATTCCATAAATTGGCAAAAACTAGGCTGAAAAGTGCAATATAGCACTCAAATATCCTTCAATAAGCGAAAGAGAGCAAAAAAACAGTGTAAAACACTGAAAAAGCACTGGCACAGCAGCTAAATTGGACTGTGGGCATGGCTAGGCCCAAGCCAGGCCCTTTCCTAAGAAGCACTCCGCCCCTTGGCCTCAGAATATAGGCAGTACCTCAAGATGCAGCTGGGAGCAGGAACCAGGAGGCTGAGAAACAGGCTTCTAACGCTCCAAATCGCCCCAAAATCGGCATACAGGTAGGAGACCAGATGATTAAGCAAGCACCCTCCTTAAATGCATATTTTTTACGTGAAAATCGTCGTTTTCGAAGAGAAAGGGACGACGAAAACCGGAGCTCACACTGCGGCGGCCATCTTGATTGACGCGCTCGCGCGTCTCCCGGCTAGGAGTTTCTAATGCGTATATAGACAATGGCTGCTCGTTGTGCCAGGGGCCACGTGCAGCACTGGCACCCTGAATACCACAAGCCCTTCCATGTCACAGGTGCATTGAGTACAATGCTGGCATATGTGAACAGCACATTACTGTTGCCATTATTAGCAGTAACCTTAAGTATTCTTCGTGTGCAGGAAAAGGGTGGCATTACCCAGGACTACAATGGCATCTATTCTACTTCTATTTTGTTTACTGCCACATCCATTTTGTAAAACTATAACCTGACAGAAAAAGTGTTGGGCCTCATGCCTGACATTTTTCTCCCTGCATGTGATTTTTGATCATCAGTGTTTTGCTTCGAATACCTATTTTCTCACATTCACGTGTCATTTGTCGTTTTGGAGGAGTCATACTCCCGGTACTTTGCAACCTGTTAAGTTTGGAATATATAATTGGTTCTCTTTAAGACTCACTCCCTGTACATGTAGCTTTTTAGCAATGTTTAAGACATTTCTGCCATGAAAATCAGTGCTTAATTTGAGCCTGTGGTTTCCGCTGAATAGCCGCAGCACTTAGGGCCAGATGTACAAAGCATGTTTGTGTTTGCAAACAGGGAAATTCGCAGAGTCAGCCTATTTGGGAACACAAAAAGGCTTTTTGAAATCTACAAATCCCTATTTGCGATTCAATTGTGTTCACGATTCGGTATTAGGAAGGGGTGTTCTTAGGGTATCTCTTCCTAATACCAAATCTCAGTGGTATGTGTGAATGTTTTGCGACCGAAATGCGGTTGCAAAACATTCGCATTTTACCGCCTACTTCAAGTAGGTGGTGACCCATTCGCAAATAGGAAGGGGTTCTAAGGGACAATTTCCCCTTTGTAAATGTTTGTTAAAACATTTTTTAAGAGCATGGTCCCACGGACCACTGCTTACTCTTAAAGAAATTAAAAGAAAACGTTTAATTTTCTTTTTGAAACACATCCCATTTTCCTTTAATGTAAACGGCTGCATTTAAAAAAAAAGATTGCTTTATTGCAAAAGTTTGTATAAAATCTTGGTGATATTCTTTGTGTAGGTAGTACGGAATGCAAATCAGGGAATACCCTCTGTCTTCCAATGGATATTTATGTAGTGAGTAAGGTACTCTTGCTTATGCTAGTTGCCTATGACAATGTTTGCCAATTAACAAAAAGTTGTAATCTGCTCACTTGAGTATGCAAAGCTTATGACTGGAGTAATTTACGATACTTTGGCAATAACTGGACAATTCCATTCTTGACACTGATATCTTATAAGTAAATGCCATTGCTCTAACCAGGCGTCCTCTAAATGTTAAAGTCTACGTGCCTACTTGTGGTAGTGAAATTACATTTACAAACGGAAGATACAGTCTTCCCTCACCCTTTCAATTCTGAAATGCTGGCTTTACTAGTTTATCATTCAATGTCACTTTTCTCTAGGGCATGAATTTGGAGAGCGGTTTTAAGGGCAGTTCTTCTTTGAATGTATGGCTATTTCTCCTTTGTTTACAGTAATATGATTGTTCATCCTGTCAGAAGAAATTCTGCCTCTATGCACTTTGGCAGGGGGAGGATAAACTGGGTGCAGTTGTTTCTGGACATAGCATTCGGCCACATGCATCATTGTTGCTGTTTGCGATTTCTTAATTGCGAAAATTAAGGAATCGCAATTAAGAAATCGCAAAAGGCTATGCATTAAGAAATCGCATTTTTTTTTGCGATTTCTTAAATTTCCTTATTTGCGATTCACAATTTGCGAATCGCAATTAAGGAATCCCTTCCCATTGATTCCTATGGGCCTAGAAGCCCATAGGAATTAATGGGAAGTCATTCTCAATTTGCGATTAGGAATTTACGAATCGCAAAATGAGAATGCAATTTCAAGATTGCAGGGGGGGTCCAAAGGACCCCCCCTGCACCCCTGAAATATATCTTTAAGTGCATTTTTCACACACACATGCCCCAAGGGCATGTGTGTGTGTAAAATGAAACTTTCAAAAATGCACTTTTGTGCATTTTTGAAAGTTTTCGCAAATTACCATGAAGGTCAACTTCATGGTAATTTACCTCTCCCTATTTGCGAATTCGCAAAATGAAAATGTTCATGCATTGCATTTAAGAAATCTAAAATTGCGATTTCTTAAATGCAATCGCAATTTTAGAAATCGCAACATGATTGCGATTCCTAAAATTGCGAAAAACATGATGCATCCCAATTTTGTCAATTGCATTCGCAAACGGACGAAAATTGCGATTCGCACCGTTTGCGAATGCAATTGACAATGATGCATGTGGGCAATTATGAAGTAAATACCCAGTATATCATACCATTGACTTCTCAAGGAATATGTTTCTCTTCGACAGAAGCGGCAGGGAGGCCATGGTCTTCAACGCCAGGAAAGGAACTGTTGCTGCCAAATTAACTACACAAGATCCAGTAGCATCGGTCCAAGGAGTAGCCGTAACTAAAGAGTATTTCATTGTGATCTGCAGGTAAAGCTATTTAAATGAACTAATACTCAGTTTTCTGCTTACCACGAATTGCCCTATTGACAAAGCTCTCTGTCCTTTTCTTTCTTATTATGTTGTGTCCTGTAACTTTGACCCATGTGGTGTGGCAAGTAATGAGTACTCCAAGCCTTTGGAATGGCTTGCTGTGTTAACTTACCGTTATCAAAGATGGTGGCGTTCCACATCTAGTTTACAGCATTTTAGTTTAGTTTCCTTAGCAGAGCTGTGTTTCCATAAATCATCCTTTTTATGTTTCCAGTTGTGTGGTGGGTGATTGAGTGTGTTAATGTGCGTGTTTGTACACGTTTGTTTGTGTGTATCTGTCTAGGCACAATGAGCTAGGTGTCTTGTAATGCAAGACACCTCTCTTCTCCACTCTTTCCTTGCCCTTTTCTCTTTGGTCCTTTGAGTTGATGCTCGGTGGGCACTTTTTTCTGGACTGAGAATTTTGACTAAAATCCTTATTAAGAGTTCAGAGGTCCAGTGTACTACTGTATCGGTGGTGGTAGTCTGAGCATGGGGAAATCGGCGATCCCACTGCTGTATTATGAGTTGGGTGGATCGGCTGAGCTCAAACCACAGAGACCACCAGCAGATCACCGACCACCAGGTTCACAATCATGGAAAGGCAGCTGCCATAGGGTGGTACAGGGGAACTGCATCGCCATCTTTATTACAAATTGCCTGATCCATGAGCGGACCGCGGTGATCCAACCGCCTGCATCAGGGTAGCGATAATAAAGGATTTGGGGTGCGTACTCACCCCTTTCTTCTGCCATGCAGATTCCGACATGGATCCCTTTCTCCGGGTTCCCCCTTCACAGCAGGAGCTTCATCGCGAGGATTATGACCCTATTTGCAGCGTTCTTCAGTTGAGTCCTTTTTGAACAATATACCCATTGCCAGGACTGCCCATATCCCCCCCCGGTAACAAGTATGTGGTATTTTCCCACATATATCATGCATATGTGTGAATCCGGCACATATGCAGTCGAAATGCATACAAAGGCATTGGTATACTTGTGAAACCGTTGCAAGACCCCCGCCTCGATACTGTCTGCCCCGCGGTCAACTCGTAATATGGCGGTCTTTCGACCGCCAGTGCCGTGGGCTGCTGGCAGGAGCGGACGCTGTCCTATGGTGGTCAGACTACCAAACTCGTAATAAGGCCCTTAGTATGAAGCAGGCAAGATCCCAGAGGATAATTCCTGTCTCTTTTCTGCTCATCACCAGGTCCCAAAGAAAAGGTGAATTCTTCATGTGTGCCTTTGAGAACATAAACAACAAACTTAGCGGTGTTTCTTATGCGTGCAGTACATTTCAAATTATTTCCATATTAGTTCTGCTGGCTGGAACAAGACCTTTCCATCGATATTCTTTCTAATGTTGAAAAGTGTGAGCACTTACTTTGGCAGAAACTGTGGATGCAACACTGTTCACCAGTGAACTTTAGTTGGTAATCTATTTAGCCAGCCAAATACATATATGTTGGACTGGTTGTCTGCAACTACCCCAAGCTATATTTATCAGGTACAAATCAATAAGGAAACGCAGTAAGGAGCCACACACATAGCTGATACAATATAACTTTAATGAAAACAATAGCAAAACAATCACGTACATTGGCAATGCTGGCTAAGCAGTGGCAAAATAGTCACAGACACACACACACTCCCTCTCGCTCTCTCTTTGTCTCTCTCTCTCTTTGCAGTGCTGGCTTCACAACAGTCTCAAATCAATTGCAATACAGTAATCAAAAGCATAATAATAACTCTGCGAATCACGATAAAGTAGGAGAAAAGACCCTAAGTCCCTGGATGAGTCTGCTTTGGCAGCTGACACTGGGAAGCCCGCTTGAAACACTTTCTGGATATGGTGCAAAAGGAACACTGGCTATGGGCAATGGCAAATCTGCATGACTCCGCCTATGAACTTGCCCAAGTAATTCACACCCCTCCTTTTTATACACTAAAAGCTGGCTTGCACAACTTCATGGTCTTTCTCTGTGCCAGTTGTTCTCATGGGGTTATAAGTATTTTCACTAACCAGGATTCTCCCGGCTCCTACCAGTTGCATCTTACACCTCTCTCTGATTGGTACCAATCAGTCATCCTTCCAGGACCTTCGAACTAATCTCATGTTTTTTGGGTCCACATAACCTCTACGGTATGTCTCCCCCGATCCACATCTCTTGGCATGGTACCGTAAACACGACACCTCGGCAGAACATATAGTTTTGTCTACTTGAAGTAGCAAAATAAGCATCAAAAGATTATTTGCTCTCTTAGCATGGTAAATGGGTTTTACGCATGCATATTCACTCATCAATGCTGGCTAACCTAACAAACTAACATAAGGGTTCTGTGAAAAAGTTTGGAATCAGCAGGTTCTCCATCAGTAGCTTGCTTGAAGTAACTTTGTTTGTTTGGATATTAAAGGTAAGAGTGGAGTCATAAAATAATGTTTCCTGATAATTTACGTCTCTTTGCTGGAATGCAAACCAGAGCCAGGTAACTAGTGGAAATTCAGACAAAATAGCTATAAGACATGGACCAGATTTATCAAGGTTTGGCGTTACTCTTGTGCCACGCAGAGATGACGCAAAACCAAAGTGAGATTTATCAAGCAGTGCAAGGCCACCTTGCTTGGTCCTGCATGGCTTGAGTAACGCAATGCAGAGCAAATCCCTGCCTTGCATTACTCTGTCACAGGAAGGTGTATTATGGAAGGAGCGTGGGTGTTCCCACAGATCCAGTCATGCATTTTGGCACAGTCCCAGATTCACCATTAGTGGTAGACCTGGGAATGTGTCAAAATGCTATGCCTCTCCAGGTGAGGCGTAACGAGGAGAAATATCTTTATTTCTCCTCCTTTTTTCCTTTTTCTATGTGTGTTGCATTCTGCAGCGCACTTAGAAAGAGGAACATGCCTCGCAGGATTGTTTTTGTACAGGAAAGTGTTCCTTCTTGCACAGAAACAATCCTGCCTACAACTTTCACCATGACGCAAGGGTGCCTGCATTGGCGCTAGGCTGTCAAACGTGCGGCTGCACTAGGAAAGGACAGGAATGCGCCTTATAATGTTACATACGTTGCAATCCTGCTCTTTCACGCAGCACAGCACAGCAAGGTGGCTGCTGCGTGGCGCTGTGTGAAAAAATGATAAATATGGGCCCAGATCTGTCTATTCAAACTTCAAAATAGGCCCTTGAAAGCATCCATACAGATTATTTTTGCTGCATTGTGAGCAGATGATCTTCCATGAACACACCACGCACCCCTTCCCCTAATGACAATTGTTTCAGCAGGAGAAGTCTGTCACCCATGGATTCCCTCTGGAAGGTGTACTAACCAGTTGCTTTTGGACACTCTAAATGTAGTAATTTCAGGAGGGACTGGCCAACTGTATGGCTGGTTGCTGTTCATTTTCAACAAGCCTCATTAGGATTTCTCTCACTTCTTCTGTTGATATTTCCGTAGATTACATGCGAGCATCCCCGAGTCCACAGACAGGAAGCCTTAACTCAGTCCCTGCATGCTCATGCTACTTATTGAGCCAACATGACCCCAAAGATCATTTTACATATAATGGCAGACATTTTGCATTCTTAGAAAGTGACATTTTACCAGTTGGTCAAACTCAGGCATTTCTCTAATTTGTCTGCATCCCATACCACATTGCCTTATTATATTGCCCAACACAATTTTTCTGAGGCATCTAGTGCAAATTGTATCATGTTAGGAAATGTGATTTGTAATGTATCTAAAACATTTGTTAATTTTGAATATTTACTTCTATTTCACAATTGCATTTCTCTCTAGTTTGAATTGTGTGGCTTTAATCAACGAACCTCCGTCTCTTCTGAAAAGAAACCTTGCTGTATATACTGTGAGCTTTATTATTTTTAAAGGAGACATTTTCCTGATGAGTTTGTTGTTAAATTGAACTTGATTTTAGGGTGTTGCGAATTGAGACACGTGGTTTTACTTAGGACCCTTCAACTCGTTTGTTAGAAAAAATAATCAGAATGCCACTTTCATATATTTTTCTCTTCATTGCCTGCTAATCTCTACATTTATGCAGTTGCTATGTATGTTACTTTCATCCTGTTGTAGTTACTCCCCCAAATGCCTCTTGGTTTGTGAACTGTGTTAATCACTGGCTGTTGCATTTGAATGCAGGTACCCCTGCATGAAGACCCAGGATGTTCTGCACATAGAGCTCTTCAGCGTCAGGACTTTCGAATACATCCGCTCAGTGAAAGGCTGTGGCGGCGACTTCATTTCAACCTTCTCAGTAAATCGACAAGGATCGCATGTGATAGCATTTTCTCCCTTACCCAACACTAACACTACTGAGATCCTTGTGTGGAATTTGGAAACTGAAGACCATAAACACATTGCAACATTTTGTTCGGTTCCTACTGGAGGTGAGAGACATTGGTGTGGAGGGGGGAGAGGGATGGGGGGGGGCTGACTCTTTAAAAATATTTTATAATTTGCTGTACTCACTAGAGCATTTGGTTAAGGCACATTTGCAACATCTCTTTCATCTCATGGTTAGTATCTCCAAATACTGTTATGTCTTTGCAGCTAATGACAAGACAGGAGCAGTACAGTCTGGAGTTTATGGAGTGTTGCACACTCTCAGTTTTATTGTGGATCTATACTGTAAAAATCTTTGTGCACTGAAAGTCCATATTTCAATGCATATTTATTTCTGACGGAGAAAACTGTGCATGGCGGGGTGCGTGTTTGTGTGCTTGTTTGTGAATGGGGAGCCATTGAAGCTCCTTCAGGTGTTGTGTTATATAAGTGCGCAGTGGAAAGGTGAGAGTGATTCTGGCCACCGAGTTCTGAATGTCCACAGCCTTCTGGTGAGTGTTTTTGTTGATCCCAGCATGGAGGGTGATCCTGTAGTCCAGTGTGGTTGTGACCTGATAGTTTTCTGGGTGCTGTTTGAGAGGCAATTGAAAATCTTCCACAGCATCTTCAGGGTATGGAAGCATGAGGTGGTGAAGGCATTGACATGGGTGGTTATGTTCAGTTTGCTGCAGATGATGATCCCCAGGTTCTTGGCCTGAGTTGTGGGGGACAATCCTAGCTCTGTTGGCCACAAGGTGGAGTCCCACAGTGATGTGCTGTTCTCGAAAATCATGATTTTGGTCTTGTCGTGTTCAGCTTTAGAGAGTTGGTGTTCCTCCATCGGGTAGTTTCAGTCATGCAGGCATTGAACTCGATCCGGGTGCTCAGCATTTTTATTCCTTGAGAGAAAGAATGAGTTGTGTGTCATCAGCGTAGGAGAGGACGTTGATATTATGAGAGTGGATGATGCTGGTTGGAGAGATCATGTATGCATTGAAGAAGGTCAGGTTCAGGGAGGGTCCTTGAGGAACTCTGCAGATGAGGTTACAGCCGTTTGCGGTGTACAGTGCCAGGTTGACTGACTGTATCCTTCCAGTCAGGAAGGTGCAGATCCATTGGAGTGCATGTCTTTGGATTCCAATATCATGTAGGTGTTGAATGAGGATGGGGTCGGGGAATGAGTCACATGCTGCTTAGAGATTCAGGAGAATGAATGCCACCCTGTTTCCTCTGTCTAGAGTCATGTGGATGTCATCCATGGCAGAGTTGAGGGCAAGGTTCTGTACTGATGCTTCCTTAAAGCCTGGAACCAGACTGAGTGGTGTCAAGAAGTAGGTGGTCATTGAGGTATTCGGAGACATGTTTGTTGATGATTTTCTCTAAAATCTTGGCGAGTAATGGTAGAAGGGAGATCTTACTGTTTTTGGCAAGTGCTGAAGGGACCGCAGAAGGTTTGTTCAGCAATGGGTAAACATTTGGTGTTTCCAAGCATCTGGTAAGGTTGCAGAAGAGATAGAGCCATTCAGAATGGGTGTGAGCATGACCCTGATGTGTAGCATCCTCTGGAGTAGGTGTGGTGAGAGCAGGGGTTCGATGGGGCTCCTAAGTGGATAGATTTCATGGTGGCGACTGTTTCTTCTGGGGTGATGATGGGCCAAGTGGTTGCACCTGTTCTTTGTATAAGATCAGGAGGCATTTGGCAAGGTCGCTTGGTTTCCATTGCAGGCCGAAGTTGTTGTTAATTGCAGTGATTTTGTTGCTGAACAATTGAAAGAGATTATTGCAGAGGGCATGCAAGTGGGTGATCGAGTAGGAGATGGCCGATAGTGAGGTGAAATCATTCACAATGGCAAAGTTTTCTTCAATTCTGTTGGTGCTGGCATTGAGGTGGTCTACTAGAGCGGCACGTTGGGACATCCGGATCATTTGCTGGTAGCGTCTAATTGTGGATTTCAGTGTGCTCTTGTCTGAATTGTCTGCCTCATTCTCCATTTGCGCTCCAGTTGTATACAGTGGTGTTTCACCAGTCTGAGTTCCTCCATCTACCAACTGTCTTGGGGTATGGCTCTTGTTGTATTGCCGTGTTTGATGAGGGCCAAGGAGCTGGTGCAGTAGGTAATCCAGTTGTTGAAATTCTTGATAGCTTTGGGGCAGCTGTTAAAGTGTTGATTTTGGTGTGTGTGTTGAGAGCGGTGTTGCAGTCCTTGTCATTGATGCTGTTCCAGTTTAAGCGGACTGGTCTGGCGGTGGTACATATGCATTGGACTAGGTCGGGAATGCTGAACTTGACAAGGGTGTGGTCTGTCCAGGGGGCCGGTGTGTGCTCATCGACGCGGATGTTGCTGAAGTTGGAAAAATAGGGTCCAGGTGGTGTCTGGTGACGTTTGTATGCCCCCTTACTTGTTGAGTGAGACCCAGATTTCCAAGGTGTTTAATGAGTGCTCTTGAGATGGGTTTAATGTGATCTTCCAGATGGAAGTTCAGGTCTCCCAATAGAATTGCTAGCATTCAGGGTGAGTGATGCAACAAAGTCCATGATGGTATAGATGAAATTGGTGCGTTGTCCTGCTGGTCAGTAGATGAGAGTGCCGGTTTGGGATGATGTTGGCTGTGACGTGGCGCTTGGACAACATGTGTTCCATGTTGGAGGATGACAGGTTTTTGTGGATGATGGCTTTTGTTATTGGGATTCTAATGTGTTCACTATCTAGGAAAGATGTAGCTGTGGGCATGCACTATATTATAATAACATGGCTTTTGAATCCATCAATGCAGTCCATGTGCCCACTCTATTGATGATATCTTGTGTAGTGAGTATGCAAAGGGTAGTGCTCTGATTGTACGCTCTACTGATGGTGTAGTTCTGGGCAATGTGCAGTAGGATTAAAAGAAGTACATTGTTTTTTGAGCATGCACAATAGAATTATATAGCACACTTGTGTGTAGGCCAGGACATATAAGGCAGGAGAATACCAGGGAGCAATGGTTTCATGACAATGTGTGAGTGAACTACTTTTTATGCAGTTCACATCGACAAAATACCTTAGGGATGATACCAACACTGATGGATAACCCCTAAAGCTAGCACCTAAGGGGTTTAGGCTAGACCACTGTAGCTAATGGGCAAAAGAAATTGTCCAAAAGCCTTTTCTGTAACTGAATGTGTGTATTTTGTGTGGTGGTGGTACATGACAACATGAACTTTCACAAGAGATCTAAAGCTACCTATAGGCAAGACTTTTGAAGGTAACAAGGACAATGTATATTAGGTGTGATAAGAGATGATCATAAACATTGGAGTGAAAAATATAGCAGATGCTAAAATGAATGAATGATTTAATCTCCAAACAAATCTGCCCTTAATTGGAGTAACAATTTAAGAATTATTTGTGTCTGATAGTACTTGATGATCATGCCATAACTGGACTTCTATAGCACCTTGGTATTACAGCTTTAAAATCAACTGTTAGAATCCAGGGGCCTTACATTATTTGTGCATAAATAGTTGTATCAGAGTAATTGCTCACCACGCCTAACATTTTAGGTCATCTATTGCTCAGAATCCATGTACTGTATCAAAAATGTGTTAACCCTATAAAATGTATTTAATATACTTCATATTAGTTCACAAGTCTAGAATTTATTTTTATGTATTCAAAAAGCTTAATTGTCCAAACGTCCTCACCTGAGCAACTTACATCCATTTTATATTTGGGGCCATCTCCCTAAGGATGCAAACAATTCTAAATTACTACACATCCGTGTAAAGGAATTCTTAAAAACAACCTAGAAAAAAACCCCGCACAGACAGGCTGTGGAGACAATGTATGAAAAAATAGGGGTACCCCTGAAACAAATTCCTAAATCAAGGAAAATATCTAGTTTGTCAAAATAATAATTTAGGAACATTAATCATTAGAATGGACCTAGGTATGAATAATATACAACAAGTATATGTCATCTAATACATCTGTGTCAACAGTTTCTGTTTTCATATTGTTTTATTTGGAATTTATAAATATATGTAAGAAATACAATAAATACAAAACAGTCAGAAAAATTCAAATAAATTCATCCATAAATGTCAATTCTCAATATTAACAGTCACATTACAGTTTCTTGACATCGTAGTGTTCAAGGAAAAAACATTCAAATATTCAGGTTCTCAAGACACAAAATGGTCATATCATAGATTTAAATCTTTAGCATGGCTAATACAAATATGTGTCCTACGCGCGTTTCGGCTAGGTGCCTTCATCAGGAAGCCATGTATTGTAAAGATATGACCTGAGGAATAAGAAAGAGACACTGATGCATGTATCAAGAGATATTATTCAAATTTAGCAAATACGGTCCTACAAAACTATTTTTCTTAAAAAAGGAGAAAGGGAGAAATATTTATATATTTTAAGTGAATAAAAACACTAGTTGCAAGCCACTCAAAAGAATTAAATTGGGCATCTCATACCACAGATGTAGCATAGGCCTACCACCAGATATCAAAGCGAGAGAAAGAGAATAGAAACCGAAAGGTGTAGCAGTTAGGAAGTATTTTCCATGTTGTGAAGTATTTACAAAAAAGTGTTTAAAGAATAATTTATATAGAAGATACACTGTCCCAGTATGGGGTATGTATATTCGAGATTAAAACAGGTGTATATACACCTGTTTTAATCTGGGGTAATATGGGGTATATGTATTCGAGATTAAAACAGGTGTATATACACCTGTTTTAATCTCGACTACACATACCCCATACTGGGACTACATTATATACTGGGAATATAATGATTAATGTTCCTAAATGATTATTTTTACAAATTAAATTACTGCACATAAACAGCAAGAAACTACTACATTCCAGTCACTGTAGAAGCCACATGTGATCTGATCATCTAATAGTGTGGCATTCTTGTAAAATTGAATACCCCTCTTCGTCATCAAAACATTCACATTCTATTAACATATCATCAAAATGTGATGCACATCAATTCTGTCAATAACCCAGATGACTTCTAAGAGGATTCCTCATACAATGAAATATTAAACCATTTAATATCATGATAAGTTACATGGGCTTGTACTCCAGTGATTTAGGACACTGATATTGATAGGTAAAAAGATACTCCATACCACGACATGGCTGATTCACCTTTTATAGCAGATTAGTTATCAAAAAAAAGATGCATCATGAGACATCCTGTTCACGTCATTAAAGCCAATCACGATAGACCAATATTGAAGAGAAAATATGGAAATCATCCATTCTATTATCTCATTTAGTTGGGACCCAAAGGTATTATGGTTTGCAGTCGATGTTATGATCAAAAGAAATATGCTCCTAATAACACCATCCACCTTGCTTCATTCCTTCTCAATTTCTGGTATTTGACCAACTCCACCATTTTCACTAGCTAATGTGGACACAACCACCTCTTTAACATGACTTTCAAATGAAAACATTAAGAGCAAGCCTGTTCTCATCATTATACCAGAGCTGGACTGACTTGCCCTAACCAAGAGACTTCAATTGGTAATGCTCTGTTACGCAATGTACATTATGTTTGACAGAAACTTGCCTTTCTTTCATTAATTGTGAGCTAGATATAAAATGTTACTACATCACTGGGAGAATAAACTTGGAGGTGGTTTGGTTTGTATACATATTGTGGTCAACACTAGTAGCCTTCCCAGAATGGCAATACTTCAGCTTCTCTCACCGAAAAGCACTTAATATTGCTTAACTTTCAGTGATATGTTGTTGGTCTACAGCCCCTTCTCCCTGTGGTCAAGCACTAAACTAACTGAAAGCTGTCCCAGATTTTCTTTTCGATTGTGGCAATGTTTTGAATCTGGGCAACTTAATTGTGTGGTTTAGCTAACCACCCATCCCTCAACCATGTTACCCCCTGGATTTATTCTCCCGATTAGGCATTAGCCCATTGTTGAACACTGCCACACAGGGGAAGAGTAAAACACTAGAGTGCTCATTGCAGCTGGACCGTAATTCTGATGTGTTTGGTGACTGATGGAGCCAGCCAAATTGGGAATTACAAGTACCACAGAAAAGTGCAACTCCGATATACGATTTGACAAAGACATTTTCCTTGCTAAAAACAAGCAAGATGTGCGGGTGACAACAGGCATGGTAATGGGATAGTGCAGTTCCACAATGGAGCAGAGAGAGGTGAAAGCTAGGATTCCCTTCAAACTAATAACATTGCCAAATAAAGTCACAGGGCCTGGTTCACAAAGGTAAATTTACACTTTTTATGATTTGTTGCTATTCACAAAGGAGAGGACTGTCCTGTCGTTTTTATGTGAGGAGACTCCGCACTCATAAAGATACTACTCATAAATTCCTTTGTGAACAGTAAACAATCGTAAACATACACAAGAGTAAGTTTGCCATTGTGAATCAGACCCTTCTCATTTTAGAATAATGCTAAGAAGGAGTTAACTTTGTACCAGACACTGTGTAATTACTTGGAATTGGCTAGTTGTGCACCTCTAAACAATGAGCCAGCGGTAGCAGCAAATATTTAACACAATAGCACTTGCATGCAGTTGCCTTAGTTATGATGAGACACCTCGCATCAGCAACAAAGGGACAACAGGTGCAGGCAGCTGATGTATCCCTAATTCTTCATCACTGGTGCTCACTCATTAGTAGATCACGCTAGTGCAGTGATTAATGCTAATACCACTAGATTGAGTGACTGTTTCTATCAATGATTCTGATTCACTTTTGCCCAATTGAGCAAAACTCTTCTCAAACTGATTAATAACAGTGATCCTTTGGGCTTTGCTCACAATATCTGCCATGGGGAAGTGGTGGAATCTTTTGCCTCAGTGCTGGTCTTGGAGTTTAGCAAATAAATATATTGTTACTAACATTCCTGACTCTTCCAACATGGATGGAAGAAGCTGATGTTTACCGATTCCTTAAAAAGACAGTTGTTTATTGCCTTCCTGTCTAAATATTGGCCTATTACTCAGCTGTGGTTGCATTAAATCTGGTGGAGAAAATAGTGATTGGCCAATATCAGATCTTGGTTGAATATGACATTCAACAAGTTGGTGTCCTCACTTGGTAATCAAGTTAGTGGTGGTTGTTGCCTTGAATGAGTTAAGAATGCAGACCACTTTATCTGTGTGTCTACTATGGTCTCTTTCATACCTTTGAAATCATCCAACATCAGTCCATTCTCACCAGTCTTCACACTATCTCAGTTTGGTTATAACCTTGATTGCATATTGTCTCGCTGCCAATGGGCTGTATATGGCTATTCCACATCCAAACTGAATGGAAAGCAATTAGAGATCCTACTTCCATGCATTCTATTAGGCTCCCTTATCTTCTATTGCCTTTCTGATTAGAAATTCTGGGTTTATCTTTGTCTCGAAAATTTCACTGGAGACCCAGGACAATTCTGTGTCACTAAAACAAAAGTCCTGTGTACACGTTTGTGTGTGATGGGTTTTAGTGTGAAAAACAATTTCTAACACAATGAACTTGTAGAAATAATGAAGGTTTGAGATCTTGGAAAGTTTCAGCAGCTGGATTTATAAGTCAATCCAGATCAGTACAGAGTACATTCAACCAGCCGACACGTGTTTCGTCACAACATGTTACAATTGTGACTCTTCAGGGCTGGGAAGGACACAAAATAAACAAAAAATAAATAAAAGTAAAAGATACACAAACATTCGAAATATTTGTGTGAAAACACCAAGTTAATAATAAAAATAAAAATAAAATTAAATAAGGGAGAAACGGCGCAACAGGAGTGATTGCATAGAAACACCCTGTTGGTATTCAAAACCATATTGTGCAAAAGGCATTGATGGGGTGACTATCTAATACATAGAAAAACCAAAATATCATGTGGATTTTGTGACTCTTATTAATGGATAAGCTCTTGTGGAAGAGCAACACAATGAGAAATCTAAGAAAAGAAAGATTATTATATAATTTCATATTAACATATTGAAATCGTTCGGTGCATTGTTTGTAGAGACGTACAATATCTGCGTCTAAGAGAAGACCAAGCCATGCAAAGTATCAAACGTTGGTCGAATTGCAATTGTAAAGATCATGACAACATTAATGATAGATTGTATGTCCAGAATAAATCGTATGTTCTTCACAAAAAAGCCAAGTGCGCAAATATTCACACAACTGAGAAGTGACATAGAAAAGATACCTCCACGTAAAATACATTCTAAATATTCGTGATAACGTATATTGCGTACTTCAAGAGGAGTTGTTCTAAGCACAAGAAAGAGAGCGAGAACCAACATGCTATGCCTGAAATAGAACATAGGGAACACATAACAAGCTAGGACATATTGTTGTTGTTAACAGGTTGCTAGCTTTCATAAAGAGTACATGCGGCACGCATATATCTTATAATTAACCGTGAAATCACAAGCAGTAATGGTAAGGAAGCGAAAAGAAAGGGTAAAGGAAAAAGGAAAAACTACTGGCACGTTGTGACGAAACACGTATCGGCTGGTTGAATGTACTCTGTACTGATCTGGATTGACTTATAAATCCATCTGCTGAAACTTTCCAAGATCTCAAACCTTCATTATTTCTACAAGTTTATTGTGTTAGTAATTGTTTTTTACACTAAAACCCATCACACACAAACATGTACACAGGACTTTTGTTCTTTTGTACGTGTGGACTCACATCCACACCCTTGCAGGGGTTGTTTTACTTGGGTTTGTTCTCCCCTGACCTGTTTGCACCATGTATTTATTAGTCACAGTTATATCTCATACATGCACAAGCTAGAGCGCCATCTTTTCCTGTGCATAATCTAAACCCATCACCGATATAGTATCTTGTTCTAACAGGAAGGGCAGCCGCTACGTGTCAACTATCCCTTAAACTTCTGCTCATTTACTCACAGCGTATTATGGATAGGGACAAGATTGCTTCTGAACTATTTGACAATTTAGCAAGAGGTGTTCCATTGGTCAGTACAGCCACTAGTAACAGTTCACAACGCAAGGAAGGACTCAAAGAAAAGTTCATAAAGTTGGAAAGATTGAAAAAATCAGAAAACTCACGCTGGTGGGACAGCGCAACCTTGAAGCAATATCTGAGGCTGAAAAGAGTTCCTAGGGGACTTCGTTCACAAATATTTCCCACATTCGATGACCTGGACGACGACCTCCTGGGTAAATGGGAAGAAACCCTAACTGTAAACTCTAATACTCTAATACTCATACTAATTGAAAACGCCGAACGAAAAGTGACCAAGCTACAAATAGAAATCTCCAACCTTGAGAAAGAGATAGAAGAACTTGATCTAAAAGAAGCCACTGAGAAAAATTATACTATCTTAAAGGAGATACTGGCAAAACATCAGAATGAAATAAAAGAAAGAAAAACAAGACAATTAAAGGGGGACGAGGTTGACTACAAGGAAGTTCGGGTATTCACATTTGCCCGTAAATACGACAGAGTGGTCCAAAACCCTCTCAAAATCAACAAAAACGATAAAGGGGAGACAGCGTCTGCTTCATCCAGTTCATCATCTCTCAACACATTACTAACAAGTGGCAGCGAATCAGAAAACCAAGGCCAGCCAAATCCCAAAGCCACATCATCCTATTTTGTACGGGAAGTACAGACAATCAGACGGGAAAACAGAACCCAACAACGACAGGCCACATGAGACAAAAAACCCGGAGAGGAAAAAGAGCTGGAAAAGGATCAATACAAAAAGAAGCTGAGATCAGGAGACGAGAAGAAACAATAACGGATAGAGAAGAAGTACAAGTGGTTAACCTTTCAGCCAATCCACTGACCAAGGACATGGTCTCTCTTTTAAGCAAAGGCCTTAGCTTCAATCCCCATGAGTCATTAGGGGTCTCAAATTAAAGAAACACTTTGCCATGAGGCCGACCGTCACCGATAATAAAATAAGTATCTACAACATCAACTCCTCAACAACTCAGACCATCAATGAGATTAAAGCCACACATCTTCTCCTTTCAATAACTGACACACATGATCCTCCACGAGACATGGACATGCTACTTCAAGACCTAGACATTGACCCGAGTTCCACCATCCCCAGTGGTCTAAAAACAAGATCTAAGTGGACACCTACCCTCTCAGGTGGAAATCCCATAGATACCTTTGACAACCAGGTATTGGATGACCTAGACGAATATGAACTTAGAAATTACAGCAGCTCCCACTGAATAAAAGACAACCTCACAAGAGGTGAACGACTGGCTTTGAATACACTTAGAAATGAGGATAACATCATCATAAAAGAGGCAGATAAAGGGGGGAACGTGATCGTCATGAACCAATCGGACTATCACGATGAGATAATGAGCCAATTACAAGACAACTCCTGTTATGAACCACTCAGCAGCAACCCAATGGGCCCTTTAACATTACTGATTAATAAGAATCTTCAAAATTGACAAACACAAGGATTGTTAGATGAAGAAGAAGCCCTCTACCTTAAGGTAATTAGACGAACCTACCCGTGGCTATACACACTGCCCAAGGTGCACAAACAGGCTACATTCCCACCAGGGAGACCAATCATCTCAGGTATAGGTGGTCCCACAGAAAGACTATCGCAATATGTGGACCTATTCCTTAACCCTATGGTTAAAAATATACCTTCCCACATCCAGGACACAAAGCACATATTGGGGATACTAGCGGACGTTCAATGGCAACCTAATATGATCATGGCCACCTTGGACATAGTGTCATTGTACACCTCTATCAAACCAGACTTGGGACTCGAAGTGATCACAAAATCTCTACACAACAGACCAGCCAATCTTTGGCACCATACCAACATGATCATTTCTATGATGGAAATCATACTTAATAACAATTGTTTCATGTATAACCAGAAATGGTACAAACAGACAAGGGGAGTGGCCATGGGCTCCAGATTCTCACCATCATTTGCAAATGTGTACATGGGCACATTGGAAAGTGAATGGATATGGGGAATGAAGGGGGCTCAATGGATTGAATATAATATCTACTGGGGGAGATACATCGACGACTGTCTGCTCCTCTGGTCTGGACCCCAAGACAAACTAGGGGGCATATTATCAAGTAAGGGCGTTACATTATCGCCGCTTTTATCGGCAAGAAACTGCCGATAAAGCGGCGATAATGGGCTTGATAATATGCTCTATGCATATTGTTAGATGTGAAGACATCTAACATGGGCTTCGATTGGAATTCATAGAGCATATTATCAAGCCCATTATCGCCGCTTTATCGGCAGTTTCCTGCCGATAAAAGCGGCGATAATGTAACGCCTTTACTTGATAATATGCCCCTAGATTCTTTCTGTCAATACCTCAACGCCAACGATATGGACATGAAATTCACCTGCCACTCAAGCTCTTCTTGTGTCTCCCTTTTGGATATTGAACTATATATGAAGGACAACATCTTACGCAGCAAATTGTATCGCAATGAAACTTCATGCAATGCGATACTCCATGCGGAAAGTTCACATCCCCTCCATCAGATACAGACTATCCCTTATGGGGAATTTACAAGAGCAAGACGTAATTGCAGCAAGGATACAGAATTTGAGAAATGTCTTATAGACATGAAACACCGGTTGGCCAAATGTGGCTACAAACAACAGACAATATGTAAAGCAGCAACAAGAATTGTAAAATACAAAAGAGAAAGAACATTATAAACCAAGAACAAAGACAAGGGAACTAAACAACCGGTACGCCTAATCACTGACTACAATGAGTTAAGTGTCATAATGAGAAAAAGCTTCAGCAAGCACTGGAGCACCTTACTAAAAGACAAGGCACCAGCTGGCAGATGCATCAAACAAAATAGCTCCTGGTAAAATAGCGAATCGGTAAAACAGGCAGTTACCGAACGCAAAACCTGAAATCCCAATTCATCAACCCCAAATCCCCAAAAAATGAAGAATCGCAAAATAACCCCCGCGGTAAATTACCGAATCGCAAATTAGCTAATTGGTAATACCGAGAATGAAATCAGCCCCCGGAAATACCGAATCGCTATTAAAAAGTCGCAACGGTATGCACCAAAAATCGCAAATAACCAAAATGCACAAAATCGCTATTTTGCATAAGCAAAATAAGGGGAATCTCAACCAGGAGGTAAAGTTGGTGGAAGGAATAAAAAATAAAATAAAAAAACAGACAGGTGTGTACAATCAGAAACCCTTCAAATATGCCTCTCGAGGCCCTGTATGTTTTCCAAAATGGCTGCCCTCTACGTGCTTGCTAGGAGGATGAGAATCAACGCTGCTGCACAGCGCAGGAGGAGGATCCAGGACAGGGTTTTCAGGCTGCGCATCACATTGCTGGGCCAGACAGAGGAACTAATCTATGACAAGTACAGACTGAATCGGGCAATGATCATGTGCCTCATTGCTGACCTGGAACCACTACTGCAGCACCATACCCGTAGGACCAACGCCATCCCTGCCCACGTCCAGGTCCTATGCAGCCTGTACCTGCTGGCGTCTGGAAGCTTCCAGGGGGTCATAGCAGAAGCCGGAGGCGTGTCGCAAAGCGCACTTTCACGCTTCTTCCACAAATTCCTAGATGCCATGCTGACATTGATTCATAACCACATCACCTTCCCCACAACCCCACAGCAGTTGAACCGCACCAAACAGGACTTCTACCAAGTGGCACAATTACCCCATGTGATAGGATGCGTTGACTGCACGCATGTCCCCATCTGTTCCCCCTCAGCCAACGAATACATCTTCCGCAACCGGAAGTCCTATCACTCCATTAACGTGCAGGTCGTGTGCAATGCCAAGCCCATCATAAAGGACATTGTGGCACAATTTCCTGGAAGCACACACGACGCATACATATTCCGACACAGTGGCATCCACAGGCGTCTGCACAACAGTGAATTTGGAGAGGGTCACCTACTAGGTACATACTAATGCCTCATCATTAACTCCATCCTCACATATGTAATTGTATTCATGCTGCTAACCCTTTGCTCCCCACCCTGCAGGTGACAGCGCCTATGCCTTGCGTGAATATCTCCTCACTCCCTACCTCAACCCAGCAACACGTCAGGAGCAGCGCTACAACGCAGCACATATCAGTACCAGGAATGTGGTAAAGCGAACCTTTGGCATCCTCAAGAGTCGCTTCCGGATCCTACACAAGACAGGAGGTGCCTTGCAGTATGACCCGGTGACCTGCTGCCGGATAGTAGCGGTGTGTGCCATACTGCACAACATTGCCACAAGAAGGGGGATAACAATAGAGGTGGACGGAGATGACGACTTTCGTGCACAGCAACCCTCCCCAACACCAACAGGCACACTTACCTGACACAGCTGAAGGTCAAAGGAAGCGGACATACATCACACGACATCACTTCTGAGACAGGTAAGAATGAACCATCACAACATAATCTGGTGTGCAAATGTTTAATGCACATGAGCACTTGTCAGGTGAAAATAAATAAAACGTCTACATGACGCAGACCAAAAACATAGGTGAGGATACATGTCCGTTGTCATCATGGTAATATCTTGTAGTAGTGTAGGTGGTCCATGGTTACATCACCATGGCCAAGGACCCTATGGGACATGGCTATTTGCGCCTCCCACGTACCCCCAGCCTCCTGTCGCGTGACTCCTCAACATCACCACGATGTGCGTCAGTGGCTGTGGTGCTGCGCGAACTGCGCCTCCTCTCGCTGGCCTCCGGCACAGAGAAGCTGCTGACGCTTGATGCAGTCTCACTCCCCTCCTCCACTCCCAAACTGCTGGCACTAAAAGTCCCAGACTGCAGATGCTCCACTGCAGTGGTCACTTGGCCCAAGGCCTTTGCCACATCTCCACAGTAATGGCCCAGGTCAACCTGCAGGGACACAGATCTCCGTGACAGTACAGCTGTGCTGTTGCAGAGCTTTGTGATGGCCCTAATGGAGGCATTGGAACAGAGCAAGTTCTGGCGATGCCTCCTGCGCTCGCTCTGTTGCCCTGCAATGATGGCACATGTGAGCTCCTGTAGGCACAGTTTTATGTCTCTGTTACCCTCAGCAACGGCTGTGGTCATCTCACGCACAGCGTCTGTCATGGTGCCCATTTTGTTTGCCAATTTTGCCATGTTTATGTTGATAGCACCCATGTGTCTCCCCTGCAGGCGCTGAACCCGCAGCATCTGTGACTCAACCACACAGTAGCCGTGTGTTGGCTCCTCAGATCTCTCTGCAGCTCTTCCCAGGGGCCTGCCCCGCTGTAGGACTCGGACACGTGCTGGTGTTTGAGCTGGCGGAGTGACAACTGACTGCCGTGGAACATTTGTGGCTGCTGGCATCTGCTCCGTCTCCATCACCTGCAGGGAGGGGACATTTGCCCTGCAGCTTGGTTGTGTTCTCTGCGCTGGTGGTGGTGGTGTTGTCCGCGCTGGTGGTGGTGGTGATGGTGGTGGTGGTGTCGTGGGATGACGTTCCTGCGGAGTCTCTGCATCGGTCCCTGCCGGGGTTTCTGAGATTATGAGGCGTCCGCTGTCATCTGAATCCAGGGTTGATGCATCTGTGTGTGAAACAGTGCATTGTTATTATAATGTCTGGATGTATATGTGTGGCATACTTTCAACTACATAAATGACATATTTGGACTGACTATTGGCCCTGTGCAGCTGGTCTCATTTCATTAACATTGGGGATCATACATGCACACTTTGTTGATATGACTACAACTCCCAAGATGCAACACTTTGTTGAGGGTATATGCGTTAGGCACTACTACATGTGCATTGTGATTGGCCTGGGGGAATGGGCAGGGGTAGACAACATGCTGCATATCTGCACTGGCATGCATCTTACCATGTTCTCCTGCCGCAGCGCCGGAAGTGTCCAATTGGGTGACCACCCACAACTGCTTCAGGCTCAATGGTTCCCTCAACGAGGTCCTCGAGGGCTGTGTGTGACGTTGGATGTTCCCCCTCCTGTGCCAGCTGCATCCTTCACCCTTTCAGCAATCCTCTCCTTCGCCCTTTTCCTGAGGTCATACCACCTCTTTTTCAGGTTGTCTATGCTGCGGCGGGTGACTCCTACAGCATTTACACTCTCCTTGATGCGCAGCCAGACCTTGCGCTTCTCCGCCTCAGGCACCTTTAGGGACAGCTTCCCAAACAGCCTGTCATGTTTGCTGCTCACCCCCTCGATTAGAAGTTCAAGTTCTTTGTCAGAAAACTTCCTCTTCCTCTTTCTGAGCGTGTCTTTGTTCTGGGGTGCATCCTTCTTCATCCTGGAATGCAGTGGAATAGCTGTTTTTTTGTATCTCTGTTTCTCTCCTCAGCTCCTGTGCTCTGCCCTCTTCTCTGAGCTCCTCAGGGCACTGAATGAAGCATGGGCTGGAAAACTTCCTGGTTGTGATGTCATCAACCTGCTTCCAACGCGACCTTTTTTTGCGAATTCGCCAATACCGAAATCACAAATACCGATTCGGTATTTGCTAATTCGGTATTTGCTATTTTTTATTTTGGACTCTCGCTATTGTGGTTTCGGTATATTTTACAGATTTTTAGCGATTCGGTATTAAATACCAAATCTGTTGATGCATCGCGGAATACGAGTCCTTATTTGCGATTCCTTATTTTTCGCAAATAAGGACTCGTGTTACCGAATTTTGATGCATATGCCCATAAGTGAATGTATACCTACCCGACCGCAGATCACATTCCGCAAAGGCAGGACATTGAGGAATAGACTCAGCCCAACGGTTCCACGCTCCAGCTTCACCCCATCATGGCTGACGACGCTTACCATTGGCTTTCATAAATGTGGTGGCTGTGGGGTCTGTAAATGGGCACTCAGTGGCACCAAAGAATTCAAGGACTGGAAAGGACATAAGTACAACATTTCCCGCAACATCAATTGTAACACCAAATATGTTGTGTACATGCTGCAATGCACTTGCAAAAAATACTACGTGGGCAGTATCATCAGGGCTCTGAAGGAACGCATTATGGAACATGTCAGGGCAATGCGCAATGGTGATGCCAGATACCCAATGTCATCTCACATATCCTTATGTGCTACACAAGGAACCAACAAGACCCTGGCTTTCTTTGGAATAGATGTCTCCGACCCCAGCGTGAGAGGGGGCAATCGAGAATTGCGACTGAGGAGACTAGAAGAAACTTGGATCATGCGTCTGCAGTCAGTCAAGCATGGGCTTATCATTGACCATGAACTTCAATATTTCTTGGGATCATAAACCGTTCTACGGCCGTTTGGTTTCGTATTCCTTATAAATTCCCTAACTACGAACTCACGACTAATGTAACGTATGAACTTATATGAACACTTATGTCTACACTCCATTTATACCTACAATCCATATTGTAAAATGACATTTCTCTTTAGTGACTTCCAACTGTATAGACTTATACATGTTTTGCCATTTTATTTATTCAACTATCCTGAAATGTTGTCATCTCTTTGCTGAGACACAGGATTTATGATGTCCTATGCTAATCTTACTTGTTTTTACACCACGTCGCATACACCCATTTTTATGCCCGTGGGTATTTGCATCGCCTCCCCCCGTCCCGCAGTAGAGTTTATATTTTTGTCAACCAGAGAGCCTTTCGCTCTCCGTTACACCGCTCTCCAAATTACTGAATTATCCGTTTTTTCTACATATTTATTGCTTCACAGCCATCTCAGTGCGATCCTTCCATCACGCTGACATCTCTTATCCTATTTGCATGTTTATCATTCACGGTCCTTTATTCACTTCCTGGTTTCCCATTGACCCGTTACACAACAGAACCTCCCGTTCTAGTGTTCCTTCCCTCCCGTTCTATTTAGACTTCCGGTTTCCTGTTGATCCGCACCCATATACATCAGAACAGACCACGAGACGTGCTGCGTTCCAGCACAGGTAAGCCTCACCAACACCTTCATGTTTTTTGATATCCCAACCCGAGGATTACTATTTAGACGTTCCTCCACCCTTTTTTCTTCCAGATCGAACACCGTAAGGGACGGAGCCATCCTTTACATCCATTTTATTTACCCTGAGACGTGTGGAGATGGTTATAATATATCTCCTGATCTATACCAGGATCATTCATTTCCTCATAATTCTGCATTTGGAATGAATATCACCGGTACGTGGGCAAGCTAACTTAGCCTTTACCGCATTACTTTTTCGTGGCAATTTACCCGTAGATCCCTTTTGTGAGACCATTATTTTTCTACTTACAGAACTCTTTGCCGCTTATTCACAACATACAGGTAAATCCCTGCACGTGCATGTTGTCCTATCACTATTTGTACAGGTCCCCGACCTGTAGCACATATAACCCGGACCGTGTCCCCCTCTTTTCTATTTTGCGTAACAGGGAACTTATCGCAACTCAACTACCATTGTACGTTTTCTGATCCATTTTGGAAATACACCTGGGTGGTTAAATGGTTTTCATATAAATCTGTCAGCAGTTTTTCCTTTTTCCTTTACCCTTTCTTTTCGCTTCCTTACCATTACTGCTTGTGATTTCACAGCTAATTATAAGATATAATGCGTGCCGCATTTACTCTTTACGAAAGCTAGCAACCTGTTAACAACAACGATATGTCCTAGCTTGTTATGTGTTCCCTATGTTCCATTTCAGGCATAGCATGTTGGTTCTCGCTCTCTTTCTTGTGCTCAGGACAACTCCTCTTGAAGTACGCAAATTTTGAATGTATTTTACTTGGAGGTATCTTTTCTATGTCACTTCTTACTTGTGTGAACATTTGCGCACGTGGCTTTTTTGTGAAGAACATACGATTTATTCTGGACATACAATCTTCCATTAATGTTGTCATGATCTTTACAATTGCAATTCGACCAACGTTTGTTACTTTGCATGGCTTGGTCTTCTCTTAGACGCAGGTATAGTCCATCTAAGCCAATGGTGTGTTCTGTCCCAAAAAGACGCTGGAACAAACTTAAGCTAGATGAGTTCTTCCATCTCTTATCAGCTGACCCGCTTGACGTCTCAGGTCCTCCGGATCAGATGTACGACAGGTTCACCGACTGGGTCTCCAGGGCCTTGGACACCCTCATCCCCTTGGTGACCCGCAGAACTGGTTTAGGTAAGGCCAGCCCTTGGTACGATGACTCTCTGCGAGCCCTGAAGGTGTCTTGCAGGCGCGCAGAGCGGGCTTGGCGCAAAGCCTACTCCAGCTCTAAGAAAGTCGTATATCAGGCTACAGTGAAGGTGTACCATCGGGCGGTGTGTAGAACCCGTGCCGCTTTTTATGCGACACAATTCAGGAACAGTTCGAACCCAGCAAAGGCTATCTTTAAGGTAATGAAAGACCTCACTGCCAAAAAGGTTGTAGCATCACATCAGAGCTCTCTGGAGCACTGTGAAAAGTTGGCAGAGTTTTTTCTAGAAAAGGTGAATGCTATTTACCGGGGCTTCCCTGTGGTCGTTTCCTCGGTGATGACATCATCTAAGCCTCCACCATCTGAGGGGCTGTGTTCTTTACCTTTGGTAAATCCTGATAGCCTAGGCACTTTGGCTTGCAAAGTGAAATCTGGGTCCCCTGAGGATCCACTTTGCCCCGAAGTGTTCAAGGACCTGGCGGTACATGACATCTCTCCGCTTTGTTCCTTGGTCAATGCGTCTTTGACTTCTGGCGTCGTTCCACTTAAGTGGAAGCGAGCCATGGTTCGACCGATCCTGAAGAAACCTAGCCTGGATGGAAGCAAGCCGGAGAGCTATCGGCCTATTTCACTCTTGCCGTGGCCGGCCAAGGTGATGGAGGCACACGTAAATGCCGCGCTCTCAGAACATCTCTGTCGAGCTGACATACTCGACGCTACGCAGAATGGGTTTAGGGCAGGTCACAGCACGGAGACGGCTCTGCTGTATATGGTGGAGCACCTCCGCTCCGTGCTTGACGCGGGACAAACGGCAGCGCTGGTGCTATTAGATCTAAGCGCTGCCTTTGACACCGTCTCGCACCCTATCCTTCTGCAGCGTTTAGAGGATGCTGGTGTTTCCGGCATAGCACTCGACTGGTTCCGGTCGTTCTTATCAAACCGGGCCTTTAGCGTGACCGTCCCACCCTTTCAGTCTAAATTCCACCCGTTGAACCTGGGCGTCCCCCAAGGCTCCTCGCTGAGTCCTACGCTGTTCAACCTGTACGTAAGGCCGCTAGCTGAGGTTGTCAAACTATGGGGTATGACCATGGTATCATATGCCGATGACACCCAGCTAGCGGTCACGATCAGCGGGGATGCGGAGGTCGACGCTCCTAGGTTTCAACAAGGACTGAGGGCGGTCGCTAGGTGGATGACGCTTAATTGTCTCCAGCTAAACGCTAGTAAGACCGAGGTGATGGTATTTGGTAGGCGACCGGAACTGTGGGGAGAGAGATGGTGGCCGGAGGAGTTGGGTTCCGCTCCCATCCCAGTCGCCGAGCTTAAAAACCTCGGGGTCTGGTTGGACCCTTCCCTTACGTTTGCATGCCACACTAAACGCACGGCTGCTTGCTGCTTCGGCATCTTGCGTGGGCTCCGTCCGGTGCTAAAGTTCTTTGATGCCCCCACCCGGCAACTCATGATCCAAGCTACCGTCATATCTAGATTGGATTATGCTAGCTCTTTGTTGGCCGGACTGAATGTAGCTGAGATAGGGCGCCTGCAGCGGATCCAGAATGCTGCTGCGAGAGCGGTGGTGGGTCTTCCTAGATTCTGTCCCACCTCCAGCACCATTCGAGCATTGCACTGGCTCCCTGTGGCGCAGCGGATTCAGTTTAAGGTCCTCTGCGTCGCCCATAAGATCTTGAAGGGGTCCCCTGCAATGATCCTCACGACACTCATGGCCAATTACATTCCGGCACGACCCTTAAGATCGTCAGATCTCGATTTGGCTGTGGTCCCGCGCTTTAAGCGAAGCAGGGCCGGTGGTCGCTCATTCCGAGTGCGGGCCGCTGCTCTGTGGAACTCCTTGCCCCCGGCAATTCGCGCCATGAGCGATGTGCTCTCTTTTCGTCGCGCCTTAAAAACATTTTTATTTCCTTAGTTTGTGTGTTCTGTGCTGTTTTATTTAGTTGTGTTGTGTAGCTGCCTTGTCTGGCGCCAAGACGCTCCTTAGCTGGAGCATTTGCGCGCCTAATAAAAACCACATAACATAACATAACATAACATTGTACGTCTCTACAAACAATGCACCGAACAATTTCAATATGTTATTATGAAATTATATAATAATGTTTCTTCTCTTAGATTTCACATTGTGTTGCTCTTCCACAAGAGCTTATCCATTAATAAGAGTCACACAATCCACATAATATTTTGGTTTTTCTATGTATTAGATAGTCACCACTACAATGCCTTTTGCACAATAGGGTTTCCACTACCAACAGGGTGTTTCTATGCAATCACTCCTGTTGCGCCGTTTCTCCCTTATTTAATTTTATTATTATTTTTATTATTAACTTTCACACAAATATGTCGAATGTTTCTGTATCTTTTACTTTATTTTATTTTGGTTTTTTTGGGTCCTTCCCAGCCCTGAAGAGTCACAATTGTAACACGTTGTGATGAAACACTTGTCGGCTGGTTGAATGTACTCTGTACTGATCTGGATTGACTTATAAATCCATCTGCTGAAACTTTCCATGATCTCAAACCTTCATTATTTCTACAAGTTCATTGTGTTAGAAATTGGTTTTTACACTAAAACCCATCACACACAAACGTGTTCACAGAACCTTTTGTTCTTTTGTACTTGTGGACTCACCTCGACACCCTTGCAGGGGTTGTTTTACTTGGGTTTGTTCTCCCCTGACCTGTTTGCACCGTGTATTTATTAGTCCCAGTTATATCTCATACACGCACAAGCTAGAGTGTCATCTTTTCCTGTGTATAATCTAAACAATTCTATGTTACTAATCCATTTTCTTCACAAAGTAACAAATGTAAATGTCTCAATGGCTTCCTAACTCCAACTAAAATTCAGCCTGCTTCACCCTAACAGAAGCTAAGATCGATAATGGTATTCCTAAGCACACTTGGCACATTCCTTGTGGCTTGAAAAAAAGTGATCCTATATCTCTAGTCATGGCTTCTCAGTATTAGCCCATTGTCTCTGAAAATGGATTCGTAATTCACTCTGATTCGTCCAGAATTCTCTGTAGTATTGCAGTCAATGCTTTCTAGGCTCCTGTTTCTGTATTTGCATGCTGCTCGTAACCTTCTCTCTCTCGTCAATGTGTGGAGATTTCCACTGTCAAGCAAGCCCACTTGGGTGGAAGAGTGTTCTTTGTCCAGACACCCATGGTCTGGAAGGATCATACTCTCTTTCTGTGATCCCATCCTGGTATTTTGGTGTGCCATGAAGACTTGACTGTAGCTTCATTAAATTTGACGCTTTATTAATCTGCTAGTTTTAGAGCAAGTTGCACATTCCACCGTGTTGCTTAATCCTTCGGAAGAATTGGTCAGTGTTTATAAATATTAATGCCTGGTAACTGTTACTGAACACAGCTATTCATGTGCACGTGATCACAGAAATATCTTTGCTATTTGTGGAAATTTGCAAAATTCAATATCACTCGAACTTTAGGAATCGTTTTGCTGAATTTAGCGCTCATTAACCCGAGGAACAATGCTTCATGACAGCCTATATTTATTTTTAAAAAGTATCGCAGTAATCAAACAGTAGTCATGTTTGTAAAAAGCCTTCATTCACATGATGAAACTATTGAAATCAAGAAAAAAATGCCCCATTTCTCGATTGAAGTTCCCTTTTTATACATGAACGGTTATCGAAATACGGCTACAGGATTATCTATTTTCATTCTATGTTGGATGGAAAAGTCTCAGCGTTTGTAATGTTCAGTGCTGCTCTGCAGGCTGTATGCTGGAGGTTCATTAGGTACACAGAGGCATAGAAGTGAAACAGATATGCCATCATATATGTACACGTGTCTTTTTAAATTGCAGGTGTGTGTTTCGATCTTCGTTACTGTTTGGCCTTCACTGATGATAACTACCTTAAATCATGGAATTTGACTACTCGAATCAATGATCAGTCTCTGACTGTCAATGTGAACAGAGGCAAAAAGCATGATGGCATTCTGGAGGTTGTCGTTATGGAACATTTTCCTAGGTGAGTTGAAAATATGAATGCATAGCATGTTGTTAAAAAATGTAGATTATAAATTAAAAGCGAAAAATATATGTTTTATTTGCCTAAAACTCGTGCCCCCGCCATTCACAGCTTTCTCATCAATTCATCAATAATTTCATTGTGACTGTTGCAGTGATATTATCAATGACGTCAAATTCAACCCCTGCTGCGCACTGCTGAAGGTTGTGTACGCCAGGAGGTTGGTTGCAAGGCCTGACCCTGAGGCCAACACCCTCCCCCCCAAAGTCAGCCAATCCCACACTGTACAGGGCTTCGACCATGCACAGGCCAGCACATATGGCCAACTCCGCACATGCACCCAACCCCATATTGCACGTGGTCTTTGGCGATGTGGCAGATGGGTGGCCGTTGGGCCCCGCATACCCCATCCCCAGGGCCTAAGCATATATATTAAGGGGAGAAGTCAAGCAGTCCCTTCCCCAAGTCTTATTAAACCCTAGGGACTACATCCTGGGGGTCAAATTCAACAAAAACAACTACATTCAACAAAAACTGCCACTAGGTGGATCATTGACACACTATGGAAACCAAAAATATCATGATACAGAAATATTGTGTTAAAAATATCGATCACGAAAAATAACTTTCCTATACCTATAATGGTAAGTCCAAAAATAATGATTTTTTTGTTTTACACTAATATTGAAAAAATATGTACACTATTGTTAAAACATTTTAAAATAAAAATATATATATATATATATATATATATATTCACTGAAAAAACCCATTGGTTTGAGGCACGTCATAGTTAGAAATTAGCATTTAAAAAACATTAAAAATTCACTGAAAAAAACATAGGTTTCAGGGGTGTTAGCTGGACATTTCACTCGTACAAAACCATAGAAATTCCTCCGTTATAGTTATTTCTGCTAACTATAACTCGAGCCCCCGCAATGCACTGCTGATGACGCCACTATGTGTGGGAGGGTATACTCAGACGTGAGTCCCTTGCTCATTGCACCATCAGGATTCAAGCAAACCGGGCCGAAGAAGGCCGTGATGCCAGAAACCGGTCCCCGGGAGCTTGTTTCCTTCCCAGTATAAGAATTGGCTTGGTAGTTTGGTTTGCCCTGTTCCCATCATGCACTGGGACAGGAACAGACTAATTTGCATATAGCCAGGTTCTGAGCTGGGATGGTGCAGTGAGCTAAAAAACGGTGATGGATTAAAACCATGATCTCTTGACTTGGTAAGAGTATTCTGCATCATTCAGAAACTCTGTCCATCACCACCCCCCTTTTCCAAAATCGGTGTTATCCACACTATGTGTGGGAGGGTATACTCAGACGTGAGTCCCTTGCTCATTGCACCATCAGGATTCAAGCAAACCGGGCCGAAGAAGGCTGTGATGCCAGAAACCGGTCCCCGGGAGCTTGTTTCCTTCCCAGTATAAGAATTGGCTTGGTAGTTTGGTTTGCCCTGTTCCCATCATGCACTGGGACAGGAACAGACTAATTTGCATATAGCCAGGTTCTGAGCTGGGATGGTGCAGTGAGCTAAAAAACGGTGATGGATTAAAACCATGATCTCTTGACTTGGTAAGAGTATTCTGCATCATTCAGAAACTCTGTCCATCACCACCCCCCTTTTCCAAAATCGGTTTTATCCACACTATGTGTGGGAGGGTATACTCAGACGTGAGTCCCTTGCTCATTGCACCATCAGGATTCAAGCAAACCGGGCCGAAGAAGGCTGTGATGCCAGAAACCGGTCCCCGGGAGCTTGTTTCCTTCCCAGTATAAGAATTGGCTTGGTAGTTTGGTTTGCCCTGTTCCCATCATGCACTGGGACAGGAACAGACTAATTTGCATATAGCCAGGTTCTGAGCTGGGATGGTGCAGTGAGCTAAAAAACGATGATGGATTAAAACCATGATCTCTTGACTTGGTAAGAGTATTCTGCATCATTCAGAAACTCTGTCCATCACCACCCCCCTTTTCCAAAATCGGTTTTATCCACACTATGTGTGGGAGGGTATACTCAGACGTGAGTCCCTTGCTCATTGCACCATCAGGATTCAAGCAAACCGGGCCGAAGAAGGCTGTGATGCCAGAAACCGGTCCCCGGGAGCTTGTTTCCTTCCCAGTATAAGAATTGGCTTGGTAGTTTGGTTTGCCCTGTTCCCATCATGCACTGGGACAGGAACAGACTAATTTGCATATAGCCAGGTTCTGAGCTGGGATGGTGCAGTGAGCTAAAAAACGGTGATGGATTAAAACCATGATCTCTTGACTTGGTAAGAGTATTCTGCATCATTCAGAAACTCTGTCCATCACCACCCCCCTTTTCCAAAATCGGTTTTATCCACACTATGTGTGGGAGGGTATACTCAGACGTGAGTCCCTTGCTCATTGCACCATCAGGATTCAAGCAAACCGGGCCGAAGAAGGCTGTGATGCCAGAAACCGGTCCCCGGGAGCTTGTTTCCTTCCCAGTATAAGAATTGGCTTAGTAGTTTGGTTTGCCCTGTTCCCATCATGCACTGGGACAGGAACAGACTAATTTGCATATAGCCAGGTTCTGAGCTGGGATGGTGCAGTGAGCTAAAAAACGGTGATGGATTAAAACCATGATCTCTTGACTTGGTAAGAGTATTCTGCATCATTCAGAAACTCTGTCCATCACCACCCCCCTTTTCCAAAATCGGTTTTATCCACACTATGTGTGGGAGGGTATACTCAGACGTGAGTCCCTTGCTCATTGCACCATCAGGATTCAAGCAAACCGGGCCGAAGAAGGCTGTGATGCCAGAAACCGGTCCCCGGGAGCTTGTTTCCTTCCCAGTATAAGAATTGGCTTGGTAGTTTGGTTTGCCCTGTTCCCATCATGCACTGGGACAGGAACAGACTAATTTGCATATAGCCAGGTTCTGAGCTGGGATGGTGCAGTGAGCTAAAAAACGGTGATGGATTAAAACCATGATCTCTTGACTTGGTAAGAGTATTCTGCATCATTCAGAAACTCTGTCCATCACCACCCCCCTTTTCCAAAATCGGTTTTATCCACACTATGTGTCGGAGGGTATACTCAGACGTGAGTCCCTTGCTTATTGCACCATCAGGATTCAAGCAAACCGGGCCGAAGAAGGCTGTGATGCCAGAAACCGGTCCCCGGGAGCTTGTTTCCTTCCCAGTATAAGAATTGGCTTGGTAGTTTGGTTTGCCCTGTTCCCATCATGTACTGGGACAGGAACAGACTAATTTGCATATAGCCAGGTTCTGAGCTGGGATGGTGCAGTGAGCTAAAAAACGGTGATGGATTAAAACCATGATCTCTTGACTTGGTAAGAGTATTCTGCATCATTCAGAAACTCTGTCCATCGCCACCCCCCTTTTCCAAAATCGGTTTTATCCACACTATGTGTGGGAGGGTATACTCAGACGTGAGTCCCTTGCTCATTGCACCATCAGGATTCAAGCAAACCGGGCCGAAGAAGGCTGTGATGCCAGAAACCGGTCCCCGGGAGCTTGTTTCCTTCCCAGTATAAGAATTGGCTTGGTAGTTTGGTTTGCCCTGTTCCCATCATGCACTGGGACAGGAACAGACTAATTTGCATATAGCCAGGTTCTGAGCTGGGATGGTGCAGTGAGCTAAAAAACGGTGATGGATTAAAACCATGATCTCTTGACTTGGTAAGAGTATTCTGCATCATTCAGAAACTCTGTCCATCACCACCCCCCTTTTCCAAAATCGGTTTTATCCACACTATGTGTGGGAGGGTATACTCAGACGTGAGTCCCTTGCTCATTGCACCATCAGGATTCAAGCAAACCGGGCCAAAGAAGGCTGTGATGCCAGAAACCGGTCCCCGGGAGCTTGTTTCCTTCCCAGTATAAGAATTGGCTTGGTAGTTTGGTTTGCCCTGTTCCCATCATGCACTGGGACAGGAACAGACTAATTTGCATATAGCCAGGTTCTGAGCTGGGATGGTGCAGTGAGCTAAAAAACGGTGATGGATTAAAACCATGATCTCTTGACTTGGTAAGAGTATTCTGCATCATTCAGAAACTCTGTCCATCACCACCCCCCTTTTCCAAAATCGGTTTTATCCACACTATGTGTGGGAGGGTATACTCAGACGTGAGTCCCTTGCTCATTGCACCATCAGGATTCAAGCAAACCGGGCCGAAGAAGGCTGTGATGCCAGAAACCGGTACCCGGGAGCTTGTTTCCTTCCCAGTATAAGAATTGGCTTGGTAGTTTGGTTTGCCCTGTTCCCATCATGCACTGGGACAGGAACAGACTAATTTGCATATAGCCAGGTTCTGAGCTGGGATGGTGCAGTGAGCTAAAAAACGGTGATGGATTAAAACCATGATCTCTTGACTTGGTAAGAGTATTCTGCATCATTCAGAAACTCTGTCCATCACCACCCCCCTTTTCCAAAATCGGTTTTATCCACACTATGTGTGGGAGGGTATACTCAGACGTGAGTCCCTTGCTCATTGCACCATCAGGATTCAAGCAAACCGGGCCGAAGAAGGCTGTGATGCCAGAAACCGGTCCCCGGGAGCTTGTTTCCTTCCCAGTATAAGAATTGGCTTGGTAGTTTGGTTTGCCCTGTTCCCATCATGCACTGGGACAGTCACAGACTAATTTGCATATAGCCAGGTTCTGAGCTGGGATGGTGCAGTGAGCTAAAAAACGGTGATGGATTAAAACCATGATCTCTTGACTTGGTAAGAGTATTCTGCATCATTCAGAAACTCTGTCCATCACCACCCCCCTTTTCCAAAATCGGTTTTATCCACACTATGTGTGGGAGGGTATACTCAGACGTGAGTCCCTTGCTCATTGCACCATCAGGATTCAAGCAAACCGGGCCGAAGAAGGCTGTGATGCCAGAAACCGGTCCCCGGGAGCTTGTTTCCTTCCCAGTATAAGAATTGGCTTGGTAGTTTGGTTTGCCCTGTTCCCATCATGCACTGGGACAGTCACAGACTAATTTGCATATAGCCAGGTTCTGAGCTGGGATGGTGCAGTGAGCTAAAAAACGGTGATGGATTAAAACCATGATCTCTTGACTTGGTAAGAGTATTCTGCATCATTCAGAAACTCTGTCCATCACCACCCCCCTTTTCCAAAATCGGTTTTATCCACACTATGTGTGGGAGGGTATACTCAGACGTGAGTCCCTTGCTCATTGCACCATCAGGATTCAAGCAAACCGGGCCGAAGAAGGCTGTGATGCCAGAAACCGGTCCCCGGGAGCTTGTTTCCTTCCCAGTATAAGAATTGGCTTGGTAGTTTGGTTTGCCCTGTTCCCATCATGCACTGGGACAGGAACAGACTAATTTGCATATAGCCAGGTTCTGAGCTGGGATGGTGCAGTGAGCTAAAAAACGGTGATGGATTAAAACCATGATCTCTTGACTTGGTAAGAGTATTCTGCATCATTCAGAAACTCTGTCCATCACCACCCCCCTTTTCCAAAATCGGTTTTATCCACACTATGTGTGGGAGGGTATACTCAGACGTGAGTCCCTTGCTCATTGCACCATCAGGATTCAAGCAAACCGGGCCGAAGAAGGCTGTGATGCCAGAAACCGGTCCCCGGGAGCTTGTTTCCTTCCCAGTATAAGAATTGGCTTGGTAGTTTGGTTTGCCCTGTTCCCATCATGCACTGGGACAGGAACAGACTAATTTGCATATAGCCAGGTTCTGAGCTGGGATGGTGCAGTGAGCTAAAAAACGGTGATGGATTAAAACCATGATCTCTTGACTTGGTAAGAGTATTCTGCATCATTCAGAAACTCTGTCCATCACCACCCCCCTTTTCCAAAATCGATGACTCCACATATTACATCACTCATGACATGGTCAGTGACATCACTGATGACATCACTGATGACATCTCAAATGACATCACTGATGAAATCATCCATTCAGTGTCTGAATGGATGATTTAGTAGGTGCGGGACTGACTCTATAAGTGAGTGATTAAACTTGTGTTACTGAATTCATGGGTTAGTGACTAAACTGTGTGAATATCTGTATCCATCTGTCTGTTGGTGTGTAACCGGCTACATGGGTTTGTGAATGGCTACATGAGTGTCTATATGTGTTATTGATTGGTTGTCTGAGTATCTGTATGGGTGCCTGAGTGTTTATGTGGGTGGGGTATGTGTGACTCTGTGCATAGATGTGTGAGTGGGGGATTCACTGGGTGCATGGTTTTAAGAGTGCATCTGTGATGGACTGTACGGGTGGGTGAGTGTGTGTATGGGTGTGTTAGTGAGTGAATGTATATCTCAGTGGTACATGTGTGAGTAACTACATATGTGAAAGACAGTATATATGTGTGTTGGAGTACATAAATGGCTATAAGTGAGAGTGTGTGATTCTGAGAGTGGCAGTATGGATGAGTGTGTGCTTGTATCAGTGATTGTATAAGAGTGTAAGAATGTGCTAGTATTTGTATGACTGATTGAGCCGGTGTGTGTATAACTGTGTAGGTGAGTAAATGGCACTGTGAATCATTAGTTGGATGACTGACTAGGTGTGTGAGTACCTCTATGGATGAGTGGTGGTGTCTGAGTGTTTATATAGGTGTATGCGTGCATATGAGAGTCCTGTACTGAGTGACCATAAGTATGAGTGACTGTACGGGTGAGTGAGTGGATGCGTGTGTAAACCTAAGAATCAGTGAGTGTGTATGTAGTTATTGCTGTTGGAGTGTCTATGGTTTTGAGAATGGCAGTCTGGAATTTAGAGTAGGTGTATCAAAGGTTACATTAGGGTGTGAGAAGAAGCATCAATTTATCACATGGATGATGTCATCAGTGATGTCATTTGAGATGTCATCAGTGATGTCATGAGTGATGTCACTTACCATGTCATGAGTGATGTTATATGTGACGTCATCAGCAGTGCATTGCGGGCGCGCAAGTTATAGTTTGCTGAGCTAACTATAACGGAGGAATTTCAAAGGTTTTGTATGAGAGAAATGTTTAGCTAACTATAACGTGTGAAACCTATGGTTTTTTCAATGAATTTGCATAGTTTTTTAAATGCTAATTCCTAACTATAACGTGTGTGAAATCTATGGTTTTTTCAATGAGTTTCCAAGGTTTTTTAAATGCTAATTCCTAACTATAACGTGTGTGAAACCTATGTTTTTTTCAGTGAATTTCAAAGGTTTTGTCAATGATAATCTATAAATGTATTAATTATTATGTCTTTCGTTTTATACTAATTTCTTATATTTTTAATATAAATATTTATATTTATTTTATTTTTTAGATTATATTTCATATTCTTATTATAAAATAACAACAAAACTAAATTGCAAAGTAATTTTTGGATGAATTATTGCTTGACGTCGGTTGCAAGTATAACACAGCTCCAGCAATTCTCTTGGGGTCCTATGCTCACAATGCTGTATCAATCCTTAAACCTGCTTCAAGCATGTGCAAGGTTTTGATGCAGCATGGCAAATGGCAAACATAGGATAAAGTGCAAGACCAGTGTGCAGCAACGAAGTGGGGGCATATGTATCACGGAGCCTTGCAGGGAGTTCATGCACCGAGCAGCATCTAGTCTGGAGCACAGCCTGGTCCACCGATTTGTGCGCCACACAGGGATAGCATTCTCTGCTAAACAGCCAGAGTGGCCCACAGGGCCGCCCTCTTAGCCACTGCGGCCGGAGCCGGGGGAGCCCCCTGAGAGGGCGAAGAAACAAAGGTGGGATCCCGCACATTTGCGGACAGTATGCACTGGTTTTACGCAAATGGAGGGGTGGCCAGGAGCTTACCAAGGAGTGGGTACCCCATGCCACCCAAAAGGCCCCCAACAACAAGGTCTCAAATTACTTGGCCACTGCTGGCACAGAGGAGGCTGGAGAGGAGGTGTCATCATCGACAGGAACAATGGCGCTAACCAGAGAGGACCTTATGGCTTCTCTGCGGGAGTTTAAAAAGGAGCATTTAAGCTGATATGGATGCCTCCTTTGATTCATTCCGTGCAGAGATGAGGGAGAAGCTGATGACCCTGAAGGCAGATGTCGATTCGGTGGGCACTCGTAGGCTAGATCTTGAAGTGAAATATCAGGAGCTAGCCAATCGTATTAAACCCCTGGAAGAAGGCTCAGTGGACCTGAGTGGCCAATTGCATGCCACTGTGCTCAAGTGAGAGGACTTAAAAAATCGCTCCCGCTGTGACAATATTCGCGTCCGAGGGTTGGAAGATGATTGTGAAGGCCCGGATCTGGAGGCATTCATGGTGGGCCTATTCTCCTCAGCCCTTGGGGAGGACAGTCCTGAGGTCCGGCTGGAGAGGGTCTACAGAGTGGGGCCGCGGCTTCCTGGAGAGAACCGATGATCTTGTGATTACAGGCGAAGTTCAACTCATTCAAGGGTGAGGAACTGGTCCTACAAAAGGCGAGGGTCACTGACAAGATCACCTTCCAGAACGCCACATGCACGCTCTACCAAGATGTGGCCCAGGCCACGCTCCTGCGACGTCAACAATTCCGCCCGATCACCGAGTTTGTGAGGGAAAAGAAAGTCTGATACTGCTGGACGTATCCCTTCGAGATTGCCTTCCAATAGAACAACAAGCATCTCCATTGCGCGGAGTTGTCAGAGGCGGCAGACCTGCTAAGAATAGAGATCTCCTCATCTACCGGAGTGACATCTTCATGGGACACTGAAGGGGTACGACAGCATGAGCGACAAGGAGGAGGCCAGTGATGAAGAATGGGAAAGGGGAGCAAGAAAACTCCAGACTGAATCCTGCGCTCTATGTGCCCCAAGGATAATTGACATTTGTTCCAGATGGAGCAAAATTTCCATGGACATGAGAGCGTCCATGAGAGAATGAATGGAGCAGAGGACTTGCATCTATCTTGACTTTGGGAGTTCCACATCTGGAGGGTCTCAGACCTGACCTGTTCTCAGACTACAAGGTACTCTACCCCCGCCCACCACAGAGCGACAGTTAGTTGCTGTTGTGGAGAGATGGATGGAGTGGAAGACTTGCATTCCACAACACTTGGGGAACCTATGGCCTGATCAAATTGATGTAGCCCTGGGTCAGGTAATCGCAACCCGAGAACCATATGAATGGGCGGTGATTGGTCTGAGTAGAGTGCATTGCTGCCTATCACTACTGTGGTAAGGAGATTGCATTGGGAGGGTGGTTGAAGCGGACGACTTGCACACACCCGGACATTCAGCCCCCAGAGCTGATAGATTTATGTAGCTATTACTAGGGTGCTCAGAAATGTGACAGCCATAGAGGGCTGTATCATTTTCTTCTGCATATGCCTTAACAGTTGATGTTATAAGGGCTGGGCGAACGGGAATGGTTACGTTCCTCGAGTTTCTTCTAGTAAGGAGGCTTCTCTCTATGTTGGGGATCCTCTACACTCGATTTTATTGTTTCTTCTGTTTTGTTAAGTTAGTTCGATGTCATGGTGCTTTCTTTACACTTTTTGTTAGTGGGAGGAGGGGTGGGGGGTTGCACGGGGACACAGTCAGTGCAGGAGGCTTGAAGGGGGAGGCAGAGTCACAACCAAATACAGTATTCCGGGCTATAACATGGAATGTCCGGGGCCTCAACTCCCCTAATAAGTGTCAACGCCTTTGGAAATATTTTCTCGATCATAATGTCCAAGTGACGGCCCTTCAAGAAACGCACCTCAAAAAAAATCAGAGGAACACCGTCTGAAGCATAAAGCATATCCTCTTATCTTCAGATCCTCTCACGCTTCCAAACAGAACGGGGTGGCACTGCTTTTCCATCCGGGGGTCCTGTTTCAAGTCTGAGAAACCACAGCTGACACAGCAGGGAGGTACATTATGGTCAAGGGGGACCTGAGGGGCCGGCGATGCACGTTTGCAGTTATTTATGCACCCAACATGGGACAACAGGACTTTATACTCTCCTTCCTTATGGCCTTGGAGAACTTTATGCACAGGGACATTCTTCTATTGGGGGATTTCACCATCATTTGGGATCAGAGGCTGAACATGACTAACCCACACAGGGAGGCAGGGGGGATTTTTGGCAAGGCACTCAGAGCGCAGCTCCAACTCCTGGGCCTGGTGGACGTGTGGAGGATTAGTAATCCCACCGTGTGCGACTATTCCTTTTTCGCCCACTCCCATAGAACATACTCCAGCATCGATTACATATTTGTGAGCCAATCTCTGCTCCCCATGATACTACAGACTCACTTCCACCCAATCTGTCTGTCTGACCATGCCCCTCTCGAGATGACTCTCATCTGGCCAAACCATACATCCAAAACATGAGTGTTGGTACTTCCCCAACTTCCTATGTAGGGATCGACTGCTGCGTGATGAACTTAGGCAAACCATTAAAGATTTCTCTGAGCTTACCTCTCATGCCACCACCTGGGACGCTTTCAAAGCGGTAGTAGGGGGTAAATGCATCGAATTGGCTACTACCCTGAAAACACAGCAGCGAGAGAAGCGTCTCGTGTTGAAAAGGGAACTGCAGTCTGCAGAACTGGCACACAAGACTAGCCCATCGGCTCCGGCACTAAGGAAAGTTACTGCCCTCAAAGGGAAACTGCAGGCCATTTACACTAACAGGGTGGAAAAAAACATCTTACGCTTACAGGCCAGGCGTTATGAGGGAGGCAACAAAGTGGGGTCCCTTCTCCCACGCCAACTACGGGCCAAACAGGAAAGGGAATACATAAAACTTATTATATATGAAGCGGGCATCTCACACAAGACAGAGGAGGGGAAAGCGCATGCCTTTGAAGACTTCTACCATACTCTCTACACCTCAGAACACCCGTGGGCTCAGGATCAAAAGAAGTACCTGGACTCTTTAGACCTCCCACATGTCCCGGCGACCGTCAACGAGGTCTTGGCTTAACCCTTTACCCCTGAGGAAGTACAGAAGGCGATTGTCACACTTAAATTACAGAAAGCGCTGGGGTCAGATGGGTTTACGGCACACTTTTATTGTACCTTTGCACCAGAACTTGCCCCCTTTCTAACTACCTTATTTAATGTCATTGCTTTTACACAGCAGGTCACCCCCTCTATGGGAGAGGCAATTGTGGCAGTAATTCCCAAACCGGGGAAGGATCCTACAGCCTGTTCCTCATACCGCCCGATCAGCCTTCTGAATCTAGACACCAAGATCTACGCCAAAATCTTGGATACCCACCTCGAATCGGTGCTCCCCGGCCTTATTGACCCGGACCAATTAGGCTTTATTAAGGGGTGACAGACCCATGATAATTTGCAGCGCATCATCCATATAATAGAGAAGGCTTGGAAGAAGGACATCCCAGCGGCTTTTCTCACGCTTGACACGGAGAAAGCATTTGACCGCGTGGAGTGGACCTTCTTATTTCAAGTGCTGGGACGTTTTGGATTCAATGAGACTTTTGTAGGGATGATACATGCCAATTATCACTCTCCTAGATCCCGGGTCCTGGTCAATGGCGTTGCTTCCCCCTCTTGTAGCTTGACTTGAGGGACGCAGCAGGGGTGCCCGTTATCCCCCCTCCTTTTTGCTTTAAGCATAGAACCCCTAGCGCATAAAATTAGAGAAAACCCGGACATATCAGGGGTGCAGTTTGGCTCAGACGGACATAAGATCTCGCTCTTTGCTGACGACGTGCTTTTTTCGGTCACAGAGCCATTGACCTCCCTTCCGGCTATCCAGGGGGAGCTTGCCCTGTTTGAATGGGCGGCGGGATTTAAGATAAACTTGGCCAAATCTTTCTTACTTAATCTGACTCTATCTACAGAGGAGTGGCGACGGGTGGAGAGAGTGTCACCATTTTTCTGCATAACTAAAGAGATTACCTATCTAGGTGTTAAGCCCACCCCCGTATCTCAGATCTTTACAGGACCAACCTTCCTCCCCTTCTTCGCCAATTAAAAAGGGACTTTGGCAGGTGGAGTGTTGCATACATCTCTTGGCTGGGCAGAATTAATGCCATCAAGATAAACGCGCTCCCACGCTTGCTTTACCTCTTTCAGGGGCTACCCATTCCAGTGAAAAAAGGTCTCTTCAGGGAGCTGCGACAAATGATTACTAAATGTATCTGGCTGGGGAAGAGGGCCCGCTTGCCACGCAGGGAGTGGGGGCTTGCACTGCCGGATTTTCAGGGATATGATAGGGCGGCTCAGCTACGTGTAATCACAGAATGGTCGCTGCGTGCCTCTGAGGCATGACAAAATCATGCAATATTGGTACTTATATACCCAGAAACTACACAAGATCTTCCCCAACACTTTGGACAAGTGCTGGCCGGGATGTGGTCTATTGGGCGAGTTCCGTCATATCTGGTGGAACTGCCCCTCCATCCAGCCTTTTTGGAAAGAGATCCTGTCCCAAATCAAACTCATCTTAGGCTACCCAATTCCTCATAGCCTGGAACACACCTTGCTGGGGGCAAGAGACCCAATCCTGAAACGCCAGGCGCAGAGCGATAGGTTTGTTCTGTGCCTGTGCTTAGGGGCGGCTAAATTGGCAGTAGCTGCCGCTTGGAAAAAACAAGAGGCACCATCACTAACTCAATGGCATGCGAGGCTGTGGAGGGTGCTGGCTCTGGAGCGAATGACCGACATAGTGGATGACACCAATAAAGGGTTCGAATACATATGGTCCCCGCTAGTGAGTTACTTATCGGAAGGCCTCCCGTTGACGGCATGTGCCCCAAGGTTAAGGGGCCCTTAACCTGTTCCATATATAATGCTACAGCAGTACAGCTGACAGTTTGCAGCTAGGATGATGCCTTACCATGGGCCCAGGCGCCCAGCACTCATGACCACCCCATTAATATTTACACCATGACATCAAGGGTTTTTTTTTTAGGTATATTAAGTTTCCTTTCTATGTTCCTCTCTCTAGAGGGCAGATTGACGGAAGATCGTAGAATACTAAATGCAACAAATGCGAATGTAACTATCAATATATTTTCACGCTACAGAACTCGTGACCAAGCTGTAACCTACATGTGATTTTTGATACTCTTGGCCTACTTTGATAATTGTTGCTTATGTACTACATTTCTGTATCAATTACAAAAATTCAGTAAACAGAATTTGACATAAAAACACTTGCCATCGCCACCACTGCGAATCTAGCTGCAGTATTCTGAGGGTGGTGGTCGGACTGCCATGAGAACACTGGCTGCACCGGGATAAAGGATCCCGCTTCACCAGATGTCTGCAACCGGCTCCAATATGCTGGTTGTGCCGGTGCCGGCACCGCAAAGCATATTATGAGTTGGCTTTCCAACTCCCTTTTCATGGCGGTGAACCCTGCATGAAAAGGGTGGCGGAGAGGCAACTAAAGCCTTCTGCCTCTTCTGGGCCTTGAGGTGCATGCGAAAGTGGCACATGTTGTGCCCCCCTGGAATTACACCTCCATTCCTGCACGGTGTGGCATGCATGCCACACTGTGCAGGAACGTGCTGCAGATGCTGTCATTGTGACAGTCTGCTGTTAAGGCTTTCCTAAGAGCCTGACACAGCCGCCGCTGTGAGACCGCTGCATCACCGCCGTCTGCCCTGGACTATACACATAATCCTGTGGGCGGGCACACAACAGACTTGGCGTTCCTCTTGTCGATGCGACGGTGGTGGGCCCCCAGGAGAACAAAGAGGAAAAAAGTTCAGGGACCATTAAGCCTGAAGCTGCCTATGTGCACTGCACTTGTTGTTTTTAACATACAAGGCTATCTTTAAGTTATATGAACAAATTACTCAATCATATTATGCCAGTACTCTTATGCTTTTGAGTTTAAAAGATTTATGGTTATTTCATCACCATAATCACTTTTACAATATTTAAGCATTCATTTACATTGATAACCAATACAATATATGTGACATTTAACATATTTAAATTTCAATGCTTATTGATACTACTTCATTTTTTACACAATGAACATTTTCTGTAAATTTGAATGTCCGTTCTTTCGACGGCTTTTGTAGCCTACCCTATGCATTTCGGGACCCAACGACCCTTTGTAAGGGGGGCCACTATAAAAATAAATTAATAAACCAAGTCTCACTCAATGTTTAAACTAAAATAAAAAATAAAAATTTAACACAGGGGGCCGAGTACAATCTCGTTAGGAAGGCCTCCAGGTGGGTTCCAGAATGAGCAAATACGAATCGGGCCTATGTTTCTGACAGAATCTCCCCCCGACCAAGTACGACGCGAAGATCTCGTCTGCTTCAACCGAATTGTTTCTGAACCTGATCCTGTCAGTCCAACTCGTTCGGAGCCAACTTCCGAATGAACGCGTACGATGCATGATGTGGACAGCCGTATTGAATCTGTCTCCGTGGGAAAAAACAGCTGTGGGAATTGGACTTCGGTGGGCTGTAGCGGGCCCCCCTTCACCCAAGGCCCTCCGAATTGCTCCGTGGGGGTCCCCATGGGTCCCCCCTTTCCATGCATGCACAGCGTGGCAGGTGCCGCTTTTCCCCAGCCACCCCTTTTTGCTATGGGAGCTTGTGTACGTGTCCATTATACAGGATCCCATAGAGCTCAAGGGGAGCCTGAGCGAACCGAGTCTGTCGCCAAACGGGTGCATCAGAATTGGTCACTTGGACTCACGGAGCTCTGTTGGCTAGGAAAGCCCTCCAGATCCGAGTTGTACGGAGGGCTTTCCTAGCTAGATCATAAACGCCCCCTAAGTGTCCAATAAGGAAAACTACTGTGCATGCCATAACCTCTTTCCCAGTCAATTATGCAATGTGCTCCAAGCCAATTCACTTCATCTTATGAGCTTAACCAAATGTGAAAACCCGATAGACCAACCAACCAGTTTATATCAAGACGTTCAAATCACCCTTTCCATGGCTCCTTAATTTTGTGCCATCTCCATGCAAACCATATTAACCTGTTACTCACGTCGTAATATATTTCACGAACGGACTACTATGAGCTGCCACTAAGGACCTTTTGCCTGTAGGGTCTGCCAGCCTGTTATTGTTACAACACTACATCGCTCTGTAAACAAAAGGACCTGATTTAAACAATTAGTCAAACCCCCGGCACCCACGAGTGCCCCAGGCCAATCTCAACGGTCTACCCTCGCCTCTCCTCGTCAGAATGAACCCGCCATGATTAGGATGGCGGAGAGGCAAATAAGGCCTCCTGCTTCTTCTGGGCCTTGAGGTGCATGCGGAAGGGGCATATGTTGTGCCCCCTGGAATTACACCTCCATTCCTGCACGGTGTGGCATGCATGCCACACTGTGCAGGAACATGCTGCGGGGCTGTCACGGTGACGGTCTACTGTTAAGGCTCTCCTAAGAGCCTGACACAGCCGCCGCCTTGAGAGCGCTGCAACATCGACCGTCCGCCCTGGATTACATTTGTAATCCGGTGGGAGGGAGCACAACAGACTTGGTGGTCCGCTTGTCGATGCGGTGGTGGTGTTCCGACAGGAGGATAATATAGAATGCTACAACGCATGCAATCACATTGCGTTCCTTAACAATGCGGTTGTTACAGCGATCGCGTTGTTAGAACGTGATGCCATTACAACGCAAGTCATTACATCGACTTGCATTAGATGGCGCTCTAACATTAGAAATAGTATAATTTACTATTCCAACTTCAGCATACGCAACAGTAGGGAAGGTGTTGGAATAGTAAATTATACTATTCCTTATGTTAGAGTGCCATCTACCGCAAGTCGATGTACTGACTTGCGTAGTAATGGCATCGCATTGTAACACATTGTAACGACCACGTTGTAAAGGTATCGAGGTCTAATGACAGCAATGTAAAGGTTGTTTCCCCAGGAGGACTGCCAGACTCGTAATAAAGCCCAAGTGATTTGCCCAGGGTCAAAGGATGTAGAGAAGAGGCTGAGACTCGAAACTGGTTCCCAGCTCCAAAGTCGGTACCTCTGGCCATAACGCCACATCCTCATTCCGACCCTCAAATTCAATCCGAAAGCAAAAAAGCTGGACTGCACTGGCCCATAAACAGGAAATGAAAGGCAGCGGTACAGCAGAAAGGGCACATTCACTGGCTATACAATTAGTACTCCTCTGAAAGTCCAGTAGCCATCAGGTACTGCCTGCGCGTGTTTGTTGAGTACATCCGGAAAGAACGTTGCTGCCGACTCTTCCCCAGCCCTTTCCAACATCAAGCCTCACTCCCTATCACCATTCACAGCACGTATGAGCCCTGCCCCTTGCTCATACATGCTGCTAAGTTGCTCTGTAATGGTGGCTCCACCCTGGGCCAAAGGGCTACACACCGTGTGGTTGTTACAGATCCAAGAGGTTGCTCAAGGGACCTAGTGCTATACAAAATAAAATAATCTCACATAACTATACCCGATTGTGTCTTCATATGAGGTAAAATAGTCAGGCACTTCTCATAGTTGAGGTGTAGGTGGTTTGCCATTGTTTCATCCTGTTTTTATTATGTAAGAGACCAATGATGATAAATGGGTGTAGCTAATAATCGCCAACAATATACTGTTGTGTGCAACCCAGAATAGTTAAAACCACCTTTGAGGTTTTCGCATCAGCTTTGCTGCTTGCTCCATAAAAATAGTGTTTTGACTCGTGTGCTAGCTCTGACAAAATGTGCACTAAGGCCCGCACGGCTGTGTCCTATGCAACCTGTGCTCTTTCTTGCAGGGTCATGCAGTCTGTATCATGCTTTGTTCTCTTATTGTCAAGTAGTTTGTAGTTTAAGAGATTGTCATGTATGCAGTATTTACGGACAACAATCTCCTTGAAACCGCGGAGACAGTTTAAAAATGTTTAATTTCGTATCCCTATGTGTTCCTATGTGTTCGTAAAGGATGCACATGGCTTGTTTGACTAATGTCGTCTCCTGAAATGCGATAAGGCTACCACCTGCCCTGCTCGTTGTAGTAATGATTATTTTGTTCTGCAGGTATGTGGTGTGCCGAAGTGTTCGGCCAGGGGTCGTCACGGTGTGGAACATTGTGAAGTCCAAGTGCAAAAGCAGCGCGGTGCGCGTGGAGCGCGGGCTGATGGAGAGCTCCGACGTGGTGCTGATCAAAGACATGAAGCTCTTCATCCTGACTGACAGGGGGATGGCCTCTTTCGCTGAGACCCCCAGGCCCATTTTCCAGGTATCCATTGATGCTGTGCACTTGAGGCATGCATACAGAGTGGATTATGTTACCATTCTTATTCTGATGTATGTCTTCTAAAAATCTGTGAATATATATATATTTCTGTATGCATGGCAGAAAACATATGTTGTTATGTCACTGTACATCATGGGGACAGATCATGGAACATATGACTCTAATGTGTAAAGCAGCGCCTTTGGAATTTAGCATTTCTGACACCCGTTGTCATGTGCTGTAGGTGTTTTCCCCATAATATGCAGGGAAATAATTGGAATTGTTTTAGCAAAGACAAAAGCTGATTCTGGATGCAAGGCCTTGTATTCAAATACCCCTAAATCATCCACCGATATGTAAATGTAGGACAAATCGGAGGCTAAAGCATGTCATATGAATTATTTTTTAACATTTCCCAACGTTATGTTTTTGAATCATCCTCTAATTGAAGGAGTTCTGGACTGAAATATGCTAGATTTTCCCTCTGTAACGTCTACTGAGAATGTTTTGTTGTGTTGCGCTATTTATCGTTCTATTTATTTTGGGGTCATGAAGCATTCCGTACCTGGTGCTTTTCTGCTACTTCAGACCATGCCTGGACCCCTCGGATCCTTTAGGGAGTGCATTCGTTTCCAAGCCTCATTGTCATGGTTGTATCTGTCTTCCTTGCACGTGACTGTAATGTAATGATGCTAATGTCTCTCTCTGCTGTGATATCATTTTAGTATGAAATAGAATGTGGAGTTAGAATGTACAGTTGACAGTTGACGGTGGTTAGAATGATCAGTGGTAGGGTTGGTGCCATGGAACCATAGCATTGTTGTGGAGGGACATTTAAATGACTAATACTGCTGGAAGACAAAGGGGTGATTAGAATGGACAACTCTGCCAAATTATGCTCTGGATAACTCGGTGGACTCTGTCTTTTCTGGAAAACGAGTGGGCCGACTATATGTCAGTGGAATGGGGATACCCTTACGATCCACATCTCATTGCCGCACTGATGCTCTTCAACAGAGTTAGCAAGCAGGCACTTGTGCAAACATCACCTACCCCAATCCAGGCCACCAGCAGACTTTAAAAACAACAGATCTAGTTTGCCAGCCTGAACACATGTGAAATAATTGATCTCATTAACCAGGAGAAGGACAGCATACTATATTTATTTTCAGAAACGTAGCTATTGATAGTTGCAAGCTGGTGGGACTGTCCGTCTATATTTACTGTGGCTTGCCCATCATTCCAACACACAATACTTACGGTTGCACCACAGATAATTATGTAAACTGAATATTTGTACACTAGGGGTGGAATATCACTCTCTCACCTTAGTAAATCCACACATTTGTTGCACTGCTTTTGCCAGATCACATTTCATTTTTCGTGCCTATTTATGATTCTATGTTTCCCAAATTTCCTTTGTGTCTTCAATTTCCGAATTTCAGAATTGTCCTATCTCACTTGATCATTTTCTTTTCTGCTGTGCAGATTCTCAATTTCCTAGATGAATCATCACTTTTTGTTTTTCCTCCTAAGGGTGACAGTTTTTCCTCCAATCCTCCTCTTTCATGTCCTCATTTCCTGTGTTTCCATACCGCCATTGTGTCTTGTTTTGCCCATCCGACCTCCAAACTTTACAAGACCACTAAGAGGCCTACAGCTTTTCACTCTTCTTCTATCCTAAGCATGGTACCTCTTTCGGAGATGACAAACTGTAGAAGGCTTCTGTGAGGGTGAAGGATGACTGTGCGTGGCAGTCTAATGCTAGAGCTGTCTGGTAGGACGTTATTTTGTTCGCCTGATCGTCCAAGTATAAGAACTTGATGTAAGCAATCAAATCCCTTTTAGCCATGCCGTTTTCCTTAGTATAAGCAAAGTTGCTAAGTCTGTTTATGTGCTTCCAGAAGTGGGAGTTCTTTCTCTCTTGTAGGATGGTAAATAATTCTAGCCATTCTTTCTCAATTTTCTTGTTTGTTTGTTGCCGGACGATCTGCCTATTGACTGCTCTGTATGTTGTGACCGTTTGTGCTGGGATGTTTTTAATACCTCGTCCTTTGCTCGCTAACGCTCTTCGAATATTGAGCTTAGTAGTAGCCTGTTCCTTAGTTGTGGTATGAGGTGCTGTTGGTCGGATAGGGAGGCTTCTTCTGTGCGCAAGCTACTGTCCTCCTGTAGGGCTGAACGAAGGTCTGCTTCAAGTTCATCCCAATGCTCCAATAGTGAAAGTACATTGAGTGGCGTATCAGTGGCCTCTTTTGATGTGATCCAGTTGTTTAACTTTTCTCCAAGGTTGTCTTCCCATTTAATTCTAGAGAGGACTTTGTGTTGTACCTCCTCCGTTGATTCGCCCAAAGGGAGTTGCAGAGGCGAGTACTTGGAGACTAATTGCAGGATTGCTCGTAAAGGTCTATGGTCACTTTCCGCCCAGTCATCTACTTCAAATGTAGTGATTTTAGGTAACAAGAGTATGCTAGAGGAGATGTATTTAATAGTCGATATGTTCCTGAACGTAGGAAGGATCAGCTCAGATGATCAAGCCCCCACAAAATGTTTTCCCGTCGTTTCAGCTTTCATATTTCTGTATTTGCAACTTCAAATGTATGTGCAACTTCAAATGTTGATGTTGTTTTCATTAAAAAAGCAAGAAAAGGAAAAAAATGTCTTTCTTCTTTAATTTCATTTTTCAAAAGCCAGACCTATAGACTTTTGCCTTGCTTTTTCTGCTTGAATCACAGTATTGGAGGTGGTTTGAATGATGGTTCCCTGAGTGCCCCTATCTTTGATGCCTGCCATTCAAGCTTCTGTCATTCTTGTGTCTCTCTGACTGAATTGTTAAAATCATTTATTTACTCAATTTCCACTCACTGGAAAGCTAGTGCTCCTTCTGAACAGCGGTTGCAGCTAGCACGTTGAATAAGACCTGTGCATACAGTTTATCTTTTTGACACCAAGGTCCCCTGGGGTGATACTGTTCTGGCCAACTCTTAAATACCTTGGTTTTCTGAGCCCGGCATTTTTGGGCCCACAAACTCTGGATACTTCCCAATAATTCCGTGTCCTTTGAGAACATGCCTAGAAGTTAGTGCAGAGCTGCATTCCCCAACCTCCGGCCACCATAGGCAGGATGAGGAGAGCAGCAAAAAATCTGACCTCACCTGTTTAGCCCTTCACACACCCAACTGCATCTGCACTATAGGCCAGAAATTAGCCTCCACACACATTCACCACCTGGTCCAAGTGGGTGTTAAATGTGTGCAGTCTGTTATTTCCTGTTAGGTGAAAAGCAGGCAGAATTTTACTTGAATTTCCAGGGTCAAAAGACCTCATAATGGCCTGAGATGGGTGGCGGGACATCAGCTGAAATCAAAGGTTCCGGCCCTCCATTATCCGCTCACCTTTATCCGAAGGACTTGTCATGAGGCCCTAAACAGTGTGGTTAGATACATCTCTCTGGCTTACTTCAGTGAATATATACCAGCCATCCCCGTTGTCTAACTCTATCAGGACATAATTCCTCACTCTTGCAAATCATTTTGAACCCTTTCCTGCTTACCACCTCTCCTACTACCTCCTTGCTGATCAGCCAAGTAGGTGCCTACGGTCGGCTATGCACACAGCATTGTTTTTTGTGTCTGGTGAGAAGACAAATCTCTCTATTCCCAAGAATCTGTTCTCTCCCCTCTTTTACTCCCTATTTTCCTCACACCAGATGTAACCATTCCTCTTTCCTCCGCCATGCACCAGTGATTTTAGGATGCTAGGTGGGTACACAACTTATTTTGACACGTTGTGCTCAAGATATGGCCTGTGCAAAATTAAATGTAAACTTTCTTAGTTTGCATAATTTTGCATTAATCGCATTACACATACATTTGGAAAATATATGAGTGTGAGATTTCGCATATTTTGTTTTTGTGGGGGATTTGTTGGCACAGAAAATGTCTTGCATGACATTCCCTTGCGGTATCTTGAATGACTTTTAAACATTCAATAAACTCACACGTTTAATTTTAACTCGAGATAACCCAAGGTATATCTTGTGAAACAAAAAAAATTACACATTTCAAACGTCCACACTCATTATAGTAACTGGGTTGCTAAATGATGCACATCACTTTGTTTCCAAAGGGTTTTAAATTTCTGCTACATGGATGGTAGAAACTGCAACATTTTTACAACAATTGTTATGCTATGGTATGTTGTGTTATGTTATGCGGATTTGTAGAGCACACTGTCACCTAGGAGGGTATCCTATCACTTCACAGGTGTAAGTCTAGCCAAACCTAAGGCCATGTTCTTGAGTGTGTTTTGTAAGTGTCTCTATTTTCAACACATAGTTTGTTTTGTTGGGCATTATGAATGACCTGAAAGGAGAGTGACTCAGGGCAAGTTTTTGCTCTGATATTGCTGGACTTGTCAGCTATCTTGGGCACTTTGGCTATAATATCTGTTGAACGATGTTGTAGCGACCGAATTTAAGGCCAAGGCTCTGACTTGGTTGTAATCTTTTCTGGCAGACCTCTTCTGGGTAATGCAGTTCTCCTCATTATTGGCCACTTGGCTGCATACACCTGCAGAATTCAACAGGGTACTTCCCAGTCTCCAAACCTTTTCAACATATATGTTCAACCATTGGATAAGGAACTCGTAACTAAAGGATGTAAAATATACATGCATGCAGATGACTCACAGATATTAGTGCCACTGGAACCTAATTTTTCTTTTCAGTTCGCTTTCCAAATGTAACGCATTACATATGGAACTGGATGGGCTTGAACATCCTAAAACTCAACATAGGAAAAACAGAGGTGCTTGTCATTAACAATAAAGTTGATTTTTAGACAACTATGCATCGGCTAAAGATGCTGCTGAGAGGAGGGGCGTGATTGTCAATGGCAAACTCTCCATGAAACCTCAAAGCTCCTTAGTAATATCAAAATGTATTTTCTTGCTAAGACAGACCAGGAAGCTAGTGCCCTATCTATCAGTGGATGTAGTTCTAGAAATAATTCGCTCTTGGCTTCACTATGCCAAATCTTTATATTTAGGCCTTATGGCAAAGACTAAATTAGCTGAAAATTATTCAAAATACAGCAGACTGCCTAATTACAAGAGCTTGAAGATCTCATGCCAGTACCTTGTGTCAACAACTTCGCTGGCTGCCTGTTAAATTCAGAATCTCATGAAAGATCTTATGCATTGTTTTTAAGGTCCTTCATGGCCCAGGTCCTGTTGTGTTCCAATCACACGCCAGGCGATGGTACTTGGATACTTCTTTATTAACAATTTAAACCCCTTCAGACAGCATATTAATGCGGACGCAGACGACAGTTACGGTTTCTTTCCCCAAAGTGCTAACCCACCCCAACACTCTAGAATCACTACATCCGATCATCAAAGCACGCATGAGCCTTCAACATAAATCACGAGACGGCTCGAGCACATGAGCGACTCCAATACTACACCCCCCCCTACAAAAAAAAAACGAATCGTTAAATAAATTTCTATTAATGTATAACATAATCTTTCAAATGCTTGGGTATTGAGAATATACGTTTGGTGCGAGGCACCACAGCTGTTAGATCAGACGCACACATACCATGTACCCCTGAGGCAGCAGATGTGGTGGGTCACGAAAGTTGTTCATCATGGATGTATGACATTACAACGCATGCATTTACATCGCATGCCTTTACAACGTAAGTATTACAACGCAGTCCATTACAACGCATAGTGCTTTGGGGTGCTGGATAGTGAATAGTTTAATTTACTATTCCAACTCCAGACCCCGTGGACACTAGGGAAGGTTATTGGATAGTAAATTAACCTATTCCCTATCCTAGAGCGCCCCCCAGAGCAATGCGTTGTAATAGTTTGTGTTGTAAAAGTTGCGTTGTAAAGGTAGTGCGTTGTAAAAGTTTCATTGTAAAGGCTGTTCACCGTTCATCATCATTAATCACCACTGGTTCAACGTGGGAGAAATTTCCATTAATAACAGTGTCAATGACATCATCAATCCAATCATATTTAATAGACTGTTTACCATTACTTCGTTCTGATTCTTTTTGTCCTTTAAATAAAGCTATTCTATTAGCATTCCAGACTTTTCCATTGCTCAAGTGCAGAATTACACAAAATTTTGACAACTTTGAGGGGAGCTGAAAATGAGCCCCCACCCTTACGTACGGTTCTTCATTTTTTAACCTTCACTACATCACCCACCTGTTAACTAACTTTCTTCTTTTTACTAATCTCCAATTGTTTTTCAACCAGAACGCCTTGGTTGGTTTGTAAAGATTGCTTATCTTTTTTAAACAAACATGAAACAATTTTAGTGCATAAAAGCCAACCCATATTGTCTTTCGTGTGGGGAGAAGGACCTCTCATAAGTTCAAAAGGTGAGTGACCAGTAGATTGACATTTGATAATTCTGTAGGCAGCCACAGTTTTCCTCAATTCAACTTCCCAATACTTTTCATTACTGAAAGAAAGTTCAATAACGCCTTTAATAACTCTTAATAAAGCGCTGACCCATTCCATTCCCCTCTGGATGATAATTAGATGTGGTTCTATGAACAATTCCCGTCTCCTTTATAAAAAATGTGAATTTCTCACTAACAAATTGGCCACCGTTATCAGAAATCAAATCCTTGGGGAGGCCCTCCCTGGCAAACACATCGCCCAGAAAATACAACAGGCTCTCAGTATCAACACTCTCCACAATCCTGTACTCAGGCCATTTTGAAAAATGGGCAATTACTACAAAGATATATTTCTGTAAACCTTCCTTGGTTTTAACTGGACCAAACATGTCAACACCTATCCTTTCCCAAGGCATGTCGGGAACAAAAATGGGATGTAATTTAGGTTTGAATGTGGTTAAACTTTTGTCCGAGTTAGTGCACTCACAACAGTCTCTTACAACTCTTTCAATGTCTCTGTCGACCCCAGGCCATCAATACGACTGCTTAGTCCTGCATTTAGTTTTCACGATTCCTGCCTTCTTTGTGACATAAATTAATAATTCTATCACGAAAAACCTTAGGTGGTACAAGTTTGCCACCCCTGAGTAATAAGCCATTTTCAAAAGTCAATTCATTTCTAATTTCCCAAAATTGAATGACCGTTTTAAGTAAGAAACATTTGTCAGGCCAGCCTTTGAGGATAAAATCATGAACAGCATGAAGTTCTCATCTAGAGAAATGTTGTCCGCCCATTCATCGTGAGAAATACTAGCTAATTCTTTATTAAACACACTAGCAACAAACCATTGGTCCCAATCATCACCACAGTTCCCGTCAACAGGTAAGGGATACCTACTCAAAAAGTCCACAATTCTATTACGAATGCCTGGGACATAGACAACATCATAAATAAACTCCAAAAGTTGTGCTGAGAAACAAGAGATCCTAGGGGAAACATTGTTAAGACCATGTGAAGTAAGAACTTTAGGGAGGGGTTTGTGATCAGTACGTAAGATGACACGGGTACCCCAAACAAACTGTCTGAAATGCTTAAGTCCCCATAAACACCATAGGGCTTCTCTCTCTATCACTGAATTTTTTTCCACCGTCGGAGTAAGGGCTCTTAATGCAAAAACGACTACACACTCAGATCCATCACTTTGTAACTGGGATAGTACTGTCCCTAAACCTCTCCAACTGGCATCCTTAGTGATATAGCTTTTAAGTTTATGATCAAAACCTTGAAGTGCTGGGGCAAAGCAGATGTCTTTCCTTATACCATCCATACACTCTTGACATTCATCCGACCAAGAGAAATTGCAACCCTTCTTCAATATTTGTCTAACACAATACAATTTGTCAGTAAAATAATACACAAATTTAGAAAAAAAATTGGCTAATACAAGGAAGGATCTGACTTCCTCCTTATTTTGGGGAGATGGTGCATTCTTGATAGCATCAATAAGTACTCACTTGGGTCGAATACCAAAAGCACTAATTTCGTGGCCTAGGTATGTCACACTTTTTGTTGCGATTTTACACTTGGATTTTTCAGCTGTCAACCATTTAAGTTCCAGAATTTGTAAGACTTTGCTTAAAACACTGTTATGTTCTGCTAGATCTTTCTCCATGACGAGAATGTCATCTTGAAAAAACAGTACATTTTTCATATCTTTAAAGAATTGGTACATGATGCGTTGGAACATCGCTGCAGCTGATGCTAATTCGAAAGGAGCACGTTTAAATTGAAAAATACCAATGAGAGTGACAAACGCTGTAAAATGTTGATACTTTTCATGCAAGGGAACTTGATGGTAGGCGGACGTTAAGTCTATAGTGGAAAACCATACCATGTCTTTAGTCGCTGAAAGAAGTTCGGATATCTTAGGGAGGGGAAATACATTAATAAGGATATTTTTATTTAGTTCCCTCAAGTCCAAGATTTTGCCGTTGGCCATGTGCGCGACGACAAGTGGGGGCGACCCAATCAGATGACTCTACACTTTCAATAATGTTTTTATCCACTAGTTTATTTAATTCTACCACTACTTCATCTTTGACACCTAGGGGAATGTTCCTAACCTTATGGATGCATGCTTTAGCACAGTCTTTGAGCACAATTTTGTAGGAAAAACCTTTGAGTTCCCCGATGTCCCCTGAGAAGACCCTGGGAATTTACTGAACATATCTTCACATTGGTGTTCCTGTGGGGGATCAATACTTAAAACTGGATCAGAGCTATTAGGATCAAGACGTATACCGAGTTGACCTTGATCCCACCAGCCTAGAACACAAGGTCCTACAACAGACATGTGTAGTTTACAAACGGCAATTCAAAGGTAAGTTTCCTAAAACCAAGAAGGTCTATGGGTTCACCAGTGTAACTTACAGGTCGGACTCGTATGTCAGGGCTTTCGAGGTGGTCACCAATCTTCTTACAGAATAACTCCTCCCACATGTTTTTATTTACAATAGTGTAGGGAGACCCTGAATCTCCCATTAAGGTTACTATTACGCCACCCACCTTTGATTCACAAATTGTTTTTTTCCTTTTGCATTCATTGTCATTTATACAACACACCTTATTAGAGTCATCATCTGAATTCGTATTCTCAATGTCATGCTCATATTCATCTACAATACACTTAACGGATTTGGACTTGCGGCAAGCGCATGCAAAGTGTCCAGACATCTTGCAATAAGCACACCTTTGGCCAAGACCTAGACATCTTCTGTCACTAGCTAAATGAGATGTGCTACCACAAAGGTATCACATACCTTTGGTGTCAGAGACAGTGCGTTCTCTGTTTTTGTATTTTTCTTTTGGTAATTGGAAATCATTTTTCTTTATTACTTTATCTAAACTGGTATTATTGGTGCTCCTGATAATTTTGACTGTATCATCATTACTATCCATTTTTGCTTTTGGTACTACTGTTTTAGCACAGCAGTGGTTAATTCTGCCTTACTAATGATGGCAGTAATTTCACGTAAATGTGCATCACCATTGATCCACGGTTTATCTCGCAAGTTCTTGTTATTACAATGTATGACCAGATGGTCCCTTATCAACTCTCCTTCTATAATACCAAATTTGCAAGACAAAGCTAACCTTCTGAGGGAAGCAACGTAATCCTCTACCTTCTCCTTGTTCCTGTTTACGGTGGTAAAAATTAAACCAATGAACAGCTTTACACACCGTAGGTGCAAAATATGCATTGAGATCCGAAATAGCCTGTGAAAAAACATTACTATCTCCATCTTTTGAATTCTATTATACACTCTCAAACCCCCTGGACCTAAACAATGAAGTAAAAAATGTTTTTTCCTTTCCGGAGGTAATTCTTTGCTTTGAAAAGTGTCAAGGTAATTAGTGAGGTAGTCCCTCCATTCCTCCCATCTTTGGCTTGAGACCTCACAATACTTCACCATGAACTGTTGTGGAGCAGGTAAGTTCATGGTTGCCATAGCCATGTTTTTTGTAAATCTGTCAAATAGGCACAATATAATAAAAGCAAAGAAAGAGAAATAAAGAGTACCTTCAATGACACCAGTTACTAGTGTATGTGTGTGTGTACATTAGTAATATTGACACACTTCCCAAGATGACACACTTGTGTGTGTGTCACAGTAGCTGTTGGAGACACACTTTCCAAAATGGCGCACTTGTGTGTGTGTCACAGTAGTAGAAACGCACAACAGTAGCTGAAAGGAATTCTCTAGAGTTCTTCTTTTTTTTTATTTTCTGTTTAATAAATATTTTATTGAAAATTTTTGCAAATAGAACAGAATACATGCCATAAAACAAAATGGAAATATATGAACAAGAATAGGGAGATACAATCAGGCATACTATTATATAATTAAATACAGCAAAAAATGGTGATGCAGAGGAAGGGGAGGATAAGATAAAAGGGGAGAAAGGAAGAAGGAAAGGAAGGAAAGAAAGAAGAGAAAGGAGAAAGGAGGAAAAAGAAAGAAGAGGAGAAGAAAAGGTAGATAAGACTCAGTGAGATAGAGTAGTGGAGGAAAGATAGGAAGTAAAGGGGAGCCATAGAAGATCAGATTTTATTTTTTGAGAAATGGAGGAAGAGGATACAGTAGCAATTCTATGTTCATCACAAATAAAATGCCACCACATGGATAAAGATATTTTGGAATTATCTTTCCATGACGATAGAATAACCTTAAGGGCTAGAGCAATAAAAAGGTCAAACAATTTAGATTCAGATGAAGTTATATCAATATCAGGCGAAAGGGATCCTAGAAAAACATGCATAAAAGATATAACATTGTTAAACTTAAAAATTGACATGCAAACTTTCCAAACTGAATTCCAAAAGGAGGAAACCATAGCACATTCATATAGCAAATGGATTAACGTTCCTGGAGCATTAGAACAAGACCAACATAAGGGAGAGGAATTAGGAGAAAATTTACAAATGCTAATGGGAGTAATAACCGCTCTACAATATACAAAATATAGAGATTGAGTCACACGGGCAGCTGCAGAAACTTTAAATAACTTTGCCCAAATTTTCTCCCACATATTAATAGAAAAAGAAACAGATAAATCATTTACCCAAGTAAGTTCAACAGTAGATTTAGAACGGGTTGGGGCATCAGATAGCAAAATGTTATAAACAAGAGCAGCCTTAGGAATGTGGGCAGAGAACAAAGGATATAGAGGAGATGGGGGGGTTACAACGGGAAACTCTGTAGGAAGCGTGAAAGTAGCTAAGTAGGATTGAATAGCAGTCACAATAATAGTGTATTCGCCAAAAAGAGCATCAGGAAGTTGGTAACTTAGTTGCAAATCTTGGAAGGGAACAATATTGAAATTATGGAGGAATTGATATACAAATGATACATTCTTCTCCTTCCAATACTTGTAGTAAAAAGATTTACCCTTATATTTAAGAAATTTATTATACCAAATAATGGAAGCTAAAAAACATTGCAAGGGGTTCACATCTTTAGAAAAGGTATTAGAGATAAGAGTTTGTGAATATTTCAAAATGGGGTATTGTGAAATAAAAGAACAGTTGGACATAAAAGCAACCTGTGTAAAAGAAAAATCCTTCAAAAGGGAACGTTAAAAAAAAAACCAATTAGGGACTGGCAATGTCTGAAAATCATATGCCAATGAAAACGATTGTTTAAGTAAAAAAGCAGAATGGTAGGCTTTAAACAGAGGGAATCGGACACCTCCTTCAGTTTTAGGATGAGAAAGTTTAAGCAAGGCAAACGACGGGTGTTTGTTATTCCAGAGGAATTTTGTACATAAAGAATTTATGCGGGAGAAATATACATTAGGGATTTTGATGGGATGCATGGATACTGTATACAACACATGGGGAGTAATCATCATTTTAATAGTATCCAGTCTGCCCCACCAGGAAAGAAAAAGCGGGGACCACAGGAGGAGAAGAGCTTGCAGTTTCTGGATCAAATTGTTAAAGGTATATTTGAGAGTATCTTTAATGGAAGAAGAAAACCAAATGCCCAGATATTTAATTTTGGAGGGACACCAAGTAAATTCCGTATCACTAAACATGTATTGGTAGCATTCAGAGTTCAGGGGCAGGACTTCGGTTTTGGATAGGTTGAGTTTATAGCCAGAGATAGATGAGTAAAGTTGGACTTCATTCATGAAATGAGGTAATGAATCAACAGGGTTGGACATGTAGACTAAGATATCATCCGCATATGCAGAAAGTTTTGTGTGAACAGAAGAAAACTTAAAGCCAGTAATCATGTCATTATTGCGGATGCGCTCTAGAAAAGGTTAAAGGCTTTGAATAAATAATAAGGGAGATAGGGGGCAACCTTGCCTAGTACCACGGGATAATGAAAAGTATTTGGAAAACTGATTGTTTACAAAAATACTGGCACGAGGACAGGAATACAATAATTTAATATATGAAATAAAAGAGGGCCCAAAACCAAACCATTGGAGTGTTTGTAACATAAATTGCCAATTGATTCGGTCAAATGCCTTTTCCGCATTCAAAGACAGAGCGGCAAGGTGGTCTTTATATTTCTTACTAAGGGCAATAATGTTAGCAAACATACGTGCATTATCTGAAGCAAGCCTACCCTTTACAAATCCAACTTGATCTGTTTTAATCAAAAAGGGGATGATATTATCAAGGCTAGAGGCGAGGATCTTGGCAAAAATTTTACAATCATAGTTAATTAGGGAAATAGGGCGAAAGTTTTTACAGTGAGAGTGATCCTTATCTGGTTTGGGAATAATAATTATTAACGCGTCCATGAAGCACCCTGAGGCCTTGGCTTGAGTAATAAAGGAATTGAAGAGTTGTAAAAGTTTAGGGGCAAAAATCGAGGAGAAAGTAGAATAAAATTCGACAGGGAGGCCATCAGGACCAGGGGCTTTAGATCTTTTCAAAGCATGGATTGCAGAGATTACTTCTTGAAGAGTAATATCTTTTTCTAAGGAAGCAAATTCGTCAGGAAGATTTGGAGGGGGAGGAAGGCCAGAAAAAAAAGAATCAAGGTTCCGAGTGGAAGGGAAAGTGTCATCTGAGTAAAGGGATCGATAATAGTCATGAAAAACATCAGCAATATCTTCATCAGAGGACACTAATTTGTTAGTGGATTCATTAAGAATAGGGCCAATGGTTTTACGTTCAGATTTAATTTTCAGATAATTAGCCAACATCTTGCCTGCCTTGTTTTGACCCCCGTGATACTTAGATTTGATTTTAAGTAGAATGTTACAAGCTTCAACAGTGGCCAATTTATTAAGTTCTGTTTTTGCAGCAATGAGGTCAGTAAGGGCAGCGGGATCTTTAGAGGTAAAATAAGTGTGTTCTAGTTGTTTGATATTAAGTAATTGAGCCTCATAGTTAGCTTTAGCAACTCTTTTCTTCTTAGAAACAAAAGATAAAACAAAGGCACGCAAGGCAGCTTTGAAAGCGTCCCATGTGTTGGGAATGGAAGTATCCGAGGGAACATTAAAAGTAAAAAATTCAGTAATGAAAGTAGTAACATTTTTGACAAAAAGTGGGTCAGATAAGAGGAATGTATTAAATTTCCAACGGCTAAACTTCAAGGAGGAAAGAGAAAAATCAAGTGTGGCAAAAACAGGGGCGTGATCTGAAATAAAAATTGAGCCAATTTCTGACTTCTGAATAGAGGGGAGCAAGGATTTACTGACCAAAATATAATCTATTCTAGATCTGGTATGATGCATGTTAGAGAAAAAAGTATATTCAAAGGAATCAGGGTTACACGTTTTCCATACATCAAAAAATGGACGACAGGCAATGGCCGACTGGAAAGCTTTGTGAGTTTTGTCAGGTTGCAATTTACATTTGGATAGTCTGTCAGAGTAAGGATCCAACCATTGGTTGAAATCTCCGACTACAACAATGTTAGGGCAATCAGTAGAAGATAGGAGAATTTTGATATCCGACCAAAATTTGGGATCAGGGCGAACAGGGCCATAGATATTCAATAAGACTAATGTTTTGTTCTGGACTACAATCTTTGCCATTACCCATCGACCGTCATCATCATGTTCAGTAGAAATAATTTGAACTGACAAAGCTTTATGGAATAATATAGCGACACCACCTTTCTTATTAGAAGCAGGAGAAAAAACAACTTGCCCCACCCAGTGTCGTTTTAACTTTAACGACTCCACATCATAACAATGAGTCTCTTGTAGAAATGCAATTTGAGAGTGAAGTTTAGACAAGTGGGACAGTACCTTTTGACGCTTGACAGGATTTCCAAGACCACGGACATTCCACGATACGAGATTACACATGATGAAGGATTGGAGAGACGCAAAACAAATGAAGGATAAACTCTGCAGGAAGGGGAGTACAGAATAAAACACAACAAGCAAAAACGTTAGAAAAGGGTAAATCTATAAAAGAAACAAGACAAGTGGAACACGTGAACTTCAACAACATTATCAATATCAAAAAAGTAGAAAAAAAGACCATAAAGACCAAGAAGAGAGAGTAAGGAAAGAAAGGAAGAAAGAGGGAGAGGAAAAGAGAACGGAAGAAGAAAGAGAGAATAGAAAAAGAGACAAATCAGGGCAACAAAGCCCGATCTGTAAAAGAACAAAAAGACAATGAAGATGGAGCATGGTGACATACGGCAAGGCAGACCACAGGCATTATAAAAAGAGAAAAAGGCAATAAGACGTATATACAAAACAGGAAAGAGCAACTCGAATGAGAGTAAGCCAGAAGAACAGATTATAAAGGAGAAGAGACAGCAAGCAACATAATTAGTAAGAAAAAAAAATACAAGAGAGAGAGAGAAGCAAAACACTTAAACGCTTGTATCCATTCCTGTAGAAGGGAAACTCTGGAGGAATAACTTTAGTTTTACAGGATCATCAAAAGTGCGTGAGCGACCATCATGAGTGACCTTGCATAAACATGGATGTAGGATGCCATATTGAAGATGAAGGTGCCTCATTTGAGGACGTAACTCCAGGAATTCCTTTCGTCGAGCGTTCATTGCATTGGAAACATCCTGGGAGATGAAGATGTTATGTCCCGACCAAATAAGGCGACGTTTAAGCTTCGCAGCTTTCAGGACAGACATGAGTTCGGTGAACTCCAGGAAAAGCATAATGATGCCTCTAGGTCTAGCAGAATTAGTAGCAGATCGACCCAAACGGTGAGCTCTTTGAATGTTTAGAGGAGTAGAAGAGGGTGATAGACTTAGAAGTTCTGGCAAATTTTTTTGTAGGAAAACAACCATGTTAAGCCCCTCAACATTCTCCGGCAGGCCGTAAAGGCGTAGGTTATTTCTACGATTTCTATTTTCAAGGTCCTCTGTGTGCAATTTCAGTCTGTGAATTTCCTGTTCAAGTAACGGAATTTTAGTTGAGACATCCTGAATAGAGCTGACGCGTTGTTCTAAGTCCAGAACCTTACTCTCCATAGTAATCCATCTTCCTCCATCTGCTTCAATTTCTCATTGGTTGAAGACATAAAAGGTTGAAGACCACGCACTTCATCCAGAATGGATTCTAAAACTGGATTAGGAGAAGCATGAATCGGAGAAGGAGGATCATTTTTCAGTCTCTTTGGTTTGGTGCCGGTAACAGAAGCACGAGCTGAATGAGAGTCATTGGCCATCGTGAATGATGAGGAAAAATATACCAAAAACAGAAAATAAGGTGTTACAAAACACAAGAGTTTCCAAAGATGAGCAATATTCACCGACGTTGCACTACCGAAAGGAAGGAAACCATTCGCTCAGCGGCTGAAAAGAGGAGCGGCCGCACACATTTCCAAACCTAGAATGGGCAGCAGTAGAAGTGGAGAAGGTGATACTCCGGTGCAGCCTAGCTATTGTAGAAGAGAGCCAGCAGGACAAGCAGCACAGTATGGGGATAGAGCTGCGAGCATGGCCATCTGAAGATAGCAGAGAGAAACAGGAGGCATTAATATGTAGGTATCACAGGCCAGAGAGACTGTGGCTGCAACATGGAGATGAGACATAAAAAGGGCGCGAAATACCATATCCCGCAATAGGAGCAGCGGTAGAAGCGCACCTTCCAGGAAAAGAAAGACATGAAAAAGAAAGTGAGCCTCAGTAATAAATTGCTGCTAGAAGGGCACTTACCTGTATGCGGAGAGACATTAGTGTGGCAGCAACATTAAGTAGCAGGCATTGGGCTTCGGGCTTACCGCCAGGTGAAAAGAGCTGAAAATGGCGGCCGTTCGCGCCCGTTCTGAGGAGGACGGGTCACAGTCACGAACTTGCGCTCCAGTGGGAGATAAACGAGGCAAGAGCTGTCCCTCGACTCACCGCATGTTCCGGTCTCGGATTCTGCCAGTTTCGGATCAAAATGTGGGATTAAAACGACAGGAAATGCAAACAAAGCCCCGCCGATATGCGGAGCTCACGCCGGGTCCGCCATCTTGCCACGGCGTCCAAGCCACGCCCCCTTCTTTCTTTTTTAAATTGAAAAGAAAAAATATATATATATAATGTATAAATACTTGTAGATCCATTTTCAAAGATGAAGAAACTCCACTGTGTTGAATTAACGCTGAAGTGCAGCTCCGAATTCTATCTGTGGACCAGACGATAATATGTCGAAGGATCGCTAATTAATGACTTCAAGGAACCAAAATGGCCAAGTAATACGTTGTTGTGCGTAATTAATCACTGTCAGGATTACGTGTGGAACGAGACATCCAAAGATGTGCGTGACTGGAATACCGTCGCCGCTCATAAAATGCGGCCGAAGGCAGTTGCATCAACTGTCACCATACATCCAAAGACTTCGCACAACTGTACCAGAGGACTCTTCACACAAGAAAGTAAGCAGTTCACACTTCATGAATCATCAGCATTTGGGGGTTTCAGTCTCGCAAAGCTAGATCGCTTTGATTTTAAGATTGCTTACATCTCTTATCCAAACTTTCAGTGTATGTTTTCAAACACGCAGGGAGGATAATAAAAAGGTTTAAGTAATACCTTTAGTGTTCGTATCCTTCCTTCCTTTATCTTTGTGATTTACTATTGATTCTCTTCAAAGTAGCTGGATCCTGACAAATATATCTTATCCAGTGTGCGTGGGTTCTCGAGGTTTAAACATCAATCGTCGCCATTGTTGTGTTCCAATCATACGCCAGGCGATGGTACTTGGAAACTTCTTTATTAACGATTTAAACACCTTCAGACAGCATATCAATGCGGACGGAGCCGCCAGTTACGGTTTCTTTCCCCAAAGTGCTAACCCACCCCAACACTCTAGAATCACTATATCCTATCATCAAAGCATGCATGAGCCTTAAACATAAATCACGAGACGGCTCAAGCATATGAGGGACTCCAACACTACAGGTCCCACCTGCATCACAAAGTGGATTATAAGACATGCGTCAATGCTGTGCCTCGGCACACCTTCTTGCTGTACCCACATAAGTAAAATCTACAATGGAAGGCTACTGCCTTTTGGTAGGTGTGCCTGTGTTGTGGAATTCTCTTCCATTGTCGTTGAGACTGGAATCTGAACTTTTGTCTTTTAGAAGATCCTTAAAGGCCTGGCTTTTCAGGCAAGCAGTGTTTTGTTAACTGTACAGATATGTTGAGCAGTGTCAAGAACCCATTGGTGTATGTGTGCTATATCATGTGCCCATAACATAACATTTAGCTGGGCACTTTGAATTACAACATACCCAAAATAAGGGGAATGCCAAATGTATTTAAGTATTCTTGCTAGGCATGGTGTTCAATGTTTAATTTCTGCTTTTCTCACAGACTTTATTGACCTATGATCTCCTTAAAAAGAAATATGTCAGGAAACAGACTGGCCTCTACATTGTGCCATGTCCAAAGCACGAGTACAGGATTCTCGACGGCGGACTATTACTTGGCCTCTCAGAAAATAGGTAAGATAGTAAATTAATTGCTAAGCACATCATATTTGTTCATCAGCAGCATTTGCAAGAACCTAGCTTGTCTCTTGTTTAAAAGAATAATGGTCTTCTGAGGGAACATGTTAAGGGGAGGGAGCTAGGGGGGTGTGGGTTTGTATTTCATAACTTTTTATATTTGTAAACCTTAAGGCCCTTATTGGGTGTGGCTCTTTACATTGTGTAACAAGTGTTACCACACATCTGAATTATGATTTTGGCTAATTTTATTGCACACAGCACAATACTAGGTGCGATAAAACCCAGATCCCCAGTTGAGTTTCAGCGGCTCAAATGTGCTGGTAAAGCACTGGTAGAGTGCTGGTAGAGGGTAAAAATGACCACTACTTACTTGGATATTTTGGAGCAAAAGGCAACACAATAAGCATCTTATTCAACATTTTAGAGGAAAATTTTGAAATGTGTTATTTATTGCACCAGTTAAATGACATACATAACAGTATCCTTGTTTAGCAGGTGCTACAAATATCACTCCTATCACGGTCCACTCATATTATGGGCCAAAAAAAACATACTTTTGCAATAACCACCCCCTATTCCTTCCTGGTTTAAGAACGCCCCTCTATGTTGCAACATCCAGTTTTCGTACTCTCAGAAGCTAGAATGGTTCATGTGAACCTTACCCATTGAATCCACCTATTAAGGCTTCTTATGCTTAGATTTTAAGTAGGTTATCCTTGTGGCAAAATGCCTAGGATACTTTTCGACTGTGCTGCATCCAGCATGGAGTATGTTTGCTCTATGTGCCCAAGGCGAGCTATTTTTTTAATATCTCTATGACTGTTTAATTAGTAAATCGTCTTTCTTCAAGTCTTATGTTGAAGTAGGGAAAAGCTGCAATTTTAACAGTCCCATGGTTGGGCCCTAAATCTGAAAATGTCACATCTGCAGTCAACGCAGCAATTATAAGTACATCAGATCCTGGTGCAGAGAGATGTGGTAAGGTTATTTCATCAAAGAAAAAATGCCTATCCAGAGTGATGCTGAATCTAGCAAAGAAAAAGGAATATAGCTGGTAATTCATTAAGGACGCCCTTGATCATTTGCTGCTTTTTGTTTCAATAGTCACTCTTCATTGCAATCCCCCCAATAAATAGAATTTCTCTGGAGACCACATCCCTGTTTCTTTCCCCCACACTGATACGAATAACAAGTCACATTGTGGAGTCTGTTGATTTGAAGACTATGAAGTCAGAAAGAAGCAATTCTGGAAAGAGCTGACAGCCATGCATTATGCTTTTCTAGTTTTATATTTCATTCGTCCAATTAGTTAGTTTTTGTCTTGATCAACAACCAATTTGTCAGAGCGAGCCTTTGGCATCTCTGGCATCCCATCTGCTCTGTAACTTTGGGAACTAAAGTTTAATTCCCCCAATGCCATCTTGGGCTCTTCCACAGGTGTTCCATGCCATCCTGGTATGTCCCTGTGAGGCTTATGAGGATATATGGTTTAATTTACTATCAGCCACAATGTCTTTTTGGCAGTCAAACATCTCACAGCAAGTAGGAGGAACTAGTCATTTTTATATGTCAAGAATCATACTTGAATGTTTTTACTTACAGCCTGGGTTGTCCATGTTATCGATTTTTGACTTAAGGTGCCATATTCCTTTCAGTAGATCAGGACATTGGCATAACTGTTCCTTTTCCTCATCAGTCTCTCCAGAGGAAGTAACTTTTTAGATTCTTTCCAGAGTGCTGTTCCCATCTATCTGGCCCACACTGTAAATTCCAAGAAAGGGAATTCTATTTTTGTTACTTATGGCCCCAGAGGTAAGGTTAAGCAATGAATTGCTTTACAATCCGCCTCCGTTTCCTAGGAAAGGTGTCCCCTTACCCAAGTGAGGTTTACTAAACATTTAACAGTTACAAAGGATCTGCCACAAGTCAACAGTACCGATTCCGAGTCGTTGTAAGCAACGTTGGGAGAAACATAGGAGGTAGATCTTAAAACCCTGGATATACCAGATGAACTGCACCCCACCATTCCTGCCTATCTAAATGGGAAGAAATCAAGTTGGTGGTTTCAGCAGACCCTGGGGCTTATTTATGAGCCCTTGCGTCACTTTTGCGCCACCGGTGCGTCACTTTTTGTGAAGTACCAGTGGCGTAATAAACGCGCCATATTGCGCCATATTTACGAAGTGACGCATCTAGGTAGATGCGTCACTTCGTAAACCCCTGCGCTACATTATACCTGTGCCAGGTATAATGTATGCAGGGTGGGAATACCCCCGCAAAAAAGGGTTGTAGGAGTGGTGCAGAGAAATATATGAGATTTCGCTGCACCACTTCTAGGACGCCAATGCGTCAAAATCTTACGCCTGCCTCATGGCAGGCATAAGGGTGATGTAGGCCCAAGCCCCATGTGAAAGGAACAATGGCTGGAGTTGCGTCAGGCTTCCGACACAACTACAGCAATGCGCCACTTTTTGCACTGACAGATACGTCAGTTATACTGACATATCTGTCCTTCCTTGCGACATGATGCATCATATTGTAAATGTGACGCATCATTGGTGTCGTAAGGAGAGTGTACTGAGAAGTGGCGCATCGCTGCTTTCACGCAGCGATGCGCCACTTCTCGTAAATGAGGCCCCCAGTATTTACCTCTAGGATATTCTATTCATGGACTGAAATAGAAGCTGCCGATGTGGCAGGGCTGTACATATATTATTCATTAATAGATCCCCTTCAGCGGGGGGGCGCTAGAGGGCGCACTGCGGAATGGCTGGCTGAGAGAGTCAGCTCCGCCGGACAGGAGTGAAATAGCGGCCTAAGACCCCCATTGAATGAGATATAAGGAGCGAAAATAATAGAAATGGCAGTCGGAATGCATCCCGCATGATCCCTGTGTGCTGGGCGGACGACTTTCTAATGCCTGAGACGGATATCGGAGAAAATTGAGATGAAGCCGGACGGACTCACAAAATGGCCGCGCCTGGTGATCGGAGCAACGAGAGGTTTTGAAGACTGATTGCCTTCCCCTGCGCCGCCCTGCCCCGGTAAGCGGCCCACTGAAGAGACCCCCTGACGTACAAGTAAGCGCACAGAAAGCGGCAACGGGAGTGTGGGGAAAACGCTATAATTAGACGTGCATTCCAGCGGACCCAAAATGGCGGAGGCGCTGGAACGCATAGCGAAAACGGCAAGAGGGGAGAGCGCAGCACGAGTGGACCCACACAGCGCAGGCAAGAACTGACTCAGGGCGGAGGGGGAAGGAAAAAGTGCGGCGAACTGCAGGAAAAGCATAATTTAAAAGGCGCACGCACAAGCATGACTGACGGCGTATGACAGAAGATCGCCCGGTGAAGTAGAGGTGAGCGCGGGAAGACACTCTGGGCAGAGGCAGTGACGAGATTGCTACTGCAAACTAGAGATGCCACGAGTAACATTGCCAGCGCTAAGTGGCTGATGATTCGCGTTGCAGTTACACAGCGACCCACCTGCATTACCCACACTTGTGAGTCCCTACAGCAGAGAGGAACCTGAGACACCCTGACGATCAGGCACAGTAGGGGCGAAACAGCGATACGCCAAACGGACATCTGCTAACTGGCGCTCCTGGGCTACTGCAACGCCCGGGAACATGGCCTGAACTGAGGTGGCCCCTCTCTTGCCAGAAAAGAAAACGCGAAGGAGCACGAGAACTGCGTCTCCGCCTGATGAATAGGGCTACTGCACAAGTGGGATCACGACCACCGACCCGCCGGAACCAATCCATCACGAGCGCCCAGGCAACAATAAGCCCGTTGCGACACGGCTCTCCTACTTGCTCGGGTGAGATGGGTAAGCCGGATAAGCAGCAATCTAAGTTACCGTTTGAATCCAAGAAACAAACCAAGAACGGTGCGACTGCCCCGGAACTGGACGACGATCAGGGCACGACTGAAACTACGGGAATGGAAGGAGTCCTGAGAGCTATTCAGCAAAGTCTCCAAGAGATGAATGGTAAACTTGATAGTGTGGTGCAACGAGTAGACAATATGGCGGCCAAAATAGAACAACATGAAGGACGATTGACGGAAGCGGAGCAGAGAATCTCAACAGTGGAAGACGACTCCAGGAACGCGCTGAAAACTTGCGGAGGATTTGATAAAACGCTGGAGACCCTTCGAGCAAAGGTGGAGGACCAGGAAGCGAGATCTAGGCGCAATAATGTATGAATTTCTGGCCTTCCGGAGTCCACCAACACGGGCAAGATGGAGACCTACATCGAAACATTGCTCACAGAGATCTTTGGCACTGAAAAACTGTCAAATGTGTTCCTGGTGGAAAGGGCCCACCGTTCATTGGCACCGACACCTAAACCAGGGATGGCCCCGCGCATGATTATAGCCCGCATACTAAATTACAGGGACCTGGATACAGTCCTTAGATTGGCCAGAGAGATGGGCAAAATCACGCATCACGGAAACACACTAGAATTTTATCCAGACCACACTATGGCAGTGCAGATGGCGCGCAAAGAATTTGCCCCGGTAAAGAAAAAATTGCGAGAACTGGGATTGGACTACGCAATGCTCTACCGGGCAAAGCTCAAAATCATAAATGCGGGTAAACCGATTGTGCTCCCAACGGTGCAGGCGGCGCAGGAATACATCAAGAAACTGAAGAACCGGAGGAAATCGCAAGAACGGGATGAGCTGACTCGCGATGTTGACTGATGATTCGAAAGAACAGACTCCAAACCGGTATCTGCGACGGGACGAAGTACACCTCTGAAACAAGATGCTGCAGATAGACACTTATGCGGACAAAGACTATAGGCATAGGGGGAAAAATGACCGAATCTACTATCTAGATACCGCAAGATAGAAGAGACCCCCTTGCAGTACATTCATGGCCGCACCCGTTGCCAGAGCCGGAGGTGATGCCACCCGCAGTGAGTACTATGAACGCACATGGGACACTTGGGTGAAGGGAGGCTGGAACCAAGTTGCGGAATTCTGGGTGGCACCAACCTAGGTAAAACGTTTGGAAGTAAATGGAGCACGAACTGATTGAGCTCTGGTTTCACAGGCAGGGATGGAAAGTTGACAGACACTGCAAGGTCACACTGTCTGCACTGGTAAAGACTGGATAGAATGCCTATAAGTGAGTGCATTGGACTAACAAAGCAAGACAATCGCTATAATGCAGTGGAGGATGTTGTGCTGTAAGGCAAAGTACATTTAAGAATGGGATATGATGGGGGAAAAAAGGACACATGTGTGATATATTGACTTGACCCGTTTTGCTGTTAGCGCTCTGTTGGACTCGCGCTCACCTGCTGCCCTTGTTGGGTGCCGCTTCGTCTTGGGACTTGTGCCGACTCTGCCTGTTGTCGTGGGGGCACTTTGGATTGGACTGTGGGACCAGCAAGGCTGCAGGGCTGCGAGCGTGCAGGGACTACCTGACCCAGGTGTCCCTGCGAGACCGAGCCCACCTTCCGGTCCGCTCTCCCTGTAGCTCCGCCCCCCGCCCATCGGCGGGCTGTTAAAATCACCTGGAGCAGCCCCTGACCCTTGGGACACCCGTTTTGCTGTTAGCGCTCTGTTAGACTCGCGCTCACCTGCTGCCCTTGTTGGAGAAGCTCGCCGCACCCGCTCCGCGGGTGCCGCTTCGTCTTGGGACTTGTGCCGACTCTGCCTGTTGTCGCGGGGGCACTTTGGACTGGACTGTGGGACCAGCAAGGCTACAGGGCTGCGAGCGTGCAGGGACTACCTGACCCAGGTGTCCCTGCAAGACCGAGCCCACCTTCCGGTCCGCTCTCCCTGTAGCTCCGCCCCCCGCCCATCGGCGGGCTGTTAAAATCACCTGGAGCAGCCCCTGACCCTTGGGACACCTGTTTTGCTGTTAACGCTCTGTTGGACTCGCGCTCACCTGCTGCCCTTGTTGGAGAAGCTCGCCGCACCCGCTCCGCGGGTGCCGCTTCGTCTTGGGACTTGTGCCGACTCTGCCTGTTTTCGTGGGGGCACTTTGGATTGGAATGTGGGACCAGCAAGGCTACAGGGCTGCGAGCGTGCAGGGACTACCTGACCCAGGTGTCCCTGCGAGACCGAGCCCACCTTCCGGTCCGCTCTCCCTGTAGCTCCGCCCCCCGCCCATCGGCGGGCTGTTAAAATCACCTGGAGCAGCCCCTGACCCTTGGGACACCCGTTTTGCTGTTAGCGCTCTGTTGGACTCACGCTCACCTGCTGCCCTTGTTGGAGAAGCTCGCCGCACCCGCTCCGCGGGTGCCGCTTCGTTTGGGACTTGTGCCGACTCTGCCTGTTGTCGTGGGGGCACTTTGGATTGGACTGTGGGACCAGCAAGGCTACAGGGCTGCGAGCGTGCAGGGACTACCTGACCCAGGTGTCCCTGCGAGACCGAGCCCACCTTCCGGTCCGCTCTCCCTGTAGCTCCGCCCCCCCGCCCTTTACCAACTACTACAAACAGTGTTTGTTCTCCCGCAGCGCGGGACGCAGCCCGGGGCAAAGACCGGGCTAAGAGCGGGCCGTTTGAGGCCGTTCGAGGTCTGAGAGGTCTGGGCTGGGCCATATCCCTTGGGTTTTTATATTAACTTTGTTTTTACTTGCGTTAATTCCTTTGTGCCCTTGTTCTCTGTTGTTTTTATGATGTGTTCACGGGGCAGTCGTAGCAAAACTGCCAAGGGCCTTAAAAAACCCAGTGGGACCCTGGATGACTTCCTCACGAAGACCAATTTGGCCATCGATGCGGAAATCAATAAAATGCAGCACAGGGTTTCCCTAGAACTAGACGCTGCGCGTAAATTGTCTCTAGATATTGCTTTTTCCAAGAAATCATCCCTAGGAAAGCTGGCCTTAGCACTAACCCCCGAGCGTATATCTGGTCCTTGTCCCCTGCTTGCAGTGGCTGATATACACCACCCGCCACCCACACTTCCTCCCGAGCAAGCTAAGGAATCTATTCTAACCTCTATGGAGGAGCCTGCACCACCTACTTATGTGGCTGGGATAAGCTCTCCAGTAAAAATTGTCATGCCCAAGATTGCTGTTAATGCTAGAAAGGTTGCCCTACAGCGGAAAAAAAGTCTGGCTAGGTCTATTTTTGCTCGCAAAAAGGCAAAAATTGCGAGATCCCAGTTTTTTAATAGTCGACGACCATTGGGAACACTTGGGTTTGGTGAAGTAAAAGATAAAACCACCACAGCTTTACTAGGCAGTGACATCAGCCTTGTTCCAAGTGGTGTTGAGTTTGATCCCCCAGTGGTAATTTTCCAAGACAAGAATAAGGAAGGGTCCAATGAGGGTAGATTGAGTGAGGGAGAGGGACATAGGAGGGGGGACGAGGAATTCTTACAAACTGTTTGGGACACACTTAAAAAGCTACTTACCCCCCTGGAACTTAGACTTTCCAGAATGGAAAACCACTTGCTAGAAATGGATAAGACTATAGTTACATTGGCTAGCTTTAGTCTTAAGCAAATGGAAGCTAGGCTCTCACAGGGTGAGGGTTCAATTTCCCAGCCATTAGAGTCAGATCCCCCGGCCCCCCTACCTCCAAGACCTAAACCTGTACCAAAACCTCGTACAATAGTTGGGGATAGCGCTATTACTACTTCTAATCCTAGCGTCTGTCTCCCGTCCCAGGATCCATTACCACCCAAACCCAGACAACAAGCTTGCCCTGCCAAAAATACAACACTATCTAATGTTAGGGCTCAAACTAGTTCTCAACGAAATGTAGCACGTTTTAAACCCAGGCCTCAATCTTTTGTACAACAGCCTAACCAATTGTCTAACAAGAATTTGCCATCCTTAGAATCTAGCCGACCGAATTTTCGTGGTGGTTACATCGATCTACCACCAGAGGCCAGTCCATATGTCATCGTATTAGCTGGTGTACCTACTCTTGACCCACAAACAAAAGAGAACCTTTGGTCTCTTAAAAATAAGGTCACTTATTGGCTAAACAAGAATAGACAGCTACCTAGTCACCAAAGAAGTCAGGTTTTAATGGTGCGAAGAGTACCATGGGTTGGACCCACCCATAAATCCATTACTGGTGACTGTATAGTGGTGTCATTTGCTGACCCCCATACAGCACAGCATCTTTGTTTATGGGCCCCTTGTGAAGACGACCATTCAGTCGTTTTTAGACCTCTCACTTTTTTCTATCCTCCTCATCGGCAGCCTGGAATGGGAGGGTCTTGGACGACAATCCAAAAGCCCATGCACAAAGGAATTGGGAATGGTGGGCTTATCCAGAGATCCAGGTGGCAAGGTGTTCCTACATCAAATATGTTTGGCTGCTTGGATGAGGTCGACTGACTTGGGGGGGTGGATGCTTTAAAACATCCAGTAGATCTCATTCCGACCCCCCAGGCACTACTCAGTATGGCTTGTTCCATGTCGCCTTCAGGCCCACGATTAACACTGGACATTGTTTATAATTCAATTCCGGCTGAGTTAAGAGTCCTGGGACAATCTGAGACTCCTGGCCCTAGTAATTCAGTTAATGAAATTAAAATGGCCTCTTGGAACATAGCAGGTTTAAGGGGTCGCCTGGATAACGATGATTGGGTTGATTACATTACTACACATGATATCATCGCTTTCCAGGAAACCTGGTCAGTTGATCCCCTGTATAGAGTAGGCTTCCTAAATTTTTATAAACCTGCATTACAGGGCCCCAGGGGTAGGGCTTCGGGTGGTTTAACCATATGGATAAAAAACTTACTTGGTTTCAGCGTTAGGGAAATCTTGGTGAAGAACCCTGATCTCCTTTGTTTATCCTTAAGCAAGGAGAATTGTAAGGATATTGTTCTAATTAATATTTATGCCCGAGGTTGTCAGGGTGGTAAAAAACAACCTATCCTTAATGACTTGGAAGACCTCCTAAATGAGCACAAAAGTGACCAGCTCGTTTTAGTGGCCGGTGACCTGAACTGCTCATTCGAACCCATCCTGAACTTTGTTGAGGACGTAGGGATGGATGATGATATTATCTGGAATATTCCCCCGCTAGCAATAACTAAGGGAGTCAGGGGTACGGAGGCTGCTCTCCACTGGCTTGGACTCTGCCTGGAATGGGGGTTCCGGGCGGTGAACGGCCGTAGCCTATCTGACAAGGCGGGCAAACCAACATTTAATAATGGGTCTAGTGCGAGTCGCATCGATTACATATTGGTCAACATTGACTCCTGGGATACCGTAGTGGATATGTCAATAGAAACAAGGCCAGAGAGCGACCACAACCCACTTTCACTTGTACTTAAGGTCCCGGGTCTAGGGCTCCCCCTGGCAGAAACAGCCTGTATCACATCAGACCTAGTCTTGAGTGGCAACAGAAGACGGGTCAAATGGTCGAGGGTCATAGCTGATCAGGAGCTTGTCTGTCAAATAGAAGAACTGGTCCTAGATACTAGAGATAAGATGAGTGCATTACCACCTAATGACAAAGCAAAGCCCATTATTGTTGATCTCCACGAGGCATGTTTTGTGGCCATTAGGGAACTGCTCACTAGGCCATGTAGAAAACAGAAAGTGAAGCAACCCAAAGGTTGGTATAACAAAAATTGTAGAGAAGCACACAGCATTTTAATTGCTGCTGTTAAATCTAGAAACACTCCAGACATTAGGATAGCGAGACAGGCCTACAAACATATCATTTGGGAAGCTAAAAGGGAATGGGATGATTCGTACTGGCTTGAACTCCTTAAAGCCTGTGAGTCGTCCAACCAAATTAAGTTTTGGGAGTCAGTCAGATGGGGCAGGGGCTCCGATTCACTTACACCTGAAAATCATGTTTCCGCTGCTAATTGGGTGAAATTTTTTTCCTCTCAATTTCAAGATCCTAATATTGTCCAGCTGGCAGGTGAGTCCGTAGTAGGGACCATACCAGTAATTTATGGGGATAGGCTTACCTTTTGTACTTTGGATACTGAACATGCCTTAGGCTTAATCCAGTCTGGGAAAGCCCCAGGTATAGATGCAGTACCAGCAGACCTTTTTAAACTGAATTTAGAACTGTGGGTCCCTTACATAACAACTTTAGCAAATTCTATTGCAGCAGGGGCAAGGGTACCACAATCCTGGAAAGGGGCTGAAATACTTCCAGTCTATAAGAAAGGGGATCGATCTTCACCGAAAAACTATCGCCCCATTAGCCTGATTGATACCATACAGAAAGTGGTATCAAGAATGGCCCTAGCTAGAATACATGGGGTGGATTGAGCAGAACAATATACTCTCCCCCATGCAAGCAGGGTTCAGATCAGGCACCAGCACCCTAGATCAGGTGTTTCGTCTAACCATGCTGTATTTGAAGGTGGTCTTTTTGGGTGGCGGTGTCATCTATGCCGCCTTTGTCGATCTTAGGTCGGCATTCGACTTGGTTCCCAGGGCTAAACTTTGGGATGCCCTTAGACTCATGGGCCTTCCGTCTGAACTATTAGAGCTGGTTAGGCGCTTACATGAGGATAACTTTGCCCGTGTAAGATGGGGGAAGCAGGGCCAGGTGACCGCTAGCTTCCCTGTCGAACGGGGGGTCCGGCAGGGTTGCGTGCTGGCCCCCACCCTGTTTCTCCTGTTTATTAATCGGGTGGTTGCTTTCTTTAGCGAAACACAAACAGACGCTCCCACCCTGGGGGGATCAAAGTACCCCATGTTAATATTCGCCGATGATACCCTGCTCCTCTCCAAGACTCGGAGTGGCTTACAAGCAGCTCTAAATAGATTTGCAGAATTTTGCACAGAAAATGACCTTCAGATTAATGCTGAAAAAACTAAATTTATGGTTTTTAACAAAAATAAACAAATTAAAAGTTCATTTTTATTAGGAGGTGTCCCAATCGAACAGGTCAAAGTCATGACCTATTTGGGCGTGACCCTTGACCATCAACTTACTTGGAACCCCCAGTTGGAGGTTTTAATTCTTAAATTTGTTCGCCTCACAGGATGCTTGCTGAAGGAACAGAAAAAAACCTTGACCAAACGCATTACACCAGCGTTAAAAATCTATGAGGCCAAGGTTAATGCAGCTACCCTGTATGGTGCGGACATATGGGGCTACAAAGGCTTGTCAGCACTAACCACAGCACAGAACAGGTTCTTTCGGAACTTAGTGGGGCTACCTCAATCGACACCCATAAAACCATTGCTTTTGGACTTAGGCTGCAGACCCCTGGATGAGATGGCACAGTATCGTCTTGTTGCTTTTTGGCGACGCCTCTGGACGACCCAAGAGCTTAGTCTTTTCGCTCACGAACTGGGCGAGATTAGATCATTGTGGGGTGCCCAGAAAATTCCTTGGTTGCGGGAGGTCAAACAAATTTTGTACTCTATGGGCCTCCCCGAATTATGGCTACATCCCGAATGTTCTGGGTTCCCTTCTAAAGCGGAATTTAAAGAGCTATTTTGGGCTGCAAAGAAATCTGCACTGGTCTCCCTCTCATCAGAAAATAGCCTAACGGGACTGTTTTTAACACACAAGATAATACAGTCCCTTGAGCCCTATTGGGATTTGATATGCAAAACCCTAGACCGTAAGCTGTATCATCAGTTTCGGGTGGGCACTTTGCCGATCAATTCCTTTACTGCAAAGTGGGCAAAGAACTCAAGCATTAAATGCCCTTATTGTCCTGACCAGGTTGAAAGTATTGGTCATCTGTTTTTTGCTTGCCCAGCATATCGATTGCCCCGACTAAAATGGTTGAGACCAATTTGTAAAACCTTAAATTGTGATGGGAATCGTACAGCCCTGTTGAAATTACGTGACATGCGTACTGAAAAATCTGTGATCTGTGTTGCTAAATTTTTGGGGTGGATGTGGCTGATTCGCGCAAAGAACCTGTAACCCTTTTTTGATTAACTTGTCTTTTAATGTTTGTATATTGCCTGATGGCAAATTTTTTTATACCTGGGGTTCCACTGTAAAATGTAAAAATGTTGATATATTGAAAATGTTTTTATTTTGTGGTCTTTTATGAATTTTATTCGAAATAAAGACTAAATGAACTGAACTGACTTGACCGCTACCTCCTGTCCACATCCAATACGTGGATGGAGATGTGTGCACCTGGTGACACCCCCAAGAGGGTGCGCCCCAACTCCAGTTTTATGATTGTTTTGTATGTTAGAAAGGGAAGGCTTTGGCAAAGTTTGGGAGCTGAAGTGGGAGGGGGGAGGACGGGGGGATTCGGAGTTGTTAGAATTCAACCTCTGTGTCTGAGAGGCATGGCGACCTTCATATTTCTGAAACACACAGTAAAGATAGTAATAGTGCATTTCAACCACAACTGCTTACACCAAGGGATGGGACAAACTACTGACGCTCGACCCATGAGGGTGAACACTGACATATCAGAATATAAACAGGTATTACCAACATGACTAGATCACATGGTATAAAGTTTATCACGTGGAACGTACGGGGACTGGGTAACCCCAAAAAAATCCGACAAATGTTTGCGTATTTTGACAGGTTACATATTGATATAGCCTTTCTGCAGGAAACACACATAGCACATACCAGGGAGTCTAGTTTGGGTGCTCGATGGGCAGAATCGGTTACAAACTCAAATTATTCATCATACTCCAGAGGGGTCAGCATACTAGTTCGCAAAGGGACACACTTCACGATAGACTACACGCACACTGATCGAGAAGGCAGATGCATAGTGGTGGTGGGTACCGTGCGGCACCGACGGCTGGCTCTAGTTAACACATATGGCCCTAATATAGATGATCCAGGGTACTTTAGGGCAATGTGGGACATAATTGCAGACCTTCAGGTAGAACACGTGCTGTGGGGGGGGACTTTAATGTGGCACTGCGTGATGGCCTTGATAGGACCACAGGAACATTAGAACCACATGTCAGAGCAAGAGCGATGATCCAAGATGCCATAGCCGACCTAAACATGACGGATATATGGAGAGATCAGAACCCGACGATTACAGTGGCGACCCATATAAACGCTGTACACAACAGCTGGTCCAGACTAGACTACTGGTTGGGAACACATGAACTGACAACGGGCCACTGATATCAAACACCTACCACGAACTTTGTCAGATCATAGCCCGGTACTGGTCGAGATGACTATCCCGCATTATGAGCCGCCACCATTTGCTTGGAGGTTTAATGCAGCGGCATTACAAGATACCCTATATGTGGACACTCTGCACACAGCAATGGTAGACTATTTTGAATTGAATGGCCCCACGACGGACGATCCTGGTCTGCTGTGGGAGGCTTTTAAAGCCACGATACGCGGGGTAAGCATAAGTACCTCCACAGGCATTTTAAGAGATATTAGACAACAACTGCACTCACGCGAGGCCGAGATGCACAAATTAGAACAGCAATACGCACAAACGAGGGACACTAAACTGTTGGGAGACATACAAGCCTTACTAGTGGAACACCGCCAATTTGCAGCAGACGAGCTTAAATATGTATCAAAACGCAAAAATGCTAGACGGTATGGGGAGGGAGGCAGGCCGGGTAAAGCACTTGCAGAAAAGATTTGCTCGGGACGTGCACCCCAAAATATCACGGCTATACGAACCCGGGAAGGGAATGTCATCAGAGACGTTCCGGGAATAAAGAGGGAATTTATGGACACGTATGGTGCACTGTATGCAGCGCGCCCCTTGATACCGCAAGAAGAATTATTGGAATATATGGCAGACGTGGAAATTGCATGGCTAGCAAATGGGCACCGAGAATACCTGGCTCGCCCTATCACTGTAGAGGAAGTCACGGATATCATTAGGAAACTCCCAAATGGCAAGGCACCGGGGCCTGATGGGTTCGTGGCGGAATTTTATAAACAGTTTGCAGACCTACTAGCCCCACATTTAGTGAGAGTATACGGAGCGGCACATGAGGCACAAACACTACCAGCATCAATGCGTGAGGCTATGCTTATTGCACTGTTGAAGCCTGGGAAAGACGAAGATAGATGTGATTCCTATCGCCCTCTCTCACTCATCAACGTGGACGCGAAAATAATAGCCAGCTTATTGGCAGATAGACTTAAGCCACTGATGCCCATGTTGCTACGACCGGATCAATCCGGGTTTATACCAGATAGATCCACCATGCACAACACACGAACATTATTCGCACTAGCCCATTATTTGGCACCAGACATTAAGGCTGTGGCGGTACTGTTGGACGCAGCCGAGGCCTTTGACACCATAGACTGGCCGTTTCTACAGGCAGTGCTAGTACGCATGGGTTTCCCAGGTATTTTTCTGGGGTGGATCACAATGCTGTACACAAACCTGACAGCTCGAGTCAAAATTAACAAATATATCACAGAACCCATTAAGATCTGTAGAGGAACAAGACAGGGATGCCCCCTTTCACCATTACTATTCGCGTTGATACTGGAACCTCTAGCGTGCAAAATTCGGCAGCACCATCACTATTCGGCAATACAACCACCAGCACGGCCCATACACATCTCACTCTACGCAGATGATATGGTATTATACGTTAAAAATCCGGAGCAGCACCTTAATCCCTTGTTAAGAGAATACATCAAATTCAGCCAACACTCTGGATTGCAGATAAATTGGTCTAAGTCCCTAGTATTAGCATTAACAGACAGCACACATCCCACAACACTGGACTACCCATTGGAGTGGTCGGACGAGCCGACCAAATATTTAGGAATCTGGTTCCATAGAGACCCGGAGCTAGTAATACGAACTAATTATGGTAAGACTATCATGTCCCTAGAGGAAAAAATTACAAGATGGAATAAACTACCACTATCCTTGGCAGACAGAGTAGCGATAGTCAAAATGGTGCTATTACCAAAGTTCCTCTATTTATTTAATAATATCCCGATAAAACCATCTGCAGAGGTCTTCCGCAACATTACGAAATTGGTGCTTAACTTACTCTGGGCGGGAAAACAGGCCAGGCTAGAATTACACACTATGACATTGCCGTTTGCTCAGGGGGGTTTCAAGGTCCCAGACTTTTATCTTTATTACCTGTGCGCTCAGGCGCAATTCGCGCATTACTGGTACCACGAAATACCGTTCCTAACGCATGTCGCGGTGGAAGCGGGTGATGCAGACCCGATCCCACTAACGAGCATATTAACACACAAAAGGCCTAGGTTACACGATCATGATATTAACCCGGTAAACACTACCACAGAAGCGTGGAGACTGATAGGAAAGGTAGCGAAATGCTTGCCGCTTTATGCACCTGCACTCCCCCTAGCACACCATCCAGCACTTTCAGTAACACAGGAGAAGGTTGGCATGGACCTGCTAAAACGAGCTGGGATAGACAAATTTGGCGACTTATATGAAGATGGGATGTTCCGGACACTAGATAAACTGGACTATGTCACTAACCCGACACTATTGTTTAACTTCACCTATTACAGGGTGCAGAGGGCGGTGAAAGAACATTTTCCAAACTACCCGAATGAACCCGAGACTCTGACGTCTCTGCAGTTAATACTTACCACTCCCTCGGCCTCGCACATGGTATCGAAATTGTACACTAGCTTACAGCGGGACGTGGGAGGAACCACGGAGAAAGCGAGGGATAAATGGCCTAATGCATTAGACACACCACTAACAGACGAGGAATGGTTAACAGCGTGCCTACTTACGGGTATGCTGACACCCAATGGGAATTTGAAGATCATTCACTACAAGTATCTCCACCAGATGTACTATACCCCGCTAAGATTGTTTAGATATGGCCTACGAGATGACTCGCGTTGTGCGAGGTGTGGGCAGGAAAACGCTGACTTCATACATCTAGCGTGGAATTGTAGAAAAGTGGCAGGCTTTTGGGGAGAGGTGATACAGGCCCTTAGTGAAATGCTAGGAACATCACTGCAATGCGAGGCAAAGGTCTGCATGCTAGGCATTATACCACAGCTGAGAGCACAAAGGCGTAGATTCTGTGTGGTGGCATTATTGATAGCCAGGCGCAGGGTTTCGATGCATTGGAATAGCAAAATGGGGCCGAAGACTACACAATGGCTAGAAGATCTAACGTATTGTCAGAACACGCTGGTAACCTATGAGGAAGAGTTGCCGGCCAGCAAAAGATTATTGGATGTATTTACACACCTATTTATTAAACCGCGAATCGGTAGACACTGTTGAACGCTAATACCTTGGTGTAAAATAAGTTCAGTGAAATGAAATGTGGACATGTCGTGAGGAAGGAGGAGGGAGGATGCTGTGACACAGGGGCATGAGTTTTCTTTAGAGTTTTTATGTGTTTGGTTAGACGGTTTACTGACTGGTTAAAGAGTAAAATGGCAAACGTAATCACGATGTACATAAGCACTAATCTAAGTACTGCATTATCGTCTGCTGAGACGCCGCCGAGCCTTTGGATGTCGGCTGATGGGCTGTGTAAGTGACCGAACACGTTGCTGATGATACAATTACATGGCCGGCCTGATGAGGTTGTAGGCGATACCATGTTTGTAGGTACTATGAAATGTGTGCTAAACTGCTTGCACCAATAAATAAATTAAAAAAAATAAAATAAAAAAAAAAATAGATCCCCTTCAGCAAGCTGCAATAAATACAGATTTATTGAAGTGTGCTTAAACCACATAGAACCTGTGATATGACTGCAGGGGAGGCTAGCACATGCATTGTGGGTGCATACTTATTTTGTTGGCATGGGGTGGTTGAGATTCTACGACAGAGTTGGTTGACTCTTAACACTCCTTTTCACTGAAGCCTACCTCTTTAGAGGCAGAGTGTGATACAACCAGATCCCCTTTTAATCTAAAAGGCTGTTTTTAGCTGTTGGAGCTCAGAGGATCCACTGAGTGTGGCCCCAAAAAGTGAGGGCTATATTACAAGAAGTTGTATGTGGCTCTTTTTGTGGAAGTGGAACTGCAGACGCCATTGTCTAATCCTGTACATAAGAAGAAGGGAGTTTTAGAAGCTGAGGGTGTAGAAGGGCAGCCCTACAGAGTTAGCATTCTTGCTATAAACGTATGGGAAGTAGCACTTTCACTGACAGTAAGAGGTAATCATGAACTGTATCAGGAATAGAAGGGTTTATAGGGCACAAATAAGATCATCCCAAAGGTCTGTATTGCAAACCTGTGCCTTTTGAAAAATTAGAGCAGGAGAAAGGACCTCTTTCATGTTGAGGAAAACTCATGCTTAGGGCTTCTGCCTCCCAACCCCTAGATCAATTAAGCTTCTGAAAAAAAGCTAAACATTTGTGATTAAGTAACTAAATTAATACACACACATATGGACTTTTGTGGTACTAATATTCCTCTTGTGAATTAAATGCTCGCTATAAAAGATAGATAACACGGAAACATGGGCCGGGGAAGGCAGGGCTAGACCCGATAAGGGCCCGTGTCGAACGCCTCCCGGAGACGGGAACACCTCCCAACAAGCCTGCAAAAAGGGGTTGTACCGGATTGGTCATCCCCCAAACTAGCCGCTAGCCATCCAATCCTAGAGGGAGGTGGAAAGCGGCAGGGGGGTTAAAAGGGGGTGTAGGTTCCCAGTTGGGCACATGTAGCCCCCCAGTCTGAAGCGGAATACCTGGTGCTGGGATTCATCGCCGCCGAGAAGAACTTGCCGAGGACAGAGCTGCGGTCGCTGAGGACACATAGAGGAGTCGCAGAAGGAGCAGCGAAGTGTGATCGAGAGGGCAGGCCTGGGCAGATCTGTGGAAGCGGTGTGGACCCAGCTACAACTGGTCATCGGGCCATTGACGACGAGAGCGGCTGCCTCTGAAGTTTTCTGCGTCCTGCCCTGCATCAGTACTGCGCCTGGGTGTCGATTGCAGGCGTAGAAGTGGAGCCAGCACTTGGGGCAGGAGCAGGGGAACAGCCGGCTGCAGTGGCAGTGGAACAATGGTCCAGCCTCCCCAAGTACCGGGAAAGTCTGCCACTCGCTCGAGTCCCCGCTCACCAGGAGACCAGGAGAGATGCGGGTGCCTCTTGCAGCAAAGCGTGAGCAATTGAACTGAGGGAGCAGGTATGTAACCTTTACAACGAAACTTTTACAACGACCTACCATTACAACGCAACTTTTACAACGCAAACTATTACAACGCATTGCTCTGGGGGGCGCTCTAGGATAGGGAATAGGTTAATTTACTATCCAATAACCTTCCCTACTATCCACGGGGACTGGAGTTGGAATAGTAAATTAAACTATTCACTATCCAGCACCCTATGCGTTGTAATGGTATGCGTGGTAAAAACCGTGTTGTAAAGGTAGGCGTTGTAAAAGTATGCGTTGTAACGTCATACATCCGAGGGAGCAGGTGCGAGCCTGGAAGCGAGCGAGAAGCGAGGGCACTGACGAAGCAGGTACGAGCCGGAGAGACCTTCATACTGTGCACTCAGTCGTATTAAATTTCAGAAAAGCAGACAATAGCGAGGTGGGGGTCAGTAGTGATTGGGGAGAAGTAAGGACTCCATACTGTGCACTTGCCCGTATTTCCATTTTGAAAGCGGACAATTGCGAGGCGAGGGGCATGATTGATTGGGGTGATTAGCTCGCAACTTTAAAATTTACCCGTTATCGGAGAAAAGGAAGAAGTCCACAAACAGGCATCTGCTTTTGGACCACGTGGGGCACGAGAGTTAAGTAACGGCCCCACTGATTGTGAGGCGTGCCAACAGTTGAAGCCGAAGTTGCGGCGGGAGCGCTGGATGAAACTACTCTCTGCGCGTCCCTCAAGGTCGGCTTCATTACCTCGATTTTACCTCAGCACACGGCTTCAGAAACGGCCATTGTCGCCGTCCTCGCCCCTCTCCGATGTTGCAAGAGCGATGCTCCCCGATGGGTAAGTGTCGCAGTTTGTCCCCGAGGGCTGGTGTTCTGCCTGCCGGGGGTGTGGGCTCTCCGCAGGTGATGCGGTCCCACGTGTCGTTCTCCTATCCACCGTTTCCCGGTGAGGGGGCGTCGAGAGTCCATATGGAGACATATGCGGCGGCTTTGCAGGATTCGCTGGCATCTGCTCCTCCGTCTCCTCCTGGGGCGTCAGCGGATCCCTTGCCTTACGCGAGGCCCTCCACGGCACCGCCGGCTGCTCCGGCCCCGGTGCCGACTGGTTCATATCCAGGCTTGGAGGATGTGGTGCTGTTGGGGTGTGGCCCCTCTGGGGTCCCTCCTTCGGACCTCAGCGCCTCTGCCTCGCCGCAAACTCCAGCGGGAGTCCCTGCGGTGTCGTGGGAGGTCACCAGGGCTCAGGTCGCATCCCGAGCCCAGCTCGGCCCTCTGGGCAGGCAGAGGCCGTGTTCACGGCTGAGCTGATGCCGCCACCGCGCCGGCACCTGCTGGTCCGGACGGCGCCACAGGGGTCGGTGGACCCTCCTCGTCCAGCTGTGGGCCCCTCTCATGCCTCCCCGCAGGCGGCTGCCTCGTCGGAGGGCAAATTGGAGGTTGAATCATCCCTGACACCGCCGCATAGGTCGCGTGCCACCTCCATCACATCCTGGGCCAAGGCTGGTGGAGGGCTTCGCGTCACTCCCCCGGTCCCTCTCGTTCCTCCACGCAGGCGGCTGCCTCAGCGGAGGTCCACTTCGTCTCCGGCTCCAGCTCCACTCCACTCCGGTCCCCGACGCAGTGTGACTTCAAGGAGCCCTATCCGGCGCCTCCCTCAGCCCTGGATGGTGTTGACGTCCTGCCTCAGGTGGCGGACTCTACTGCTCCACACAGAGGTCGTGCCGCGGATTCGTCTTCGGACGCCCCCTCTTCTCTGGAGGTTGGGTGCCTGCTGGTGTCATTCTTCCCGGAGACAGGCGGCCGCGTGGTGTCTTTTTCGCTGGTGTCATCGAAGGGCGACTCCCCGCCATTTCCGAGGCCGAGGTGTTCGCTGGAAGAGTGGCAGGTCCCCCATTCTTCGGTTCTTCTGACTTCCAGGTCTGGCCTTTGCCCGCCCAGCTTTGCTTGGCCGACAGCCGCCTTAATTTACAGCCGTCGCCCACGGAGGAGCTGCTTTCTCCACCGCGGGGCCCTACGGAGGTGGGTGCGGCCTTCGCACACGCAGTGTCCACGGCTGTGGGCATTCTGCGCATGGGTGACCCGGTTGCTCATTTCCCAGCAGACCATCTCTTGGAGGTTCTCCACCAGGGCTCTGGTGGGAGGGAGCTCTTGCTTCCCTTTGAGGGTTCGCTCCTCTCTTCCCTGACGGGGGGCTTGGAGGCACCCTGCCTCAGGGGATCCGGTGCCTCAACAACTTCTGCACCGGCACCTTCCGGCGTGTCTTTCACTTCACCCCTCTGCCTTGAGCCTACTTTTGCGGACTGCTTTTCCTTCCCTGCCGCCACTGTTGACTCCGCCGTCCCGGGGGGACCGCTGGCTGGACTCTTGGAGCACAACATGTTCCCCTCGACCAGCGCTGCCCTGCGGGCCCTTAACACCATATGAGTGTTGGCTAGGGCCTCCTCTTGTTTGTGGGACTCGGCTGAGTCTTAGGGATCCGCAGCTTCCCAAGAGACTGTTCAGGTGGACTTACGGCATCATGCGTTGGATGGCCGGGCGCTAGCGGTGTTTATTCTCCGCTCCACTCTGGACATCTTGGAGGTGCTGGGCGGGGCCAGGGCTTCCTCAGTCACCCTCCGTCGCCATGCTTGGAGTCCTGCCAAAGGTTCCTAGCAGGACTCTATCCTCCTCCTCCTCCTTCCCCTCCTCAGTGGCTGCTGAGTTGAGCTGATTCTATACCTTCTTTTGGGCCGGTTGCCCTTGCTGTGGAGTGTGTTTTATGGCCCTTGAGTCCTCCTTGCTGGGGCTATGGTGTTGCTGGCTGCTGGACGGCCCTTTTGTTGACTGTGTGTTTTTGTTGGAGTTGTCTGCACAGACTTAGCCCTGAGATTAGGCCTTCTGTTTTCCTCTTGAGCTGCTTGACAATCCTTCCGCTAGGGTTTTTTTCCCCGTGGCTCTTTTGTTTTTTCCCCTGCTGCAGAAGTTCTTCCAAAGAGGGTTCCCATGTTTTGGGACTCAATGTACCCTATGTGGGGTAGTGGTAGCTGTTATATAGCTTGTGCTCTGCTAGGGAGTTCTGGTCACCTTCGGGTGCCTGTTCTCCATGGCGTTTATGTATGTTGCTATTGCTTCTTGAGTTTATGTGCGCGGCCCCTTGTAGTGGTGTGTCCCGGTATTTCCTCACCTTCCTGCTCCTATCCTGAGGGCTGGGATAATTCAGTGTTCTCCCTTGTCAGGCGTCGCCTGCCCGGTCTGCCTGGGGCCCGTGCTGTTCTTCTTGCTTCTGGCGGCTTATGACTGTCGGCGCCGCTCTGGCTGGCCTGTTGCCTTCCATCTGGGGTGGGCTCACCTTCTTTTCCCTTGTTTCCTTGGGCCCTCTAGGCTTCTTCTTCTTCCTCCTCCTGCCCTGGCATTGGATGGAAGCTCTGTTGCCTTGCGGGGGGGAGTGGGGTGCTTCGGCTTCTCTGGCCTTGCCCTTGGTTCCCCTGTTGTGAGTGTACAGGCCTCTACAGTCTTCTCTTTTTTCTATCTACATCCCTCTTGGGGTCTGTGGTGTTCTTCTTGTGAGGGTTCCTATTGCCTGGGAGGGACAAGGTTACTTACCCGGTCCGCAGGTCTCGTCCCCTGTGGGACCCTTGGTCCTGTCCAGGCTGGTGATGTCCTTTCGCAGACCCTCCTTCCCCGTGGGTATTGCTAGGGTATCTATTCTACGTGAAGGAATCTGAGGCTAGTAGTCTCTAACGATGTATGAGTTACTTACCTTCGGTAACGATGTATCTTGTAGGGACAATTCTAGCCGCAGATTCTTTCACGGCCCTCCCTTTCTCCCGGTTCTGCGAGGACCCTTGGGTTGGTCGTTAGCACTTGCCTCCCGGTGGGGGGCTCTGTCTCCTGTGGGTGCATTCTTTCCCTCTTGACTAATTGCTCCATCTTGGTGCTGTTACTTGCTCCTCTTTGGTTCATTGGAGAATGGGTTTACGATGCTCCTGTGCCCCGCTGCTCTGGCTGCTCCAGGTTTGGGGGTATTTGCCTTCAATCTCTGCCCTCGCCTCCCTTCCTCTTGCTGCTAAGGGGTCTTGGTCCTTTTGCTACCTCTAAGTTGAGGTCATCTGGCCATGCCTTGCCCTTTTTATTTGGGGGGTGGTTGCCCTCTGTGCTGGGGGGGCTTGGAGGTTTTGTTTTTCCTGTCTGTCTTGGGATTGGCTTCCCTTCCTTGTTTCTGGATGGGGGTTATAGTCCTGCTACATGTGTCATGTCTTTTACGTATGTCCCTTGTCTCTGGGAGAAGGGGGGAATGGCTGTCTTCATACAGGCAGGGTGGCTGCTCAGGGCTTCGCTTTGTTCCTTCTTTTGCCCCTGCCTATGGATACTGCAGTGTTGCACTGCTGCTTATGGTGTCGCTTGCCTCCATTCCTTTTTTCGACTCTTTCGCACACTGTTCCATTACTCCCACAGTTTTGTCTGGAGACTCCGCATTGCGGCACAGAAAATGTATCCGAAGAAAAGTGGCGTAGGCCTGCCGGGGTGGAACTTATGTGACCTCGCTGACGTCATGTACGTGGACGACGCCTGGGCAGAGTCGCGTGAGCCGCCCCGCCCCCGGCACGCAGGAATGCTGTGGCAAAAAGTTTCCGGATCCAGTCTCATGCCTGGGGATAATTCTACGCGAAGGAATCTGCAGCTAGAATCGTCTCTACCTGATACATCGTTACCGAAGGTGAGTAACTGGTACTTTAATAAACTGCAGCCTTTCCATGCACCATATCATGTTGTCCTGGGATGATTAATGGGGAAAGAGATGCAGTTTGGGGCAGGGCTCTAAAGGGGGGGGACTCGCCCCTGGGAGGGGTTGAAACATGGGCCGGGGAGGCAAGTCCAGACCCGATATGGGCCCATGTTGAACAACTTCCGCAGGTTGGAACCCCCCCCCCAGCATGCCCGCAAAAAGGGGGGGCACACCAGATTGGTCGCCCCACGAACTAGCCACTAGCCATCCAATCCTAGAGGGAGGTGGTAAGCAGCCACGAGGTTAAAAAGGGGGTGTAGGTTACCAGATGGGCACATGAAGCCCCCCAGTCTGAAGTGGAATCCCACCCACCCACACCAAAGGAAGCCGGCGTCGCAGCCGTGAGGTCGAGGGGAGAGGTAGGGGTAGAAGAAACCCAGAAAATATCCAAAAGGGGAAATTACTATCGGTAGATGATCTGCTCACACAGTTTCTTTGGGATACCTCATGGCAGGGACACTGAGTGAGCTAATGACAGCACACAGCCACAGACAGGGTAGATGAGATGCTTGCGCAGGTCTTTGGGATGCCACACTGCAGGGGCAGTGACGAGCAGGCGAGTGGCCAGCAAGGGTTCAGGGCAAGCAGAGCGGCCCTTGCAGCCCAGGCCGCTCCTAGCGGATGCCCACAAATTCGGTAACAAGGGAAGCCTGGAACGGCAGGCACATAGTCCTTGCTTAAAGGGGCACCTCGAGCAAAATTAGTGCTGTCATAAAAGGAACATGTAACTGCAACAAATGATAAACGGAATGCTGAATGATTCAAACATTCTCCCCAGTCGAGAGATCTGGGTTAAATCCATTGTTGTTTTGCCCACAACGCCACCCCAGTTTGGACCCAGCTGTATGCAAATCAGTCTTGACCTTGTGCCTCATGGGAACAGTCTAGACCGAACTGCCATGCCAGGTCCTCCCTGGACCGGAAACATGCATCCTTGGACCGGTTTCGGGGTATGTCACTCTTCATCAACCAGGCTAGCTTGAATCCAGTGGTACAGTGAGCAAGGGACCCACGTCTGGGCATACCCGTCCCACTTAGGTCATAAAAGGAACAACATCAAAGTTGGAGGACAATTCACAATATAATATGACATGGATGTTTATGAATGACCAACAAAAAGTTGTGAGATGTATAAACCATGTGTTAATACACTGCGGCCTTTCCATGCACCATATCATGTTGTCACTGGAATGATTAATGGGGAAAGGGACGCAGTTAGGGGCAGGACGCTAAGAAGGGCGGGAACTCGCCCCTCGGAGCGGTTAACACCAGTAATGTGTGTGTATGACGACAGAAAGTTAATCTCCATTTCTGTTCATAGACCTTTCTGGACACTATGATGTTTATTACTCCCGTGCACATGTTTCTATGACATGCTTTCAAAGTAAGGATGTGGAAATTGAGGATGAACTCTTTTATCCTTAATGTGCCATGTATGCATCAGGATTTAATGTTTATGGATCAATGTAAAGTGACTGCAGATGTGCAACATCGAAGTTCTCATGATTGTACTACTCAAGATTCCCATCCAACCAACCCTGAGTTCAGCATAGTAACACTTTTTCAAAATTAATCAACAACACCACAATATTGCATTTGGAGTTTGTGTCAGACAAGTAAAGCACAGAAAAAAACATTGCATTTCAATACAGCACGTAAAATAACAAAATTGATAGAAAGAGTGCGACAGGCATCAAATATCTAAAGGGAAATGGGTGTTGTAGTGTTTGCAGCAGCAGCGGCGATTTTCATATCCAAGTGTTGAGCACGTCCTCGCGAGATGTTGATTTCTATGGCGGAATAAAGTTGCTTTGAATCCTTACCCCAATCCGCCTCTTCACAGCAAGGCCTTGCGCGGCTCCTGCAGTTCAGATGCCACTTAACATTTAAATTAACACATTTGCACTGTCTGCCCCAACTGCCCTCCTCGCAAAAAAAGATTGTTGCACCGGATGCCACCAGCGCTAAAGCCGCCTGGTTGGCACCCTATTGGAAAGGCGGGATTTCACCTCTAGAGTCTGCTTACCATTCTCCAGAATCCCGTCACAGGTCGACTAGACCTTTTTACCTGTCATAGAGTGAATTAGGCAATCCTGTCTATATAATCAACAACAATTTTATAAACCCTAATAACTTCCCCCAAGAACCACTGACCAAACTAAGTTTGAAAGGTTTATTACATAACCAAAAATAACTGCAGATACAAACACCTCAGCAAGAGGTTCAAAAGGTAAACAGGCACTAATACAAACATAATCCTACAGAAAAGTCTCAGGCGACTGATAAACAATACGAGGATCAATTCCAGAACCATCAGACTGAACAGAATAGCTATAACCTGAGTTCTGGTACTCATCGGGATAATAGACATAAATCCAGGTTAATCTGTCCCTATACTATACTAAGTGACATCCCTACTCAACAATAGCCAGATCTAACCCAAAGGTGTCAGCTGTGGTGACTTCCCAAAGAAGTTCGCCCACATTCTCTCTTGACTAGAGACTTCTTCCTCACAGCTAAGCTTCTTGACCATCCAACCGCTCTCTCTAGCTCCTCAACCCATCTGCTCTTTTTCCACCCTCGGGGTGCTGTCCCTAATACGAAACCCCAAAATGTGAACGACACGCCTTCAGGTACGCCCTCTCGGAGGTGTCGGTTACACGAAGTTTCCACTATGGCATTCTTCCATCTTTGTCCGTTAAACGTCCTTGGGTCTCAGACTCTCTGTCGCTTCCAGTTGTATCTTCAAATTCCTGGTCTACTCCTCCATGTCTGAGTCTAGCATTTCTAACTCTCATGCACAATGAGCCCTTCTACTCTACTATCGGCTTGAGGGTGCACCTGCAAAGGAATACATTTTTCGGCTCACATTCATTAAACGTTACAAAGTTTTCTAAAACCTCTTTCATAAGCATTTCTACCGTTTATATGTTTAAGCAAACATTTTCATACAGGCCTGCCCCATTTCCATGAAGTAGGCCTCTGCTAGAGTTTAGGCCTCACGTTTACATGAGCAATTCTCTGGGTTCACTAGGCCTCCAATCTTAACGACAAATGCATTTTTCTCTATTTTCGACTGATTCTCAAATACATAAAGCATGATTATACGTTTCCTTTAGTCAATCTGAAGGCACATTAGTAAATCAATTAAACACTCTTATCAAAAGTGAAAGATTTCATTTCAAAAGCATCTCTACATTGCAACAAGTATGAATTTGCACTTTATAACGTTGGTTCTGCACATTTTCTAATACCAATTTACTTTAGTACATCGTCATACATTGCATCTAACCATGATTAAAAATCCTCTATATATGCGGGTGCTGACTACTTGTACATATGCTGCACCCCTACAAATTTCACTGTAATTGGCGCTCTCTCAGTTCCCCCCTTTGATGACCCGTGTCATCACCACCCTCACATCATCCTCAGGGTAAGAACCGACTAAACCGAGCTTGTGGCCATTTTCCCTCGCTTGAGCATTTCCAACGATCTCAAGCTGCGGTATTGTCTGTCCTGCAGCCTCTCCATTCGTATCTCTTGCGCTCTCATTGATCTCGCCAACCTGTTGGACTTGTACCATTTGTACAATCTTACCAAACCCCACAATCCAATCACACATGCCACTGCTATGATAAGGGGCTTCAGTACGAATCCAAGGAAGCTCTTTCCCAAGTTGGCAAACCAGTTTCCAACCTTCCCAAATCCTTTGCCAACCGTCTCCCACGCATTCTCTTGTGTCAAGTCCTCAATTTCATAATGGATTGCAGTAATGTTGCTTATATATCTCTCCAGATCCTTAGAGTTGTCTGGTATGTAAGTGCAACATTCTTGGACCTTCAAACGTTTACAGACCCCGCCCTCTTTCGCTAGAATGACGTCTAGGGCAAGACGGTTCTGTAAAACCATTGTCCTGATCGACAACATCTCACCCTCAACCAGCACTAATGACTTAGCTGTATTCATCGACAATTCATCCACTACAGTCGCCAACCGCCGTATCTTTATGTCATTCAAAATGACACCCAACATAGGTATCGCTGCTCCAAACACATCCCCCACAATTGCTCCAGCACTTTCCCCTCGCTTTACCCTCCTTTGAGGCCCTCCCTCTAAGAGTGCAAAATCTTCCGTATGATAAATCTTGGGAAAGATGATTGCTAGGTAGCAAGTTCCATACCACTTCTCCGGCAACCTCATATACGCATTCCTTCCACAAACAAAATACACGGTAGGAATCACCTGGACCACACTCTTCAAGAAATCCTTTGTGTAGTATTCTAATGTGAAGGTATGGTCGCACGTAGTCTGACCCACATACACATTTTCATAATACGTCTGTGGTCTGTGAAGACACAACTTCCCTTTCTGTACTTCATCTAGAGCTATTGGACCATAACTCCCTCTTGACTTATGCTGCTTCTCTTCTTCGGTCCAATCTACCTTGCCTTGCCCTGAATCTCGCAACTTTTTCTGTTTCGTGTACCTATCTTCTACTTGTTCAATGAACTTTTTTTCCGTATCTGATAACAAACATGTCAGGTTGTGTCGGTGTGCATACGGGGTATCTAGCTCTTGAGTGGGAATGAAAAAATATCCAAGTCTGTCCTCTGACTTATAATAATCCCACTTGTTCAAATGCTTGTAATTCGGGACTTCTGGTAACACAGCATCATAATTCGAAAATAAATATTCAAAGTGATTTCGCCCATAAAGGATACTAATCAGCAAACTACAGGATATTCCATATGTCAATGGAAGGTGATGGTATCTAATACCCTCATCTACTGAAGCTGGCAGCTGCATACACACATAACAGTCCTTCGCATCCATCGCCTCAATGTATTCATACAACAGCTTTGCATACGCATTCTGCCCAAAATTTCCTTTAGACAGATCAGTGTGCAGCCTACGACTTTCTGCAGCCAGTATGGCTTTCTCTCTTCGCTCTCTGTCTTCTTTCTGGCTAGGGGTGGTAGGTGTCGGTGTCCCCACAGCCTTCTCTACCTGTTCGTGTGGTGCAAAATAAGAAATCAGAACTACTATAGCTATAAGGAGTATCACTCCTCCTAAAAGAGTGCCTACTATGCACTTGGCTCTACGATTCGGGTTTCCAGACGCCATGGTCTCAGTACAAAGTAGTTCGTTCCCCGGAAAGCACCCAAAAGTCTCTTTCTGTGCTATTTGAGTCTGTCGAACCACCTTGGAAAGCGGAAAGTCCCGTTTCAGTTCTTCTTTTGTTTCAACAACAGACAACCTTAACCCTTCTCCGTCCTCTGTGGAAAGTCCCTAAATTGATTCTTTTTCCACTCGGCTCTAGGTTAAGTTCAACAGTTATTTACAAAGTCTTTTCAAAAGTCTTTCAAAGCAAATTCATAGTTCAAAGTTCTCAATAGTCTATGATTATACTCGATCCGATTTCCTGCAGCACATAATCTAAAAGTTCCATGCGGAGCACAACTTCATCATATGCTGGCATGTCGGGAACAAATGTAGGAAAAATCAGTCTATCCAGGAGTAAATCACGTATTTTGCTCAGGAGAGGGGGATTGGGAATGGTGAGTGTCAGTTTACCTTCGATTTCAAGTCCAGGAACCAACAGTATCACTTCCAGCTTAACATTTGGGATCGTACTGGTCACTGCTACTGACCTCACCCTCCCGGACCTCAGTACTCCTGGCATTTGTAAAAGGGTAGGTCCACTCTGGAGTGGCGTATCTTTGGCAAGGTACTCTCACCCTCCTTGACCTTCTCGGACCCCTTTGCTCAGCTCTTTGTTCTCCCTCTTCCGGTTCTGATTCTTCGGACACAGGGGCAAGATCTATTTCGGAAGCCAATCTCACATTCATTCGCCTCCGTCTCTCGGGCCAATGATCCTCTGCACTTCTTGCCCTTCTGTTTCTCGTTCGCACACCCTGTTCGTCTCCACTGTCGACCTCTTCTGCGCTCAAATCGCCTTCTCCGCCACTTCCTCCCTCTGAGGCAGATTCCGTGTCACTTTCGTCTGGGCCGTTTCCTGCCTGATCAGGGGAGTCCCCAAGTCCTACAGGCACCCCCACAGCTTGACTTGCCCCCTCTGATGAATCCTCTTCTTCGTTATTATTTTCATCTACGAGAGGAGCTGTTCCCTCCACGGGTGCTGGGACTCGTCGGGTGTGAGAAGCATGGATCCAATTTGGCAGTCCACCACACTTCACAGCAGTAGTAGTGACTAGAATCACCTGGAAAGGCCCTCTCCAACGTACATCCAAACAGCTCTTCCGCACGTGCTTCCGCACCAGGACCCAGTCACCAGGGCACAGGTCGTGACAAAGGTCGCTAGAAGCCGGGATTTCAGCAGCCTGCACCTGAAGAGACACAGAACGGATGACGTCAGACAGTCCCCTGCAATAATCGAGAATCAGATCATCTGTGATATTTAGCAAGGCAGTTGTCGGGATAGATGGCAGTCTCATAGCCCTCCCCATCAGCACTTCATGCGGTGAGAGCCCTGTCCTCTTGTCTGGGGTACTCCGCATACTCATTAGGACCAACGGCAACGCATCTGGCCACTTCAGAGATGTGGATGAGCACACTTTTGCCATTCGGGCCTTTATCGTTCCATTGACCTGCTCCACTATGCCAGAAGCCTCTGGGCGGTAGCTACAATGCAGTCTCTGGTCAATGTTCAGGGCAGAGCAGAGCATCTTCACAATTTCGCTATTAAAGTGCCTCCCTCTGTCCGATTCCAAAGAGGTCGGAACCCCGAATCGTGGCACTAGCTCCCTCAACAATAGTTTTGCTACTGTGAGTGTATCGCACCTACGAGTGGGATATGCCTCAACCCATCTTGAGAACACACACACAATCACCAAGACATACCTGAGGCGATTACACCTCGGCATCTCGATGAAGTCTATTTGCATCAAATAGAAAGGTCCGCCGGACCTCCCAATGTGACTCAAGGTAACAGGTGTTCTTTTCCCAACATTCAGCTGTTGACAGGTTACACATCTCTGACATACTACCTCCGGAGCCTGCCTAAATTTCGGGTTGTACCACGTTTGTCTGAACACACGCATCATCGCATCTCTTCCCAAGTGCACAGGACCGTGTATCTGTCGTGCCATCGCGCTCACCAGCACATTTGGCAACACAGCTCGTCCATCAGCCGAAACCCACATGTCCAATTCTCCCTTGACACAGCCCGCCGATTCCCACACTCTTCTTTCATAATCCGACGCTTGTCCCTGCATGTCTCTTAATTCCTCCCATGTGTCTGCCACCTCAAGCATCATGCTTAGTTCGGTTCTTTCCCTTGGTCCCTTAATAGTTTGTTCAGTAAAGGAGTATCCCTGCTCCGCACAGTATCGTGCGACTTCATCAGCATAACGATTCCCCATTGTCACAAAATCTGTTCCTTTGGTGTGGGCTGTACATTTTACCACGGCTATCTCTGCAGGACCTTGCAAGGCCTCCAGCAATAACCTGATAAATTCGCCATTCCTGATTGGGGAACCCGATGATGTCATGTAGCCCCTCTGAGACCACAATTGACCGAAGTCATTAACCACCCCAAATCCATATTGGCTGTCAGTGAATATGGTGATCCGAATCCCGTTGGCTGCCAGACAGGCACGCGTCAACGCAATTATCTCAGCCACCTGCGCGGAGTGTACTCCTTCCAGGCAAGCTGCTTCGATTATTCCAGAAATAGTACAGACAGCAAACGCTGCTCTCAACTGACCAGTATTGTCTCTTACACATGAGCCATCCACAAAGTAAATTTCGTCAGGGTCGGTCAATGGCTCATCAACAATATCCGCATAGGTTTGGTGCATAGTTCAGTCACATCAAGACAATCATGGTCTTCCCAATCATCTTCTATATCATTTGGTAATGGCAACAAAGTAGAAGGATTCAAGACAGAGCACCTCCTGAGGGTCACATTCTCCGCAGCAAGTATAACCTGCTCGTAGCGTGTGAGCCTGTTGTTGGTCAAGTGCTGCGTCTTGGTACTGGTCATCAACAATTCCACAGAATGAGGTACATGCACTGTCAGTGGATATTCCATCACAATACTTTCACACCTTTCAATGCTGACACCTGTTGCAGCAACGGATTTGAGACATCCGGGCAACGCTGCGGCTACTGGATCTAAGGTAGCCGAGAAGTATGCAACTGGTCTACGGACTCCTCCATGATCTTGCACTAAGACTGCCAATGCACACCCCTCCCTCTCGCAGCAGAACAATGCAAATGATTTGGTGTAATCGGGCATTCCCAGAGCTGGAGCGCGACATAGGTCCTCTCGCAGCTCGAGAAAGGCCATCATACAATCTGTGTCCCATGGTACCGGATCACTCACGTCCTTGTGCGTCAGTTTCTGCAGTGGTTTCGCCTTCAGAGAAAAGTTAGCAATCCACTGTCGGCAGTAGCCAACCATACCTAAGAACATCCTGACCTCTCTTTGAGTCGAGGGCACACTCATTCTCATGATAGTCTCAATCCTGTCAGGTGACACTTTCCTCTTTCCCTTCTCTATTCTGTGTCCCAGATACTGCACTTCTTGCAGGCAGTACTGTAATTTACAGGGGGACACCTTGTGTCCATTCTCTCCCAGATGGTTCAACAAGGCAATGGTATCAATCCTGCAAGCATCTTCTGTGTCTGACGCAACAAGGAGGTCGTCTATGTACTGCACAAGAACAGAGTTCTGCGGCAGTACTAGACTCTCAAGATTCCTTTTCAGCAACTGATTAAAGATCGATGGGCTCTCTGTATACCCTTGGGGAATACGACACCACGTTAAAACGCGACTCTCTATTTTAAATGCGAAAAGAAATTGGCTCTCCTCGTGCAATGGGATAGAAAAGAAAGCCTGACACAAATCAATCACAGAAAACCATTCAGCTTGGAACGGTATCTGAAACAGTATCACTGATGGATTCGGTACCACTGGACAGCATGGAACAACTATGTTGTTAACTTTTCGTAAATCCTGCACAATCCTGAACTTCCCACTTGGTTTCTGCAACCGCATTATCGGAGAGTTACAGGGACTTCCCATAACCTCCTTCAGAATTCCCTGTCTAATCATGGACTCAATCACAGGTTTTATACCTTCAAGTGTTTCTGGGGTCAGCTTGTACTGGGGAGTTCGAGGGAATTCAACATTCTGTCTCACCTGAATTCTAACTGGCTCTACCCCTTTGATCAGTCCAATCTCCTCTCCTGTGAAGTCCAAGACTTCTGGGGAGACCGAGTCTCTCAAGTCCCAAGGGAGTTCCTCCACAGTTATAGCAGGGTACAACTCAATGCACACATGCGTATTTGCAACTTTAAAGTCAGCATCATCATCGTTAGTCTGTAATTCCACTCCCTTTGGGGTACAGTAAATGGTGCAATTAAGTTTACATAAAAGATCCCTTCCTAACAGGCACACGGGACTAGAATCACACACTACGAACTGGTGTCTATCCCTGAAAATTCCGATCTTCACAGGGACTGACTCAGTCAGGGGGTTTGTCATTCTTCTGTTTGCAACTCCTACAACTTGGATGGTCGGTCCTGAAAGGGGTAAGTTGGGGACTACCGCAGACCGCACAGTGGAGCGAGAGGCACCAGTGTCAACCAGAAATGTGGTGGGATGACCATCTACATCTGCCTCTACAAACGGTCCTCTCTGATCTACCTCCAGTACAGCTCCAAGAGTACAGCCCTCCTCCCCATCCACGTACAGTCCTGTCACTGGATCAAATTGGTAACACTCGTCCCCTTCCACTATGAAAGGCATCTGCTTATATACCTTGTTCCCTGTTGAAATCTTCGGTGCCTGGGGTACTGGAGCCCTAGGGGCTGACGTTCCCCCTTTCGTCGTCTGGAATGTGGTCACTGTCACCTTCCGTACCGGAGGGGCTTGTACTTCCTCCTCCTCCTCCTCCTCCTGTACCTGATTGTCAGGGTTATGGGGACACTCGCGTCTCCAATGCCCTACCTCGTGACATTGATGGCACTTGGTCGTCTTTTTCAGGGTCGCTATATCTATCCTAGGTCTCGGACCTTCCTCGTTGTCCCTCTTTTGTCCCCCTGATTTCCTTCCCAGTGTGCCATTAGCGGACTGACCCTGTCCTCCTGCTTGCATCTGTACTAACATCAATTTGTCCTTAAGCTTCTTTGTCTTCGAATCTATCTCGTCACTGCAATACCTCGCATACCTCAAAATCTCATCCAGGGGTTTATTTTGCCAACAGATCAAATGTTGCTGTATTATAAGGCAAATATCAGGCCTTAGTCCTAGAACAAATTTGGATATGAACTGTCCCATATCCTTTGGGTCCATCACATCTAACCCACTGTACTGCTTAAAAATCTGCAGTAACCTCTCGTAATATTCATGCACTGTCTCTTTTGGTTCCTGTCTAGTCCGATCTATTTTCACCCACTCTATGTCCTGTGGTGGTACCTTAGTCTTCAGCCACGTGATCGCCTGCTCATACTTTGCCATCACCCTGGGTGACGGCCCATTCGTGGCCGAATCTCGTTCTGGCTCCGCGGTGGGCCATTCAACACTAACCTTGCACGCTATCCACAAGTCGCTTGGGACCACAATGTCAAACAGTGTGTTCAAATCAATCCACAGCACCTTCAAGATTTTAACGAACCTCTCCACCTGTTTGTACCATTCCACTGGACTCTCCCTCAACTTTGGAAATGTGTTCGTAAAGGCAGCCAGATCTCCCCTACTCCAGGGTACATGTACATAACCTCCATGAGCCACCTCCCGCAAGGGGTATGCCTCTGTATGCATCAACCCTCCTCCCGGAGATGTCTCCAGAACGCTCCTTCTAACGCTCTTTCTCTTTGACCACCTTTCCTCCCATTTCTCCAACGGGTTCCACGTTCGAAATCCCGCAATCAGTTCCCTAATGTGAGTTTTCAATCCGATCATCCTCTTTTCTTCTAGATCTTGATCTGAATACTGTAGCCGGTGGCCACTCTGCAGTGCTTTTGTTTTCGTCAAGTCTACCGTATACTTATTCGCTAGTTCAGAGAGCTTCTCATGAGCTGTCCTAGCCCTCCGTGTAACATCTTTTGCCACAAACAGTAGCTCATCTGGTTCATAGAGTTCGATCCTTTCTAGTGGCAATGTACCTTCCACTATCTCCTCCACTTCTGTTTTTAACCTTAGTACATCTATCCTTCTTGCCTTGATTGCAGCCCTCAATGTACCTTGGCTAGTAGTTTCATTAGAGTCCCTCCCACCACTGTCCTGACACTCTCTTCTGTTTTCTTCAGGTGTGTTAGGGGGAACCCTTCTGTTCTCCCAGCCTTCTCGAATCCACTCCCGTCTACTGTCTCCGAAGGTGTGGTGGGATGCCCCCCTATTCTCCACACTTCCACGTTCCCATTCCTGCCTGCTTTCACCAGGTGCGCAGTGAGACACCATCCTAGTGTCCTGATTTTCTGACCCAAAGACATTCTTCGATCTATCACTCTGAGTGTCCACGATGGTTTCCCAAGTCCTCAAGTCTGGCCTTAATTCTCTCATCGACCTCGGCCTTGGTCCCCTCAGATCCATTGGTCCCCTCCAACCCATCTGCTCTTCTGAGGAGTCTGCCGATGCCACCAAAGGAGTGCTTCTTTCTACAGGCGTTGGCAACTGCCTCCACCCTTCTGTCCCATTACTCCTGTCCTCGCTGGCGCATCTCTCACTCCCCCTTAGCACCGGACTCTCGTCTTGTTTCTGTTCTGGGTTGTACACCGATACTATGGGACCTATGGTAACAGGTACCGTAAGAGCATCTGGCAATTTCTGTGAGTGGACACCCTCTTCTACCCGAACTTTTTGTACAATGAATCTTCCCACTACTCTCCTCACTGGGGAGAGTGGAGGTGCCTTTTCTCCTTTTTCTGGACAAAACGTGTCCCCTGAGGTACTCAAACTACTCACCGTTTGGGTCCCACCATCCCCTTCAGAGACTTCCCAGTTCTTGGCTGATGTTGGCGTGCCCCCCAACTCGGGATTGTATGGGGGTGGTCTCTCTGACAACAGCCTCTCTATTAGGCTATCGTCGGTCTCACTGTCCTCATCCTCTGTATTCTTCCTCTGTGCATCCCCTGTCTTTTCCAGCAACGGGTACAACCTATCCCCTTCAATGGTCTGTACCCTCCATCTCTTGGACAGGGCATCCCATCTCGCATCTTGGACCGCCCTAACTGATCGCTTCACTCTTTCTTGTCTCCTATCTCTGTTCCGTTCATGGGCTGCCCTGATCCATGCATTTAGTGCTTCAAACTGTGTTGGTCTGGGCAAAGGTCGTAACGCAGCCATAATCGCTTTCAACTGATACAGCACCTCTAATCTAAAAGTTCCATATTTAGGAAATGTCAGTTCTTCGTTTCCATCTGTCATCTTACACCAGGTACTAAGCCACAATATGGTGTGTAACCCAACATTCGTTGCCATATAATAAGCTGGAGTATCCTCGGGTGGAGCCTCCTCCCCACCCAGAGGTTCTATCCTATTTTCGCCCTTGAAACATTTCCGCAATATTTTAAAACATTTCATGATGAAAATCCACAACGTTTCCTTGTTTACAGCACTCGTTTGCTTCCTGATGACAATCCACCAATCTCAGCGCGGCTTCACATTAACCGCCCTATCTCAGCGTGGCTCCACGCCAACCGACCAATCCCAGCGCGGCTCTTTCTGACGTCACTCGCCTCCGTTTCGCAGCAGTTCCCCTCCTCTCTCCGTTCTTCTCGCGGTCTTGCATGCGTCCCAATCATACACTGAAAATGATTACTTCCGACCAAGCAACCACTTCCCTGACTGTACGGCCACAGTCTAACTGTAATTGTCACCAGAACTGGCAAATGTCTGTCCGCGAACGACCGGACAATCGCCTCACTGATAGGTTACAAACTCACGGCAACTTCCGACCAGCGTCCGTTACCCACACACTCACACATCCGTTCCCCCTATCTCGGTCCCGTGGGCGATCAATGGTACCTCATGACCCCCTTAACAATGGTCGACAATTACTTTGGGTGTTCGATACACCCGAACCACTTAAACTCCCCTCGAGCTTAAGATTTCTCCGGTTGCGCGCGCTCACAACCTGACTTTCTTTCACACTACAGGCATTCAACTCCGCCAGACAACTCAACACAACAACACAACATAACCGCAATCTAACAACGCATGACCCTTTTCATACTCACTCTCCTTCGACCTGCTGCTTTCTGCCGCACTGTCACTCTCCGTCAGTTTCCGTGGAACGCCGTCCTCCTTCCACGATTCTCTGGACACTCATCCTTGGTTTCTATGGGCCTCGGGGAAATCTCAACCTACTACTGGATTACCCTCACTCTAGAAGGTAAACCATCCTACTCTGCTACCAACTGGAAAGGCGGGATTTCACCTCTAGAGTCTGCTTACCATTCTCCAGAATCCCGTCACAGGTCGACTAGACATTTTTACCTGTCATAGAGTGAATTAGGCAATCCTGTCTATATAATCAACAACAATTTTATAAACCCCAATAACTTCCCCCAAGAACCACTGACCAAACTAAGTTTGAAATGTTTATTACATAACCAAAAATAACTGCAGATACAAACACCTCAGCAAGAGGTTCAAAAGGTAAACAGGCACTAATACAAACATAATCCTACGGAAAAGTCTCAGGCGACTGATAAACAATACGAGGATCAATTCCAGAACCATCAAACTGAACAGAATAGCTATAACCTGAGTTCTGGTACTCATCGGGATAATAGACATAAATCCAGGTTAATCTGTCCCTATACTATACTAAGTGACATCCCTACTCAACAATAGCCAGATCTAACCCAAAGGTGTCAGCTGTGGTGACTTCCCAAAGAAGTTTGCCCACATTCTCTCTTGACTAGAGACTTCTTCCTCACAGCTAAGCTTCTTGACCATCCAACCGCTCTCTCTAGCTCCTCAACCCATCTGCTCTTTTTCCACCCTCGGGGTGCTGTCCCTAATACGAAACCCCAAAATGGGAACGACACGCCTTCAGGTACCCCCTCTCGGAGGTGTCGGTTACACGAAGTTTCCACTATGGCATTCTTCCATCTTTGTCCGTTAAACGTCCTTGGGTCTCAGACTCTCTGTCGCTTCCAGTTGTATCTTCAAATTCCTGGTCTACTCCTCCATGTCTGAGTCTAGCATTTCTAACTCTCATGCACAATGAGCCCTTCTACTCTACTATCGGCTTGAGGGTGCACCTGCAAAGGAATACATTTTTCGGCTCACATTCATTAAACCTTACAAAGTTTTCTAAAACCTCTTTCATAAGCATTTCTACCGTTTATATGTTTAAGCAAACATTTTCATACAGGCCTGCCCCATTTCCATGAACTAGGCCTCTGCTAGAGTTTAGGCCTCACGTTTACATGAGCAATTCTCTGGGTTCACTAGGCCTCCAATCTTAACGACAAATGCATTTTTCTCTATTTTCGACTAATTCTCAAATACATAAAGCATGATTATACGTTTCCTTTAGTCAATCTGAAGGCACATTAGTGAATCAATTAAACACTCTTATCAAAAGTGAAAGATTTCATTTCAAAAGCATCTCTACATTGCAGCAAGTATGAATTTGCACTTTATAACGTTGGTTCTGCTCATTTTCTAATACCAATGTACTTTAGTACATCGTCATACATTGCATCTTTAAAAATCCTCTTTATATGGGGGTGCTGACTACTTGTACATATGCTGCACCCCTACAAATTTCACTGTAATTGGCGCTCTCTCACTATAAATCACACTGGCGCAGTCGCAGTGTTTCCACACATCACGATTGAGCGGGCACTCCCGGCTCCCTCAATCTGCTCCTGCAGCGAATTTACACTGATGCTTTTGAAGGGCCCATGGGCACCTGCGCCACATTAACCTCGCATAATTGGAAATTAGAAAGAAATACCGCTAAAAAAGAGTCTGAGCCAGTGTTTTATAATCTCCTGAAGTACGATGTGCTCATTGCCAGAATTATTATTCCACACTGCTTACCTGGTTACGGTTAAGGGATGTGAGTTTCTTCTCCTGGTGAGCATTTAAAAAAAAAGACCAGTTAATTGCATTTGAAGACTTTGATTGTTAACGTAATTACTGCAAGGGTATGGGGTGTGACAGAAGAAAGCTGCTCCTACTTAACCTGCCAGTCTCCTACACGACTAGACAAACAATGTGCAATATCAGGACAAAAGAGGCTGGCATGATGATCTCTTGTTCTATCCCAGCGTCACCACAGTTGCAATGTTTGATCTTGAAATGCTCACTTTTTGTGCTGCTTTGTCCACTTCTGCAGCTGTACATTTATAATGCAATACGAGTGACTTTTACAGGCAGAAGAACCACATTGATATCGGTGAGTTAGGTTGAGTTATGCCTTTGTTCCTCAGCCTGCATAGATAAAAAGGTCGTTCTTGGGCGAAATATCCAAACAGGTAACAATGATGTTGAGACTTTCTCACTGGTGTGTTTCAAACGTTGCTGGCAACACAGACTTAGTTTAGCTAGGAATACTATTTATTTTTTTGTTTGAATATTTTTATTGACATTTCAACATATGGTAACAATACAGAGCCATATTTGAAGGAGGGTAAAGTTAAGGTTATTTGTGTGACGTGCAGCAATGAACAAGTACAGTAACAGCATTATACATTACAATCTTCTCATTCCTTAACCGTCTTTGCCGAAAAGAAGAAAAACATTACATGTTATGAACAGCTGTCCCTCACTGCGCCCCCCACTGGGATGTGTCATCTATACTTACAGAGCCACTAACCATCAGCCAGAATAGAGATGGCTATGGGTGATCGAGTCAGCGGAGCATATCATGCGTTTGTGGCTCATCGCGTGCAGCGAGTGTGTGTCCAGTGGGATGGCGTAATGGCAAGGCGTCGTTGGGAGCTGTTATGGGTGTGGCACCGTCCACTCTGCTTATAAATATCTCTTATGGATTGCTCATGGGGAGAGAGAGAGTGAAGAGTACAGCAGACATGTTGCTACATCACTGGGATGTGGGTCATGGTCGCGGGACGCAGCTCACAATGCAGCCATTCATCACTCGGTAAGTCATAGTGGGTTCTCATCGCTGTCACGTCAGCTGTGTTAGCTCAGTAGGGAGAATATGGAAAAAAGGGAAGAGGGAGGGGTGGGGTGCGGTCATCGAACTTGGTGGTGTGGTGTAAGTGTTGTGGTGGGAGCGCCTCGATTGTGGTGGGTTTCAGGGAAGTCATCAGGTGTGCCTGTCACTGCTTGTCTAGTCCCGGGAGGGTGTAGGGACGGTCGCGGGAGGTGTGAGGTGCGGGCAAGGCGTGGATGATGGCGTCCCGCCTGTTAGAGTGCGGTGTCATCTGCGAGTACAGCAGCCTCTCCGTCCGGTGGTGCATGTATATCCCGGCCAGGGGCGGCAGGGTCATGGTCTACATCGGCTGCTCCCTCTATTGCATCTCTATCCCTCCTGGGGGAATTGTCAGGTGTGGGATCTCCCAGCGATTGGCATTCTCTATGGAAGGAGCTGAGTGTGTCGTCCCATAAAGCAGCAATTGGGAACTGTCGCAAACCTGCTGTCTCCTCGTTGCGGAGGATGTTGCTCTCTGCTCTTGCCCAGTTGTCTAGGGAGGCGCGCCAGTGTTGCGCTAGGGGTGGGGTTGTACGTTTCCAATGTTTGGTAAGCAGTCTTTTGGCCGTGAGGAGGCCAAGGTCCCAGAAACGGGAGTGGACTTTATTATGGTTGGTCCTCTTGTAGAGGCCCAGTAGGCACGCCTCCCATGTGTGCGGTATCGGCATGGTCGTGCATCGCTCGAGAATCAGCAGTACCGACCGCCAGTAGGTTTGTATCTGTGGGCACTGCCACAGCATGTGTAGCAGGTCCGCTCCATCAAGCGCACATCTCGGGCAGCTAGCCGCGGCTCCTGGGAAATACTGGTTGATTTTGTCTGGCGAGAGGTATGCTCTATGTAGTATGTAAAATTGAATCAGTTTAAAGCGTGCGTTGCGGGGGACGTTTTTGGGGCCTGCTAGCACCATTGCCCATTCCTTGTCCGTCCAGTTCCTCCCCCTGTCGGTCGCCCATTTGTCGCGTAGAGGTTGTAGAGTATGTTGTGTGTGTGACAATAATGCTTGAGTCAGCCAATGTATCACATGCAAGCCATTCCCCATGACGTGCAGGTGTTGTATCAGTTGATGTGTGGGGAGCTCATCAGTGATGTTTCCCCACCGTCGCGTGTATGCCGCCACTATAGAGGCGTGTTGCAGGAACTGTCCCGCTGTGATGCCCGTGTCGTTGACCAGTGTCTCAAAGGGGATCAGGGTTCCGTCGGCATATAAGTCCGCCATGGTGTCTACTCCCGAGCGTGTCCAGTGCTCCAGCGCGGCCTCCGTGACAACGGATGTAGCCTTAGGGGTGCCCAGGAGCGGGAGCGCTGGGGCATACGGTTTGACAGTTCTAGTGAGCCGTAGGCATCTGGTGTAGCATTTCACTGCCACATCGACATGTAGTTGTGGGTGATTCTTCGTGCGCGCCAGCGGGTGGAATAGCGAGTGTATCTGCAGGAGGGACAGCGTGTCCGCGGTCGCGGCTGTGTCCTCCAGGTACCTGCCTGAGAGCCAGGCCGACACCCATTGTAGTTGTGCCGCTAGGTAGTAAAGCTCTAGGTGTGGTACTGCGAGGCCGCCTGCTTCCACTGGTGTGTATAATTTGTTCAGTGCCACTCTAGGCCTTCCAGTGTTCCAGATTAGCTCCCTGATCATTGTCTCTAATTCTTTAAAAGTGCGGGCCGGGACATACACTGGGATGTTGGCGAAGTAATATAGGAGCCTGGGTAGCACAATCATTTTCGTCAACGTCACTCTGCTCAGCACATTGAGTGGGAGAGTCTTCCAAAAGGCTATCTGTGACCTGATAGACGTGATGGCGCGCGTCAGGTTGCCATCCAGGATGTCCGGGAGCGTCCTGTATATGTATATTCCCAGATACTTGAATGTGGTGTCGTGCCATGGCAGTGGTTCGTCATTGATGCTGATTCCGGGGTCCGGGACGTCGGGAGCGAATGAATATGCCCCCGATTTGGCCCAGTTCACCTTGAGGCCCGACATGGTCTCAAAGGTTCGGAAGATGTCCGATAGTTCCGGTGGCAAGCTGGCAAGATCTCTGAAGTACAGGAGCAGGTCGTCAGCGTATAGCGAGACAACGTGCACGCCGTCTGCCAGCGGTATGCCCCAATTCGCACCTCTGCTGCGCAATACCTCAGCAAGGGGTTCTATTGCTAATGAGAAGAGTAGTGGGGACAGCGGGCAGCCTTGTCTGGTGCCTCGTCCGATCTTAATGGCGTCGGATAGTAGCCTACCCGTGCGGACACATACCTCGGGGCTCCTGTACAGCAGTCCGACCAATTCGATGTATTCGTCTCCTAGGTCAAATTTGCGCAACACCGCCAACAGATAGGGCCACTCGACCGAGTCGAACGCCTTTTCGAGGTCTAGAATTAAGCACCCCGATCTCGGCCATCCCTGTACCGCGTATTCCTGTATCCGAAACAGCCTTCTGATGTTTCGGGAGGTGCATCTATCGGGCACAAAGCCGTTCTGGTCGCTATGCACCAGGGAGGGCACCAGTGGTGCCAGCCGTCTGGCCAGGGCCGACGCTAGGATCTTGTAGTCCGTGTTCAGGAGCGCTAGGGGTCTGTACGATCCAAGGAGTGTGGCACCTCGTCCCGGCTTGAGAAGAGACACCAGCGTCGCCTCATTCATTGACTGGGGTAAGGCCAAGTCATCCAGTGCCGCCGAGTACACCCTGAGGAGCTCTGGTATCAGTATATCGGAGCATGCTTTATAATATTCGGCCGGTATCCCATCCGGTCCGGGGGCTTTGCCATTCGAGAGGGCAAAGATGGCGTCGCGTAGCTCATCCGCCTCCAATGGTGACCCAAGGTCGTCTCGCTGGTCCGCCGTAAGGGTGGGCAACGTAACCTCGTCAAGGTAAGCGGCGATGTCCGGGTGTGGGGTCTGTAGGCATGACCCGTACAGCGCTCGGTAGTGCGCTATAAAGGCTTTGTGGATTTTCGCTTGGGTGTATACCACAGGACCGACAGGTGGCCGTATTGCCGTCACGGGTGACGTTCGCTCCTCACGCTGTATCAGCCAAGCCAACAGCTTACCGGGCTTATCGCCAGTGTGATGCGTGCGGGCTGAATGTGCCGCGTAATTAACATGTTTCAGTTTATCTATTAGTCTGTCATGTTCCGCTCGAGCTTCTAACAATCTAGCGTCTTTGCCGTCGGTCGCTTCCTGTTCCGCCTGTATTAGGTCTGTCTCTAGGCGCCTCAGATCCGTGTCTAACTGACGTCGTGAGTGAGCATGCGTGCCCAGACATTGCCCCCTGAGGACTACATTGAACGCGTCCCATTCAATCTGTGGGGTCGATGCCGTGCCAGAGTTATCCTCAAAATATTGTGTTGTTTGTGCGCTTATGGAGTTTCGAAATTGGCCATCCAGTAGCAGGTCAGGCTGTAGCCGCCAAGTAGGTATCGGGGGCCGGGGGTGTTCCCATGCCAAATTCAGGATGTGAGGGTTTTGGTCAGAGTGTGTGCGACCCATATAACAGGTGTCCGTGACATGTGGCAGGACCTCACTGGTGACCATGTACTTATCTAGGCGCACGTGTAGAGTATGCGCCCCAGAATAGTACGAGTAGGCCCTGGTGTGTGGATTACGGCTGCGCCACGCATCCTGCAAGTCCCATTGCGTGGACCACGCCTGAAGAGTGCTCCCAGCAGTCTGTGCCTGTGAGTTGGGCAGTGGGGGATGGGATCGATCCAGGGCCAAATCTAATGTGCTGTTGTAGTCCCCTCCCAGCACCCACGGGACACCATGCCAGGGAGCCAACGTGTTAGATAACTGTGCAAGGAAAGCCACTAGGCCCGTGTTAGGCGCGTACACCGAGGCCAGCACTAGCGGATTCCCGTCTAACCTGCCATGGACCACAACGTACCTCCCCCCGGGGTCCACATGTGTATCCAGCGTCGTCCATGGAGTGCCTGGTCTGACCCACACTAGTGTCCTTTTGGCATAAGATGAGTAGCGTGTGGCATATAGTTGCCCCCGCCATCGGCGGCGTAAAGTGCAGGTTTCTGAGTCGCTGAGGTGTGTTTCTTGTAGGAGAGCAATTTGTATGTGGTGGCGTTTGAGATACGAGTAGATCTGGTAGCGTCGTGATGGTGTGTGCATACCCCTGACATTCCACGTACATACCTTAATGTCCGACATTACTGTTACTTAACGATTCCCCTCCTCCCGCTCTCCCACCATCCCTCCCCGGGTCCCAAGTTTTCATCGAGCAATTGTTCCCATCATTACACTTCGATAGCGCGTCTATGACCATACACCACATCAACAGAGTGGGGGGGAGGGAAAAACATGACTATTGAAACAATGAGCCATTGAACATGATGAACGTATAGAATACCAAAAGGTCGGGTGCGAAACGTGCTCCCGTCCATACTCTCGAGGAGAGCAACAAAGTCTAATTCGGGGGGGGGCAGGCGTGCAAAGTGCACCGTGACCGTGGTATCAATTTAACAAAGTTATTGCATGGAGGCCCTCCCCCTTCCCGGGAAGTATGCGCCATTCGAAACCAACCTTGCATACAGAGGTCCCCATACACACATGCATCAATTCACTGTACTTTACGTGTCCCAGTTTGGCGGCTGCCAGGGGTGTCTTCTCCGGGTGTGTGTGCCGGCCAGATGTAGGCAACTGGGACGTGTCCGAGGCCCGTGTCCACTGGGTAGGCCTCAGGTATGCACCCACTCCACGGATTGTGTGTAGTGCCAAGGCCGCCATCTGCCGCCGGGAGTGCCCCCCGGGTTCACTGGGTTGAGTCCTTGTCCGACCACTCCTCCGCGCCTGCCGAGGTGCTCCACGGCGCGTGTCCCAGAGAAGTCAGGCATCGTGGTGCAGTTAACTTACATATTCCGCCATCTGTGGCGTGACATCTGGTCTGTCCTCCGATGCTTGTGAATCCGGTATACCATAGATGGCTTCATCGTCGCTGGGAGGGTCCTGTTGACTGCCGCCTGCCATCTCGCTCTGTGCAGGGGAACAGCTGAGCTCCATCACCAGACGGAGGGCATCTTGTTTCTCCTGCTGTTTGGTGTCCTCTGGGGGGGGTGTCCCTGTCGCTCCTCGCATACCGGACTGTGATTTTTGGCATGGTCTGCTTCTCCTGCGGGCGCTGTCGCCTAGGCATGGGACCTGTGGCAGGCCTGGGGTCCGTATCTGTGCCGCTGTCTAGCCATGTCTCCACTTCAGTTGGGTCAGTGAAGAAGTGGGTTCGCTCTCCAGCTATTACTCTCAATTTTGCGGGAAACAGCAGAGAGTATTGCAGACCTAGCTGTCTCAGGCGTTTTTTCACTGCCAGGAAGTCATGTCGCTGCCTCTGCACTTGCACAGTGTAGTCTGGGAAGAACATCACCGACGCATTCTCGATCCGGATCTCCTGGAGTTTGCGCGTTTCACGCAGGATGGAGTCTCTGTCTCTATAGTTCAGTATGCGGAGCAGCATGGGCCTCGGGTTGGAGCCTGAAGAAAGTGGCTTAGTGGGGACACGGTTGGCACGTTCCACCACAAAATGCGGCGAGAGTGACCCCTCCGGCAGTAGGCCCTTCAACCATTGCTCCATGCGCTCCTCAGGGTTCCTTCCTTCCCATTTCTCCGGGACTCCGACCAGTCGCACGTTGTTCCTTCGTGCCCTACCTTCCGCATCTTCAGCCCTATCTTCCAGAAACTCCACCCTATTCAGTAGGTCTTGGATGTGTTTATTCGATTGGCTGGTCTGGGGTCGAAGTTCCTTCACATCGCTTTCCAGGGACGCGGTGCGGTCCGCCAATTTTTTATGATCCACTCTCAAGTGCGTCAAGTCAATGACCACGCCATCTATTTTGGTGGCTAGTGAGGTACGGGTAAGCTAGATGGATTCTTCCAGCCGCTCCATGGCCGCCAGCATGGTGTCCAGTTTCGCTGCCGTTTGGTCTGGGTCAGTGCTCTTCCCAGATTTATCCATCTTGCTCTTTGAGTTTGCGCCGCCGGTTCGGGTTCGGGTTCTGGGTCCGTTAGACATCTGTGCCGGGGCGCAGACACGGCCACAGTAGCGAGGCCTGTCGCCGATGTGCGATTCAGAGAGCGGATCTGTAGCGCGGCGGGGGGTCGGGTTTGTCCCGCAGTGTTTGTGTCCACTTGGTGGGCAGTCGCTCGACCCCGCGGCGCGGCGCCCACAAGCCGCGGCGCCCAGCGCTAGTCAGGTTACCGCTACCCCGAGCGCGGGCAGCACAGCATCCGAGTCCGTCCCTCAGAGGTATTGTGGGTATGTCGACTGTTCTCTCAGGCCTTCGCACGCCTCGTGGTGCGTAACTGGTGATGGGGGGGCGCCGCGAGCTGCCCGTCCGCCCTCCCGCCGCGTCTGACCTTCTCCTTGTCGTGGGTGCCTACGCTCCCTCGTCGTGCTCTGGCAGCGGGTGTGCGCTCTGTCCCCCTGGGCGGCCACCAGCTCTCGCACCCAGGTCGCGTCCCCGGTCCCGGCCACCTCCGTCGCCCAGGCTTCCGCTGCTCACCACTGTTGGTTGTGTGGCCTGTCCGTGTTCTCCGTGTGCTGGGGTCGGCTTCGGGACGCCGTGGTGACTGGCCGTCTATCGTCGGGCGTGGCGGGTCGTCTCTGCACCCCAGGCCTCCGGGTCCCAGCTCCCCGATCAGTGCCCCGCGACCGCCCGTCGCCACTAGCAGTGCAGGTGTTGGGGTCGGCAGTACGTGCGAGTCTGTATCTCGTGTTGGCCAGTGAGAGGCTTGGGGTTCCTTATCTGGTCGTGTTGGCGCTTTTCGTGGGCCCTGCTGGTAGGCGGCGCTCCCGGGCCTGTCGGACTTGGTGAAGCCCCGGGCTTTCCTGCGCGCACGCCGGGTGTGGAGGCGGCGTGCGCGGCCGCGGCCCTGCAAAACTCCCGGTGCGGGTCTGGTGCGCCGATTGCTCCCAAAATCGGTGGGGCTCTTGATTACGGTCCCTCACTGCAGCGCCGGTGGGTAGGATAACTGCGCCGGGAAGGGGAGCTCGGCACGGAGCTCTACCCGAAGGCGTCCATGTCGTTCGCGTGCGTAGCCACGCCCCCAGCTAGGAATACTATTTATGTGGTTGAGTTCAGTGTTAAGAATTAATGTCAGTGTACAAAACTCTGTTCAGAAGCCCGAGGCAGGCACTGGTAGGCCGAATACCAAGGTTTCGTTGTCTGAAATTCACCTCATGTCTCTTTAATCCACTGTCCTTTTTACATCAATCGTGTAGGTTTCTGTTTTATCCCTTTGTGACAATTGTTTTGTCCTTCTCTTTCTCCTATCCCCTTTGTGTGCTTTTCCCTCTCATGTTCTCCGTAAATGTTGACGATGAAAAATATGTGGGGTTGGTCAAAAATGAGTCCTGAGATGGATGGATGTCATGGAGGAGGACAGACATTACAAATGTGTTCATTTAAATGTGTTAAGTGGCCCCTGAACAGTGTGGTGCCGAACGTCATGCTGCACCTACTAGAGACTAGAGTCCCATATCATAGTCCTGAGGCAAATGGCCTGCGGGAACTACCCCCCACCCAAGCCCAGCCTCACCACTCACAAGCCTCCAGCCGCGGCCGGTAGTGGGAGTACAGGCTGGGCGGTGACGTGGGGAGGGGCAGGGTGGGGGATAGTAATGTATGGATTACGGACTTTAAAAGGTAAGTAACCATAAAAATAAATAAAACGAATTTCGTTGCACACACTGCATCGCATTTGGTGATGCACACACTGCATCGCATTTGGTGATGCAGTGTGTGCAATGAAATTCGTTTTATTTATTTTTATGGTTACTTACCCTTTAAAGTCCGTAATCCATACATTACTACCCCCCACCCTGCCCCTCCCCCTCCCCCTCCCCCTCCCCCTCCCCACGTCACCGCCCGGCCGGTACTCCCACTACCGGCCGCGGCTGCCATTGCAGTTATCAGCATGTCAAAGTGTAGCTAGCTGGAACACTGAACATGGCGAGACTGTCGCCTTTCGTCAGAGCTGCTGACTTGGGAGCTGGGCAAGCAGGTTTGAGTCTCCAATCCTGTGATTCTGGCCAAATCACTTAACCTCCCCGTGCCTGTAAACATGAATGTGTCCTTGTGTAATGTAACTGGTGCTCATGTAAAGTGCTCCAAGTCCTTCCAGCCAACTTTGCACTATTTAAAACAATCTATGCAGGGTGGGGAAGGGACATGCAGTGATGGAATTGAGGTGGTAGTAGGGACTAGCAAACAAAGAACAGTATACGAATGCTGGAAAGTAAAATAATAAAACAATTGCACGTACCAACAAGTTAAAATTGTTTCCCTATACTTAATAAACAGTTTGTGTTCTTGAACAAATGCCCATTGCTGTTGGCAGTGTATCGAAGTGTAGCTAGCTGGAACACTGAACATGAACAGGCTGTGTCCTTATAGCCAGAACTGCTGACTTTGGACCTGGAGAACTAGGTTCAAATCTCAGCGCCGGCGCAACATCCTGTGATTCATGGCAAATCACTTACAGCCTGATTCATGAAGCGAAATAGCGCCCGCAATGGCTGCGAAAATGCAATTGCGGGTGCAAAACACGGAATCGGCATTCATGTACAAAATAGCGAATTCGCAAAAACAGAATAGCGATTTAAATAGCGATTACGCTATAATAGTCGCAGATTCCCGGTAGTCGCGCATTTGCGATACGGAAATAGCGACCAACCACGGAATCTGCGAAATGAATAGCGAAACGCAATATATTCTCAATCGGCATTCATGAAAAATATACAATAGCGGAAAACCCCAAAATCGCAATTTAGCGCGGCGCAAATTAAGGACAACTCAAAGCAGGTGGTAACCATAAAAGCCATGATTAACAAAAATTTGAAAAACAGTTGGCCAATCACCAACAGGTCCAGGCCTGACCAATCACACATAAGGACATTCAGCAGCAGCAGTAGGCGTTCCACAATGCCAGGAATGTACATGGTGGTGAGGCGGCGAAGGCTACAGCGAGCAGCACGGAGGAGACGCATGAGGCAGGAAAGGATTTACCGGCAGCGGGTCACCTTGCTGGGCCAAACCAGAGAACAGATATATGCCAAATACAGGCTGAATGGGGAAATGATCACCTGGCTGATACATGAACTTGACCCCCTCATGCAGCACCCAACAAGGCGGAACAATTCGGTGCCTACACATGTGCAGGTATTGTGCAGCCTGCACCTCCTGGCCTCCGGCAGTTTCCAGGGCATAGTAGCGGCTGCTGGGGGGATATCCCAGCCCACCATGTCACGCTGCCTCCACACTTTCGTTGACGCCATGCTCACCCAGCTCCACCGCCACATCACATTTCCCACGAGCCAACAGGAATTGGACCTGACAAAACTTCAATTTTACAATGTAGCCCATTTTCCCCATGTCCTCGGCTGCATAGACTGTACCCACGTCGCCATCTGCCCACCAGATGCCACGGAGTATATGTACAGACAAATGGCTACAAGAGGTTAAGAAAATGTATATTGCTTTATTCTCAGATTATATATTAAAAAAATGCATAACATATAGTACAATCGACAATGGACATGAATTAAAATTTACTCTCACATAAGTAAAGGTTGAACAAATTTATACATTAGTGGCAAAGAAATATATATACACGAATTCTTGGATTAAAAGGGAAAACATAGAAAAGTGGCCGATAGGATCTCTACGCGCGTTTCGGCGAACCAGCGCCTTCTTCTGGAGTAGCCACACAAAGCTCTAGAACAAAATATTTTTTAAAAACAGAACAACATTGCATTAATAATACATCTTTAAAACTGTATGTATAAAAACATGTAGCAATCTACATCTTAACACTGTAGCCAACAAGTCTTGTATCTAGATAATCTAATATATATCTTTTCATTTCCTAGTGTGAGTCATGAGTCCAATCAGACACAGGTCTTTATTTTAAGCACAATTGAAATGGATCAGTACATGGGTACAAAGATATTCATGGGATATAGTGCTTTCCTAATACTAGTTATTTCAAAAAGAGCTTAAAGCCAGAGGCTCAAATGGATATACATGGTATATAAACATATCAACTTTATTATCTTTGGACACATAGATTTAATGATTATTGGTGTTCCTATTCTATTTTTAACATCGCTCGTATAATTCAGATGTATAGCTCACTCTTTCAAGCGATGTTATGTACTAGATATTATATAAGGTGATCATAAAAAGTTGGTACTCACAAGTAGTTTTCAAGTTTTACATCACTGATTATTGAGACGTATAGCCAATGTTTTTTTTGGAAATTTTCAACCAATAGGTCTTTTTCTTGATGCTATTGTTAAAAAAAGGGGGGAGGACAAAGATAGCATTCTTTTTTAGTTTATTTTGTCCCTATCATTCAATTGGATGTATTCGAAAATTAAGAATAAAATTACCTTATTTCGGATATCAAAAGTTAAGTCCCGCCTGCCAGATATGTGTTAAAGATGTATTTCTAGTATCTGGTTTGTTTCAAATATCAAGTTAGTTAAAAGATCTCCCTGCCTATTGATTGTGAAACAAAAGGGGAGAATTTGAAAAAATTAGAGAGATAAGCCTGACTATATTTTTTAATCATAATCCTGTTACGTTAAAAATAAAAACTGAGGTTTCCCATCTTACCCGAGGTAATACGGCAGAGCTCCTTAAAATTGTAGATATATTTGTGTTTGAGATGAAATTCTTCCTGTCAAGATAGATCATTGTCCACTATAAATATTAAAGTTGTCTATTAGATTACCTATAACGCATTCTATTATTCTAATGTTTAAGTAGCTTACCTTATAAAGAGAATTCTTCCTGTATATTCTGGATTTTGATACACATCTTGGATAATGGGTGTTTTTTTGGTTAAAAGATCTCCCTGCCTAAAACGGGGGAATGATTAAAAAAAGATATATCAAGATCCTAGCCTATTGCTATTTTACAACATTAGTATATCAAACTGATTGCAAGGTCTTACCCGAATAATACGGCAAGGCTCTTTGCAGTATAACAGGTAGTATTCTCGCTTGCATGGATTTATAAAGACATCTAAGGTCTCAAGTGGTTTTTTGGAACAAAGATCTCCCTGCCTAAAACGGGAAGTGATTAAAAGGAGGAATGTCAATTTTATGCCTTTTCGAAAATATATCATTATTTGGCATATAGATCAAAAGTCTTACCCGAATAGATCGGCAAGGCTCTTTGAAGGTAGAAAAAATGGGGGGGACGCCCTTTCTATAAAACAAAGTAACATATAATCCAATTCTAAAGGATGGGATAATTTATTAAGTGACACTTTATCTAGAATTATAATTCATTATAATTCTAGATAAAGTGTCACTTAATAAATTATCCCATCCTTTAGAATTTGAAAGATAATTCTAAAATACATTGCAGGTAAAACGCAACCTTTAAATATACAAGGTTTAAGAGAAATCTCAAAACCAACTGCCCCTTGTTGAATGGGTCTTCTATGTCCATCAAACGGATAGTCTGACTTTCATTATAATTCTAGATAAAGTGTCATTTAATAAATTATCCCATCCTTTAGAATTGGAAAGATAATTCTAAAATACATTGCAGGTAAAACGCAACCTTTAAATATACAAGGTTTAAGAGAAATCTCAAAACCAACTGCCCTTTGTTGAATGGGTCTTCTATGTCCATCAAACAGATAGTCCTACGACTGTTTCTCACAAAAAGATGGCCAGCACAGGTGAGCCGACTTTAAACCAATCAGAATCGCCCTTATATATCGAGTGGAATCCCATCAGTTTCACCGATCTATCCTAGACGTCATCCGTCACGGCTGAACACCCAGGACTCCCGCCGCCAGATTCACTGCTGCCCTGCTGCTAATCAAAGGTAAAGAATGCCACCACCGGGAATGCTTTTGAGGATTCTTCCCTCTACATAACTTTTAGTTTAAACTAAACTCTCAACTTAAAAATAACTAACTCGCACTTATATGTTACTTTGTTTTATAGAAAGGGCGTCCCCCCCATTTTTTCTACCTTCAAAGAGCCTTGCCGATCTATTCGGGTAAGACTTTTGATCTATATGCCAAATAATGATATATTTTCGAAAAGGCATAAAATTGACATTCCTCCTTTTAATCACTTCCCGTTTTAGGCAGGGAGATCTTTGTTCCAAAAAACCACTTGAGACCTTAGATGTCTTTATAAATCCATGCAAGCGAGAATACTACCTGTTATACTGCAAAGAGCCTTGCCGTATTATTCGGGTAAGACCTTGCAATCAGTTTGATATACTAATGTTGTAAAATAGCAATAGGCTAGGATCTTGATATATCTTTTTTTAATCATTCCCCCGTTTTAGGCAGGGAGATCTTTTAACCAAAAAAACACCCATTATCCAAGATGTGTATCAAAATCCAGAATATACAGGAAGAATTCTCTTTATAAGGTAAGCTACTTAAACATTAGAATAATAGAATGCGTTATAGGTAATCTAATAGACAACTTTAATATTTATAGTGGACAATGATCTATCTTGACAGGAAGAATTTCATCTCAAACACAAATATATCTACAATTTTAAGGAGCTCTGCCGTATTACCTCGGGTAAGATGGGAAACCTCAGTTTTTATTTTTAACGTAACAGGATTATGATTAAAAAATATAGTCAGGCTTATCTCTCTAATTTTTTCAAATTCTCCCCTTTTGTTTCACAATCAATAGGCAGGGAGATCTTTTAACTAACTTGATATTTGAAACAAACCAGATACTAGAAATACATCTTTAACACATATCTGGCAGGCGGGACTTAACTTTTGATATCCGAAATAAGGTAATTTTATTCTTAATTTTCGAATACATCCAATTGAATGATAGGGACAAAATAAACTAAAAAAGAATGCTATCTTTGTCCTCCCCCCTTTTTTTAACAATAGCATCAAGAAAAAGACCTATTGGTTGAAAATTTCCAAAAAAAACATTGGCTATACGTCTCAATAATCAGTGATGTAAAACTTGAAAACTACTTGTGAGTACCAACTTTTTATGATCACCTTATATAATATCTAGTACATAACATCGCTTGAAAGAGTGAGCTATACATCTGAATTATACGAGCGATGTTAAAAATAGAATAGGAACACCAATAATCATTAAATCTATGTGTCCAAAGATAATAAAGTTGATATGTTTATATACCATGTATATCCATTTGAGCCTCTGGCTTTAAGCTCTTTTTGAAATAACTAGTATTAGGAAAGCACTATATCCCATGAATATCTTTGTACCCATGTACTGATCCATTTCAATTGTGCTTAAAATAAAGACCTGTGTCTGATTGGACTCATGACTCACACTAGGAAATGAAAAGATATATATTAGATTATCTAGATACAAGACTTGTTGGCTACAGTGTTAAGATGTAGATTGCTACATGTTTTTATACATACAGTTTTAAAGATGTATTATTAATGCAATGTTGTTCTGTTTTTAAAAAATATTTTGTTCTAGAGCTTTGTGTGGCTACTCCAGAAGAAGGCGCTGGTTCGCCGAAACGCGCGTAGAGATCCTATCGGCCACTTTTCTATGTTTTCCCTTTTAATCCAAGAATTCGTGTATATATATTTCTTTGCCACTAATGTATAAATTTGTTCAACCTTTACTTATGTGAGAGTAAATTTTAATTCATGTCCATTGTCGATTGTACTATATGTTATGCATTTTTTTAATATATAATCTGAGAATAAAGCAATATACATTTTCTTAACCTCTTGTAGCCATTTGTCTGTGATTATATTCTATAGGTTGCCTAGGTTGTTTTTTGTCAATTGGTTCTTTTTCCCTGGCCTAGGAACTTTGCTGTATCCGAATCCTCAGGGGGTCCTTGTTAAATATTCAAGACGGAGTATATGTACCGCAACAGGAAGTCCTACCACTCCCTCAACATACAGATGGTCTGCAATGCCAAGACCATCATCACTAATTTACAACAAGGGGTGGTGATGGACAGAGTCTCTGAATTAAGCATCATCACTGACATTGTCGCCCAGTACCCAGGGAGTACCCATGACTCCTTTATCTTCAGGCACAGCGGACTCCACACACGACTGCTCAGGGGAGAGTTTGGGGAAGGACACCTACTTGGTAAGTACACTTTGTCGACAATGTCACATTGCAATGAAGGCACTGCGCTGCACAGGCAATCAACATCTGCTCCTCTCATTCAGGTGACAGTGGCTACGCCCTACGGGAATACCTTCTGACCCCTTACCTCAACCCTGCCACACCTCAGCAACGGCGCTACAATGTTGCGCACATCCGGACAAGGAACTGTATAGAAAGGACATTTGGCCTGCTCAAGAGCAGGTTCCGTATACTGCACAAGACAGGTGGGGCCATGTATTACAGTCCTGCTGCCTGCTGCCGCATTGTGGCTGTCTGTGCAATGCTTCATAACATTGCAACCAAGCGCCGGATACCTGTTGAGATCTCAGGCAGTGAATCAGAAGGGGACGACCGGCCACCAGCACATGCGCACCATGCACGCGGGGAGAACCCAGCTGAAGGCCACAGACGTCGCAACCACATCACAGCGAACAATTTCTAGCCCACCCTCTACCACCACCCCACATATCACAATTGCATGCAAAATGTAATGATCACACAAGGCTAATGTGTGCAGCAAAATAAATATATTTGTTTCATTCACAAGAAAAAGGTAATCTGTACAACTATTTACAACCAACAGTATTCCTTCATACTGCATTGTGCAAGTCCATGGCAGGCTTATAGTCAGCCTGTGCCTGTGTATATTGGGCAGAGTCAAGTGCGCCTCCTGCGCGTGATGACCAGCCGCCTCTGAGGCTCATCCTCCTCCGGGGCACCTGTACCAGGCGTTGCCCTGGTGCTGCGCCTAAGTGGCGGGACCAGTGTTGCAGATTGGCTGCTGACGCTTGAAGCCCCCTCACTGCCATCGTCACCCCCTACAGTGGCAGGTACAGCTGGAGGGTGTAGTGCCATCACCGCGGTGGTTAGGTGCTCCAGGACCCTGGTGATGTCCTCACAGCACTGAACTAGTTGGTGCTGCTGTGTGAGGGAGCGGCGTGACAACTGGGAGGTGGCATTTGCAGCCACATAATTAGACCGGCTGTAGGAGGCCAGCCGGCCCATGAGTTGGTGGTGGCGCCGGCTTGCTGCCCTGCGCTGCTTGCTCATTGCCGCAGTGTTTGCCTCCATGGCTGCAGTCATGCGGCCCATGGCCGCCGTCATGAGGTCCACGCGGTCTCCCACTCCCGCCACATTGCGCCCAATTTTGTGCAGCTGGAGCTGTATGGCACCTTGCTGCTGTGACTGGCGCTGGTGGATCCTGAGCATGCGCCTCTCTACGCTCATACAGGCATGGAGATGTCCATTGCCCCTCCTGCTGATTGGCCGCTGTGTTGCCGCTGTCGCGGGCCCAGATCTCGTAGCACCAGCTGCAGGTGGTGTTGCAGCAGGCGTTGCTGGTGCGGCAGGGACTGGGGGCACATTAGTGGGGTGCCTGGCTCTGGCTGCGGGTGGGACGGCAGATCCAGATGCAGCAACGGTGGGGGGCCTGGCCTTGGCTGCGGGTGGGATGGCAGATGCAGGGGCCACAACGGTGGGGGGGCCTGGCTGCTGGTGTTGTTGCAGCGGCAGGGGCTGGTGCCTGGGTTTCTGGTTGTGAATCCTCCTCCTGGGCCTCCTCATCTATCTGCAGCCTCTCGCTGTCACTGCTTTCTGCGCCACCTGTGAGGGTAAGTGGATACTCATTAGTTGCATGTGACTGGCAGACGTGCTGATGTTACATGCATGCTGGGTGACATTCCCTGGATGGCTGTGGATTTGCGTACTTTGGGACCTGTCTGGCTGCATTGGGGTACTACTACATTGTGGACATACTACATCTCCCACAATGCTTCAGGGCATTCCCTGATGCGCAACAAAGGCATGACTAAGGGCCAATAAGTGAGCCTATTTGGTCAGGGACGGTCATAGGGGACAGGGTCGCAGTCGCATGCCACTTACCTTGGGTGTCTTGGGTGGGGCGGGAGGAGTCCAGAGGGGTGACGCCAACGCACGCCTCCCTCTCAAGGGTGTTCTCGACCTGGTCCTCCAAGGGTGTGTTGGGTGGGACTGTCGGTCCGCCACCTCCAGTGCCCGATGCCTCTCCAAGGCGCTCCGCCACCCTCTCCTTGGCACGACCTCGGAGGTCATACCAGCGCTTCTTAAGCTCCTCCAATGACCTATCGGCCACACCCACCGAGTTCACGCTGGAGGCTATTCCCAGCCAGATCCTCCGCTTGTCTTGCTCTGGGACCTTTCTGGAGTTGATCCCGAAGAGCCTGTCATGGTTGGCCACCACCCCTTCAATTAGGTTCTCGAGCTCCTGCTCTGAGAACTTCAGCTTTCGCTTTCGTCCTGCGCTGTTGCTGGGGCCAGGGACAGGTTCCTCAGACATGGCAGCAGATATGTCGCTATTACAGGCGGTTGTGAAGTCGCTATCGCTGGTTTAGCGTCTGCTTTCCGACTTGCTCCCTCGGAAGTTTGCCTCACTGTGGTGTTTGGGGGTGGGAACTGCCTGCTTCGTGGTTGTGATGTCATCACTGTGCTCGGAAAGCGACTTCCCGTTTTCCCGAACGCACCGGATTGCGAGTCGCAATCCCGACGCAGGTAGCCGGGAATAGCGATTTTTCTGCGTTTTTAGTTGGTCGCTAACGGATTTAGCGCCCGCGTGCGAGTCGCTATTTTTTCCCCGAAAAGTACATGAATGCCGCTTTGCGTTTCCTCAATAGCGAGTCGCTATTAATCGCTATTAGGGACACGCAAAACGGCCCGTACATGAATCAGGCTGATAATTTCCAAACTGGTACCTGTAAAAAGTTGTGTCCATGTGTAATGGTAATGTAACTGGCGTCCATGTAAAGCGCTCCAAGTTCTTCCAGTCAACTTTGCGTTATATATAATGAGCTATGTTGGAGGTAGGAGGGAGACAACCAGCGACGGGTTGGGGAGGGACAGGCCAGCAAAGACCAAGGAAGAGGCATGCAGCAAAGGAAATGAGGTGATGGAAGGGACAGGCAAAGCAATGAACAGATTGCAGATGGTGGAAAGTAACAAAATAAATAAAGTATGTTACAAGTATGCAGCCTGGGGAATGGCACTGGAGGCCAGAAGCAGTTCTTGATCCAAGCTCCGCAACAAGGACGAAGACGTGAAGCCGAGCAGGAAGCTGGAGGCATGAGGAGGCACTGACCAACAGGAAGAAAGGAAACAAGAGTGATGTGGGAACCAAGTAAAGGTAAGTTATGGACGGGCTCTCAGCACCTTTTAAGGTTTAATTTTTCCCTTCAAGAGATTTCACAAGCATGGCACAAGTTCCATGTAGGCGAAACCTAAAAAGGGAAAAATTAAGCAAAATAAAGTGCTTCCCACTCGCCATTTGCAACATGGTGTATGCAAAAATTAAAGCACCTCACAAAGCTCAATTAAGTAACTCTTCCTAATTAAATTAAGGGCGTCCACCAATAAAAACACAAGCTTTAACAACATAAGCAGACCCAGCATCCTTGCCCTTCTTGGTTGATTAATTTAATCCTTACCACTCACCTCGTCTAATCGCTTTACAACCTAAAAATAAATAAGAGATTAAATTAATATTCTACGTTCTCCAATTGCACCAACATTCTAGCCAAAATGAACAAGAAAATATGAAAGACAGGAATATCAACTACGGCCACATTTTGGTGGAACTTTGGAACTGTTGGCAGGAGTTACTCCATTTAATTTATTTGAAGGGTGATATTTTATTTTCCCACATTCACTTAATAAGCAACTAAATTGTAATTCTCTCAGATTATGAAAATATTGAAGCTGGTAAGGCAGGACCACCAATATGTTTCTCGCTAAAAATGTAAAAACCCCATGTCATCAGGTACTAACAGAAAAGTCTTGGAGCTCAGTAGTGCTGAAATAGGACGTCCTGGTGATGTTGAAGATATAGGGTTAAAAAAATACAGCCACTGTATAATTTGATGAAAAAGGATGAATGCATACATTTTTAAGTGCAGGTAGAACTGGAAAAAGAAAAGTCATGATTTCAGAGGTATGAGGAATCACAATAACAATTGTATTTTTGAGATGAGCACAAGCAGAGGTTAATACTTATGAATCAATGAATCAAAAATCTAGTTAACGAAACGTTTTAAAGTATGTCTATGAAAGTGTGGACTATTTACATTCATTTAATGTATTATTATTGTACTGCACAAATCGTAAAAAAGCCACTTCCCCGCTTGGGGCAGGCATGTATTTGAACACAAGATTCAATAATGGAGAGTAAGCAAGTCCAAAAAACTGTTTTGAAGAAACTGCTCAGAACTGTGCTGGAGTTGCAGCTAGGTGAAGGACATTAGCTCCCTTCTTGTGGGAGTCGAAGGGGAGACAAGCTGAAAAATGTAGGAGGAACCTGATTGAAGATTCTGAGGTTCAAACGATCTTAAAGTATGAAGTAGTCATAACCACAAAGGTGAGGAAGTCTGGCCCATTTCTTTGAGATTGACAGATTGATCAGTTTCCATTATAAAAATGGAAAAGCGCTCTTTTGGGAAAATCTAGGTATGTTATTCTCTACAGCAAAAAATAATCCACCCTCGCAGGCGAGGGATAAGGGTGTCACCTGCCAAATCCGTCTAGCTACACACACAATCAAACCAACTCACATACGGCAATGACACAATAAATATATACAACCAAATGTAAAAGGAGAAAGGCAGAGACCAAAAAATAAATAGTGGAGTGGGCAATAGTGAATTCAAAGTTAAATGGACGGATGTATGACGTTACAATGCATGCTTTTACCACGCATGCCGTTACAACGCGGTTTTTACAACGCATACCATTACAACGCATAGCGCTTTGGGGTGCTGGATAGTGAATAGTTTAATTTACTCTTCCAACTCCAGTCCCCGTGGACACTAGGGAAGGTGTTGGATAGTAAATTAAATCTACTCCCTATCCTAGAGCGCCCCCAGCGCAATGCGTTGTAATGGTTTTCATTGTAAAACCTGCGTTGTAATAGCACTGCGTGGTAAAAGTTGCGTGGTAAAGGATGTTTCCCAAATGGACACAGTTCATAGGGTAAGTCATGCCCAAGGGTGCCCGAAGCACACTATGTGCCCAAGAAAAAGGACAAGTGGCAGCCACAAAACATCCCTAACTTACTGCAAATCAGGAAACGAGCTCCGGGTACAGCGAGATGCGCATATAGCTGATAAAGCTATCCAGACAAGAAAGGGGGCCGGTGGCTCAAGTAAGTAATAGAAAGGCTTCATCCAGGTGGAATCACAGAAAAACGTGTTCAAAAGGCTAGATGATAAGAAAGGGGAAACGGGGAATAGAAGTAAGTACCCACAAAGAAACATAGCTCCACATAACATTAAAATACTTCCGGCCATTGCGGCTCACATTTTACCTGGAAGATGGAGAACTCAAAGTCCAAAGTCGAGGCGAGCACGGCAGCTTCCCGTTCGGCTCAAGATGTGAGACCCCAGTTCTGAATCAAGCGAGAGGCCTCAGGTCAAAACATGTTGGTTCATAGAGTCTGAAGGAAGAGTCAAAAAGGAAAAGAATAAACCTGGGGGCCTAAAAGCTAACTAACGGACTAAACCTGGCCCACATCAGTGTAGATTAAAAAAAATATTCTCTACGGTCACAAATTGTTGTTCCTCTTCCTACAGGACCGTGGTTTCCACTCTATTCTTCATTTAATGAACACATATCTTTATTGAGTTTTCTTGGTTTTCCAGGCAGGCTATGGGGACAAATATCTAAAAAATAGTAGAGTTGGGACATCATAAATTGGGAGAAGGTGGAAAACAAAACACAGTTAGATGCCAAAGCAAATAAATGGGACATTAAACTGTGGTTCTGAAAATCTGGACCCTATTGTTATCCCCATATCGAGGTCCAATACCCGTGTCACAAAATATCAACGTACCATGACGAATTTAGTGTCCAAGAACCGATAATGATTAGGACATCATTCCTATGTATTTACGTGACAATCGAGGGTTGCCAACACCCCTAAATCGTAATTTCCATCCCAATCCCTTAGACTCCATTTTGTGAACAGCATCCATCTTACGTCTTGCCCTCATGTTAAGTCAATTAAAGGTCGAGCTTGATCCAAAAGGACACGTCCACCTTCCCCTGACTTCCCCCTGACCTGTCCAAACTGACTTCATTGCCTTAAGCCAAACCTGTTTGGGCGGCTCCCCGCCCAGTGGCAGAATACGATAACATCGACACATAACATTCCACAAACCATTTACCCCATACAGAACATGCTTTCTACAAACATGCACCTGTCCATACTTCTTCTTTATGGCCAGTTTTATGACTGGGTGGTACCTGCCTTTATTGGTGTTTCATCGATATCTGATGGGAGTCCCGGATCTTGCTGGGTAATCTGTCACGAACTGGACATCTAAAATGTGGGCTTGCCTACGTGACGCCGCACTTTGTATTATTGCAGAAATATGTTTACAGCCATATCATAAACTCAAGAATTCTTGCTTGAAGCCATTATTTCTGTATAAAAGGAGAAGACTGGTTCTGTAAAAACGAACACGTACAGTCTCCTGAGAATACATGACCCGTGTTTGTCATGCTTCTAGGACACGTGTTACTTGGTAGCTACCAATAAAACTTGATCTCTGACTGCGACTAGAAGACTCATTGTTTCTGTGGTCCGGAACAAGGGAGAACTCAGAGGTCATCGGGTGTTATCCCCTGGCACCACCGGGTTCCTGAAAACCCGGCACCTCAAAACACGTACATAATCCTTTGTTAACAATGTTAACACCTGGCCTTTGTTAACAATATTAACACCTGACAGTTGATGTTGGTACTGGTTCCAGTTTATTAGTTTGTACTTCTATCTTAATGCTCGCTTGGCAGGCTTACCCCAAAGTTAGTTACCCTTCAATTGGTAGCAGCAAAGTTGTGATTTATTGATAAGGTTGGACCTGTAGTACGATTGATTTTAACTTTCCACCTCTCATCAACATGACGAATAAAAGGTGACCAGGTACTTTCAAATGTCGCCATATGCTTGTGTATTATGGCAGTCAGTTTTTCTATGGTGTGAATTGTCCCCAATTTGAACCACCAAACACCTGTGGGAGGCAAATCTGGAAGCTTCCAGAACTGTGTTATACATAGTTTAGTTGCTGATAACAAGTGTGTCAGTAGTTGCCCAGTAGGTTTGTGGTGGGATATTGTTCTTCATTCCCTTTACTGGCCAGAAGCATTGACATTGGAACTAGTTCTAGAAGCGTTTGTAGGATGACTGGCATTCTTTGATAGTTTTTGTTTAAATATATTGCACCTTGGGGCATAACCACCACATGTGAAACATGCGTCTCTCACCACATCCCTGTCAGCATCTAACGGAAGAACCGAATATGGCCTCCAACCTCACCAGAGGACCCATCTCATAATAAATGTGTATGAATTTTCTTTAAATTGAGCGCAGTTGGGGGCGTGGCCAAGATGGCGGTGTGAGTAGACGTACTTTCCAGGTGCTCCTCCGACCCTGCCTTGCCCGGACCGTAAACTGCAGCCTTCCCCCCCCCCCGGAACACCGGAGCGGGGTGGGAGAGTGTGACAGACCCCCGGTCACTCTGGGAAACTCAGACAGAGGGAGCGGGAGAGTCCGGAGTGGGATATCGCGGCAACCGTCCCTGAGGCAAGGGGAGCGGAGGGGGCAGCGTGTGTCGGCAGCGCGGGCGGAATCTTGGCAGAGAGAGCAGAGGACCCCGTGGAGCTGCATCGCCCTCGCTCAATGTGCAGTGGGCACCGGGGATCCTACGGCAGCTTTGGTGGAGCCGTAGACAAGCCTACGCGGCAGGCGGAGGCCCAGCGGCGATGCCCACGCGGGCGCCGGCAGCGCCCTAATCGAGGCCGGGGTCGCGGCCTAGCTCGGGAGGTGCTTGGGCCCGCCCTCACTACACAACACGGCGGGAGGGCCCGCTTCGCTGGTGAGACACCAGACGGCACCGTCGAAGCACACAGGGGGGTACACAGGGCCAGCGTGTTCCCCTGAGGTGGACCCTGACCAGGGGGGGCACTGAGAGGAGAGGCGCGAAATCAGAATCGGGCCCGGGAGACATTCCCTGTGCCGGGCCTCCGCCGATACTCAAGTACCCCCCACAACAAGACTGGTGACGAGCGGCGGGGGGAGCAGTGACATAGCAATTGAGTCCAGTGGGTCGCTCACCACTTATCCTACCAGCGTGTAGCCCCGATGCGACTGATTTTTCCTCAATACCTGGGCAGAGGCGCACCCGCTGATGCTGACTGCAAGGACCACAACGCACTGGGGCTACACGCTGGTAGGATAAGTAGTGAGCGACCCACTGGACTTACTGTTACATTCAGGCTCCCTTGAGCCGGTGGGGCTGACGGGCCCGGGTTACGCTCCTACGTGCCACGAGCGGTACCAGACCCGGAAATAATTTTGGCAGCCTACGCAGCACCCCTTCACACATTCCTACTCCCTGCTGACGAGAGGCAACAACCTCGAAACACCGGTGTCCAGGGATGGCCAACGCGACTGATTTTTCCTCGATACCTGGGCAGAGGCGCACCCGCTGATGCTGACTGCAAGGACCACAACGCACTGGGGCTACACGCTGGTAGGATAAGTAGTGAGCGACCCACTGGACTTACTGTTACATTCAGGCTCCCTTGAGCCGGTGGGGCTGACGGGCCCGGGTTACGCTCCTACGTGCCACGAGCGGTACCAGACCCGGAAATAATTTTGGCAGCCTACGCAGCACCCCTTCACACATTCCTACTCCCTGCTGACGAGAGGCAACAACCTCGAAACACCGGTGTCCAGGGATGGCCAACGCGACTGATTTTTCCTCGATACCTGGGCAGAGGCGCACCCGCTGATGCTGACTGCAAGGACCACAACGCACTGGGGCTACACGCTGGTAGGATAAGTAGTGAGCGACCCACTGGACTTACTGTTACATTCAGGCTCCCTTGAGCCGGTGGGGCTGACGGGCCCGGGTTACGCTCCTACGTGCCACGAGCGGTACCAGACCCGGAAATAATTTTGGCAGCCTACGCAGCACCCCTTCACACATTCCTACTCCCTGCTGACGAGAGGCAACAACCTCAGAACACCGGTGTCCAGGGATGGCCAACGCGACTGATTTTTCCTCGATACCTGGGCAGAGGCGCACCCGCTGATGCTGACTGCAAGGACCACAACGCACTGGGGCTACACGCTGGTAGGATAAGTAGTGAGCGACCCACTGGACTTACTGTTACATTCAGGCTCCCTTGAGCCGGTGGGGCTGACGGGCCCGGGTTACGCTCCTACGTGCCACGAGTGGTACCAGACCCGGAAATAATTTTGGCAGCCTACGCAGCACCCCTTCACACATTCCTACTCCCTGCTGACGAGAGGCAACAACCTCGAAACACCGGTGTCCAGGGATGGCCAACGCGACTGATTTTTCCTCGATACCTGGGCAGAGGCGCACCCGCTGATGCTGACTGCAAGGACCACAACGCACTGGGGCTACACGCTGGTAGGATAAGTAGTGAGCGACCCACTGGACTTACTGTTACATTCAGGCTCCCTTGAGCCGGTGGGGCTGACGGGCCCGGGTTACGCTCCTACGTGCCACGAGCGGTACCAGACCCGGAAATAATTTTGGCAGCCTACGCAGCACCCCTTCACACATTCCTACTCCCTGCTGACGAGAGGCAACAACCTCGAAACACCGGTGTCCAGGGATGGCCAACGCGACTGATTTTTCCTCGATACCTGGGCAGAGGCGCACCCGCTGATGCTGACTGCAAGGACCACAACGCACTGGGGCTACACGCTGGTAGGATAAGTAGTGAGCGACCCACTGGACTTACTGTGACATAGCAATTGGCCTGCGCCGGGCCCCCGCTCCCCGACCGGCGCAGGAGCCAACTTGAAATCGGCATTCCTTACGACCCACAGAGCTGGGGAGGCCACGTAATCAGAGACACGAAGGCTAGCTGCATCACCTTCGCTCACCGAGCAGTGGGCACCGGGGGTCCTACGGCGGTTTTGGTGGAGCCGCAGACAAGACTACGCAGCAGGCGGAGGCCCGGCGGCGAGGCACTCTCGGGCGCCGGCAGTACCCTAAGCGAGGCCGGGGTCGCGGCCTAGGGCTGGGAACGCCCGGGCCCACCCTCATCGCACAACAAGGCGGGAAGGCCCCGCTTCGCCGGTGAAACACCGGGCAGCACCGCCGAGGCACACAGGAGGGGAAACATAACCAGTGTGTTCCCCTGCCGCGGAGCCTGACCAGTGGGGGCCCCGAGAGGAGAGGTACGAAATCGGAGTCGGGCCCGGGGGGGCTTCACTAAGCCGGGCCTCCACCGACGCTCAAGTACCCCCAACGACAAGACAGGTGAGGAGCGGCGAGGGGAGCAGTGACATAGCAATCGGCAGGCACCGGGCCCTCGCTCCCCGACCAGCGCAGATGCCAGCTTGAACCCGGCATTCCTTACGACCCACAGAACCTGGGAGGCCGCGTGGTCTGAGGCACAAAGGCTAGCACCACAATTAACGAGGCACAGCCACCGAGAAAGTCCCCCACATAGCACCTGTAGTCGCCACCTACCCCTCGAGAGGGACCGCCTGGGGAAGGACACAGGGGCACGAGGAGTGGACACCGGAGCCCCGGGACCCGGCTCACCTGCACAGGAGGAACGGTGCATATTGGGGCCCCATTATGCCACCGGAGTGCTAGACAGAGCAGCGGAACACCGGAAAGCACCCCCTAGCCCCCGAAAGCCGAGAAAAGCCCACACCACCACGCTTTCTGGGAGGGTCACAGGATTGGGGCTCCATAGGAGGCGAAGACACAACCCCCACCGCGGACACTAGCATGGCGGGGCAAAGAGGGAATAAAGGTGAGCGCACCCTCCCCGAGATGTTGGGTAAAGGCCCTCCGAAAGCAGATAAAGGACACTCCTCCCCGGGCGTAGCCAAGGCTCAGCAAGAGACAAACGAAGGGGAAGTACCCATAACCAGATCTTTTCTAGAGACTCTCTTCAATTCGCTCAGGGAGGATTTCCAAACACTGAAACAAGAGGTAGCGGGGGAAGTCCAAGAGATAAGGAGAGATTTGGATGGCCTAGATGAGAGAATATCCAGCATGGAAGAAACTGCTCACGCAAGAGACGAGGAGTTCGTACAGCTGCAGCAAGAGGTGGTCAGGCTACAAGACCAACAACTCGACCTCCAGGCCCACGCCAAAGATTTAGAAAACAGGTCTCGGCGGAACAACATACGGGTCCGAGGCGTTCCACCCAAAGAAGAAGGCACTGACATCACGGGCTACTTACAGGCCTTGTTCATGAATATTCTGGGCGAGCCAGCAGACTTTCCAATCGAAATAGACAGAGCACACAGTGTAGGTCAGCCACGGCGATCGTCGGCCCCGCCTCCAGGTATACTAGCCTTCTTACCGGACTACCCGCTCAAAGAACGCATTCTCAGAGAGGCACGACAGCAACAGTCCCTGCGGTTTCGGGGACATCAAGTGGCCCTCTTCCAGGACTTATCAGCGATAACCCTCCAAAAAAGCAAGTCCTTCAAGGTTGCTACAGATTTTCTGCGGGACAAGGAAACGCCATATGCATGGGGACACCCCTTCAGACTTATCTTCTGGTGGAATGGAACCCTGCACCAATTTCGCTCGCTCCAAGAGACTTGTGCCATGCTAGGCATCACTCAACACGAGGAGAACGCGTCACCACCACGACCCGGGCGAATGCCCAGGGATGGCTGGCAGCAGGTTACACGGAGGCGGTCGTCGGGAGCAAACTTAAGACCAGACGCACGCACCATCAAGGCGGAGATGGGCAACGCCATTATTGAGGTGGCCAAAGACACCGTGCCCACAGGTTGACATGCTTTCCGGGGGGAGAACGCTTAAGCATTACTCATATCGCAGGTCCGGGGGAGGGGCAATGAGGAAGGCGATGGGGCCAGGCGTCCATCCAGGTAACCACCACAGACTTGCTCACCATGAGGCAGGGCTGGGACTATGCTTGCTAAGGGGATCTTGAGTTCAACGGGGCGGGGGGGGTTTGGGAGAGGAGGGAGGGGGGGAAGGGGAATGTTGGGGGTTTTGTGTTTGGGAGTTGGGGCTTCGGGGAGGCGGGAGGAGGGGAGGGCCTGTTGGGGCAGAGTTGGGGCTGGGGTTGGGAGTGGGATAGCGGGAGGGAACCAGTGTGCCGGGGGGTTCTCTGGGGCCGGGATGCTCATTGCGTCTTCATCGCATCCGACAGTGGGATTGCATTCATATAGCGCACGGATCACCTGACCTCCTATGTTGGACTCCAGTTTGAAGGTATTAACCCTTAATGTGAAGGGCTTGAACAACCCTGTTAAGCGGAGGGCTGTGATCTCGTACCTGGAGAACTCCGCGGCCGACATTTGTTTATTACAGGAAACCCATCTCCTGCCTAAAGACTGGCACAGAATGCGCTCACGTGCCTTCCCCCAGCAGTTCTTTTCATCTCTCCCAGCGAAAAAGGCAGGGGTGGCTATTCTGGTATCCAGGCGCTTCCGGGGCGGTGGGGGAGATAAGATGGGGGAGATCAGGGGCAGGCTGTTAGCATACACCTTTTTAGTGGGGGGCCAGCGCTTCACGATCGTCTCCCTCTACGCCCCAAATTCGGGACAGGAAGCCTTTTTAAAAGGCGCTATCTCCGAATTGCTTCAATCCTTCACTTCCCTCTTGCGCATTGGGGGGGACCTCAATCTAGTGATGGATACAAATATGGACAGGTCAGGGCACCTCAATGGGGACACCGGTGCCATTACGGCCGCCGGTAGGTAATGGCTACATGAGAGGGGCCTAGTAGATCTATGGAGGGCTACACATCCCAACACATCGCACTTCACCTTTTACTCCCACGTACACCGCACATATGCCAGGCTAGATCACTACTTAGGTTCCTCTGAACTACTTGCCACCCTCAGTGACGTGTGCATTGTACCAGCGGCCCTGTCTGATCACTCACTGCTCAGGTCTCTGAACTGGAGAGGGTTCATAGCCGCACCGGTGCTCCGCGGGTCTGGAGACAGCTGAAGGCCGCCAGAGCCCAGTTAGCTAGCCTAGATACAGATAGGGCGGAATTCGCCACTCTTCGCCTCCGTCATACCTATTACGTTGGGGGGAACAAAAGTGGACGCTTACTTGCTAGCGCCCTGAAGGCGAAAACCCAACGTTCCAAGATCTCCAGCCTCAAGGATGACTCTGGTTTAGACATCACTGGGGAGACCCAGGGTGCGGAGGCGTTCCGGACCTTCTACGCCTCTTTATATAAAGCCAACTCTGTATCACCGGAGGACGTTGGCGCCTATTTGGTATCGGCGGAGATCACGGAGCTGTCTCAAGCTAACGCGGACGCCCTAGATGCCCCTATCCGCCTGGATGAGGTGCTCGCTGCTATCTCCCGCCTTCGCCCTCTCAAATCCCCGGGGCCTGACGGCTTCTCGGCCGGATTTTACAAAACCTTCAGCCAGCTATTGGATCCTGTTCTCACCCGACTCTTCAATTCTTTCGAGGGCCCGAGTTCCATCCCCCCAGATATGCTTGCAGCCGAGATAGTGGTGCTTCCTAAGCCGGTTAAGAAGCCCACGCACTGCTCGGCGTTCCGCCCTATATCTTTACTTAACCTAGACCTAAAACTCTTTACGGGTGTCCTAGCGGCGCGTCTTGGTCCATGTTTGCCCGGGATCTTAGAACCCGACCAATCGGGCTTCGTTCCGAATCGCCAATGTAGCGATAACACTAAGCGGATACTCCATTTGATTGACAAGGCTCACTTCCAATACTTGCACTCTGCACTGCTGGCTGTTGACGCTGAGAAAGCGTATGACCGGGTCGACTGGACCTACCTACAACGAGTCCTACAGCGCTTTCGGTTAGGGGACCGCTTTCAGTCCTGGGTCGCGAGCTGCTACCACCGTCGTCAGGCTCGTGTCCGCCTAGGTGGCCTACGTTCGGGCCCTTTTGAGATCCAGCGTGGTACAAGGCAGGGGTGCCCCCTCTCGCCTCTCCTGTTCGCCCTATACGTAGAGCCCCGTGCGCAAAAGATTCGCAACAACCCCGCTATCCATGGCATTATCTTTGGCCGGGAGCCTCATGTGATCGGCCTTTACGCCGACGACATCATAGCCGCTCTGGATCGTCCGGACCGCTCTGTTCCCGCCTTCCTGGAGGAGTTAGAGTCTTTTGGAGCTGTCTCCGGCTTCAAAATCAACAGGGGGAAATCCCTCATATTGCCACTGGGCAAAAATGCTCAACCACGGGCAGACACACCCGCTTACGGGGAGGTTTATTGTTGACCGCACAACTCCCGTACTTGGGCGTTACTCTTACCTCATCTACAGAGTCGACGGTAGCTCTCAACTACGCAGCCCTCACCTCCCAAATTCGAACCGACCTCGCGCGTTGGTCCAAACAACCCCTTTTCCTGTTGGGACGTGTCGCGGCAGTGAAGATGTCGGCTCTGGCCAAAATTCTGTACATTTTTCAGACCCTCCCGGTGCTCCCTCCGGCTGCCACCATCGCGCGTCTACAAGCCGCCTTCCACCATTTTATCTGGGAAGGTAAGCGAGCACGCTTACATAAACGACTAGCATACCGGAACGCGGGCGAAGGGGGCCTTGGGTTCCCCAACCTTTTGCAGTACTTCCAGGCCTCCCAACTCCGGTACCTGGTGGAGTGGACCGGCCGGAATCCGAGAAGCGATGGTTATTTCAGGACAGGGCAATGGCCCATACATCCCTCTGATAAATTCCGTTCCTCCCCCGGCAGCATCGGCCGCGCTACCTCTTGCGATCCCCCATCACTCGTACCGTCATGCAGGTTTGGAATGCGGTCGCTGTCAAGAAGGGGTTGACAACCTTCCCCTCCCCACTTACCCCTCTCTTGGACAACCCGGAATTTCCACCAGGCAATGGCCCTCATGCATTTCCGCAATGGCGTGGTATCAGCTGCCTCTCCGCCGGCCACCTTTTTGACCTGCAGGGCTTTCTCCCCCTCTCGGACATAATTCAGGGCTACGACGTTGTCTCCCCCATCTATTTCAGTATTTCACACTTCGGTATTGGCTCACGCACCCAGACATCGCCCCCTTAGTTGGTAGACCTATGACGGACTTTGAGAAGTGGCTGGTGACAAAAGACTCGGATAGGCATCTTATTTCAGACCTCTACAAAATGCTGACGCCCCCAGCCATCTCGGGCAAAACAGCGGGCCAGAAACGCTGGGAGGCGGAATTGGGAGGGCTCTATCACCCACGGAATGGAGTTATGTATATTATAGAGCCTCTCACACCACCTGCAACACCGCAGGTAGGGAAGCAGCGATGAAGTTGGCCATGTACTGGCATCTCACTCCGGTCCGGCTCAACAAGGGTAACACGACACGTAGCGCGCTGTGCTGGAGGGGTTGCGCGGAAAGGGGTACCCTGACTCACCTCCTCTGGGAATGCTGTGAAGTCCAGGACTATTGGAAGACGGTCCTGGATGACATTGATTCTACCTTTGATACTGAAATCCCTAGATTCCCAGCCTACGCAATTCTTAGGCCTACCTAACGCACTCACCTTTCCCCTGAAGTCCCCCAGAGGTCGTCAAATGGGGATCGCCATGCAGGCTGCAACACAACATGTTCTGTCCCTTTTGGGGCTCGACTACCATGCCCACTCACACGGGATGGCTGCACAAAATCTGGTTCACCTTGGGGATGGAACGTATTCAAGCCACGCTTACACACTCCACGACTGCATACCGGAAGGTCTGGCTCCTGCTGCTTTCCCTCCTGTTCAAAGAATTTAACGAGATCACCTGCCCCAGATACCTTCGCTTACTGCGACTCACAGAGCCTACACATGACCCTTCATGATCCCATGGATAACTGCTATACTCATTCTGTGAATGCATCCGTGATTGTTTCACGAGTCCGGCACACTGGGTGGGGTGGGAAGGGTGGGGGGAACCTGGGAACGGGGGTGGAGTTCTGGTTTTTGTTCCCACAGTTTTGTTAGCTCACTACGCTTGACATTTGCAGCCTTGGCACTATACCTCTGTTGTGGCAAATGAACCTAACCTGCTATTTGCTCTGTAGAGAAGACGTACCTGTCTGTATCGACTGCCTTCTATGCCTGATGCATTTCTATCGTACTGTGATGCCTATTGTTGCTCTTAAAATCAATAAAACACATTTGAAATTAAATTGAGCGCAGTTGGACAATTTGGAAGCACTTTCCCATATGATGTTCCATTCTCCTAATGAGATGCCCTTGCCTATTTCGGTCTCCTACTTTATCATGCATTCATTGGCAGAGCTAGGTTGAATTTTTGAACACAGCCTCTTCTGATAGACTTACATAATTACACCTTTGTTAAAGAGCTCTCTCAGTGTGGATAGTAAGTTCTGATCCCATGACCTAATTCTTGTATTTATCTGGCCAGATTTGTCAGGCCAGAGAAGAAATCAGGATTAAATACTAAAGGTGTAATAAGTGCGGGGAATGATGTGAAATTACCTTTATGTGTTTTCATACCAATTATGTAGTAAGATAGTTTTACAATAGTGAGTCTGTGAGAAATTTGGATGTTGGTTGACTGGGGTTTGAACTCTGGTCAAGCAACAGCCACAACACCTTGATGAGTGAACCACAAAAAGTCATTAAATTAACCTGTGATTAACTCTGAGTGGCTTGGCATAAAAAGCAGTCAGGCTTAACTAGAGCAAATGTGTAAAGTATTTATGCAGCACACACAGTGTAATAAAGTCAAAACACAACACATAAAAAAACCAGACCAATTTAGAACAATAGAGCAAATTTTAATAAATTATTTGACACCAAAATGACGAACATCCAATCAGAAGAACAAGAGTTATGAATTTTTAATGATTTTTGTGAAAATAATGCTGAAAAGAATAAAGCACCAACTATGGATATCTGGTCTTGCTGGACTGGGTAAAAGTCTCAAGTTCAGATTGACTGTGATGGGGCACAGGTTGGCTACAGTCACTAGGTTAGGCCAGCTGAAATTTTACCTTCTCAAATCTGTACCAAGAGTCCCATTCACAGTGGAAGGGGCCGTGAGGAGCAGGGACACCGTCAGGGGATGCTGGCTGAGTAGCGCAAAGAGTAGGCTGGGCATCATGGACCTGCTTTGCTGGAGCTTAGCGTTTGCAGTCCATACGAGCGGTCGACGCTGTAGCGCAAATTGTTTAGATGATGGAGCTTCACGTTGAATAGCTGTGTCAGCTGCGCGTTCTGAGTGCAAACGGGCCTATTCACGAGCGTGAAGAGTCCAAAAGCTTGAATATAGTTCTCTGAGCCTCACCAAGGATTCAGGACCTGAGGGGCACCACTTTGGGGTCAGGAACTCACTTCAGCTGGGTTCAGGTGCTGGTGCAGGATCAATCAATCAATCAAGAAATTTATAGAGCGCGCTACTCACCCGGAGGGTCTCAAGGCGCTTGGGGGAGGGGGGTCTGCTACTGCTCGAACAGCCAGGTCTTGAGTTGCTTCCTGAAGGAGAGGTGGTCTTGGGTCTGGCAGAGGTGGATGGGGAGGGAGTTCCATGTCTTGGCTGCCAGGTAGGAGAAGGATCTTCCTCCCATGGTGGCTCTTCGGATGCGTGGAACGGCGGCGAGAGCGTGGCTGGTCGATTGAAGCTGGCGGGAGGGGGTGTAGAAGGTCAGGCGGTTGTTGAGGTACCTGGGGCCCAGGTCGTGGAGAGCCTTGTGTGCGTGGGTGAGGAGTCGGAACGTGATTCTTTTGTTGACGGGGAGCCAGTGTAGGTCTCTCAGGTGTCCGGAGATGTGGCTGTGACGGGGGATGTCCAGGATGAGTCGTGCGGAGGCGTTCTGGATGCGTTGGAGTCTTTTCTGTAGTTTGGCTGTGGTTCCGGTGTAGAGGGTGTTTCCGTAGTCCAGTCGGCTGGTGACGAGTTCCTGGGTTACCGTCTTCCTGGTATCGGTGGGGATCCATCGGAAGATCTTACGGAGCATGTGTAGGGTGTTGAAGCATGAAGATGAGACGGCGTTGACTTGTCTGGTCATCGAGAGGGAGGAGTCCAGGATGAAGCCCAGGTTGCATGCGTGGTCCGTTGGTTTGGGTGCGCTGCCCAGGGCAGGGGGCCACCAGGAGTCGTCCCAGGTGGAGGGGGATGGTCCCAGGATGAGGAATTCCGTCTTGCCTGAGTTGAGTTTCAGGCGGCTGTTCATCATCCACTTGGCAACGTCTTTCATCCCTTCGTGTAGGTTGGTTCTGGCGGTGGCTGGGTCGTTGGTGAGGGAGAGGATCAGCTGAGTGTCGTCGGCGTAGGAGATGATGTTGAGGTTGTGTTGGCGTGCGATGGCCGCGAGGGGGCTCATGTAGATGTTGAAGAGGGTGGGACTTAGTGATGATCCTTGTGGTACGCCGCAGATGACTTCGGTGGCCTCGGATCTGAACGGGGGGAGGCGGACTCTCTGGGTTCTTCCCAGGATGTGGGGGAGCCTTTCATGTCGCTGAGGCTCAGATAAGGAGGCCAGCAGACTGGTCACTATGGTAGCCATGGGTTCAAGATGAAGTTAAAGGTCAAGTTCTTCTTTCCCAAGCAAGCAGGGAGCAGGGCAAAAAGGCAGGAATTCAGCAAGGCTGCAGTAGGTCAGCAGTCCAGCAGAGTGACAGTCCTTACAGCAACACAGCAGTCATTTTTCCTGGCAGAGTATTCACTGGTCCAGATGTGTATGGAAGAGTTGGTGTCTGAGGTCATACTTTTATGTGAAGGTGGTTTTGTCACTGTGTGTTCAGAAACCACTCTTTTAAAGTGGCCGAGTTTTGTGCTTTAAGCATTTCTGTGTGTCTCTGCTGAAATATGGATTGACTGTCAGGATCTTAAAGGTGAGAGGAGCTGGGAGAGGTCTTGACCAAGGGAGGGGTTGGGATGGCAACAGGCTGCCCTGCATCTGGAGAGTAGGGGGAGGAGAAGTCCGGGAGGTGAAAAGGCCTGGGCTGGTGCTAAAAACCAATTCACCCATCTCCTGCTGAGTGATTAAGGATCCAGACCCCCAGTATCAAAGGGAGAAAGGTGACACTTGGAGGGAGGCACCCAGAACTGATTTAGGGAGGGGTCAGGCACCCCTGAGCACAAACGAACTTCAAAAACATTAAGGGGTATAACTATGAGAGCTAAAACCCCTGAACGGGGGAATGAAACAGAAATGGATTGAGACTGAAAAGGCTTAGGCCCATTCTGTGGTCAAGAGGAACCTCTGCTAAAGAAAGAACAACTGAAGAAATTACTGTGGAAAGACCAATCCTTGCTTCGTGATCTGGGGCTGGTCTGCAGTTTGCTAATCTAACCAAGGGAGAGGCTGTTGGGACTGTGCTTGGAGGCGCTGGGTCCCCGTGCTTAAAGAAGACTGTGCTTTGTGCAGTGCCTTGTAACCCCAAGGGCCTGGGGTGAGCTGGCTCCCTGTTTGGAAACACAGGAACATAAAAGTTTCCGGAGAAGTCCCAAGCAACGCGGTGTGTGCATGCTTTTGCAGCTTGAGACCCTCAGAAGTTGTGCCTTGTGATTGTGGGCACGCAGGAGTAAGCTGAGTCTCTGACGCGCAGGGTGTGTGTTGTGGTGCAGGCTAAGGCGTTGGCGAGGAGCGCCTGGTCGTTGTGTGCACGTGGAGACAAGGTGAGACTCGGACGGACAGAATGCGTGTCCTGGTGGAGCCAGGGCATTGGTGAGGTGCGCCTGGTCATTGTGTGCACCGAACAAAGAAGTGAGTCTCGGATGCGCAGAGTGCGTTTCGTGGTGCAGTCAGGGCATTGGTGATGTGCACCGGGAGTAGAGGTGAGACTCGGACACGCAGAGTGAATGTCGTGGTGCATCCAGGGCATTGGTGAGGAGCGCCTGGTCATCGTGTGCACCGGGAGAAGAGGTGAGACTCGGACGCACCGGGTGCGTGTTGAGGTGCAAGCAGAGGCATTGGTGAAGAGCGCCAATTCATTGTGAGCACCAGAGAAGAGGCAAGTCTTGGACGCTCAGAGTACACGTCGAGGTGCAACCAGAGGCACTGGTGAGGAGTGCCTAGGTAGTGTGTGCACCGAATTCGAAGTAAGTCTCCACAGTGCTGAGGGCAGGTCTCGGTGTTCACTGAGACAGCTGGAAGGAGGGCCAGGTTATTGGTCCCTCGGAGTGAAACAGCAGCAGCCCGGACCGGCAGCCCCGGAGGAGCTGAGCTCCGTCCCAAGCTCGCTGTACCCATTGACGGAGTTTTGGATCAAGGCCCAAGTCGCTGAAGGAGGAGAGTGGGGTCGCACCCAACCAAGTAACGTGGATCACCACCTGGGGTGGAGTGCGAGCCTGGGTGGGCATTTTCTTGGCCTCTCTCTTCTGTCAGTTGCACGAGCCTGTTGCTTCGGCTCAAATCTCAACCCCGCCAGTACTGGGGCCGGAGTGAGAAGCGGTACTTTTGTGTCATCATTGATCCATATTGGAGGCACTGTTAATGGAGCACCTAAACTGTCGTATTACACTTTGCATTATTGCTGCTAACTAACTATCGTATGACGCCTGACCTCATTTGTGCCTGAGGAACTACTTGCTTGGTGTGCTACACACTGCATTATTTTTCCCTTGTAGAGTACATGATTGTAACATGGCGCATTGCATTATTTCTTCATCACACAGTACCTGATTATACTGTGGCGCAGTGTATTATTTCTTTATTGCACAGCACATGATTGTAGCGTGATATATTGCTTTGTTTCTTCCTGGTACAGGGCATGCTGGTAGTGATACACATTGCATTATTCCTTATATTGTAAAGTACATGATTGTGGCGCTACGTATGGCATTGTTTCTCTGTTGCACAGTACAAGAGAATATTGTTACACATTGCAGTATTTCATTTTCTTTTGCAACGTGTGTGATTCTAGCAATACGACTTGCCTAACCTTTTGGAAACGGTTAGAAGTGAGCTTAACTGTTGGTTAGAGGCTGTAGTTGGGATTAGAACCTACCAACCCACCGGAAGGAATACTACCCATTCTTATATGTTGGTTTTGTATTGTGTGGTCATGTCGTATAACTTCTTATATAAAGATTATACTCATTTTATAAAAACTCGTGTGGAATTTGGAGTTGGAGATAAGCCTGGCTGCTCGTGCCACGCTACTAAGGGGGTGAGCAAGGCCATCTCAGACGGTGTCGTTACTTAGCCTAACGTTGAAACGAGGGGTCGGGGACTCACGCTTCCAGCATTTGGTGGCGGCGGTGAGGGATAAGGACCCCCCACACTTCCCCTGGTGGGTTGTTCCCTAGCTATTGTCAGGGTCCCTCTTATGTTTATGTAACCCCCCACTTCCAACACTCACCCATCATTAAACAATTAACTTTATTTCCCACCCCACTATACACTGTTTCCAACAGGCAGATAACTTAATGTACATAATGTACAATCTCACATCAATAATGAAAATGCGTGTGTCCACATACTTTCTCACTATTTGCTTTAGTTCTCATTAACCCTTCCCACAAGTGATGGCGTGGTGGAAGTTAAGGTCGAGTCTGGACTGCCAGTATGGGAGCAAAAGTTAAGGTCATAGGTCGTCATTCCATATTCACTTTTGCTAGGTGGAAACGAGATGCACTGCTTGTTTTCCTTTCTTTCTTCTCAAGGTTTGTATGCATAGGCAGAGTTGGGGAGTGACTTGTACTGCACATTGGCTCTGATAGCTCCTCACATTTTTTAAAAATCTTTAGTAGTTTCAGATGCATTTTCTTTTCCACTAATTTAAGAAAATACACTGAATGACAGATAGGTCACTGTGCCCGTAGTTTCATATTTATGCACGATAAAATGTTCCTATGGTAAATTCCATGTTAGTTCAAAAAGTGACATGTTTTCGGACCAAATATACCACTTTAGATCCTTTTGAGAAATCTACCAAAAATTCAGCATTGTGAAGGTTTAATACTTTAAACTCGGTTTATCCCAGGTCTAGGGCTCAATGGTCAGGGAAGGTAAAAGTGATAAAGTGTCCATTAGTGAGGCTTCTTATGTGAGAAAGACGTGCACACTGCACCCACATCCGATTAGTAAATGGTATATAATAAGATGAGCGATCTTACGTTTTATGTTCTCAGTCATAGATAATTGCGGTAACAAATGAATGACTAACAAACAAGCTTTAGCTCTTCATGTTCATTGAAGGTTAAGTTACTTTAATTATTTGTACAGCTGAATTGTATGAATGATATATTTTGCAAGAATGTAAAGTACTTTGGTTAAGTGTTTACAGGAAAATGATACGTGGCCTTGCCTTTTCAGAGACCATTTTGTAATCTGGAACCTTGATACTGGATTTATCAAAGAGCGGATCAGGGCGGATTACAAAGATAGGCCCTCCTTGCGAAATGGACCTACTGACCAAGATCACCCAATTCCAGAGGCTCATGCAAGAAGGAGGAAAGCAAAAGACAGTACAGGTATATATGTGTCTGTATGTATATATATGTATGTGTGTGTAGATGTGTGCGTGTGTATATGTGTGAGCATGTGTGTGTATATATATATATATGTGTGTGTATATATATATATATATATATATATATACACACACACACACATATATATATATATATAAATATTAATGTTTGCATTTGTATACCACTCGTTCACCACAATGCATTAATACATTTTACCGAAAGCTAGTATTTGCGAAAGATTAATTGACAATGAACCAGTGTATCAGTAATATGTCAACAGTCACAGTGGGGGCATTAAATTGGTTGGGCACCACATCCAGTATAATCTGTAACAGTACTTCAGCACTGCAATAGGAACAGCTGATGGTATGATATTATAACAGTTTGAAATTGGTTAAAATACTTAGTTTAATTGAGGATTGGCTCATTCAGGTGTAAATGGAAGAGGTGAGTTTCAGCAATTTCTTGAATGTCAGGAAAGATGGTGCTGTTCCTAGATCTGCAGGCAGCTAATTCCATAAGGACACTGCTGCACCAAAGAACGATTTATTTTGCATGTGATATGTTTTAAATGTTGATGTTTAGTAGAATATTAAGGATCCACGTTTCAGGACATTTTGTCCTCCTATCGTGTTAAGTAGTTCAGCTGAGTAAGGGGAAGAATTTAGATGGATGCCTTTGCAGTTGTGTCACCCCATTTTGAAATTGATCCTTGCTGTGATGGGAAGTCAATGTAATCCATTAAGGATGGGTGGGATAGAAATATATTTTCCTAACAAAAACCGTAGATGAGTGGTTGAGTGAAGTGCTGCTTTGATGGAAGCCTGTGAGGATTGTGGAATACCAAACAGGATGACATCTCTAGAATCAAGTCAAGAAAAGTACAATTTGTTGATTTGATTTTTAGGTAGACTGGAGGAGGAGTGTTTGAAGTGAAGTAGATGGAAGTTAGAAAACTTGGTGATTCCACTCATCTATGGAATGAGGTATAGAACACTCCTTTGAGGATATCTGTCAAGTTTAGGTCAAATATGTTTCTGTGTATGCAGGGAAAAAGCATAAATGTCCCCTTTAGAGACAGGAAGTTGTGAGATATCCAGAATTTAAGTATGGTAAGAATGTGGTGAAAGGTGAGGATGACCTGTACAGACGAGGTTTTGATGTAGAGTTCTATATAATCTGCCTTCAAATGTATCCGTTTCTCCAAGTCACTGGGAGTCTGCAGTATGTTTTCCCACATAAAAAAGGTAATTGTCTTTGGAAATATGTTTCTTCTGTTGTCTACAGTAGCTATTCAGCTACACTGTGCAACAGATTGTCCACAAAGAATTCGGTGCCTTAGCATTATTTAGTATAAATATACCAATCTGCAAGGTTATGATTAGACAAAGCAAGCCACAGAAGCATGTGCCCTGTCTCCCCAGTTTCTTTTAAACGTCTCCCCTTGCCAGTCACACAAGGACGATTTACATAGGAGCTCATATTTACCAAATCTCTAGTACCATGTATGTTAAATTATGTAAATCATTGGCAACCTTGAACTCTGGTCCACTGACTCACTGAATTTTCCCTTGCCCATTCAAGGAACTGTTAAAAACATATATATTTTACCACAATGTGACATCATTTGGTCTGTTTGGTTATCTAGTTCTATGACATTACTGTAGACAAACGCTGTAGAGATTACCTTTAGAATAATATAATGTATAACCAGTCAATTTGATCAAATTGCGTTTCCTTAAAACTGTTTCAGTATTTTTGTATGTACTTCCAGTATAGTTATGCTCTAGTTATGAACTGTATATATTTCATTCATGGTGAATCCAGAACAACTTTTTTATTAGCTTTTTATTGTGATCATTTGGTGTTACTCATCAGAATATAGAATATATTTTAAAAAAAACAGTGGAACAATAGATAAGGAGCAAAACATTTATAAAAAAATTAATAATCAATAGTATTGACTTCGACTATTGTCCATTCGGACGTGTCCATACATTATACTTCGAAATTAACTTGTTTATTGGTGTCGACCAACACATTCCAGAGACTGTCTTTCTAGTACCCTGAACTTCATAAATCCAGCAACAATCTTGTCCATGCTTAGTACTTCATAATTGTACTTTTGCTGTTAGCACATATTAATTATGTTTCTTCTGTTTTCATCATCCTGGAAAAAGATCTTTCAAGAAAAATGTCCATGTTGCCAAATCTTCAGTTTGCCATTCTTCCTAACGTATGATAACCTTATTCCTTCCACTGTAGACCAATCATTGACATCCTCTAACCATTCCAAAATAGCATGTGGCTCTGAACACATCAGTTTAATAGCAATTCTGTCTTGAGCTAGTAAAATTGATTTCTTTTTCATTTTATTATTCGTTTTAAAAGTATATCTACCCAGTAGACACATTTTGGAAACTGTACATTGATACCTACTACAACCTCAAATCACTCTGAAATATTTAACTGTATGTGGACAACTCCATACCATATGATAGAAATTCTCATCCCCTAACTCCATTTAGAACACTTATCATGTTTGGTGTTATTTATTTATTTTTAGCATGATTGGTGTTGAGTAGTTTCGTTGTGATATATGGAAAGGCAATAGTTTGACTATTGCACTATTAGGTGTGGTCACCACCATCCTTCAGACCTTATCCCATTCTTCTGCGGTGGTTTTCCTTATACAGTCCCTTGTTTTAGCATTATGTTGTTTAGTCTGTGCATGCTCCCACAGGTGCGCAATTCATTTTTTTTATTTGTAGCCATGTCTACTATTATCGGAAGCGTTTCGGACGTTTTATATCCCAGGTTTCCATCCCCAGCCTGCCACTGTGTAAAAACTGTGTAGTGGCCACTTGAAACATTTGTTGGCTTCCTCAAGTGTAAATAGTTTGCCATTTGAGAAAAGATCCCCCCTTTTCATCATCACCTCCCACTGTTCAGGACGTGGGCTCCCCAGGGTTTGGTGAATATCAGAGAGAACTCATCTAGGACAGCACTTATAAGAATATTAGCAAAATGAGTCCGCAAGATGATGAATAGAAGTGATTGTGGCTCATATGGATGATTATGCTGGTTAGTTCATGTGGATGAGGTGGGCTCACCATGGTGGTAGGGAAGTGGAAAGTGTGCACAAGGCTCACGAGGGAGGGGAAATAGCTTTGCTCACATAATCACGGAGAAGGCCTCTCTAAGGCCATGGAGAGAGGGCTGGTCAGGCCAAAGCCATGGAGAGAGGACTGGTCTTGCTGAGGTCATTACAAGGGGACAGACATCAACAGGTTCACGGGGAATGCATGAAACTTTACAATGGTGATGGGAGAGGGAATTTTTCACTTGAGTCGTTGGGAGAAGAGAGGTTTTACAAGCCTAGTGGGCAGTAGTCAATGGTGAGGAAGTTGTTCTGTGCTGCAAATGATTCTGAAATAATGGCAAGCAGTGACACCGGGTGACTGATGTCCTCGTGTGACTTTGCCAGCACTTGTGTTATACTGACCTGGAAACAATTATTTAGAAGGCTGATAAAATATGGAAGGAAGGCTGAAAGCCTGAACTGGTGTTAAGGGTTATTATATATCGAATAATGATTGCATGAACAGAGCTGAACTGAGATGTCATAACATGTGACTTTTGGTCATAAGAATGTGTGTGCGCAAGAGAAAATATCACAAATTTTAGGACATAAGTTGTTATTTTATTCAGTGTGAAAAGATATGTGCAGTAGCAGGTTTTGTAGCCTGACATTGCTGTGTTGCGAATTTTATAAGCAATATAATATGTTTGCTATTATAGTTAACTGTTTTTGGAAATGCACTTGCTGAGGGGTTTGGTCCCTTTTTGTCCCCTTTGACTCTGATCTTTTCAGGGAGTTTGAGTAATAAAGGAGTTAGGTTTCATTTCAAATTCACAAATACAGCATAGCCTATTTGGCTATACAGTAAAGCTCAAAGTCGGGAAGCCAGCTTAAAGATAGATGTATCATAAATTCAAAGCCTAAGTAATATAAATCAGTCTCAGAAACCTTGCATAGAAATACAGAATTATCAAAGGACTTCAAATTCTGTGAACAAAATTAATTCTCAATAGTAAATAACCAAGGAGAACATCAGTAGCAGTGGTACAAGGTAAAGGAAACACAGCTGAATGAGAAGTTTGAAAAGTCCGATCCTCCTGTCTATGATGCATAAAGAGTTCTAATTTCCCAATTAAACTTTACTGAAAATGCTAAACTAGGTTCAATCAGATCCATAAAATGAAGACAAAGGTATCAGTGAGAAGCTTCAGTAGAAGTTTCTAAAAATAAGTATTGCATAGCATAACGTGATACAATGAGAATAAAGCATAGAATGTAAGGCACAGAGGTCTAAACCTCTCCTATCCTAAAGAAGTCTCAGCATAGTGTGTGTACAAAGCCACAGAATGTTGCCTAGGTATACCCCCAAAGATCCTCCTGATTTATTGTTGTGGAACCAATTAAAGACCTTCTTCAAACAATAATCTCTTTGGCAAAACACGCTCATAACTCCTTCTTCTTTGATGTATGTTTTGAAAACACATCTGATTTAGTGATCAGAGATCGCTACATGTTCATAAACATAGGCCCATTTACACTACCCAACTAATCCCTTCATGCTGGCGTTCAGTGTGATGTAAGTTTATACCCAATTTACCAAAGTACAATACAGAACCTATATTTCTCCTTTCAATTTGTATATGACTATGACGATGAATTGTATTAGTTGAGAAGTTGATGACAATAATTATGTATCTATCAATAACTTCTAAATAATAACAGACTCAGTAGGTAATTTATAATGTTTATCGTAAATAATGTAAAATAAAATGCTTATCAAGTACAGTCATACAAATGCAAATTATAGATTATCACGGAGAGAAAACATTAGCAATGTATAGGAACAAACTCATAACAAAATAAACAGTGCATTGAAGGAGTAGATAGGTGAAGAGAGAAAAGTTTCAGAGACAAAATACTTTTGCAAATGATTATACAAATTCATGAGATTATATATACTAACCCAAGTAAGAATCAGGGAAATCTACCCTGCTGGCCAAAAAGGCCAGAAGGTCACTCGAGAAGAGTCGAGCAGCAAAGATTAAGTCAGGAATCAGGAAACAGGTAGGCCTCTATCTGGAAACAGCAAACCGATGACAGTGACGATCTCCCGCTAGCTAAACACCAGCCAACCCTAAAACCACACCCCCAGGGCACCTCAGTAATACCCTAAAACTAAAATGTCCAACCCACATTTGTTTCAATATCTTAATAAACACTTTCTATCATTGGCTAAAAATTGGGGTGTTCTGTCTCACCACTCTCATCGTGATCACTTTATTCACTGTTTTATTGTTTTAGACTTTCAGCATTACAACAGATCCTTCTCAAGAAACAATTATGAATACAATCATAGTACATATTTCTTTCAGTTCCCTTCATGTTGCAAGTCTCTACGCTTTCATTGTTAGCTACTGCCATCTCATGAAGGAAGTTGCACGCTTCCACTTGTTTATCAGTACTTCTTTTCCTTAGGCTTGGCAGACACACAGCACATCACAAAGGTCGTTTTCATGCCTTTGCGTTCTCTCTTTTCATTCAAAGCTCGTTTTAATTCATTTAATTTCTTTCAGCAAATATTAACCCCAAACTGACATGCAGGAAAGTAGGGCCATGCTTTTATTTTCTAGAGAAAATAAACAAAAACATGTATTATTTTCACGAAATGAAATGTCATTGCGCATCATCCCAACTTAGCACTATCCCATGCACAACCCATGTTATCCCTAGCAAAATATTATTAACGTGCACAAAAGCAGCATTAGTCTTCTTTATTTTTCTGAAAGCCAAAAAACACTTGTGGCCTAATTTTAATGCATTAGTACAAGCTCCAGTTTGACACATGTGCAAAAGCATTTCCCCTTATTATAACATTTATTAATAAAAATCTTTACAGCACACTGTTAATGTATGTTTCTGAGGGTTCAATTCGAGCAGGTTTTATTTACGCAAAACCCTGCTCCATCAAATCCATAACCCTTTCTTCTTTGATCCACATAGTTCGAGGCGAACTTGAATTGATGGCTTCAATCCACACGGACAGTAAGCCTCCCTCCTGGGCGTAATTTCTTTTGCTCTGGAGTTTAGGCTTTATGCAGAAGGCACTGTGAGTTTTTCACAGTGCATGTCGGTGAGTTAAATTAACTTTAAAAAAAAAGTCCATTACCTACTGCCTCGTGTTTGGTACTAATTTTCTTGCACTTGGCAGTTGGTGGCTCCCCTCTACCAATCCTGGTGCTGCTCTTATGCTGCACAGGCAGCATGAGAGAAGCACCAGGATTGACTGGAGTGTAGTGGTTCAACACTACTTTAAGCACTGGGGGCCTATGCTTGCTTCCCAACCAGCTTCCTAAGACAGCTCAGTTTGAATTGTAAAGTGCGCATGTCAGGATGACCTTAGCAAGCCTGCCAGCCAAAGTGACATGCGCACTTTAAACTGAAGTGGACAATGTTCCTCCCTACTGCTGCCCCCCCCCCAGACTCGGTTGCTGCCAGCATGAAAAATAAAATGGTAATAAATGTGTTTTATTACCATTTTATTTTTCATTTTTCTTACACTGATAGTGGAAGGGCGACGCTCCTCCGCCCTCGGGGAGACACTTTCTCCGGTACCAGGTAAAATCCGACTCCACTGAGTCAGAATTTACCGGGTGCGATAAATACCACTTAATTACAAGTTTTCCTCCAATAATGAGGAATAACATTCAGATTTTGGTGCTTACCACACCAAAAATCGAATGTCCTGGCATTTACCAGGTAACTTTCCACCAATAAACATTGGCAGGCTTGACATGCTGAAATTATTCCGAGGTTACACTATCTCAGTAGTCAGGATTCCGATATCTGTGCTAACAGAAGTTATTACACATGTTGAAATTTACCAACCCAACCATAATGGGGGCCTATGTATTTGTATATCCCGTCTTTCTCGCATAACAAACCGATGCAGCTCTCACTTTTGCTCAAATACTCCAATGTGCAGCAAATGGAGTTAGGCTGATTTTCAGATATCTCCTCGCTACGCCAATATCACTTTTCACTCCCACCTTGTTGACCCCGTCTTTATTGGCCTAGCATAACCTTCTCCCTCTCCATGTTGAAGGTGATACTTGACATCTTTCCATTTGCCCGGTGAGACCAGTTGCTAATTATAATGCTTCTAAAATATGACCAGGACTGCACAATTCTGTCCATAGTGCTGATTAGATGCATCCTTGGCTGCTTCAATACGCCATTGGTGCTTGTGAAATAGTCTATAGGAGCACAATGTGCTGATGAAGTTGCAACCAGGACCGGCAATCAAAAACCAATGTATACAATGTAGAGATTTTTGTTCTTGTTTCCACTTCAATATAACATGCTGCCATAAATGTATCCCTCCTTGAATGAAGTCTTGCTACTTGCTTGACTGGTGAAGTTTGAGCTCCTTGAAAATGCTCAGGTAACTTAATTCACTGTGCCTAAAATGACATATGCATCCTACTCTGTGTATACCAGAGTTAGCATCATTTCAACACAGTGTTCCACTTCCCCACAAGCTCTGCCATTGGGTGTGTCACGTGTAGTTAGTTACACTGCTGAATATGGTGACAGACCATCCACCTTGTTGGGGTGGCTGGTCTTTTCAGAGGTGACGGCACCAAGAAAGACGGTCATGCAGCTCTTGGCAGTCTTCCTTGCAGTGAGCTAACAAGTATCCCAAGCATACTGGAAAAGTCTCCAAACATGCCATCCAAGTTTAGTATTTGAATTGTATAATCCTCTTAAGAGGTACATTTGCATTACATTGCATTGCAGTACCCCTCTATGCACACAGGATGGCGGATGTTTCATCATGGTAGAATTGCCATTATTGAGTTATCCTTTGTGGTGACTCTCTTCATAGAAGCGGGACCAACCTCAATGGAAAACCAGTTGTTGGCATGGCAGCCATTGGGTAATAAAGTCAATCTTTCTCTGGTATTTGGGTGAAGGTAAGTCTCCTGCCCAATAGTGAATTCACTTAACTTAATTGAGACTGTGGGAGTTTATCCATATCATGGATACAAGTCTGTGACCCTTGTCCCCACTGAGGCAAACACTGTTGTGGTAGGTAATACAGTAAGCAAATACAGATCATTGCAGGTGCAGTAGTTACCTAATGGTTTTAACCTCCTAGTTATATGGTCCACACCTTGCAATGCGCGATAGTGCAGTAATACCACATGCTTTCCCACCTTCCGAGCACCAAAACTCAGAATGTTGCGGCATTTCTCTCCACAACTTTTACCAGGTTTAACTAGTTGAACTTGTAGGGGCTGGAAAGTGTCGTAGTTTTGCACTAGCTGTAATTCTAGCTGTGAGTGTAAAAATAGAAATAATTATTGCAAAAAAGAGATTTGTAAATATATAGACATAAGCGTACATAGATAAAGATGAAATGTGGGGTGGGGCCATGACTCACATGAGGCAAAGTCTCGAGTGGGTATTTATTTATGAAGTTTTACATAGCGCTTTAATCTCCCTAAATGGTGCTAATAAATAGCATGTGCATACAGGGTTTATGCCATGCCATTATGTATGTGCATTTGTTTTGACGAAAGATATTGAAATAAAACAAGGTTGGGAGGGGTTCAATCTGTTCAGTAAGTTAAAACCACGTTGAGACCATGTCATTATAGAAAGAGTTGTGTTCCTGGTTGTGCCCTGTAATCTGTGAGATAGAAAACAATTATTTTCTTATGTAAATTTCATGTTAATGTGGTAAGAAACTGACAAAAATGTGTGAATGTGTGTTTATTATCATAGTTCCTTTAAATAGCATGAGTTATTGTACCACATTTATGTTCACTGCCGTGGCATGCATGCATGCCTGTATATGTGTGTAGTGCTTTAAATAACTCCCTTTTCTTCACATGGAGTCAGTGGAGATATCTGAGTGCAGAGGTAACATGATGCATTGAAAACGGATGGGGGTGAGGGTTGCTAGAGAGAGTTGCATAGGCAGCTTGAAATACAAGAAGACAAACACACACATAGGCAGAAAAAGAGACTGATACTTGAATTGAAGTTGTATTTCCATATTATTTTAAACCGTGTACATACACACCCCAGGACCTTGTCAATACTGATTTTAATAGTTAAATTACGAGTCACTTTCTGTGCTCAATTCTAGCATTTGATTACACAGTTTGTATATGAAGATCAACATACCTTATCATAATTAGTCATTTAAAATTCATGATAAAATGCTCACTGCATGAGTCAGAAGCATAGTGGAAACCTGTTGAAAAGGAGGTGATTTAAAAAGACACCTCAATACTATCTGAGATTAAAAAAACTTATTTTTTGTGCACTGTAGGATTTTTTTCTACTGGACTTGCTAGCATATTTCGATTCTGAACACAGGGAGTCTGCTAAACACCTCTCAAGCATGTGTTTGGACAAGTACACATTGACTACAGTACAGTGGTACATAAACTGCATCACTGACATACAATTCAAATTTCACATGTAAGCTACAGTGTGGATTTGCCCCACCCACATGAGTGTTTACGCGCATAGTATCAGAGCTCCTCCTGCAGCCCTCACTGGAGCAAGCTAAGCAACAATAAGCACATTTCATAATAAACACAGTTGACATGTTTAAAATCCTACTTCTAATAAAAGCTAAGACCTCTGTAAATATTGCCTTGCAGTCCACATGGCCTAGATGTTTAATATGTAAAAGTGAGAGTTACCAAACATGAGTATGGCATGTTGCATCGGTAATAGAATTCAAAAGCGCTGTTTAGTATGTAGACTGTAGTACCTTTTTTTGAGAGGGTAATGCTAATTTTCAGTATGATACTCATGTTCCCTTACTTGGCTTAGGGAAGGACTAGTAAATCTATCTCACTGACAATCTGCTATTTATTACAAAATGTAATATAATGGTGATATTTGGTTTGGTGTATATTCCCTAAATATGATCGCTATAAAAGTTATGGGTTGCAACCTCCTATTTGGATCAGGCAGGCACCCACTGACAACAGTGATTGTAATTAGATTTCCCCATACCAGAGAGGAAGTCTGAATAATACCCATTAGGGACCTCCTTGGGAATAAATGGCTTTTTGGTGGCAGGTACCTGCTGGAAGAATCCTGGTAGGAAGATGAGGGTAGGGTAATTACAGTGACATTCACCTCCATTTATCCAAGGAATTTGAGGAGATTGGAAAGAACTATTACACCAACTGACCACACAAATGACAGTCAGAAACTACAATAGTACTGCATTTATACTACTGGTGTGAACATGTCTTTGATGTTGGTCCTCTCTTAGTTATGGCGACTCCTTTCACCCCAGGGACTGCCCTGGGCATAGATTCAGTCGGGGTAGGATTTGCAATGGAGGGAGAGATTAGCTCATCATTTGAATGAGCCAGCCAAAGGGTGAACTCGGGGAGTTCAGACTGCTGAATTTTCCTTCTACCATTTTGGAAACTGCCTGAATATTACAAGACATTCTTCAACAGAAGGATTTACTGAATGTGGGAAATTTCTTGCGGTACTCATGGGACATATAACCAATCATTATTTAGCTGACTAGTGCTCTATGGAAGTTGGCATGAAAAGTCACTGAGTAACCCTCACCCCATAGGCCAACATTAACTTTTAACTTCTCATTGTTTCTAAGTGGTGTCTTTGACATTTTCACCAAGAATTCCTAACTTTTGACATTTTGGATGTGTTTTATGTATTGATTTTTTCCCTCTGTTCTGAATTGCTTTTGGCTATGGATTCTAATTCCGAACATCATATGTATTTCTCTTTTATTCTTGATGCCTTTTTAATGTATTTATATTAATGTTTTAAAGATGTAAGGATCATATGCCCCCCAGCCGTGCTTCTTTTGTATAAATTACTCGCTTGTACTTCTATTTGGATTTTGCAATTATATTAATTGAATGTTTTTATGTTTCTTTTATGGTTCTAATGTACCGAAATAAAGATTATGAAATGAAATTAAATGAAATTAATTGCTTTTGAATTTTATTTCTACTGCTTGTTTTCCCGACTTTAATGTGATTTGGTACTACTTAAATATTTCCCTTGCATTGTCTCTGAGAGAAGTCTATTCCTTGGAGCCATAGCTTCAAGGATTTACCTAGGATTCCTCACTGACACCGGCTCTTTACTTTTTTGGAACAGATTCCTTTAATTTTATGAGCACTTATCCTTGCCCCCCTTAGTTTATAATCCATAAATAAGCAATAATGTACATATCAGATCGTTGACAAAAGAAAGTGTGTATATCTCTGTTGTAGAATCTGTCGGGCTAACATGGGTCTACCCTCAGGAAATCATATCTTCAGGCTTTAAAGAAGGGACACGGCTACAGGGGCTGGGATGCACCATTACGGCTGTTTAAAAAACAGGGTTGGAGTGAAAAGTGGATCATGGTTGCAGTGTCACAGAGTGTGACATAGTAAACTGCTGGTCAGGACAGGGCTGCCTAATTCCACAATGGTGGAATCCTGACAACCATTTGGGCACAGTAAGCAGCAATATTGAGGTCAAGATCAGAGATCCATGTTTCTGGTGCTCTCACCCTCTCAGATGAATCACCACTCCACACTGTCAGTACTTTACAGACACTGGGGAAAGCCCAAAAAAACCCTGTTAGCAAAGTTCACAATTTATTTGATTTTATTTGTTTATTTGTTTGATGAGTTTTATATAGCGCTGGCTAGACCCGTAGGTATCAGGGCGCTTTACATGGGGTTAGAATATTTACACATGTTACAGCTGTTACATGAAAGAACGTTGCGATGAGAAGAAAACCTAATTACATAATTACTTCTGTTATTAGCTTATTACAAACAGAGACAGGTACTATGGTACCACGGAGTGGAGGGGGAAAAATGACAGAGGAAGGGATGAGAATCAAGACAGGAAGGAGCGGCCAAGGAGACTAGTATAAAAAGGGAACGCAAAAATAGAGAAAGTGAGTCAACAAACCAGTAGGGTCCCATAGATCAACAAAATCCGTTCCCTTCCTACCCTGCTTTAGGCAGCATTAGCAAGGGAACGGGACAGGAGAAGGGGGCAAAAGAAAGCATCCCGGTGAAATAGCAAGGAGGGGGGGGAAAGAGGTCCAAGAGGTGATCCATAAGGGCGATGACGAGTCTAGGAGGGTACAAAGCGTGGATCGGCGGCTGGATTTAACCTGAGAATCTGCAGAGACTACAAGATGGCGGATCCAGTCAAGGACCCCAGACTTAGTGACAAAATGGCAGGAGGACGGGGAGGAAAACAGTCAGTACGAAAAAACGTACAAGGGAACCAACCCCTAGAGCAAGGTTGGCAGGGGAAGAGCAGTCACTGGATCTTGCGGGGAAAGGCCGCGGGATGCCGACCATAATTGGGTCAATGTAAGTCTAAGTCAGATAGAGTAGAAGTTCACTTACCACAAATTAAAAAAAACTGTATTAAGAAGAACTGCTATGAACTGAAGTAGCATTGTTAGTTAAAGAAGGTATGCAAGTTCTTAACAAGTTGAGTCAGACCAAGCCCAAGTGCTACAGGCCAAGGAGGTTGACATTGCTGTGACTAGAAACTCACAACTAAAACTATTTTTAATGTTTTATTTATATTTCATTTTCTACTGTCAGCCTGCTAATTATGGTCTGCAGGCACTTTCCAAACATAGACTATGCTGGTGATTTACAGAGGATGAGTTGATCACTAACTGGGTATTTTCATGGTCTTTTTTTAATTTGTGTTTTATTTATTTGCTTATTCTTCTAAAGTGCCACTGCATAGGAAGGTATTTAAGCACTTTACAGAGAGCTGTAGTTACATATGCAAGGTATGTTTACAGACAACAAGTTAAATTAGGCTACAAAGAGAGTGGGAGAAGAAAAGAGAAGGTGAGGAGAGAAAGTGAAGACAAGTGGCAAGGTAGATGGATCAATAAGGCGAAAGCAAAGAGGGTGATGGGTGGGGGACAAAGAAATGGTAAGAAGAACAAGAGATTTGGGGGGGAAAGGGCAAGAAAACAGGAGGTGAACAAATGGTTAAACAAACGGCTGATCAAAAAAGTTAGTCAGACATCCCTATGAGAAGTATCAGATCGTTGCTTGCGTGTCATGTCAAAAGGAAGGTCTGTGATGAAACCAAACTAGAACAGTATCCACGCTTCTAATGGGAGTCAGTAGATAGTCAGTAAAATCGGTGTGATGTGGTCAAACCTTTGCTTCTCTGTGATTAATTGTGCAGTGGAATGAGAAACTACTTTTAGGGGTGGCAGATTATAGGCTCAAAGGCCAACGAAGAGAGCATTAGCAGTATCTATTCTGGAGATGAAGAGCACATCTGCAGATCATTTCAGCTGTTTTTGGAGGAACAGGTGATTGATTCTTTTCAGTTGGCAAAGGTGGAAGTTTGAAGCTTGGGCAATTTTATTCACATGAGGAACTGAAGACAGGGAGCTGTCAGTAAGAAAGAGGAGGTCATGGTTGACACTGTTGAATGCTGCAGATATATCTAATAAGACTAGAAGGTAGCAATCTCCCTCATTCAGCATGCGGTGGCTGTTGCATCTTTTCAAACTTTCTGTTTCTGTGCTTTGGCCAGCTCATAATTCAGATTGAATGGGGAGAGTAGATCGTTATTATCAATGTGTTTGCTTAATCAACAAGCCGCGCTGTGGGGGAATTGGGTTGTTGGTTGAGAAGGGTGAAACTCTACTCGAGCAAAAGCCACAAGCTTTGTCAGGGTGAGCAACAAAAAGTCACTAAATTAACTTGTGCTTAACCCTCTACTCGCTTGGCACAAAAGTAGTTAGGCTTAACTTAGAGGTAATGTGAAACACAACACAAGAAAAATCAGACAGCAAAAATAGAGTACATTTTAATTAATTGTTTTACACAATAAACAATAAAAATCCAATCAGTAGAACCGGAGTTATGATTTTTTAAAACATTAAGTAAAAAACTAAAGATAGATTAAAACACCAACTGCTGACATCTAGTCGCACGAGACTGGGGCAAAGTCGAAAGTTATGGCCAACCACAATGGCGTCCTCATCGGATACACGAAGTGGATTGGGCCCGGTCTCCGCTTACCTTCGGATTTAGAAGAAGTTTTGAACAAAAATGCCTGAGAAGGTAGAGTTTAGCAGGGCAAGGCAGCCGGCGGTGTTCAAGGAGGAGATCTCATCCCAGGGAGCTGCCAGGCGAGGTCACAATGAAAATTTCAATGTTCAGACTTAGGGCCTGATTATGAGTTTGGAGGTCTTGAAGCGGGCTACCATGCCAGCGCCCCGCTCCAAGACGGCCGAACTCGACCGCCGCCAGCCCACCAGATTAAGAGTCATTTTGTGGTCTGGCGTGTGGCGATCTTGCAGCAGTGCAGTTCAAAGGCTCATTTATGAGCCTTTAAACTGCAGCACCAAAGGAGCGCCAAAGCAAGTTCCTGAACAGTATGGACTTTTCAGTCCATGCTGTGCAGGAACTGGGGTGCATGCACACAGGAGGGCACATCATGTGCCCTCTGCATGCACTCCCATGCACAGGAAAACCAGGGAGCCCTGTAGTGCCCCCTTACTTTTCTGACTGCCACACTTTTCATGGTGTGATCACCACCATGAAAAGTCTTGAGGTCAGGAAAGTCATAACATGTTTGGCGGTGCCGCATCGGCACCGCCAGCGTATTACTGCCCCAGACTGCCGTGCAAATGCTGAGGGGTTGTGACTGTCTCACCGCCGAGGTTGGAGTACTGCAGTCGGACTGCTGGAATGGCGGTATCCACCACACCACTGCCAAACTCGTAATTAAGCTCTTAGTATCTTTTATGGAAGTCAAAAGTCACTCGCAGGAGGGATTGGTAAAGCAGGTAAATCCTGGTCTCCTCCTGATTCTCAGAGCACTTTTTGGCAGACTATTTTCTAAGTTCCAAGTTTTGAATTTAGGCTATTTGGGTCCTTTAGCACCACTTCCAATAGTTCAGTACTGGAAATGCACCACCTGGAAGGTCAAAACTCACTGGGTCCAGCTGTGGGTTCAATAGAGTTAGAGCCTTTTTCATCCATCAGGCTCTAATTAGGAAACCAGCCAACAGCCCTTGGAGTCACTCTGGAAGTCTTTGGTTCCAGCAGGTCTCTAGCAGCAGGGCAGCCCTCTGATGACTCCGGACAGGCTTCAGGGAGCAGGGCTGTCCCCTTGGTGCAGCAGGGCACTCCTCTGAAGTAAACAGCAGTCCACAGGCAGTAGGGAAGTCCTCTGGGAGTCCTTTCTCAGGTCCAGAAGTGAACTGAAGAATGGATCTGAGAACCCTGTGTTTATGCCTGGTGCCTACTTTGATGTGGAAGAAGCTTTTGGAGTTTGCCCCCTGCAGAAGTGTCTAGAATATCCTGCCTCAGGCCCTGGTCCCAGTCTGTCTGTGGGTCCAATAGGCTAGTGTGATGTGCTTTGTAGTGTCTTTGTAGTGCAAGTAGGGCTTTGCAGATCTCCTCTCCCCTACCCAACCTTGGATGGCCCATCCTGCCAACACCCAAGCTCTCTATTGAGTGGTTATTAGGGAGAAATGCACAAAGGTCAACTACACTTGGTCGTGTGCCTCAGGAAATAGCCTACAGGTTCCAAATAGGACAAAGAAATGGCAACTTTCTAAAAGTGGAATTTTCAGAATTGTGACTTAAAATCCAACTTTACCATCAAAGAGGGTTTTAAATAAAAAAATCTGCAGACACCAAACATGATATTTCTACCTGCTCCCCAACATGCTATCACTTATCAAATGTAATAAGGTAACCCAATGTCATCCTATGGGATAAGTAAGCCTTATTGAAGTGGAAAATGTATTTGTGAGTTTTTCACTAAAAGGACATGTAAAACCTAAAAATACATGTCCAATATTTTAAATACAATGCACTCTGCCCTTTGGGCTGTTTACCTGAGAGGTGAATATTATGTCTTATGAAGGGAGTTTTAGGCTTCCAAAGGGGTTATTTTGTCAAGTTGAATTGGCAGTTTAAAACTGAACACAGGCTGCAATGGCAGGCCTGAGACGTGTGTTAAGGTGCTACTTTAGTGGGTGGCACTGCAAGTGCTGTAGGCCCACTTAGCATTTATTTTTCCAGCCTTGTTACATGGTATACCACTCTACTTTGGACTTATAAGTAAATTAAATATGCCATTCAGGTGTAAGCCAATGTTACCATTTTTTAGTGAGTGACCACAAGCACTTTAGAACTGGTTAGCATTGGTAAAGTACACAGAGCCCTAAGGCCAATAAAAACGAATACAGCACAATAGGAGGGAAGAAGGCAAAAGGTTTGGGAGAAGACCACTGTGAGGCTAACCGGTCTAACACCCACTTTTTTCAATTACTTTACCTACCCAGGGTATTTGTTATTGGTTAGGAGTTATCAAGCATTTCTGGGTTAGGATTAATCCTTTTTTGATCAAGCATAATCTGGCCTACCTTGAAATAGTTGAGGAAGGATGCTTGCTGCAAGGGTGCATTGATAAGCTAGAGCCAATGGGAAGAACACAGACTGAAGTTTGCTTTTCTAGTCTTGGAATCTAAAAGGTCTTTGACATTGTAGGTTGGTATTATAATTTTGTGTGATTTAATCAGTTCTTCAAGATGAGAAGCATCATTGGAGTACCACATTTTGGCACCTTTCAGGTTACAATTAGATGTTTGTGAAGAATCTGACGAGAGATTTCTTCTGAGGTTGGTGGTCTTCTCAGAGAAGAGTGTAAGGTAATCAATTCACTTTCATAGGAGTGTTAAAAACAGGACTGGGGTCAACATATTTTCTTATATGAAAGTGAATACAGCCTTCACTGGGTTCTGTGAGCAAACTATTTTGAGCCGAGATGTAGGAAGCCTTTGTGCACCGAAGTTTTGCTTTGAATTCTTTCTTAGCTTTTTTTTAACCTAGTTGTGTTCTGAAGGATTTGTTGGAACCCAATTGAGCTACTGAAAGATTAAAGTTGTTCATTGAGTAAGGGTTTATGTGGCAAAGATTTAAAAGATTTCAGTTTTTATGGTGCAACAGACTTAATAAAGTCGTATGGCAGAGTTTTATTCAATCATGGTTTGGATAACCTAGTCCTCAAGCTTAGAGATAAGGTGGCTGTTTATAGCCGCAACTGTGATGTTTCTGAAGTTTCTATACACTCAGCAATGCACTATCTATACTGTATCTACATTCTAAATACTCAGGTGTATATTGATAAACAAAAACACACAATAATTAATCTCAGGGATTAGAAGATACACGTTTTAAAATAGGATTAAAAAGCCAACCCCTATGGATTATCATAGGTGTTTGGGATAATCGTTGAGCTATAGGTAAGAAGAGTCACAGGAGAAGAGTGTCAACAAGGACATTCTTGCACCAGTCTAGCACTATACCTGATGTGCCAATATTAGTGTTCAATAAGATCACATTACCCATTGCTTCAAAATGACACATACAGATCAAAGCACACCAGGGTAATGATGTGATACAGGTCTATTTTAGTCTAGAGTTATTAGAGATGGAATCCATGGATCATTATATTGCCATGTATAGACTGGCTAATAATGGTTTCCATGCATAGAAGCTGAAACACTAGCTAGACATGTTTAACACGCTCACCTTATTAAAGTCATACTCACTTTCCATCCACCATTCATTTCCACTATTCTTCAACATCATGTTGATGTTGCAATGTGCCGGCCTAGAAACTTCATGCGTGTGTTCATGGTTCTGAAGTCTGTTCAGATTAACATGACCTTTCTGCAAAAAACTGAATTTAAAGACTTTTTGTCCCTGAATATTTGTTCAATGATTTTTAGACATTCCGATTTAACATAGATACCACTTCAAACAAAGATTACATGTGTGAAGGAAGCTGTCTTACATGACTACAATGCTTTATTTTTACACAGATATTGCTGGAATTGCAAAATACACAATTTCCTAATGTAACTGACCTGTGGAAGGAACCTAAGCCACAGGGTTATTTTAAGGTTAACATGTGTAGTAGTGACATGGCAGTCTTGGCAACATTAATGTGAATTATGGGCTGTTTTGTTACCGATCACCAATACGTCCATTAAAATGTGCGTACTTGAACTGTTTAGGGAGATAATTCCTCTTTCTCACATATGATATTGGTTTACCTTATTTTTATATGGCAAGATACAATTCCTCCACCTTCATATCTGGGCGTTTTCACTTTGCTTTTGTACTAAGATTTGTAGTTATCTTGGCTCCAAACGTCCTTCTGTTCCAACTGAAAGAGATGTATCCTCAGACTCATCATACATTTCTGTTGCTTCTTCTTAATTGCAAGCTGGCTGTGTTTTTAATTTACTTTTATTTTAGATGTACTGATCTTTTTGTTGTAGCTCTGCTTAACCCCCAAGAATGACACCATTTGGATGTGTGTTCTAGGTGTGAGTGGTTAGCCCAAAGGCAGAGTGGAGGGAGGAATTGAGAGGGTTTAGGTAAGATTAAGCAGTCCGGTTTACAGACAGTGCATGTACAGTGTCTTCAAAATCATGTTTTGATAAAGGATCTGATGCTCTGGAGCAATTTAGTGATGCCTTTGATATTGAAGTCAAGGTGAGTATCCGCCATAACACCTAGGGATTTGGGGAATTCTTTTAGGCCTATAGTTTAACAATACGGTCAGGAGAAGGGGCCTTAGAGCTGTTAGACTGTAATACGAGTAAATCAGTGTTTTGAGGGATACACTTAAATCTCATCTATGACATTCATGAGCTAATGTTGATTAGGCATTGAGCTATCAATGTCTTCTGTGCTATCATTCTTGAGGTGCAGCTTCGTATTGTCTGTATACTGGTGAAAGTCAATACCTACCTTGAAGACTATCTCGCTCATAATTCAAGTTGAATAGTAAGTGGGCTAGCACAAATCCTTCAGGTACTGCAACTACAAATAAAATGGCCATGAAGGTGGATAGAGAATCAACTGTTCTGTTAGGTTGGCTCTGAGCTAAACCTACTGGTGTTTGCAAAGGCTTTTTTCAAGTAACATTTGTTGGTGTTTTTCTGATAAGAGGGATTTGTTCAGGCTGTGGTTGGAGTGCGAGGTGATCAGTGTTTCTCTGACCTCTAGATGTACTGTATAAAAGTTTGGCTATGCCATTGCAATTAGAAACTGTAGATAGGGGAGTAGTGGCTATTTGTGTCTCGTCATGTATGATATTGATAAAGCTCCGAACGCCTGTTTTTAACATTCTGAAGTTTGAGGCTGAAAAAAAATCTTTGATTAGAAAAGGATTTTTTTGTAAGTTTTCTTTCCTGATCTAGGCATCTAAGTTTCAAGGAATGCAGGAATTTTATCCATCTCCTCTCATAGGCACATAGGATCTATCTTAAACTGTTAATGTCATTGTTGAACAAGTGAGCTGACTTTTGGGGTTATTTTTACTTCCTCTTGCTGGACCAAGACTATTAAATATTGTGGATATGTTATCATTGTACTGCTTGATTTGTCTAATAGGGTCACTAGAGGAACAACTATCCAGTGTGAGAGACAGGATAATAGGTTCTAATTTGTTATGCTTTACACCTCTACCAGTGGCGTCTCCTCCTCTATCACAGAGGAGCGTTGCCCCAGCCATAAACTAAAAAACATGAAAAATAAAACGATAATATCATGAATTTAAAATCCATTTTATATCATTTTATTTTTCTTGTGCCAAGACTTGGGTTGGGGCCAGGGTAATGACAGGCTGTAGGGGGAGTGTTGGGCACTACTATTTACTGTGCATCTGGGTTTGACCGGCCGTCTCAGGCTGACCACAACCCCCAGCTGGGGTTGGAGAGAGCAGGCACAGGCCCCCAATCTGTCCTGGAGCGCAGATCATCGGCACTCAGTCCAATCCTAAAGCTGCTCTCATGCATGAGAGCGGCTTCAGGTTTGGCCGCAGGTTAGGCTGGGAGCCTGTGCCTTCCTGCAGTAAAGAGGAAAGGAACAGAAGAGCACAAAGCGATGCTGTACGTCAACAGGTACATTTTTTATTGGTCTCCATCGTTTCTCCCTCCCGCCCTCTCCCCTGCCCCTCTTCCCTGACATGAGCCTCTCCTGTCCTTTACAATTCTGAGTGTTGTCATACCTTGTCCAATAGGATGAGGAAGTGGCTTGACCAGTTGACATGTATGGAATTACACATGCTGATATAGTCAACAACTAAGCTGAGGGTAGCACCTTTTTGTGGGTAGAAAAGTTGCAGTGTTGTGTTAGGTCACTGTCTTTGAGGTAGGAGTTGAGTTGCTTAGTCTGAGCTCCTGTCACTTAATTCCAAGGGAGGTTAAAATGTTGGTAAAAAGATGTGCCTACACGTAGAAAGTAGCTGAGTCTGAAGTCTGTAAAATCTTCTAGAAATAGGTTATTCCTTCCATGGTGATGATAAATTATATATATGTATGTCCTTCCTCAGCATTCATGCATAAGATGGAGACGGACCACTTGGATTGTGCCAATTTCAAATTATTTGGTGTTGCCTGCTCGGTCCTGACGCGTTTCGGCTCGGGGTGAGCCTTGATCACATGACACGGTACAACAGATTTTTTTCCCTTTTTTAAAGTGCATGTGCTGACGATAGGTGCTCACATGCTGGTGCATAACAATAGACATAGCGGACAGATTTACACATAAAATAGTATTATTTCTGATATGATGGTCACAGAAATTACAATAAAAATCATCGTTTAAATACGTAAATCCATAGTAGTGATGCATTACAAGTGCATATCAGATAATAAAACATGTAATGCATTGCAACCTCATAACATGACTGAATTCTTTATGGCAGTTTATTATATTATACCTTAGTCCATCATGCCTTATGTAAATAATGTACAAAGTGTGTGTGAAATATTAAAATACAAGTGATGTGCAGAATAAATAAAAAGGTAAATGTAAAGTGACAGTGCATATACTAATCAATCTACTGAATAGTAGTATATAAGAACTTGAAGAAACGTAGTCATATGTCCATAGGCACTAATGATGTATCTCAGAGTTCATATCAAAATAGGACCCTAGGGTTGAACATGTTCCTCTTAGGTAAAGACAGGATTAAATCATGGTAAAATACCCAGTGAACCTCAAGTATTGAAGTTTAGTAAATTCAATATTTGATTTATCAACATAGTGCAAAAGCGCATTCATAAAAGGTATATATCATATATATAGATTTTTTTTCATAAATGATAAAAAAAGCTTCAGTTTGAATATAAGTATAAATATATATATAATCCACTATAAAATGTATATATAGGCAATAAATATATAAATAATTATGTTAAAACCACATGTCTAAAACCTAACCTATTTATCCTATATCATGGTCCTCTGTGTGCTGAGTGTACAGGTATAACACACTGGGGTCGATTCCGATTCGGGAAAAAAAACGTCCGTACAATTTGTATCCAGAGCCCTTTCCGTACGAATCGTACCCGTCCGTCCGAGTCACGTAGTACGATCCGTATTCCGTGAATCTGTCTGAATCGTCGCGATCCGTACGTATTGCAAGGCTGAAACCGTGAACCGTTCGACTCGTACACATGCCGTACGACTCGTACACATGCTGTACGACCCGACGAGTACGATCCGGACCGGGGTACGAGGACGCGATTCGTTCGGTCCACGTCAGGTAAGGGCGAGTCGTACGGAAAAGCACACAAACACATACACACCGTACGGTCCGTACACCCCATGATCGCAGGGGTACGCACCGTACCCCTGCGATCATGGGGTGTACGAGCCGTACCCATGTATGATGGGTGTACGAGCCGTACCCCATGTACGATGGGTGTACCCATCGTACATGGGGTACGGCTCGTACACCCATCGTACATGAGGTTAGGCTCGTACACCCCATGATAGCAGGGGTATGGTGTGTACCCCGGCGATCATGGGGGGTACGCACCGTACCCTGGGGGGGGGCGTTCCGTACCTGTTTTGGCGCGAACTCTGCTTTTACAGCTGTTTTCAGCTCCCGTAGAAAATGGGTTGTACGGTGCGTACCTGACACATATCGTACTTGCTGGGTCGTAAAAACCAGCCGGGAACGGTACAGATGTCGCGTACAGCGGGTTCCGAGGGAGAATCGTATGGAGATTAGAGTCATACGGTCCCTGTACGACTCGTACGGTGTACGGCTCCTGGTACGAATCGTACTTCATCGTACGTACGGGGGACGTTGCAGGGTACGATTCGTACGGGAAAAACGCTCCGAATGGCTATTCGGAGCGTTTTTTTCCCGAATGGGAATAGGCACCCATATGTCATGGACATGGTCCCATTGTGTATAAATAAATATAAATATAAAGTGCTGGAATTAGAATATCTAGTTCATTTAGAGATGTAAACAGTCACACATTTCACTTTGAGGTAAGAAAGCTAACTCAGAGCTAGAACCGCAGGGTGGTACACTGGTGGAGGTGTGGGGATACCTAGATAGAACAAATTATGATTACAGGCAGTTATGAAGATCCTCTGTAACATTCAGGCGAATTGGTTGTTTACTGTTTAGTTCCAAAATGTAACGTGTCTCCAGTAACCTCAGAGCACTCACCCTGTCCCCCCTCTTCTGCTTGGGGGAATCGTGTCAATTGCATAAAATGTAAGATCCTTGTTGTTAGCTGAGTGTCTTTCCTTGAAATGTCGGGCTACTGGGTAGGTATTGTCTTGGTTACTGATGGCCCTGAGGTGCTGTAGAATTCTTTTGTGTTCTGCCAATTTAGTACTCCCTACATAGATTAAATCGCTGGGGCAGGTCGAATTATATATTTTTTTTATTGGAAAGCAGGGGACAATATATACTGCATGGTCAGTTTTACAGGTCAGTAGTTTATTGATTGATTTTTTCCTATCGCTGAACGGAGTCTTGTACTCAGTTTTGTTAATACCGTGTTGGCATGCTTTGCATGTCTTGCAGCGAAAAAATCCCTTTCTGTTTTTCAGCCAGCTAGCTGAATCCATGGTTTCAGGGTTGGTGTCCACCAACCGATCCCTCATGGATGGACCTCGGCTGTATGTGATGGATAATCTGGTTGGTAGATCTGACCCAATAACAGGATCCGCCAAAACCAGGGGCCAATTTTTTTCTATGATATATATATATATATGTATATATATATATATATATATATATATATATATATAAAATGGGAGTTAAATGGATCGTTTGAATGCCGGCGGGTGTCAGTCTCTGGTGTTTGGCATTTGATAAAGTCAGTGATGACGAAACGCGTCATGCCTACCACGCTGCATTAAAGAACTTCTCCTTGGCTCCCCGTTGTGTCCCTTTGGTTTCTTTCTCTGTGGAGTGAGGGATCCTGCTGTGGATATTATGCGCGCAATGCCCTGAGCGCGCTAGGGGGACCCGTCTCGTTTTATGGCCGGAGCTAATAGGGCACAAGCTTCACAGCTTTTTCTGGACTCCAAGCTATAGGAAAGCCCTGGCCCCCGCACGAAGGAACAGTGCTCAGACTGCTGAAATACCAGTTTGTGACTTCACGCAGAGGTCAACACATTGTTGCTGTGCCTCCGGATTTGCCTGGACCTTCATGCATGCGGTGAGACGTCTAAGGGGGCCCGGGAGAGGTCTCAGTGCCGCGAGGAAACTTGTGATTTTAATCTGCACCCACACTCGATATGTCACAGAGCGCCAGCACTCACTACGAGTTACAAGGAGTCAACAGCCAGAAACACTTACCTGTATGCCGACATGGTGCATGCTGGGAGTTGGTGTCCGCTCAGAGGGACTACAAAGAGTTGTTCATGCTATTGGTTGACTCTGCTGGACACCCCACCAATGAAAGTTAAATGGATCGTTTGAATGCCGGTGGGTGTCAGTCTCTGGTGTTTGGCATTTGATAAAGTCAGTGATGATGTAACGCGTCATGACTACCACGCTGCATTAAAGAACTTCTCCTTGGCTCCCCGTTCTGTCCCTCTGGTTTCTTTCTCTGTGGAGTGAGGGATCCTGCTGTGGATGTATATATATATATATATTCACTGAAAAAACCATAGGTTTTAGGCCTTATATAGTTAGGAATTAGCATTTAAAAAACCATTGAAATTCACTGAAAAAGCATAGGTTTCAGGCCTTATATAGTTAGGAATTAACATATAAAAAACCATTGAAATTCCTCCTATATAGTTAGTTGGACTAACTATATATGGTGCACCCGCAATCCACTGCTGATGATGTCACATATTACATCATTCATGACATGGTCAGTGACATCACTGATGACATCACCGATGACATCTCAAATGACATCACTGATGACATCACTGATGACATCATCCAGTGACTGTGTGTTTCTGTAAAGTTTAAATATGTTTTACATATTGAAGAATGAGTGGATGTATAAGTGTCTGGATGAAGGATTTAGTAGGTGCGTGACTGACTGTATGAGTGAGTGATTAAATGTGTCTTACTGAATGCATAGGTTAGTGAATAAACTGAATGTGTGCATCAGTATGTCTGTTGTTGTGTAAGCTGCTGCATGCGTTGATCAGTAGCTATATGAGTGGCTATATGGGTTATTGATTGGTTGCCCAAATATTTGTATGGGAGACTGAGTGTGTGTGTGGCTGGCTGGGAGGTGTGTGACTCTGTGCAGATCAATGTGTACTTGTATCAGTGATTGTATAAGAGAGTAAGTATGTGTTAGTATATGTTTGAATAAGTAAGGTGTTGTGTGTATAACTATATAGATGAGGAAATGGAAGTGTGATTGATTCTTTCATGACTGACTAGGTGTGTGAGTAACTCCATGGATGAGTGGCAGTGTGTGAGCGTCTGCATAGGTGTATGAGTGCATATGATAGTGTTGCATTGATGAGTGACTGTATGTATGAGTGATTGTATGGGTGAATGAGTGGATGTGTGAGTAGACCTAGGAATCAGTGAGTGCCTATGTAGTAACTGGTATTGTTGTGTCAATAGTTGCAAGAATGGTAGTCTTTATTTAACACTGGGTGTATCAAAGGTTATATTAGAGTGTGAGGAGGTGCATCATATTATCACATGAATGATGTACTCAGTGATGTCATCAGTGATGTCAAATGAGATGTCATCAGTGATGTCATCAGTGATGTCATCAGTGATGTCATCAGTGATGTCACTGACCATGTCATGAATGATGTAATATGTGACATCATCAGCAGTGGATTGCGGGTGCGCCATATATAGTTAGTCCAACTAACTATATAGGAGGAATTTCAATGGTTTTTTATATGTTAATTCCTAACTATATAAGGCCTGAAACCTATGCTTTTTCAGTGAATTTCAATGGTTTTTTAAATGCTAATTCCTAACTATATAAGGCCTAAAACCTATGGTTTTTTCAGTGAATTTCAAAGGTTTTTTAAATGCTAATTCCTAACTATATATGGTCTATAACCTATGGTTTTTTCAGTGAATTTCATTGGTTTTTTAAAAGCTAATATCTATAGGTGTAAAATATATTCTTTATTACGGACGTATCACGTAGCCACGTGAGACGCCTCATGGGTGAAAGAAATCTCATCAGACGTCCGTGCCCTTGCTCACTGTGTGTGTGTGTGTGTGTGTGTGTGTGTGGAGGGTCAGTTAGCCTTACTGTGAATGGTATTAGGACAGGTATGTTTTGGCTCCGGTGTTTACTTTCACACACTGGTGTACTTCATACCTGAAATTATAGTCCGTTACCTAGGTCACTCAAATACGTGTCCATTGTGCTTCCTTCTATATATTGCTTAGTGAGAGGATCCAAAATTTCATGTGGCTCAGCCACTGCTCCCAAAATCAGTTTCCACCCTGTGATGATAATCTCCCAAAACCGTTTTAGGAGTATGTCTTCCTTAAGAAGCAGCATTCATTCTACTTTTGTGACTGTATGTAAAACAGTGCTTTTCAATCATGCTGCACAGGCAGTTGTCAGGGCTGCGCATGCCATTGACTTCAGTGTACAGAAGACTTACGCTTAGCAGAGCTGTTTGTTTTCAGTGGATATCGGCGTTACTCACCCAGTCCTGCCAAGCGTCACGCAACAGGTGTGACGCTCACGCATTCCAGTGCGGTGATCCGCATCACCGCACTGGAATGTATTGTCACGCATAATTGCCACCTGCCTGCCAGGCATGCCAGCAACGGCACCAGGCTGTGCCCGGGCTCGCTCTGCTGCTCTGAGAGAGGTGAGACTGCTTCGAGTTCCGAACAGTTAACAAGACTGCTCTCAGCTCTGTGGCTGAGAGCGCTACAATGTTTCCCTCTGACTCTCTGCACTCTGCCAGGAGTCAGTGTTGCCCTGGAAACAAAATGCGCAAATCATGGTGCGGCGCCAGCGCGGCTCTCAGATATAGCATCACTGCAGGGGGCCGGGCTGCCCTCTCACTCACTGCAGCTGTCAATCACTGACCGGCGTGGCACCAGGAGGCCGGGAATAAATTCATCCGGATGTGCGGCTGTTAGAGTGCCATCACGTCCGGAGGAACAGGAAGTAAGCAGAAGCGGCGGGAATCTGAGAGAGTGCAGGCTGCTCACAGTGTCTCTCATGCCATGGACGCCCCGCTAAACACCGCCGTTCACGCTGTAATTTATGTGGTGCGGCGCCGCGCGGCTGAAAGGTATTATGTAAATCTTGATAGGTCATTTCTTAGCTTGAGGCTGGCGTGCATTTTGGAAAACTTTGTATTTCGAAGTCTGTTAGAGATACTCTGTGCATCAATGGAAATTAATATGCCAGTGTGCTTTTTCAAAAAACGTGTCTGTCTTCCTCCTGGTTTTTAGATCATTTGACAGCTGAATTGGTGATTTGGAGATCTGTTTACAAAGGTCGGTGTTGTAGTGTGCTTTCCGGCTATGATGAAGCAGCTGTTTTGTTCCCGTATTATAGCGTGTTTCATAATATCATTTTTTTCCTGCATAATATTTTAATGTTTTTCGAGCATGTCTTTATTAAATAAAGCATGTTTCTAAGCCATTCTGCTCATGGATACAAACAGCGTTGTACAAATTATCATAAATACGTGGTAACAACTTTAAAATATGTATTGTTTGCAATAATGAATATAATACAAACTTTCATTGTGTACACTACTAAACAGACATAATTTGCTATTAAACTTGAAAGGCACTCTGGGCTTTGACGAAAGTGCATTATAGCAGGATATCCGCCACCCTCAGCCTGTGTCCGAGTCTGGGCCGCCCCTGTAATTGCTGATGTCACCTGACAACACTAGAGCTCTCCTTCCACACGTGCTCTGAGTCCGGGAGAGGCTGAGCAGGTGGAGTTTAGGGCAGGCCCACGGCCCGCCTCTAACATTAGCCGAGCAGGACCACTGTGACCCGTTCTGCATTGAGAGCTCCTCACCTCTACCGTCGTGACTGGGGACAGACAGACTGACCTGGCTACTGTACAGCAGCTGAGTGTATGTAGGCGGCTTAGCCAGTGAGTGTAACAAACACAGACACACTAACTTCTAGGACATCGGCAGCTGCATTATTTTTTTCCCACCTAGTCGCATCAGTGTAGTGTTGTGACTATTAGACACAAGGTATTATTAAATTAAGGCTACCACAATAATGTCACACTGAGGAGGGTTAAATATCCCTGTTAAAAGTACTTGACTGTACCAATGATGCAACGCATATTCCCAAAAACTACCATTCGTTTACAAGGGGACTAGGTTAGTTCTCTTGGATTTCTGGTGATGTGCGGCAGGTTTAAGATTTTCTTAAAGTTTCCTGTTGCTCAAATGAGTGTCATTTCTGATATTTATATGTTTTCCACGTCTTTACTGCTTAGTTTTGCTTGCGAAAAAGTGTCACTCATAGTGGTTGAAATGTCACTCATAATTACACAGAGTTTAAGAAAGTGTCACACATAGCAACCTGAAACCTTGGCAGCTATGCTCACCGGCTGCTCTGCGGGCGGGCTCCTCGCTTCCCCGGGCTGGACTGCGGCGGGGGCGGGCACCGACAATGTGCCCCGCGCCCCCCCTGCCACTGCTCCAGCCTCCCTCTTGGTCTCCGGGGCTCCCTCGGCACAGGGGAGCCCCGCACCTGTCCGTCCCGCCTCCTCTTCGTCCTGGTGCCGGCGGCTTCCTTCTCTCCTCGGGGCTCCCTCAGCACACGGGAGCCCCAGCCGCAGACGACGCTTCTCTTCCAGGTGGCAGGGCTCCCTCCCATCACGGGAGCCCTGCAGAGTCAGCCGCCATCTTCCTTCTTCCCCCTCGCGGCGGGGGCGGGCATTCCCGGCCGGCCGTGCTGGGATTGGCCGGCCGGCCCCAGCACTTCTGGGTCGCGGCGGCCCGATTTCAGGCAGGCAGGCGGGGACAAAAACGAAGTGGGCACTCAGCCGCAGACGACGCTTCTCTTGCAGGTGGCAGGGCTCCCTCCCATCACGGGAGCCCTGCAGAGTCAGCCGCCATCTTCCTTCTTCCCCCTCGCGGCGGGGGCGGGCATTTCCAGCCGGCCGCGCTGGGATTGGCCAGCCGGCCCCAGCACTTCCGGGTCGCCGCGGGAAGCGCGGCGGCCCGATTTCAGGCAGGCAGGCGGGGACAGTGCGCGCACGGGTGCGCGCCGATAGATATATAATTGATTTTAAATACAATTTTCTCAGCAAATACTGGACGGATTTAGACCATTTAAAGAAAAGCGTAATCTGCGAACCAGTCTCTTCCATTTTACCAAATTTCAAATAATTCCGTTCAGCCGTTCGGGCTGTAGCCGTGTCTAAAGGTCCTATGGAAATTTGCATGGGGAAAACACGTTTTGGGACCCCCCTTTTATCTCAACCCCCACTTGACGAACCCCCCTCAAACTTTCAGGGAAGGAGCGGAGTGTAACGGGCCATCTTCTTTGAGAAATTCACGTAGATTCATTAACCGAAGCCAAAGTTATTCCCAATAGAATGTTGTGGATTTCCTATGGAAACTAGGTCCTAACTATATATACCTACTGGCGACCGCCAGTATATATATATATATATATATATATATATATATATATATATATATATATATATATATATATTCACTGAAAAAACCATAGGTTATAGACCATATATAGTTAGGAATTAGCATTTAAAAAACCTTATTTTACTCACACAAAACCATTGAAATTCCATATATAGTTAGTTGCACTAACTATATATCGCGCACCCGCAATCCACTGCTGATCATGTCACATATTACATCATTCATGACATGGTCAGTGACATCACTGATGACATCACTGATGACATCTCAAATGACATCACTGATGACATCACTGATGACAACATCCAGTGACTGTATGTTTCTGTAAAGTTAAAATATGTCTTACATATTGAAGAATGAGTGGATGTATAAGTGTCTGGATGAAGGATTTAGTAGGTGCGTGACTGACTGTATGAGTGAGTGATTAAATGTGTCTCACTGAATGCATGGGTTAGTGACTAAACTGTCTTAATTTGTGCATCATTATGTCTGTTGTTCTGTAAACTGCTGCATGTGTTGATCATTAGCTATACGAGAGGCTATATGTGTTATTAATTGGTTGCCCAAGTATTTCTATGGGAGATTGAGTTTGTGTGGGGGTGGCTGGAAGGTGTGTGACTCTATGCATAGATGTGTGAGCAGTTTATTCACTAGGTGTATGAGTTCAAGAGTGCATGTGGAAACAGCTACATGGGCAGTTGACTGTGTGCATGAGTGTATTGATGAGTGAATGGATATCTCAATGCTACATGTCATAGTAAGTACATATGTAAAACACAGTACATGTGAGAGTTGGCATATATAAATAACTGTGCATGAGAGCCACTGAATGAGTGAGTGGTTGTATCGATCATTGTGAACTTGTATCAGGGATTGTATAAGAGAGTAAATATGTGTTAGTATATGTTTCAATAAGTAAGGTGTGTTTAACTGTATAGTTGAAGAAATGGAGGTGAGATTGTTTCTTTGCATGACTGACTGGGTGTGTGAGTAACTCCATGGATGAGTGGCAGTGTGTGAGTGTCTGTATACACTGAGTGTATCTAAGGTTATATTAGAGTCTGAAGAGGTTTATCGTATTAGCACAAGAATGATGTCAAATGAGATGTCATCAGTGATGTCATCAGTGATGTCATTTGAGATGTCATCAGTGATGTCATCAGTGATGTCACTGACCATGTCATGAATGATGTAATATGTGACATGATCAGCAGTGGATTGCGGGTGCGCGATATATAGTTAGTGCAACTAACTATATATGGAATTTCAATGGTTTTGTGTGAGTAAAATAAGGTTTTTTAAATGCTAATTCCTAACTATATATGGTCTATAACCTATGGTTTTTTCAGTGAATTTTCAAGGTTTTGTAAATGCTAATTCCTAACTATATATGGTCTATAACCTATGGTTTTTTCAGTGAATTTCAATGGTTTTTTAATAGCAAATATCATAAGCTGTCGAATGTCAAGTACGTGGTAAGTGAAAACATTTTCGTGTTTATGCACACTGATCTGCTTTGAATGGTGCCCCCCCCCCCTCATTTCTATTAGGAGTACTCTCTCTTTGCAGATAGTGAAAGGTAGTTAACGCAGGCCTTTGCCCCCGTTGTAATCCGTCGTGCCTGCTTCTCTCTCCATTTGATTGATTGTTATCCAAGTATTTACTGTTTTAGAATTAGTTCTCTTTGGTTCATTCTCTATTTACAAACAAACACAGAGTCGCAATACTCTGTTTAGTCTTTGCAGATAACGAAAAATCGTTTAAAAAAAAAGAAAAGGAATCTAGCAAAATCAGTAGGCCACTAATGGGATCTCTTTTTGACCTCGCTAAAATAGAAACATTAGGAACAACCCCTCATGACAAATACAAAACTAGTGAGATGAACTGAACTCCACACAATGATGGCTGCAAAACAGCTCGGCTCCGCCACCCACCCCGCCCAAAATAACGATAAAGAACGGCTGCCATGATTGGTTGCGGAATGACCACGACGGAGCTACGAAATGGTGCTGCTCTCATGCTAACCCCAGCTTCAGTCTGAAACATCCAGAAACACTGTAGACTACCAATTTGATCAGTTCCGGTAGCGCCCCAATGTAACCCGGTAGAGCAGAACTAGCCCTCCCCTCTTTGACTGATGGTTCTTGTTGCCTGTCCCTTCTGTTGTCATTTAACAGAACTATTTAGCCTGCTGAAAGGGGTTGTGTTCCGACCGCTGGTTGGTGGAGACATTTTGACTATATTCTGTACCTGCGTTGTCGCGTAATGCGTCATATGACGCGCCGCGTTAGCGCATCCGGAAGTCATCCGGGGCGCGCAGCGCGTAACGTAAGCATAACAAGTCATGTGACTTGTTAATAAAACTTTTCATTGGTTCATTTTACTTTTCTTATTGTAATGATGAAAGGCTTGGTCATATGACCTAAAAATTACGCTTTTCATTACTTCCGAACATTATTTTTTCTTAAATATATGTTATAATGTTCCAGGCTAATGTACTTTCCCGGAAATTTTACAACTGTCCTGCAAGTAAAATATATTCTTTTTTCGAGAAAAAGAGCGTTTCTTCGTCCCATGACGGAGCCGTTGAGCAAAAGAGGGTCGACCTGCTGTCTTAGTCGCCGATACGCCTGAATATGAGATTCTTATCGATCACTTTATGTTGCAGGAATAGAAAACACAACAGCCCTTGACCATTTATCTTTACTGCGTTCCTTCGTATTATACCTTTTACCCTTCATGTAATTGGTCTGCTTTATTTCACTTGCCTTTTAATGATTCTAAAACAGTCACTATTATTAAAAACTTTACCAATGTATATACTACTACCATGTTTTCTTTTAAAAACCTTTATTGTGAAAATTTCATTATACAAATACGAGCCTATAACCACGTGGGCCTGCCACAGAGCAAACTGTAATCGTATATGATGAATAGACATTTACACTGTAGAGGAACGTAACGGGCGGGCCATTAGGTTGCAAGAACTAAGGTGTCTAACAGTTACGGAATCGGTGGACGTACATTTTATAATTAAAATACGACAGGGCCAGTTACAATAAAATTATCTAGATATACATTTGCGGGCAAGTACCATGGGTGACGTTAATTCGAACTTTCAACAGTACAGTAATCAATAACACATCAGAACTTAATATCAATAGGGATGTCGAAATAGTCAATCAATTCTCGTCCCCGCCCGCCATGTGCTTCAAAACTGCATACGTATCTCGTGATTTCAAGGTTCTGCAACCAGTACACAACAAGGAGTTACGAGTCCCATTTATTCCGGCGCCATTTTGGGCGAGGACGGGCAGGTCCAGGATATAGTCAAAATGTCTCAACCAACCATCGACTATGATGATGTTCATATGCTGTATTTATTAGAGTAACACTCATCTGTCCACATGAAATTAATTTGCCACAATCTAAACATGTCATTTTAATCTTTCCAAAGTTCTTCTAAATATTTGGGACCGTTTCCCTTGCCTCTGAAGCTCTCAGTGCCACTTCTTTGATGAATGTACTAGCAGGTCAGGGGTTCTCCTCCAAATCTCTCTTTTATGCAGCACTATAATTAATTGGTGCCACCTCTCCATATGACGATGCATGGTATAGTTACCACAACTATATTTTTTTTCGGTTCCTCTGGAGAGTTCATCGTGGCAGATGAAGCGTGTAACGTACCGGGCATTTACCTTTTTTTGCATGTACAGGAAAGGAAAAAAAAATCGAGCGTCCGAGTTCTAAGGTGTCCCAGGGCCATTTTAGTGGACCAGGCCCAAATCCAAAGAACAGGCCGCCATTTTGAGAGTCCTCTTGCAGCCGCCTGTCGCTGTAGCATCAAGAGCAGCCGAAACTCAGCTGAATGGCAACTGAAACGGTAAAGGGGCGCCCCACTACAGCAGACGAGCCTCCACCTAGGAAGGCCCATTCACGCCGGCTCCCCCCCCTTCGGGCACCCCACGCCGTTATTCGGAGCAGTATTGTAGGATGGCCACACCAGTGCGGCAACTTGCTAGACATCACCTCGGTGGTAACCGAATCTCAACGCCTTGTGGTGTCTTCTATTCAAAAAACATTGTTATGCTGCCTTCGACCTATTCGCCGCAAGTGCGCACACAACTCAACTGCATAGCTTGCTAGACACCACCTCGGTGCCATCCGGATCTTGGAATGTCAGCACCTTTTGGTGTCTTCTCTTCAGAAAATATTGTTGCGCTGCCTTTGGCCCCATTCGCACATCAGTCCGCTACTGACGCCATCTCACAGGCTAATGGGGCGCCCCACGCCGACTTTCAGCATTGTAGAATGACCACACCAGTACAGCAACTTGCTAGACATCACCTCGGTGCCATCCGGATCTCGGCGCCCCACTGCAGATGAAGTGCCTCTCAACTATGAAACCACCACGGTGACATCCGGATCTTGGCGCGTTGTGCTGCCTTCGGCCTATTCGCACATCGGTCCGCTACTGACGCCATCTCACAGGCTAATGGGGCGACCCACGCCGAGTTTCAGCATTGTAGGATGACCACACCAGTACAGCAACTTGCTAGACATCACCTCGGTGCCATCCGAATCTTGGCATCTCAACGCCTAGTGGTATCTTCCATACAGAAAATATTGTTACGCTGCCTATGGCCCCATTCGCACATCAGTCCGCAACTTAGACATCACCTCGGTGCCATCCGGATCTTGGCATCTCAGCGCCTTGTGGTGTCAGTCAGAAAATATTGTTGCGCTGCCTTTGGCCCCATTCGCACATCGGTCCGCTACTGACGCCATCTCACAGGCCAACGGGGCGCCCCACGCCGACTTTCAACATTGTAGAATGGCCACAGAAGTGCGACAACTTACTAGACACCACCTCGGTGCCATCCGGATCTTGGCGCGTTGTGCTGCCTTCGGCCTATTCGCACATCGGTCCGCTACTGACGCCATCTCACAGGCCAACGGGGCGCCCCACGCCGACTTTCAGCATTGTTGGATGGCCACACCAGTGCGGCAACTTACTAGACACCACCTCGGTGCCATCCGGATCTTGGCGCGTTGTGCTGCCTTTGGCCTATTCGCACATCGGTCCGCTACTGACGCAAACTCACAGGCCAACGGGGCGCCCCACGCCGACTTTCAGCATTGTAGGATGGCCACACCAGTGCTGCAACTTGCTGGACACCACCTCAGTGCCATCCGGATCTTGGCGCGTTGTATTGCCTTCGGCCTATTCGCACATCGGTCCGCTACTGATGCCGCCTCACGTACCAACGTATTTTCTCCGCATTTTATACCCTATGCCGCATAACAGGTCATGTGACTTGTTTATAAAACTTTTCATTGGTTCATTTTACTTTTGGTTTCCTAATGATGGAAGGCTTGATCATATGACCTAAAAACAACACTTTTCATTGGATGAAAACTTTTTTTTTTTCCCAAACGATGAAAGCCCCACCTTGTTTCTGGATGTTTCAGACTAAACTGGCGTCAGCATGAGAGCACCACCATCTCGTAGCTCCGTCGTGGTCATTCCGCGAGCAATCATGGCAGCCGCTCCCCACCAGAAGCCTGCAGGAGTCGGGGCCCCCAAAACTTTTGATGAATTCTCAAGGCGGAGGGGACGCTTTCGAGAATGGGGTCCAAGACCTAGCAGACAAGCGTCCGATTTCCAAGGTGTCCCAGGGCCATTTCAGTGGACCAGGCCCAAAAAGGAAAGAGCCTGCCGCCATTTTGAGAGTCCTGTGACAGCCGCCTATCGCTGCACCGCAAGAGTGGGCGCAACTCAGCTGAATTGCGGCTTTTGACACAGTGGACCAAAAACGGACGGAATGGCAACTGAAACGGTAAAGGGGCGCCCCACTACAACAGATGACACTCCACCTGGAGAGGCCCGTTCACGCCACCTCCCCCGGGGCGCCCCACGCCGTTATTCGGAGCAGCATTGTAGGATACCAAAACCAGTGCGGCAACTTACTGGACATCACCTTGGTGCCATCGTTCTGCTGCCTTGGAACTATTCGCACAACAGTTTGCTACTGATGACCCACCCCCCGCGACGCCCCACGCCGTTATTTGCTGGGTGGCAACTTACTAGACATCACTTTCGTGTCATCTAGATTTCGGCGCGTTCTGCTGCCTTGGAACTATTCGCACAACAGTTTGCTACTGATGACCCACCCCCCGCGACGCCCCACGCCGGAAATCTGGACGTTGTGCTGCGTTGGGACTATTCGCACAGCCGACCGCTACTTCGTTGTTTTTCCCTAAAAATGTTTATATGTTATTACTATTTTTGTTTTCTTGTATATATTTATAAATTATTAAAGTTTTATAATCTTACTACTTTGTCGGAGTGCTATATATTTTTAATGTGACACATAATTGTAAAAACTTTGATGTACAAAGAGTCATCCCTGGAATCTTCCGCTTCACGCTCGGTCCCCTCCCCAATCACAATACAGGATGGTTTTCAGATAATAGCAACGCTTCTGCTGTGACGGATCTCATCGAGTGTGGGCCTTGATCTACTATAACTCCTTTGAAGAGGGGTGATTCTTTACAGCTGTGGCCATAAACTACATCTGCAGGGCTAGCTGATAGCCTAGGACCGGCCTGGACAATCGGACACAGAGGAAAAGGAGTGTCAGAGGGTGCGGTAGTGAATAGGGCGAAAGGGAGGTGTCGGGCGGGCACAGGGTGTGATTCTCAGGGAAGAGCAGCGCAGATGGGGGGAGGTTTATTACCCATGCATAAGACAGAGAGCGGGGGTGACCACTGCCTGGGTGAGATGCTTGCGAGGGTGGGGAGCCATGCTAAGGATCGACAGCGTGCACAGAGTGGGTCTGGTCAAGGCATCTAAAATGGCTGCCGTGCACGACAAAAGTGTAGCATTTGAAAAAAGACAAGATGGCGCAGACAATGTTTTTCAACACTTCCTGATTTCCTTCGAATCGAACGTTAACAGACGTTGGGGCATATTACCAAAGTTAAGCGATATTTATCCCTAACGATGCATTGCAAAGATTTTTTTACCGTCAGAAATTATCGCAGATAAACCTTGCTATTATCAAGGTTTATCGCAAATACGATAAAAAACGACCGCAATGCATTAATATCGCTGAAAACTCAGCGATATTCATGCATTACCGAGCTAATGCTCTTAGCCATGTTATCCACCTCCCATTGGATAACATGGCTAAGAACTGCTCAGGGCAGCTGTTACTTTTTGGAGATATTCGCGCTTATCTCGAATATTTCCAAAAGTTGATAATAGGAGATAGCGATGTTAGCGACTGTTTCCAGTCGCTAACATCTTGGCATGCCCACTTTGCATGTCATTAGTGATAAATATCACTCACATGCAAAGTGGGGCCCAAGATGGTCGCTATCTCCTACTAGCCGTCGCTAACTGGTGTTAGCAACAGCTAGGTAATACAGATATAATTTTATCTCCGCGAAGCGGAGCGCTGTTACAGATATATATCTTGTTTTTGAACGTTAATTTCTCAAAATCCACTGAAGCACATATATTGAGACCTAGCAAAGGCACATCGGGCTACCAGTCCCTTCGCTTTGACCTCCTCTTGTCTCTCGATCCTACCGAGAGACAAGATGGCGGCCGCTACGTACTGTTTGGAATGTTTACAGACACCGGAGAGCCAATCAGCTTCGCTTCGCAAAGCTCCGTAACGCGAAAAGTACGCGAAGCGGTGCGCTGTTACAGATATATATCTTTTTTTGAACGTTAATTTCTCAAAATCCACTGAAGCACATATATTGAGACCTAGCAAAGGCACATCAGGCTACCAGTCCCTACAATTTTGCCAAGTTTCGTGCAAATCCATTCAGCCGTTCGATTATTATTATTTTTTTTTTTTTTGCCCCGCGGGGCCCTTTTAAAACCTCCACATCAAACCTAGGGGGTCAGCGAGGATCTACTATTCCCCCTTATGGTCATTTGCCCCTTCGCTTTGGCCTCCTCTTGTCTCTCGATCCTACCGAGAGACAAGATGGCGGCCGCTACGGACTGTTTGGAATGTTGACAGACGCCGGAGAACCAATCAGCTTCGCTTCACAAAGCTCCGTTGCGCGAAAAGTACGCGTCCTGGAGCGCTGCCCGGTCCGCTGTTACAGATATATATCTTTTTTTAAACGTTAATTTCTCAAAATCCACTGTAGCACATATATTGAGACCTACAAAAGGCACATCGGGCTACCAGTCCCTACAATTTTGCCAAGTTTCGTGCAAATCCATTCAGCCGTTCGGGCTAAAAGTGAGGCCAACCGCCCTATGGAAAACTCAATGTTAAAAACACGTTTTGGGACCCCCCTTTTTTCTCGACCCCCCCTGGACGAACCCCCCCCCCCCAATTTTCAGGGGCTGCTCAGAAACAAAATGTGCCATTTTCCTGAAAATTTCAGCCAATTCCGTCCACAAACGCCAAAGTTATTAGACATAGAATTTTCAAAAAACCCATAGAGAAAAAATCCTAACTATATATACCTACTTTTTCAACGCACTACCATTACAACAAATCTTTTACAACGCAAGTGCTTTTACAATGCATGCTTTTACAACGCATGCAATTACAACGCAGATGCCATTACAACGCAAGTCTTTACAACGTAAGTATATTTATTCGAGTTAGTTATTTTGTTTGTTTAAAAGTAGTTAATAATTACTTTGTGCTTATATAATATTGATTTTTAAAACTAAATGCATTAGTAATTTAAAATGAATTGATATCTTGAATTTTAAATATTTATTAATAAAAAAATATTATTAGATTTAGAATAAGTATTAATAATTTTAAATATTAATACTCAGTTAATACTCAAGTAATAAATGTATTAGAAAAATTCTGTTTTATTAAAAGTTATTAAAGGATTATTATTCATTTAATACTCTTGTATTTCAAAATATATATTAAAAAACATATTTTAATAAAAAGTCTTTTATTATAAGCATTATTAATTTATATTTAATTAATTCACTCGAATTATTAATAATAAAGAAATAAAAAAGATATATTATATTTTTTAAAATAATTATTAATATTTAATATTAATACTCAATTAATACTCAAGTATTCAAATTATCAAATGTAAAATATAAAAAAGTTATGAAAGGGTTAATATTAAATTAATATTTTTTTAAAAATATATATATATAAAAAAATAAATATGTAAAAAGTATTTTACAAGTAATTCATTGATATTAAAATAAGATTTATTGTTTTTAAAAAATAAAAAATATATAAAATTAAAATAAGTTATATATAAAGTATTTTAATATAAGCATTAGTTATTTATATTTAATTAATACCTTTTTTTAAAAATACATTTTTATAAAATTAATAATAATATTTAATATTAATATTCAATTAATACTCAAGTATAAAAAAGTTAAAAAATTATTTTGGATTTAAAAATAGGGCGATTGGAGGAGCATACCGCTGGTGGCTTATCGGGTTTTGGGATGGCCACAATCGCTGCGGTACGCTGGTCCATTGGGAGTCTCGCCAGCGCCAGGCTCTCCTCTTACATTGCCAACAGGTGCTTGCCAAGTGTATTTGACATGAGTTTATACCATTCTATTGGGATCCCGTTGGGGCCCAAAGCTTTCCCTGATTGGACCATATGAATCGCCTGCTGTACTTCCTCCTCCGTCAGATCCGCCTCATGCTCTTGGGCTGTCTCCGGCAAAAGCGTTGGAATTTCTACGGCACCGAGGGAAGCCATAGTCGCCTGCAGTGTGATCTCCGTTTCCGGAGTATATACCGCCTGAAAATGCTCCGCTAGTGTACGTACCACGTCTTCCGGGTGTGATTGCAGCTGTCCCTCGCCGTTATTGAGGTGCTGTATACCTCTATTGCTCCCTCCCCGCTTGTCTAACCACGCCAGCATTCTCCCTGCCTTGTCCCCAATGTCATAGACTCTATGAGCCGTACTGGAAATGTTTTCTATGACTTGCGACTTTAGATGGTCCTGATACTGCTGTTGGCGTAATTTGAGTGTGTGTGCAGTGTCTGCCGTGGGATCGGCCATATGTGCCACGTTCGCCTCATGGAGCGCTAGTTCCAATTCAGCGAGTTCCCTCCGGCATGTCCTTTTGTGTCCCGAGATGGATTGCTCGCCCCCTCAGAACCGTTTTGTAGGCTTCCCACAGGATGGAGGGGGATGACACTGACGCCTCGTTTTCTGCAAAATACTGTAAGGTCTTTCTTGATCTTGGGGTTCACCAAGAAATTTGGGTATATGGGATATATCCTTGCGCGCGTCTTCTCTTTAGTGGAGAGCGTCAAGACCACTGGTGAGTGGTCCGACACTCCTCTGGGCAATATGTCTATGGAATCTACATCACTCATGCCATCACCCAGTAGCAGAAAATAATCTAGACGGGACAGGCTATTATGCAGGTGTTCTGTTGAGTAGTGGGGTGTTTATGTCTCCATACATCTGCCAGTCCCATCGCCTCCATGAAACCCGGGAAGGCGGGTGAGCCCGGCGTGTGCGTCCTCACCGGAAATGTGTCTAGTGTCGGGTCTACAATGGCATTGAAGTCTCCCCCTTTGATTGTGTCTCCCGCTGGGAGATTCAGTAGGAATTCTCCCAAAGCTGGCAGCGCAATGGAATGGAGCGCCGGAGGAATATAGACGGACACCATGTTCAGAAGTCTCCCCTCCTACTGTCCATGCACCGCTGCAAAACGGCCTTGATCGTCTATTTTATGCTGGAGTATTATAAAGGGTGAGTTTTTTTTTATTAAGATACCAGTCTCCCTTGATCCCGAGGTGAACTCCGAGTGTGCCACCATCCTATAGCCTCGTCTATCAAGTGCTCGACATGCCGTTCCCGTAAGGTGTGTCTCTTGTAGTAACACTAGCGCCGGGCACTGTCGTTTTATTGCCTGCAGGACCAACCCCCTCTTGATTTTGTTACCCAGCCCTCTAACGTTCCAAGTAAGCATGCGGAGGAGGGGGACCGATGTGTGGTGGGTCGTGCCATCAGGCGCCGCTGACCGGGACTGTCGAGTCATCATGAGGAGGCAGTAACTCACCCCGTCTCTCTGTCAATAGTGGTGCACCGCAACCACCGTCCCCAAAGGGTCTACATGTGCAATGTGTACTAAAGTGTGTCAAAACGTGTGAATCTTGAATCAAAACTAAGAAACTTCCCTTTCCCTCCCCCTCCCTGCCTCCCTGCTCCACGGACATAACACCGCCCGCATCCCCAACTTCGCAGTGTGCTTAACCCCATCCCAACCCATCTTACTTGCTCGTGGGGGTAAAGAGTCCCGGAGCCGCAACGGCCCAATCCACCTTACTCAGGGTCACCCAACCATGAGTCCAGGAGGCACGTCATCCAGCTGTCGTGAAGCCCTCCGTCCACTGTGCAGAGTCACGGATAGTTAGGAGTCCGGCGGCTGCCCACCAACTTCTGATCCTGCCTCAGAAGTCCTGTCCTGCGGCATCGTTACCTCTGGATGTGTCTCTGTTCGTGATCCGGTGTGTTGAATCCGATGTCCTTTATTGGATCGGCGAGGCCCCTTGACCTGTCTCCAGCCGTCGAGCCAGTCCTGTGCCATCTCAGGTGTATCGAAGAACCACGCCCTCCCGTCCACCACGACTCGCAGCTTCGCAAGGAATAGCATTGAGTATGGTAGTTCCTTTGCTCTCAGAGCTTTTTTGACCTCGAAGAAGGTTTTCCGGCGTCTGGCCACCTCCGCCGTATAGTCAGTGTAGAGTTGTGGAGTTTTATGGGCGGCGCAACTCCTGCCGCTTGTAATATAGCATCCCTGTCCCTAAAGTTGAATAACCGGGCCAGGACCGGTCTCGGTGCGGCGCCCGGCTTCGGTGTGCCTCCAGGCACCCGGTGCGCCCTTTCTACCGAGAAGTACTGGGACAATCCTTTGGGCTGCAATTTAGTTTTTATGAGATCCTCAACATACAGGTCCATCGCTCTTTTGCCTTCCGTCTCTGGAATACCTAGGATTCGCACATTGCTCCTTCGGGAGCGCCCTTCCTGGTCATCCAGCTTTGCTTGTAGTTGTTTGGTCACCGTTTTCATGCGCTCCATTGCTTGCTGCAGTTCTGAGGTGTCTGCAACCAGTGACTTCGTAACCACTTCCACCTGCGCCACTCGCTCCGACATTTTGTGGAAGTCAGCACGCAGTAGGGTGATAGTGGAGATAGTCCCTACAGTTGTTTGAACACTGAAGAGGGTCTTCGTGATGTCTTCCAGTGTCACTTTCTTGCTCCCATCCGTTTCAGGACTCTTTCCCGTGGATGTGCGGCCTTTAGTGTGCGGTTGGGTATGTTTCTCGTAGGCATATTTATCGAGTTTGGCTTGTGCCAACATATTTCTTGATCCTCTGCCTGACATGTCATTTGGCGTTACCTGCCCGTGGCCATGAACGCGGGGCTCCGCCGCAATGGGAACAGCGGAAGCACGCCACACCTCCCACGTATCGGAAGTTTTTCTTATTTTTTATTATTAACGAGGAGGCGGTGCCTGAGTCCCACTATGTCCGCTCACCAGTCCGTCCGTGACGCAGGGCGTTTGTATAAATCTCACGTTGCCACACTCCAACACCCTTATTACCGTCCCAGAGCCGCCTTACATCTCAGCTCCTCCGTTTATGCACAGGGTTTGCTGGGGTAGAAGTGTCCTGCTCACCTGGACAATGTGTGTGGGGACCTCCAATTGTGCTCCGTCCGTGCATCCTCAGACGGAATCTGTTCGTAATATCCTCGAGCAGTATGCCTCAAGATGCTGACCGCACCTCCAAAAAATAGGCAATTGGGGGGGGGGGTCGATATCATGCTCCAACACTGGCCAGCTACTCCAGAGCCTCCGGGCAGTGTCCTACACACCACCTCCTTCCTCTGATTTATGCCAGTGGGTCTTTAATGTGGGCGATGACGGCTCAGGGTGTATGATGCGCCAACGCAGCCCCCCCACAGCGTGACCGTCTTGTCTTTTGTCTGTTGTGTCGTGGCCATATCGTAAATGCTGTGCCACTCCCTACCGAGGCGTGCGTGCAGCCAAGGTCCCCGCAACGGTGGAAGCGCCTCTTCAGGATGAATGCGCCTCTTCAGCCGCCTTCCTACCTCCGCCAAAGAGCCGCGCTCAGCACCGTTAACTGCGTCGCCGTGGCGGCTGGCCAGCACGCTATTGACGTCGGGGGTCCAGTTTACCCCGCAGCGGCACCTCAGAAGTGTGGCAGTTCTCTCCCCTCCGTAGATGGTCTCCTGCTTCCGTCCGTCTCCTGGGTCCCGGCAGGCCCGATCGGCCATGCGGGGGGTCCGTGCCTGTAATAGGTTGCTTCGTCTCGCCGTCCGTGGGGTCACCCGCGCGTCCGCTATCGTCCTCGCAGCCCAGGCAGGAAGAACGCGGAGACCCCCTTCAATGTCGCGCTTGTTGCTCACCAAAGTGGGCGGTGTGCCCCTCACCCGCCGGCGGACCGGCCAGCCGCGGCCCCTTGCAGCCGTCTAGCCCTCACTTCCGCCCGGGCTCTTCACAACTCCAGTCTGGTGCCGCTTCTGCGATGGCAGGCCCCGTGCCCGCTCTTCACCACCGGCCGGTTCCAAACGTCGGATACTGACCGGGGTCAAAGTATTCGGTGCCGGCTGTCCCCAGGTCTCGGGATCTGCCTTGTTCAGGTAGTTACTTTACGGATTAGTGTGGCGGATAAGCGAAATGAGCCTCACTGACCCTGGAGCTCTTCTGCTACGCAGCCGCCATGCTAGGCTGCCAGCCACGCCCCCGAATGTGCTTATTTTGACTTGATCATGATTCATAACTTACAGCGTAACTTCCATGCTCTTTCTCTTTTTAACGCTATCCAGTTCTGTCCCTCCTAATCCTTTTCTCTCTAACCTCACCTCACCCACTCTGTCAGCTTTGTCATCTGCTAATTTGTTTTAACTTATCATGTTCTTAACTCATCCACATCACTATTTCCTCTGTATATTCAGCTGTTCTTTCCTTATACGCTACTCTTTTCCCCCGTATTTTTCCTGTACCTGTGTTATATTGAAATATAGATTCCATTCATTTAAGTATAATTGCAAACTTATTCATATTGTTATTCATTGGAACTTAACAGTTACGTATGGTCGAATTTACGCAGTTTTTGGTATGAATTGAATTCTCTTTTTGAAGTGATTGTTTTTAAAGAATGGCCAAGGTTTCATAGAAGCTGATAACTTAACATCTTGTTTAATGTTTTTAAACTATAGGCAAGGTTTAACAGAATATCAGTAAGTCAGTCCTCCCTCATGTGATGATCTGGATGCTTTCTTTACAGAGAAATCTAGGCTCATTAACATGGATCTGAAAACCAGGTGGGCTCTATTGCTACCCAATCGGTCTGCACCCCCCCCGGCCTTACGAGACAAGTTCGAACCAAGTAGCCGGGCTATCATAAACAATGCATCCTGGGACACCTTTACCCCCCTCATTGAAAGGGACATCAAAAAGGTTCTTCAGAGTATCAACCCATCTAATCACTTCAGTGACCCGTTACCACCCTCTATCTTCAAAGACATTAAGGATGCTGTCTCTCCCATCTGGAAAACATCGTCAATGTATCTTTGTGCCTACAAGATGCTCAGGTAACCCCGATATAAATAAAACCTATCACAGACAGCGCTAATCTTAACAACTTCCGCCCTATCTCCAGCATTCCCACATTAGCCACACTCCTAGAAAAATGCGTCCAGTCACAACTCTGTGCGCACATTGAAAATTTCCATCTCCTGGACCAACATCATTCTGGCTTTCGTAGTTGGCGGGCACAGCACTGAATGGGCTCTCACTCAAGTGATGGATGACATTTTAACAATGCTTGACCGAAATGAATCTTGCCTCCTTATCCTCCTTGACCTTTTCTCTGCATTTGACACAGTCAATCACGACAACCTCCTAGTCATTCTGGAGCACAGGATGGGCCTCTCTGGTCAGGTGCTGCAATGGTTCTCGTCCTTCCTCCAGCACAGATCCCAAAGAGTTAAGGCGAACCACTCTCTCTCCCAGCCATCACCAGTTTCCATGGGGGTTCCAAGGGGTCCACCCTATCTCCCATACTCTTCAACCTGTTCCTGGAACCATTAGCTAATGAACTAAAATCCATGGACATTCTCTTCCATATGTATGCAGATGACACCCAACTCTATCTGAAAATCTCTTCCCCGGATAGCATCACTTCACTCAACTCTACCCTATTGACTACTCAAAACTGGTTAACTGAGAACCACCACCTGCTAAACACCTCCAAAACAGAATTCCTCCTCATTTCTCCCCCGAAACACACTCCTAAAATTGACCTCTGGATGAACCAACTCACTGCTTTCAACTGCTCCCCCCGCATTATCGACTATGCTAAATCTCTAGGAATCATCCTGGACAAGCACTTGAACATGAAGGCTCATATCAGCAATGTGTGCAAGGGAGCTAACCACCTTATGTCGATACTCGGGAATCTCAAACCTTTCCTACCTCAAGCGAATTTCAAGCAAGTGGTCTAAGCGCTAGTTTTGCCGAGGCTTGATTCTGGCAGTGCTACGCTCTATGGCCTCCCCAAATATACCCTGGCCCCACTAAGGGCATCCTTAAATGGGGAGGCCAGATTGGTTACGGGCAGCAAGCGAAATGCACACATCTCCCCAGTCTTAAAATCCATAAGATGGCTGCCCAATGAAGCTAGAATTCAGTTAAAGATTGACAGTCTGTCCCACAAAGCCCTCCACTTCAAAACCCCCAGCTATCTAGCCGAAAATCTAGAACTATCCGCAAGGGGTAGACCATCTAGGAGTGCTAACACTCTCCTCCTGAAACTTCAGATCTTTCGTAAAAAGAGAACATGCCAACGAGCCTTCTCCGGCCATGCACCAAAAATCTGGAACTCTCTTCCACTGGAAATTCGTAGAATCTCCTCCAAGGTTGCTTTCAAATTGGAAGTCAAAAGATTTCTCAGGAATAAGTTCTTACCTTAAGAAGATGTGCGATTGTCTGCTCTTATTGCATCGAACATACTCCAGAATTGGATGTTACTCTTGTATATTATTATTTTTTTTTTCTCTTCTTCCGCTCGTGTTGTCACATTTGATCCTTTCTATGTTGCTATGTATCAGCTACTAGCCCATTCGTCGCTGACCCCAGGATTTGTTTCCGGCCTTGTTATGTGAGACCTATTTGATTCATTGCCTGTTTATATTCCCATTTCTCTCATGTAGTGAACTGTTACCTTCCTTCCCTTCAAATTGTAAAGCACTCTGATATCCTTCAGGATCAAGTTTGCACTATATAAAACTTTATAAATAAATAAAATAAATAAAGTAAAAGGATGCCAGGACCTTTTGCTAGTAGTTTATTCTGAATTATGTCCAACAATGTTCAGATACAATAATTAAACCACGCGGAGTTTGAGATAGAGATGGGGAGGAACTTCATACCAGAGACTTGAGACAGAGGCCATACAGAGCTGTAATCATCTTCCTTCTCTGACGGCTACAGAAAGGTACATCTAGCCTTCACTCAGGGTGTGTATCTGTCTGCCTGCCAGTGCAGACAAGAATAGCAATATTGATGAACATTGGTTTTATTGTTCAGAAGAAGTATACAGGTGTGAACCATCTTTGAAACTTGAAGTAGATATATTTTTGGTGCTAAGTTTAGCTTAGTTACCCAAGAGAAAGGTGGGTGTGGTCTGCAATAGTGATATAAAGAAAGCTGTATGGTCACCATTATGTCACAATATCTTTTATTATTCATCCTTCTGGAAAGTATTATTGCCACTATTATGCTGGTTCTGATTATAGTTATGATTCATAGTGTGTGCACCTGGATAACATTTTGGTTTTAAAGTTAATCTTATAAAATATGTTCCTGGTTTCCTAGTTTTCTTGAGTGTGTCTTTCAATGATGAAAGAGGGTTTGGGTTCCACTATCAATTTCTGTGATACCTCACAGGATTGATTGTTAACTAAAACGCATCTTACTCAAGAATTGTTCCGTGGATTGTGTGGATTTTGGCAGTCCATCTAGCTTTCTGTCTCGTGTCGGACATAGGGAAGTTGTCAATGACCTTAGTCCTAGGACATCTAAAAAGCCTAATAGCGGGCTGTGTTTCTGGAAAGAAAATCTAGAACAGGTATCATCTGCTGTCATATTTTCATTCCTGATTTTCTATGAACTCTCCTTTTTCCGAAATCCCCTTTCTCCATTGCAGAGTATTTTGAACCACTCTTCAAATGTTGGATATACTGTGGTTCACAGTTCACTTTAACCTTGATCTAATACATTCCAAATCTTCCCTTGTAATGTAATGACTCCAAATCTCTACTTGTTCAGTCTGGAAGGTGCACCGGCACCTGACTTGGGTAGAGTCATGCGTATAAAAATAAGAAATTAATAAACAAAGAAATCAATTCACAACATGTGATCTAACATGCTCCTGCTTTTTTTCAGTAATTCTGACACCCTGGCAAAGGCGTAATGAAACCAAGACGGGAAAGAAAAGGCGACTGGATGGTGAGGTGAGAAAGGAGATGGAGAGGCTGCAGCAACTTGCTAATGAGAAGTCCAATGCAATTCATCAGTACCTGCTGAGTGGAAATGAGAAGGTAAGACATGATATCCTTAAGTGTAGCGCAGAGAGAAATAGTAAGATACCAGCCACCCTCCAGATAAATGTAGGGTGAATGTAAGTGAGTGATTCTCAATGAGACTAATGGCCAATCAAGCCCTTCATGCACAGCTGTTCAATGCACCTCGCGCGGTGCTGTACGACACCGTATGTTACACAATCACATTGCACAAAGGAAGAGGTGGAAACTGTAACATATTATACATTGAGGAAGTATGACTGAAGCAGTCTCAGTACCCTGTACTTGAGGAGAACCAGGTGACTGCCTTTACGGCCAAAGGACATGTACGTGTGCTATGGAGTGTTCTTGCAGCATCATCTGAATTAGATTTCAAGACTGTAATCCGAATAGTTTAGTCAGCTATATTTAAATGCACAAATGTTTCCTAAAAAGGACCAGTCTGTCGGACTTTGTTTTAGGTCTGGTATTAACTGCGCTGTAGGGCTAGTCATATCAAACCTATTCTCTGCAAAACATACATGTTGCTCTCAAGAGTCTGGAAAGAATGCAGCCTTCTTGCGGTCCTCATCTGTCCATTGCATCCTAGCTTTCTCATTGGTGGAATTACATGCTGCAACATTTACAAATTGACCTCACAGAAAAAGGCCACTTAGATGTGCAATCCTACATGAAAATGTGCTGTGCATTTTGGGGATTCTTGCACTGGGAGACTGTCATGCAGTTATTTAAACCTTTCTTCATGTAGGCAGAATTAATGTAACAAAAAAAATCCAAAAACGAAATCTTATTAAATCACGCATCTATTCTTACTGAAGTCAACCTTCTTTTTGTAAGACATATTTTTTCATTTGCATAATAATCCATTTCATACACTGGATTTGTATTACTTCCAGTCATGTCATTAGCGCTGCAGCGTCCCCTACCGACTGTGGCTTCATAAAAATACTCCTAGACGAATATGTGATGAAATTCAGCATACCATTCCTAGACACAATTACCATAGCAAATAGGTTCATTTTGCCTCTATTCCTGGTCCCTTTGCATTTTGGCCACATTCTGCTATGTTAGATCCATGGGTGCAATTCAATAAAATAAGCTAGCCCTCATCAGATAACCAAACTGTGCTCCATCTCGAAAAAGTGTTGACTTTTGTAGGGCTAAATCACTCAAATGCGTTTCAATTCATGTACGTCCCCAAGGCTAGTATGTCGTTTTATTTTATAATGTACTATAAGTTACTGGTATGTTGTTCTGGATTTGACGTCAAACATTAATTCACTTTCAATCAAAATGTAACATTACTGTCAATTAGTCCGATGATAAGATTCAACATTCAGTCACTTCTGGGACCTGTAGTTTTACTTTTCTATTATAGTTGCTGACATACAGGTTCCAGAATGCTGAGTGCCTCAGGCTGAATACACAGTTTTGCTAAAAGTCAACCTTGTGACTTGTGGCTAAATGGTGGGTATTTTAATAAAAGTTCAAATATGATGTGAAGAAACATAGATATGTTTTCATTTGCTATAAACAGTTTGAGAAACAGGGGACCCCTACGCAAATAGGTTTGCTATAGGTAGGGAAATAACAGTTTTGAAAAAGACTTATAGCAAACAGATAATTAAATGCCAAAACCTCTCACTCATATATTGACATATATAGCTACAACAATCACACAATTCTCTATGTATATAATAGCAGAGAGATATATAGTTTGATATACAAAAAATCTTTTTATTTCATATCATTGATTACCTAATTCTTTTAGTTGTCCTATATAGACTTTATAAATAGATGTTTATAATACAAAATTGTATATTACATTTTCTAGAGGTATACACATAGAAAGAAAAACATGAAAACATAAACATATATCACGAAAAACCAAAGAGACAAATCGGTCGATAGTCTATAATGGTAGGCAAAAGCGGAGAGTTTTGACACTACGCGCGTTTCGGCATTCTGCCTTCATCAGGTGACCGTCATTCGCGTGTATACTGTACAGGACAACAAACTTATGTAGCATTGGTATGTTGATAGAGGTAAATTGTTTTAGAGGCCCACATCTATTTTCCTCAATCGAATTAGCGCCGATAGTGCACTAGTTTTATGATTACCGTTTCCAGAGATGCTTTAAAATAGGTTCATATGGTAATCAGACCCAGTCTGTGGTCAAGATGCTTGCTCGGAATAGGTTCAAATGCTCTAATCCAACACCTATAGGTGGTATCGATGTCTTTAATCAAACATGTAGGTGAGCTGAAACGCCATATTTGGGGGCCGGCACATATGTTTTCGATATCTTCTTTTCTTATAACGGGCGAACAAGTGGCAGTTTCTATTTTTTCATTTTTGTTGTAAACGACGGACGTCGCGTATCTTTCAATAGGCAAAAAAACCCTTTCTTGATTATACAGAGTAGAATTCTCGCGCCGGACCTCCCCTCCGATGTGCTGATAGATGCATTTGCTATAAAGATATGAATGCAAAAGCAGGTAGGAGAGGGCTCGTATTAGAGAGACTGGTGTGGTGTGGGTGTCAGTGGCGTCACTAGGGTTGGTGTCACCCGGTGCTGGTAACTCATGGTGTCACCCCCTCACGACTCACTGCATGGACCTCCTCCCCTCGAGCCCGCCAGTGGACACAGTTGGCAAGTAACGTTTGTAAATGTAGGTCCTATATTTACAAAGGCCATAGAAGAAAAATTGAATTCAACAAGGTCGGAGGTAAAAGATTTTTCACACAACTGCACAAATTGTAGGTGTGAATCTATGATGCCTTCAATTTAGTAGGTGCGAGTCTGCATCGCTTTGGAGCGCCTTATACTAGAAATGAGTGTGTTGGTGACAGTGCGTAAGAAAAAACTTTAGTGATCTAAGAACAGCAGAGTGCCCTGGGGGATAGAATGGGACGAGGGGGCATCATCTCAGTGCTCAAAGACCTCCATGTCTTGAGGTTGCATTAACAAGCTATCCATTAACAAGTGACAGGGAGCAGAGGGCCACAGGGTGCTCTAATGATGAAATCATGGTGCCAAATATCTGTACCAGCTGAAAGCAGAGAGATGAGAGGTGAAGCAGCCAAGCAGAGACCACTGTGCCCGCCCGCAGTGACTTCTAAGAGTCCTGAGGATGGAGAGGGACAGCCAGAGAGGGCAGCATGGGACAGGGAGGGTCAGAGAGGGCAGAGTGGGACAGGGAGGGCCAGCCTAAGAGGGCAGAGTGGGACAGGGAGGGCCAGCCTGAGAGGGCAGAGTGGGACAGGGAGGGCCAGCCTGAGAGGGCAGAGTGGGACAGGGAGGGCCAGCCTGAGAGGGCAGAGTGGGACAGGGAGGGCCAGCCTGAGAGGGCAGAGTGGGACAGGGAGGGCCAGCCTGAGAGGGCAGTGTGGGACAGGGAGGGCCAGCTGGAGAGGGCAGAGTGGGACAGGGAGGGCCAGCCTGAGAGGGCAGAGTGGGACAGGGAGGGCCAGCCTGGGAGGGCAGAGTGGGACAGGGAGGGCCAGCCTGAGAGGGCAGTGTGGGACAGGGAGGGCCAGCCTGAGAGGGCAGAGTGGGACAAGGAGGGCCTGCCAGAGAGGGCAGGATGGGACAGGGAGGGCCTGCCAGAGTGGGCAGGATGGGACAGGGAGGGCCAGCCAGAGAGAGGGTAGAGTGGGACAGGGCGGGCCAGCCCGAGAGGGCAGTGTGGGACAGGGAGGGCCTGACAGAGAGGGCAGGATGGGACAGGGAGGGCCAGCCAGAGAGAGGGCAGAGTGGGGCAGGGAGGGTCACCCAGAGAGGGCAGGTTGTACACAGTAAAGTCAATATAGCCGACTTGTTTTAAGAACAGCGGGCTTGGCTCGGGGCTGCAGATATTGTTTTAATGATAATTTACTGATGAAGCATAACGCTGAGAAGGCGGTGCCAGGTAACGTTCGCCCACAGAAAACACCGAGCAACCCCACACAGCTTCCTGCATCCCCCCGGGCTTCGATGAGCTATATACATTCCAATGTATTACAATAATCCCTCCTTGGTTTATTTATTTATTTATGCGTTTTTATATAGCGCAGACTTTACCCAAAGGTGTCAGAGCACTTCACAAAAGGAACAGTAATGAAACATGAGGAGAAAATTACAAGTGAACAAATTGCAACAGCAAACATTAAATTACATGAGGCAAAAGTGACAAATGTGAGCAAACCAAATACAAGAGGTAGCAAATGGTACAATTATAGGAAGAAAAGTGACAGGTGTGCAGGTTACAAAGGTGTACAAAGGTATACAAAGTACAAATAGCGGTATAAAACTGCAAAAAGAGCCAAGGTGCAATCCGTCCTGGAGGAGTGAAGGCACCCCGCCCACAGCTAGAAACCTGCACTATTAGTCCACAGAGAAACACTGATCACCCCCAAGAGAGATTCCAAGGCAAGCGAAAGCCTTCCAGGCGCTAGGGAGAGCAAACAATTGTGGGACACTCACTGTCTGCAAAGTCTACCCAGTGGCCATAGGGCATCATTCTGAGCACCCAGCTAACCATAAATAGCTTGGCCCCTTGATGGATAAGATATTAAAACATCCATCTACTATAGCTCTCATTTATAAATATGCAGGCCTTATCTATTATAACTGTGAGCTTTAAATATTCGAGGTATTTACTTTACACACATTCAACCTGGTGTTCTGACTCAATCGGTTTCCCCTAGCAGGACTTCACGCAGAGTGCAGGGCAACTGAGCCTGCATCAATCTAGAACAATTTTCAATACTCAAGTTCCCAAAAAGTGAAATCATTCAGATGTTCACCAGGCTAGAGTGCTTTCTTCGTGCTGCATATTCTTTGGTTACTAGACTGATTTTGCGTTTGGAGTATGTGTATGGTGCTCACACTCTGAGTTATTTGACAAATAAACTCCAAGCAAGTTGAGAACCTCGTAAGTTTAGTGGGACCCTGAACAACATTAAGCATTACTAAAATTCCTCCAGACTCTGAAAGTGGGGAAGTGCAATGGAAGACTTTTATATGCATTGGGTATCTGTCATGCATGAATGTCATATTAATATAGGACTAGAGGAGAACATGTCTCAGCGCGCGATCCCTTCATACAAAATATCCTGCAGGCCCTGACTTTGCAAGTAGACTTGAATGACATGACAAAACAACAACTAAGTGAGGACATAGCGCTTAGAGATCCCTGCTGTTAGTACGCGCTATTTGTATGTTATGAGATGAGGAGGATGATGGTGATGAAACATGCGTATGCTCATTTTAATGCGATTTCAGTGACTGGTCTGTGAAAGAAGTTACGCCGACTATTAAATATCTGATATGAGATGGGATTGTTGCTGTAGTTGTAACATCTTTGTCTCTCATTCGCTTGAAGATTTGAGAGAGCAGAGTGCAATTACCATGAATGTGTTTTCACTTGGGAACTGCCATGGCTCTAGCTAAGAAAGTAAATGGATTCTGGCATGTGCCGATGGCCTGATGCTGATAATTGTGTATAATGTGTTCGTCCGAGTCTCTAATTTCAATACCTGTTCTCGCAGAGACTGAAAGTAAACGGGGGCTTTCAGAGCTTCCCTGGCTGGGAGACCGCCAGACAGTCTCGGAGTCAAGCTGCAGCCAGGTCCGTGAAAGGAGAGCAGCATCTTAATTTTCTCTATTTAACAGAGCAGCTTTGCTGAAAAAAGAAAGTTTACCAAAAACACTTACGCGGACACCAGGCTATTCTTTTCTTTATACTCCACTGTGATGGTGGCTGGGCCCGTACCGTAGGGCTTCTGGATATCGCCTTCAGCACTCCCCTGCCAAGACTGTCTAGCGCGTGGTGGTGATGGCCGTGGCGCACGTCATCACACCATCATCACTACTATGCTAGGCGGTGCGACGTGGCGTGCGTGCACTGGAGTATTTCATGTGTTGCTTGCTTGCAGACAGATTGGTGTCACCCCATGACGATGGTGTCAGCAGGTGTCACCCGGTGCGGTCCGCACCCCCGCGCCCCCCTAGTGACGCCGCTGGTGGGTGTGCCTGTGTTTGCTGTTCATTCCAAAAGCTTTAAATAAAAATAAGAACAATAGTCTTGATTAGTGGGACCTCATAGCATTTTTGGGGTAGCGAGTTAACTCTGCTTTTTTTTTTACAATATGGCCCAGAAATGTTACGCTGGTGCTCCCGTGTTTGTAGCTGGCAAGATCTCATAAAGACACATAAATCCTACACGTTTGGAACAAGGATTGTCAAAGCCAGTAGGTCTACATTATGCATGTGTTTTATTAATCTCCGCATATTTGAACGCCTCAATCCGATGATTGGTGTTGACCACCAGACAGCAACCCGGTATAAATCAATTTTGGTCCGCACGTACGATATTCCGGATGATTCTAGCAAGAATAGTAGAACATATTTTCACCACTACCTTATAATCGGAATTTCACAGACTAGTTGATTGTAAATAACACCTCCTAACTCCTAAATGCGAGTTTCCCACCTAATAAGTGGGGAGATACTAGGGCCAAAGTGAACAATTATAAAAGGTATCTCCCCTTCACTTAATGGGGATCACAAGTCTAACTCCCCAGAATGGGAAATAACTAGACGGACTGAAATTTCCTGGTCCTCTTGTACATGTTTTCCTGAGTCTGGGGTGTTAAGCACTCATTTTAAAACCTGTTCTGACTGGGTGGTAAATGGGAAGGGAAGACCCACACTGGGTTGCTGTTCAGGGGTAATGGGAGCGGGAGAGAGTCAAAATGTAGGGCGATATGCTGAGAAGGGCACTGCTTTTTCCCCATGCTTATCAGAGTCAGAGGGAGGGAGGGGTTAATCTGAGACTCTGCTCATTGCAGGAGCCGATGCATTTACAGCTGTGTTTTCACCCCCAGTAAAACTGGGCCTGGTGTTTCCACATCCCAGGTGATGGGGTACCAGAATTGACCAGAGTGGTGTCTGCTCTGGTGTTACCGCTCCAGCAAGCTCGTACTGAGGGCCCTGTGAGATATTTATCAGGTTGGGGAAAAATTATCCAATTACCCTTTTTAAAGATGGAATGGACTTCAAAATTATGAATTATTCTATTATAGGAAGACTGTCAATTTTGGAACAATGCTTCTGATACATGTTTTGCAGCATCCGCAAAATACACCCCGCTTTTAGCCTACTAGACCCTGTGGCTTAATCACAGGCTGGAAGTCCATTTACCCATCATAGACAGGGAATCTGGTGGACTGTAACCCACAGACCACCTCCTCATTACATGAGGTTGGTGTGTCTTGTGAAACTTACCGGATAATGTGTTTCTTACTAAGTTCCAATACTCCTTTCACCATGGATGTGTATACAAAAGAAATGCACTCTATATACATTTAAGACTCAATAAAATCAGCATTCTGACCTAGTGCAGATAAAATGCATGGGTGTAATTATAAAAACAAACACAATAGTTGTATTAAAAGCAACTAATAAGCAAAATATTAAAAAGAATCGCAACATTATTATAGTGTTTCAGAAATTAATTGCATTGACTGGTGGAACCAGTCTTTATTAAAGAACCCCTGCCTTCTAGATCCTATCAAAGTAGTGGAAGCACCAGAAATAGCTAGCCGAGTTTCTGGAGGTGGCCCCTATCTTGCACACCTTAGCTGAACAACAAGCCTATTTTTCTGGTGTTCGAAAAAGTGTCTCTCTGGCTCTATCTTTTAGTTTTGGCATTCCGTGAGCTGATACGGTCAAGCAGGCTCAGAGGAGCAGAGGGCCTGTGCTTTGAATGTTTGCAGCTAGGAAACTGAAGATTCCTCTTTGCCTAATACATATCTGCACCAAGTTTAAATACACTTGTTCGATTATTTGGAAAAAGGCAGACCTCGTGATGACTGATGTAAAATGCAAAATTAGTATATTAATTGCACTTCAAGTAAATTCTATCACACATTATAAATCCAATATATACATAGATAGGAATAATTGATGCACTATCAAATTATAATTAAGCAAATGTGAAACGTTGTCCATGTGCAAAATATACTAAGTACAGCATGCATTTTAAATGAAAAATGTGCACATGAATATATAAAATGCAAAGCCTGTACTTATGCAGAATATGCCAAATTATGTCACTGTGGCCAAGAATTTTGTAGAAATCATTGAGTAGGTCATCTGGCCTAGGCCACTTCTCACTTGGCAATGATACCAACCCTCCTTCAAAACCTGTACACCACCATCTGGAACTGAGATTAATATCCGGTCAATTTCTGGGACACAGTTTGGCATTAATGAAGAAGAGGTAAAGATTCTCATGGTACAATTACGAAAGCTAACTCAAAAATGTTCTCACCTTCTCATCCTGTTCAGTCTCCAGGTGTCTCATTTCAGAATTATTTAATTAATTGTGTATGTGCTTATGTATACGGCTTTTCCGCTCATTTAATCAGAATCCCGTTAGCAGAGACGCGTTGCGTCCAACACGGTATATACCTCTGACCTAATTGAAAAAAAGGCAGTAGTATTTTTAAAGGTGGAACACTGCACCAGTACTCAATAAAAAGACAGTGGTTTTAAAAGAAATTCTGTGCGAATACAGGCCTTTTAAGGGGTGGGGAAACTATATCCCATTATTCGCAAGTACCGTCGTCCGAATTGGAAAAGACAACGTTTAGAAAACTAATTAAAGTATCGGCCACCAACGGAGGGTAGTGATGTTCAAATGTCCACTATTCCTTCAAAGAATACAAGAAAAGGAATTGATACATCTATTATTTGAGGATTCGATGAAGTGACATGCAGAGGGACATTAGAAAAAGTAAGACAATTACACAACGTACTTCTTACCGAATCCCTACCAAGGATTTATTGAGTTGATAAGATTGAGCACTTTGTGATTATACTTTGCGGGTCCTGAAGAAGGAATTTTTAACTACATGACACACCGAAATGCGTCGACAAGAGGATAAAGTTATTTTTGTTTTATAAAACTGATTATGTTTTAATGTTTTTAATATTGTGATATGTACCAGGAAATATACAACATCCATTTGACCATCTTTAGTGATTGTTGAAAAAACTATTGTAAAAGATATTATCTTTCTAAATGTTTATTTTTAGTTTTGCACAAATTTGTTTCATGAAATGAAATATGAAATGTTTTTAAGTATGATACAACATTGTTTGGTGTTTTGATAAAGATGCAAAAAATAATAAAAATATCAAGGAGACAAATCTAGATCACGCGTTGCTATATATAGGGACATTTTATGCTCTTTTTCTTTGGTTCACTGTAATACATACACATCTCCTTTGTAGGAGTAGGAAATAACATCTAAAGGGAAATTTACAATTTTTATGATTACAATAACCTGGTCCCTTTTGGTATAACCTGGGAAACTCTCTCTTTTTGAGACACTTATGTATACTCTAGCCATGCAAGCATTAGCTGCATCTTACTGTTCTGCAAAATAGCGTCATGTTGGAGTATTTCTGGTGCCAGTAATTGTGCTTGCAAAGTTTTTTCAAGGAGGATAGACTATCAACTGTGGTTGGAAAATCTCTGACCTGCCTATCTGTTTCACAAAATCTTGAAGTATCCTCTATCTTCTGTTAACCATAAACTGGATGGCTAGCCCACTAATAAAGGGCTTGAATATATCCCACACAGTACTCAGAGATGACGTTGCTCTGTAACCTGCCAGAACTGATTGATACTTATCTTCATATGATGGACAAAGCTCTGGTCTGGCAGTACCATATTTCTAGCTTCCCAAAGTAACACACAGAAGCTGAACAACCTTGTGGATGGCTTGATTATCAATACTGTACAGCTTAATGTTTTTGAGATAAGAAAATAATCCAGATTACTGGGCTCTTAAACTGATGCTGTAGATATGTGTAGACTCTTTCCCCAAGATGGTCCTCACACCAGATATCCAAGATACCATAATCTTACCATTATGATGTTATGGAATAGAGATTCGAATTGTTCATCTTGCCCCTTTCTGCTGATGAACCTATACTATATTTCAGTCAAAAAGTGTTAGTTACTGCCTCAATAAAATCACTCCCCATAATTACGGAAGTTGGAAAATCAGCCGGATGAATATTGTTAACTAAACATGCATCATCGTACACAGGACCATTATAATTCATCAATGTGAATTTGGCCCAATTTGTTTCTGGCCTCCAGATTACCACTGAGGCCAATAGTTCTCTGGATTATAATAATTACTTATCTCTGGGCAGCAGAAGCTATGGAGTGATAAGTCCATGAATCTAATTGTATTTTGATAGCAAACAATTGTTTGGTGAGGTTGGGTGCATTTCTTGGAGGAAAGCTATTTAGATGTTCTGTCTTATCTAACCATCTCAGAACTAGAGTTCTGTTGTCTCCCTCAAAATTTCACTGACTTTGAAAGAAAAGATTTTTATGATTGTTAGCCATTTGTATAGGTTTCTACTTAAACCCTTTACCAAACAATTGACCAATGTCCAACCCGTCATACTATGCTTACTTTTCTTTTTCTGCAGAACCTTCTCTACTAAAACCCGCAATCAGCCACCTTTCCTCCATTAAAATAGAGTTGTTTTCTGACTTTACAGGTCATGTTCTCCTCATTACCATCATTCCCTTCTCAACAGAGAGCTCTGTCATGTATGTCATGCTCATGTCCTCTCTAAGAAGATGATGTATAGATTGCAATGTTCCCAGGGCCCCACACCTCGACATTTCGAACATTCCTAACCTGAGAATCAACAATAGGATAAAAACGAATATGAATTTAAAAAATACTTAAACAATCATTGCAGGTAATTCATTTTAATCAAATCTGATTACTCAGTTTAAGAGATGCTGCACCACTTCTTCTTTTCAGCTTTCTCCTTCATCTTCTTTAAGAAGGCCTGGGCTTCTAAAGCTTTAATATGGATTCCCACTTAGAGAATATTCATGTCCTAGGCAGATGAATACATTTGTTATGGACTCCTAAATATTTAAGTTCCTGAAGTATAGATCTCAGTTTTCCTCACTGAGTGGTCTCAAAAGAGAAGTTTCAGAACACATAAACAGAAAACAGCTGTAACTTTGATGTATCTGGCTGTTGAGGCCTTCTTGAGGACCTTCTTGCTAACACGAAAGTGCAGGAGAAACACAATGATTATACAAGCAAGGCACATTCTAATGACTTTTGTGCTTTAACTATTGTCAGATTGTAAAGGTACTCAACGAATTTCAAGAGTAAGGACTATTTTATTGAACTACTGAGATAAGGCTTAATGGCTTAACTTTGGCATCTTTCAAGGCTCCAGCAGAGCAGAGGTTGGACCCCAGAGAATTTATTTCAAGGTTCTAATTTTTTTATTTGAGTTATTTTATTACTGTGTCTGTTGCCAGTTGGTAGGTGTTGAAAGTTTCTTGAAAGCAGTGTATCCTTCCCTCAACCTATGAGACTCTTTAAGAGGACCCATTCATTTCAGAACTTTGACTCTCATTTTTGGTATTAATCTTTCCAACATCTTTACCAGTTTCTCCTGCTTTTTTTGTATCTCACTGAGGATATTGCACAGAAGGTTCAAATAGAGTTTCTTTGGAACTGCACTGAGAATTATGCTGACTCATATGAAGGAGAGGGACTGGCACAGAGTACTGAATCTGACTCACCAGGGGATTTAGTACTAATCTCTTCATCAGAGCGCTGGGCTTCCTGTGAAGTTGAGGGAGAGAATTAAGGATTCTTCATCAGTTCATGTGTCTCGCTCCATGCAACGGAATGAAGAAACTGTTATAATGGGAGTTCAATCTATTCAGCTTTTCATTTGGTGTTACCTTCATTTAGACGTAAGTCTTGTTATGCTTCCTGGATTTCAACAACTATCTGGGAGTTCAAATTCTTCTAAAGGCTCACTTTAACATTCCAGTCCCTGCATAGAAATTCCCTTTCTTCTCTATTTGTGCCATGAAATGTCTGCTGGATTAGCCCATTAAATACTGTGAACTTTGGCGGGTCCCCAGTTCACCTATAGGCTGCCACCTGATTTAGGAGTTTCAAAATGGGAACCATGCTCAGGTTCAGTTCCAAATATCTCCTCTTCTGAATCAGCCTTACCCAAGCCCATGTATTTGGAGTGGATACATTCACTGGGGGACTCATTTGTAAGAGCCAACACTGCAACATCTGGCACATCTCCATGTTTTTGCTTAATATCCATAGAAAGAGTGGACACCACGAGCAAAAACAAAACATACCATTCTTTCATTCTTTGGCCTGTTGGAAGCGTGAGGTTGACAATGACGCATAGAGGAGATGCACTAATGTGGTGGATGTTCTTGTTGATTGGGAGTTGCAATGAAATAGTATGCGAAGCATTGGGAGGAAAGAAGAACAACAACATAGGAGATATAATGCAAGCACTAAGAGAGATAAAATGGCACTTGTGAGGCTGGTTATCACAAACTTCAAAACAGAGCATATGTGTGGTAAGTGAACGTTGACATTCGTTACACAAAGTACTTTGTTTCCATGCTTACAGCTGGTTTCTGGATGACGGGGTGCGAGTTGGAAAATTATACAAATTAAAGTGGAGCAGTACCCCATGATAGTTTTTATCTGTAGAACTTGCAGGTACTCTTCTTATTCCTTTACAGACTGGGGATGACCAGTTACTATGCCCACAACTGGCATAGCGGCTTTGGGCAATTATGTGACTGCAACTCAAGGGATGCCGGCAAATGTAAGATGGGATAGTTGCATATCTGGCTTTATAGTAAAGTTGGCAGCAGTGGCAGATGACCACTACGGAATGTCACTGTACACAGTACAGCTTTTGACCTGGTGGATAATGGATGTATACATTAGATAACATTGTGCCTTGAAGTATCAACAACCTCATGTATTCCCTCCAGTACTGAATTACACCCACAGACGTAATGACTATGTCGGTTCAGCCCTGAGCTTGAAGTACCTATAATGTTGGTTGCATTGATTCCTAGAAATTCACAATTTTACCTGCTTGCTTACAAGTATTTATTAACACCTCATCTAGGATGCCAATTAAGATATATTTTACATGAATCATCTGATATTGAGGCGTTCTCCATTCTAATTATATCCAAGATGGTTAAAGAAATTGGCCAAAAAAGACTGAGAGGGAGTATGAGACCTCAATTCAGTGAAGTGGCTGAAGAAGAGATAAAAGTGATCCTAAATATTATTGAGGGTGACAGAAATTAACTGGTGGTGAAGGAGGAGAAGATAGATTAAGTTAATGGAAGAACTGAGAAAAGAAAAGTGACAAGGAGGTCTCTTTTAAAGCACCTAGAAAAATGTCTCAAAATGAGCTGGTTAGAAATGACAAAGTACAAACATTAAAACCTATAAAATTCTGGGGGAAATGAATCCCAATCCTTGTTACTAGGATGTGTGGAAAGTCAGATTCAGGCATGGAAAGATAAAAACATTCCTTCGGATACCATTAAGGTTGTTAAGGAGACCTCAGAAATTATAGTATCTGCAGAGCTTCGTACTATAATAAGGAACATTTTCAAACCAGAAGGAGTTCAATTAATTGGGAAATCCACTTCATTTACATGTAATTAGTGATCAAACTACATTGGATCACTAAATGGATTATGATTTAAGGGAAGAGAGGATATGCCCCTCAATGCTATTAGCAAAATTATATTCAGAAGTATTTGAGAAAAGCTCTAGTTCACCACTAGAGAACAGTGATAAGGTTAATGAAAAAGGAGTGGGATACAATGGAGGCTTTCTTTAACCAGTCCAGTCTTATTGCTATCAGATATGTCCTTGAATAATCTTGAGAGTACTTCTCCGCCATACTCTGTGGACAGCTTCTGATGTCTTCCACCGATGGTTTTCCTCTAGTAATAGATCCGGTATTGAGATCCTCAATGGTATTAGCTATACACTTTATTGCTAAATCCATTTTGTCCCTATTTAATAAATATGTCACTAATTCAGATCATAATGGCGACATGTTGATGCAAATTCCGCAAGTACAGTGATACTGAGAGAGACAATTAGGAAGATTGCTGTGGGGAGATAAAAGGAACATAAATAAGACAGTAAGATAGAGGTACAACGAGGTGATGAAAGGAAATTATTTAATGCTAATAAAAGAATCCTTAGCAGATTTGTCTAAAAAATCAAACAGGAACAGATTTCTCAATCTACAGGATTCAAGAAAGAATTGAGTATAGAGTAGAGGAAACAAAAAGACAATATACAGTCTGTGCCTTTGGCTTTAGCATTATCTCATAATCTAAATACCTAGGAAGATATTGCTATGAGAAAGGAATTAGAGAATATACCTCCAACAAAAATAGGAGAGTAAAGGGAATGAGGGTCATCAAAAGAGGAATGAGGTAACATCAATAAAAGAGAAAATATCAATCCATTAGGAAACAATGTTATGACTGATTATGCCGGAGAGTAATATTAACCTTATAGTAGAAGTCTTCAATTCAAAGATAGTGCAACTATTTAGGAACTGAATTTTATGACTGGTATGAGAATACTGACTTACTGCATTTTGTCGTTTTTATACTAAGGGAATCACAATTACTAAACTTGGTAGTCTTTCTAAAAGATGGGAGTGGCAAGCAAAAATTGAGAATATTATTAGGGAATTTTTATTGTTGAGCTACTGAGGGAGAAATGTTTAAGCCAATAGATATAATCGTGATATTAGGTATAGATGTGAAGAGAATGAAGGATTCCACTGAGGACAGGGATGAGACTCCAGGCTCTGCACTGTTTCCCCCTTGAACAATGCAGTGCAATCAATTTGGTTGCTCTGCTTCGTTAAACGAAAAGTATTAAATCTGGCTCTATGTCTTGGAATATTGTAGAATTAAAGAGGATGCTGGGGTGGTCATTAGTCATTCGTTTTTTTTTTCATATCGTCTTTATTGGTTTTTCACAATGTGTGCATAATACAATCTGCCAGCATTATCATACATAACAGTACAATGACATTGACACTCATGACGCCTGGTGGGTATCCAGGCTGCATTTCATATTGGTAGCAGAAAGAATAAAGACAAAGAAAACCCAGTCTAACAATTGTACACGTCTATACATGTGAGCCACTTTGCAAACAGAAAATGAAGAAATTGACACTCTTTTTCCATCTTCATAATTCCACACCAAGCGATTCATAAACACAAATACAAACTGACGATCTCAATTGAGTGTGGTACCATGACAATCGGTAGGTGATCCATCACAATATCTTCAGTCTATTGTATACTCAAACTCACCGCTGCAACACCTTTGAGACAACCCTCCAATGCTGCCACTACAGGGTCAAGAGCCGCAGACAGATATGCCACAGGTCTTCTCCAACCACCATGGGTCTGTGTCAACACAGATAATGTGCACTCATATGGTTCATGATAGAACAATACAAAATCTGTGGCGTAGTCTGGCATTCCAAGAGCAGTTGCACTGAAGAGTACATTTTTTTAGCTCTTGGAAGGGTTCCATGCTCTCACCATCCTTTGCTATCCATTTACTGACATCAGAATGTTTAAGCCGCTGTAAGGGCTTGACCATGGTGGAGCCGGGTTCCACATTCTAGACTTACTCTGGAAACCCTGGACGATGGTCTTTGTTGCCGTCTGTGCAAGTGTGGAGGGGAGGAAAATCATTAGCCAATTATACTTTACCATTTCCCGTGACCCCAGAGGAACACAGACTCCTAATTCGAATGTTTTGTATTTATTATAAAGCCAAGAACAGTTGGACATATAAACACCTCAAAATGAGAGTGTAAAGATTCATGGGCACTAATACAAAACCAAACCTATGAATAAAATGTAAGCGGTGCGATATGCACAAAATAACCAATTCCAAAATCAAGACACAAATGATTATAGAAACTACATCCAGAGCTGCCTTCATTGGTAGGTAATAAGCAAAAGCATTATCTGTCCCTACACTACTTCTATCGTGACATCCCTACTTAGCATTCCCCAGACAAGCTCCCACCTAGGTGTCAACACATGAAGACTTCCTAAGAAGCTCACTCACGTTGAATGGGTCGAGTAGTGTAAAGCTGCAGAGCTCGTTCTAAGATGCTCTCCCCTCTTCAGGTAAGGCAGAAGTCTCCTGGACTGTGTCCCTATCCTCAATACAAAAGTCTAAAATCACGCCCCCAATTACATCACTTGACTGCCTCGTCCAGTTGAGCACCGCCCTGTAGGTAACTTCCCATGAAGTAACAATACATCCAAACTCTTGATCAGTGACGTTGGTTCCCAGGCCTTTCCATACATGGAAAACATCCTCCTTCATTATCAGCTCCTCTTGTTCAAAGTCATCCTCTCCTCCCCATGTCTAACTAACTCCTGAAACAAAGATTTTATACTAACTAATGAGGACAAATTCTGCAACAGAGACGTGAAAAGAAAAAAATATTCCACAGACACATAAACCCTAATTAACAGTTTCAATTTAAGAGCAAACAAAGAGAAACGAAAGTTAGGCCTATAAAATTCGGCTTTCATTAGAAAAGTGCACACATTTAAAATACATGCATATATGAGTCATTAATACACACACATTATATGAGCCTGTATATGAAAAGTTCATTAGTCATGAATACACTTCACATGTATATGATTCATCTAAACACGTGCACCTACAGCATTAATTCTTTGATTACATGAAGAAACTATCTAGCATTTCACTTTCACGTTATTACAATTTACGTTCTAATACCCTAATGTTAGTACGAAAACAGATATGTGGATGCGGACTAACCATGTTTATAATGCACCCCTACAAATAAAAGAGCAACGTTACGCTCTATCAACCACAGGGGTAAAATTGGTAATCCATTGCCTGCAGTAGCCAACCATGCCCAAAAACATTCGGACCTCTCTCTGTGTGGTCGGGAATCTCATTTTGAGAACAACCTCAATGCACTCCAGGGACACCCTCAAGGCTCCCCTCACAATTTGGTATCCCAAATATTTGACCTCTTTTCTGTACTACTGCATTGTACAGGGTAGTCTGGACCTTAGGAGCTCCTTTAAATAGTTGTTATGCTCATCACTTTCTGACTCTTCTCCTGGCTTCTTTAAAGAGGTGGGATTCTCCTTTCCCAGTTTCTCCCGTCTATTGCAGGGTAAGCACCTACTGTCTCAATGACATCCCCCTCCTCTTTTCACCTTTCATCATCATGAAAGTTTAGCCATGAATAAAACTTATTGCATATTTAAAGTGCAAATCTCTGTCTATGTTTCTTATTTGCTCCCATAGGTTTAAGGCCTCAAATTGAGTGAGTCTAGGTTGGGGCTTTAAAACGTACATAATCTTTCTCAAATTTTCAAGTCTGGGTACGTGCCACCCAGTGAAAATTGTAATTCTCCATCTATCTCAGTATAGTGATGCCATTGTTTGAGCCAGGCATATGTGTGTAACCATTTCTTTTCCACTATTTATCTAGCTTGCTCCTTCGATGGGAATTTCTCCTCATTTTCTAACTTTTTGCTTTTTAGAGGCAGGTATCCCCATAATATCTGATTCTAAATGTCAACTATAACTTTTACTCACCATTCACTCAAGTCTCTCTCATTCAGAGAAATCACAGCTTGTCCTTCAATCGCAGCATGACTGATTCAAAGGTCAGCTAAATGCAGTGTGACTCTTGGCATTTGCTAGCCTGCATCTGCCCAGTACCCAAAGACGTAAACAGCTTGTGCATTGTTGAATTCTCCAGACTTTCTCTCTAGATTTTCAATGTTTTCTGTCTCTTCTATATGAAATGAAGTCTCCACAAGAACGACTTAATTAAAAGAAAATTCTCACATCAGCAGCCTCTCGACCTGCAGGAATTTGCCCTGACCAATATGCTCACTCCCATGCACATAGGAATGAGCAGCAATGAGCCTTAATTAGTACAATCTCACAATAGCAGAGTTATATCCCACTCTTTGATGTACTGATAGCGCTTCACAGTACGCATCACCTTAGCAGACACTACAGCTTCCTGTTTTATTTTCAAGATAAGGCTAAAGTGCCTATTGCCGACATAAACTCTTAACAAGAAATGTATACAGCATAGTCCTCAAAACTCAAATAAAACCATCAAAGAAACAATAACTAACGTTCCTATAAATCCAAGAGTCAATGTCACTCAATAATGTGATTTAATGTTCAATCATTGCAGCTCAAAATTTCAATTTTGCACTACAAAGTGAGTGAGAGGAAGAGAGTGTATCGTTTGGCAAAATATCATATCTTGCATTGTGTTCCACAGGGGAGGAAAGGAGCCTGAGGTGGGCGAAGAAGGGAGTTGGCCAAATCAGGCAATTTCAGCAAGGGAAACCAAGTTATCTCACTATTCAATGTGAAAAAGAGTATGAATGTGAAAACAATAGAACAGAGCAAAGAGATACAAAATTGAAGGATAGGTGTTAAGGCTACTGGAATTATTAACACCTTTGTATAACTAGCAGAAACCCTAGAATTATGGAATCCCTTAATTTAAGCCCACATATGGGTCTGAAAGTAGCCATCATTTCAATACAGGCAGTATCCTCACATTTCTACACTCTTTTACAACCCTTACAAATGTTCTGTAATATATTATCTATTAGTCCTCATTCTTCTATCTCTGTTATTTATTTGCTTCCAACTCTTAGATTCAGTCATTCTCCAGAGTTTATTTACATTTAGATGGTGGATTTATGGTGGACTATGGAGAAAGGTTCACCGCTACTGTGGTGAGTTGTAAATGATTGAGTCACTGACTTCTCAGGCATGCACCGACGGCTCATTATGAGTCAACCTGCCATATGGTTCATACTCCCCTATTTACATGAACCCAATACATTGTACCTGCACTGCTTAGTTATGATAGAAAGGGTGTAGGTTACAGGATGCACTTATAAGTCAGCAAGCTCTTACATCTATCTATTTATCTAACACTATGCATCACAAAGGAGATTTTAAAGTGGACCTTCATTGTGAACCAATCTAGCCAGGTAGCCCTCTCATACTTTTGTTGTGGTGAGCCATATACAGAGATTCAGTGGACTTGTACATATTCCTGTGTGCTTTACTATGTCTCAGGTGACAAAGATAAGCAAACATGTTTGTTAATAGTGTGATCACTTGTGCTGAAGTACAAATATTGTACTTTTGTTTTACGTTTTGGAAACTCTCCAGAAAACTTTATTGTAGTCGTATGACAGTTTGATTGTTACTGCTTGGTACCGATATGACATGCACCAATTGTAAGAGATAAATAATCTTTTTCTTTTTGACTACAGCTTAATATCTTGCAAGGATATGACTAGTATCAGGAAATTAATTTGATGACCTCTTAGTAGGGACCAAAGTCTTGATGAATTCCCTCGGCCTAGTGGGGTCTCATGAGTACAGGCAAAAACGGATCCACAATTTTATGCTAGCACCAAGGATCACGCATTATATGGGACTCTTTAGTCTTCCCGGTTTTATTGAAACTTTTAAATTTAGTTTATATCAGAAATTCAGTTTATGTATAAGTCCTAATATCTTGCCAAACTTTCAAAAGAATTTAAGATATTTTGAAAGTTTATAATTGCTATACTTCAAAGCCAGCATTGTGTGATTGTGAGACACATTTTACTTTACGAACCTGCAGTCAGATGTTGGTTTAGTTTGGATTAAATTGACAGGAATGGTTTGGGCAATTGAAGAAACCATGGGCCCAAGTAGTATGCCTCCTCAAGAAGTAATAAAGTTGAGTGTTGTTTATTAAAGAATACAAGTCATTGGCAGGCTTCAGTTCAAACCTTGTTTGTATTGTTCCTTAACAGTGTGCTATCAAACTAAATTTCCAGGCCCTGGTCTTACCAGTATGTTTTTTCAGTGGTGCAAGATGGAAAAACACTGCCTAATGATTTATTTTTGTATTATGTTGCCAGGTCTTGAATTCAATACTTAATATTTAGTGAAAGATTCTGTTTAAGGTCGCTGGTTTACCAATATAGTTTGTTTTAAAATTGTGACATTTTTAAATTTTGTATTGAGTAACTAGTAATGTGCGTAGTTAGAATTTTAAACAGTAACAATATTATGGTGTATTTTGTATGTGTTTGTAATATACTGAATAACTTAAAAAGCATACAGATATGTGACTGACTAACTGTAAAAATATGCACACACTTTCATGGGTTATGTGTCAAACATATCAATGTCCTTTTTAATTTCAGGTTATAGTGTGCTCATACTATGCACACCATCTCTGTGTTTTCAGTCTGGAAACAATGACCCACATGCACACGCTTGAGAGCAGGACATCAATGCTCTTTCTACATCATGCTGCCCTGACATACACTGGCAGCTACCTGGCACTATCCAACTACAGCGACGATGACAAGATCAGCTATGTAACCCTTTGGGATTTGGAGTCTGGAATGGTAACCTCAATATTGGCATTTCTTTGTAGTGTCACCTTGTTCATTAGCATACATTTTAAAATATGTTGCTTTCAACTTTATTTATCAAGACATCACAAATCTACTGTCATGTTTGACTGCTTAGTAATCTCTCTAATCTCTGAAACAGTTGAATGGGTTTTGAGAAATTGGATGAACATAGTTACCTCTGTAGACTTATGTCAAAACAAGGTTCTCAGAAAAAAGTTAATGTAGGTGGGAATATTTGAGGTAAAGGTCGCTAGATTTAGAGGTTGGATGCCAAATCAACCCTATCTGTTGCACTTCATTGTTTGGAATAAATGGGCCAGGCAGGTTATCTGGAGAGTAGAAGGCTGTTTTCATATTTAAATATCAGACTTTTGGTCGAAGTCTACAAGTGTGTTGTGATTTGGTTTACTCCACTCTTTTTTATACTCTTGCTAGTATGGTTGGTGTTTTTTGCTTGTTAGGACTGTTAGGAGTAGAGAGAAGAGGGGATGAGGGTAAGAGTTTATTTTAACTTTTTCTTAAACTCTTTCACCCCTTCTATTACCCCTTCCTGTAATAAACACTGGTTTCATTAATACTAGTATAATATTTTTAGTAAATGTATAATTTATGTTTATGTTTACATTCGTGTATTGCTGGATTTAGTTTATTCATGTTCTGTGAAAATCTTTGAGTGCTGCTTTGTTGATCTTCAGGGGCGTAATGCAAGCCCCTACACGGGGCCCCAAGCCTTCATGGAAGCCCCATTTAGCTCAAAGCCAATGTATATCTGTCAGATATGGGCAACTTAGGGGGCCCTTATCACATTCTGCAGGGGGGCATCATTTTGCATTACACCACTATTGATCTTAGGTATATGGAAGGACATTTTCTTAACAAATGTCAGCTCCAGTTCAGAAGCCCTTAAAATATTCAGGGCTAAATCTGTCAGCAATTTCAATAGTTTTTAGGTAAAATGAATGTACCAAAACAGACTAAATATGCAGGAGGATGATGTATTTTGAGGATCACATACGGCTTCTTTATTTGAGAATATACTAAAATGGCAGTAATGATTTAGCACTTGAGACTGGTGTAATCATTGACCACTTTGAAGGAGACATAATCTTGCCATATGGGATCCTAATATACAAGTAGTTGGAGGCTTCTTCCAAGATAGCACATTTGAATATGGTAATGCTAAGGGTAAAACCTGGCCAGTTTGATTCCAGAGTAGTCAATAGACGCGTTCTCCTGATCAGAGATATGCGGTAATTGAACATCAGTCTAAAGTAACTTACTCTGCAAGTACAGTACAACTATGAAAATTGTTACGTCGGCCTGACAAGACCCCAGTTTAACACTACATCTCAGTGGTCCTCATGTTAATGGATGAAACCACCTCCAATAGCCATCCCCAGGTTTATTACAGTCCTGATGAGACCCTAGTATCTTAGAAAAGGGTTAAAATGCCGTCAACAAACTGAAAGACAGACCTGACCCATTTGTGAACAACACTCTGAGAAGTTCCCTCTCTGTGTTTCACTTTATGAAATAGTTTTTCCTGATAAAATAAACAATACACTGTATATACTCACACAATTGATCACTGTGTTCCCTGTTTTTTGGTTTTGGTTTGTCACATGGGTTTATTCTTTTTTTCTTTCTTTCGAAGGTCCATTATCAGTCATGTATTTACACATTGTTGAGATATTTCATTGTCTAGCTTATGAAATAAAATTCAATTTGGCTGAATTGAATCTTACTTTAAAATACTGGATGTTTCTTTGAACTGAGTGTCTACATAGGTTAAATCTAGATAGAACCTCGTCAGTCAAAAATAGAAACTTAAATGATGATATAGATTAAATCTATGTAAGAGAAAAGTTTCAAAGAGAATATTCATTTCAACATGGATAACATCTTCTTTTGAGCTGATCAGGCCAGTTAGAGATTTGCTCCAGTTTGCTTGCTGCAGCTCTACCTGGCTAGTTGCCTTGAAGTTTGGAGGATTTTGCCCAAGTTTGTAAAGGTACCTTCTGTAATTTATTGATTGGTGGAGGGATTTAATAGCCTGCTAAATCCTTATTGGGCAAACATATTACTTTCAAGGAAACTCTCTAAAACATTTAAGGCAATGTCCTTGCTGGGTCATAGCACATGATTTGTCTTGTTTGTTTAGCGGTGTGATCCAAGTTAGCGTATAGCTATTTTTTGTGTAGGTTCATGGAGAAGCCCATGCAAGCACGGATCTAGTTAGAAGTGTGACTGGTACAGTGATCTTCTTAGCACTGTTAAGTATTTCAATAGGGCTTTCTGTGAATTGGGCCTCTGACACCGTGAGCCTTAAGTTCTTCTTCTCTTTCTCATCGACTGAAGTGACCATCCCCTGTGTCCTGCTTGAGCATCATGTAGAGGTTTTCCTTCTTCAGCAGCCCTGCCACTGCCATTTTCATCAACAGTGGATCACAACTGTGAGTGCATGGCATGCTCTCAGCATCTACACTGTGGTCATTTTGGGATGTGGACGTACTCCAAGGGGGCTAAAGTGTTTGAAGCTTGTGTGAGGGAGCTCAGTACCTGGCAGAGTAGATCATAGTAGGACGAAGTCTACCTTTCCCAACCCAGTACGTATTAAACAGGCAATTATAATGGATTGCGAGGCTGGCATAGTCAACAATGCTTGTGTCTGCTGGCTGCTTACTGTAGTATATTTGCACAAATGTATGAACCAGTTCTTAGTTCACGGAAAATGTAGAAGGACAGTCTTCTCTGGAGCTAGCAGGTCTAGCACATTATCACCCTGGCACTTGGCATCAGACCTCTGATTTTTCTTGACTTCACCAATCAGTTTAGTCCATGGTCTTTAAGTCACCTTTGGTCTATGTTTTAAATTGTTTTGATTTACATAGGTTGTTGCCTTGAATGTTAAGGCCAGAATATTTGGTCAGTTAGGAAGTCACCCATTCTGTTCACCATATGATAAATGCACACCTTTTTATAGCTGCAGATGACACCTAGTCCCTTCATGAACTAAAACGACTTGTGCATTTTACATGCTTAAGGACTGCCTTAAGGTCTATCTTCTGCATGCTAAATACTGGGGGCCATATTATCAAGAAAGGGCGATACATTATCGCCGCTTTTATCGGCAGAAAACTGCCGATAAAGCGGCGATAATGGGCTTTATAATATGCCCTTGTGAATTCCCATAGAAGCTCAGGTTAACACCAGAACCTGGGCTTCTATGGGAATTCACAAGAGCATATTATAAAGCCCATTATCGCCGCCTTAGCGGCAGTTTCCTGCCGATAAAAGTGGCGATAATGTATCGCCCTTTCTTGATAATATGGCCCTTGATGTCTACAAACAACCTCATCCTTATTTGTGGTTTAACCAAGATTCTTGTAACTTGTTCAGAGTGGTGAAATTATGCATTCTGGTTTGCATCTATGGTACACCTATCAGTCCGGATTCTATACATTGTAACTGATACCCAAATAATCCCTGAATTTCAGGTTAGATCTTTTAACAGCCTCCGATTCATTCAGAATAGATGATGAGAAGACTATCTTAATCTTTCCCATAAAACAGCTCTCACGCCTTTGATGGATTAAAAACACTGCTGCCCTATTTTCTAATGAATATCTTCAGCGCATACTACACAAATAAACTTATGGTGATTATAAGCAGATAATATGTAATTCAACATAGAGCTTCTGTGCCAGATATTTGATGAGCATCATGAGGATATTCAGTTGAAAGCAACACAGAAAAACAAATGGGACATTTGCACTGAGTCTCTGGAGCGGGTGATGGACTTCACATACATTCAAGCCACTTTGATCCCACTGCTCCAAAACAATTCCTGGAATCAGCAAAAGGCCTATTCCAGCATGGGTCTGTAAAGAACTTGCCCAAGAGCCCAACCCAAACTTCAAAGCAGCACAACTTTAAAAATGTCATTTAGCAGTAGTACAATTTCTTCTTTATACAGCTGTGGTATGATCACTATAAATACTCAATTTTAGCCTTATATCAAATTTGCGTACCAGCAAGCAATGATTCTGCTGTTACACCTTTTTTATTAATGACAATTCTTTTACACAATTCACAAAGCTTTTAAATGAGCCACAGGAATAGAATTAATCAAGACCTCCCTCTTGGCTAATCGTAGGATGACGTTGTTTTACAATGATGTTGGGCCCTCGTTTTATTGGAATTGACAACTGCCTTTTTACAGGATAATGATATCTTGCTGAGAAGGCTCCATCAAGGATCCAGGATCTGGTGCTAAATTGAACCAGGACTTTTCTCAAAAGATCATAAATCATTGTCTTTCCTCTTTCAGTCTATTCCCAAGAGTATTAATTTGTAGGGTGCAGCAGGAATTGTTTTGGGTTATTTTATTATACTTTTATAGAGTGATGTAGTATCCACCCTATGGCTGTTAGTGTGTGTTGCTGAATAACCACTCTATGGAAACTAAGGGGCATATGTACAATAGAAATGATAGAGCACAGCATTAGCCTTCTTGGCTTAACACCGCACTCCGCCACTTATGAAACGCGGGACTGCACGATATTTACAATATAACGGTGCAGCCCTGTGTTTCCCCCTGCGCTGGCGCTAAATTTAGCTGCCTAGCGCCAACGCAGGCACCCTTGCACCATAGTGCAAGGGTGTCTGCGTTGCAGGGGAAGTTTGTTTATGTGCAGGAAGGTGTCCCTTCCTGCACATAAACAATCAATGGCGTTTTGCTGTTTCCATGTGTGCCGCACAACACAGCACACATGAAAACAGCAAAAATGTGTAGAAATGAAAAGTTTCTCCTTATTACGTCCGGGTAAGATCAGGTTTTCCCTGGCCGAATTTTGGTGCTGCCCCATATTCACGCCACCCTTGTAAATATGAAGCAGCGTCAAAATCAATGGGTGTTGCCATGAAACGCCCACCCCAAACACACATTGCCTTCCCCTTTCACACTGAAAGCAGGGCTGGACTGGCCTTAGCGGGCTTTGGGCGTTTCCCCGAGATGCTGGAAGGGTGGGGGACGATTCTGCACTGGTGTAATATCGGCTCCCAGTAACAAAAACAGCAGTGCTTCACACTTGCCCCTTCTCCCCTGGGGGGGCTGGTCTGTCAAAATTGCCAGGGCTGCTTTGGGTTCCCAGTCTAGCACTGTGTGAAAAGGTGTCTTATGTACAAGGTGGCTTAGCGTTGTAAATAAGGCAAAGCCCCTATCACCACCACAACATCGTGAAAAGTGACGTGGCGGTGCTAGGGGCTAGGAAATATGCCCCTAGGTCTCTTTACAGTGAAACATTGTAGATGTCCATTTCAATGAAAACGCGGGAAATCACTGGAAAACAGTAGTACATTTTCAAGAAAAGGAGAGACAACTGAAAAAAATATCATATGTAGAAGAACATTCAATATGTTGCTGGGTGTGCATAATAGAAGGAAGTGTATGTCATTTCAGAGTAAAAAAAAGGAAAAAACAATTGGACACGTTAGCCATAGGTAAACAATCGATTTGTTTAAATTTAATAGCTTTTGAATGCGTACAGTTATCCATAAAAGTGTCCTGGCTTTGACACAGTGTCATGTAAAACTTACCATCACTTTTTTATCCATACACACTCTAGTTTGTTGTGCTCACCCATCTGTTTTTAAATTCTTTACACAGTGAAGCTGATGACACTCGGCTGAGTTAGAACCTATAAACATCAGCAGTTGCAAAGCTAGTAAACCTTTCTGCCTGCACGCAATTCAATACTGGCAGTTGCAGCCAGCATTAATCGCAGGCAGGGTGAGGGGGATTGCGCTGGAGTGTCGTGCGGAGAGGGTGGGTTTTAATACATTTTTAAAACTTACATGTCCTCCGGGTGGCCGGGTCCTGCTTTTTCCTGCTCTCCTACCTCCGGCAGGAACAGGAAGCCGGCAGCCTCCCTCTCCTCCCCTAAGCCAATCACAATGCTGCAATGGTAGTGTTGTGGTTGGTAGGGACGCCGACCAGCCAGCCGCCCATGGGGAGGCCATTTTCTCCATGTAGGCTTCATGCAGCCTACATGGAGAAAAGAGTGCGAATGACTGGTTTTATCGGTCCCAGAGGGCCGACCAAACAGTCTGCACCCTCAGCAGTGGGCAAGCCACTTCTTCCCTGCCCTAGAGCAGACCTGCCCACCGCCCGCTCCCAACCCAACCCTTCTGCTTTCTCGCAGTGTGAGAAGAAGAAACATAAAATGGTAGTTTTGCCATTTTATGTTTCTGCTTCTCGCACTGCGAGCAGTGGGGCAACGCTCCTCCGCCCTAATGGAGGAGCCACATCTAAACACTTGGTGTGCTGTAATAAATGAAACACTATCCTCTCAATAACAGAGATCATGGTGGTCGGAGCTTGTACCAGCAATAAAGAACCTTACCTTGACCCTTCAGTGGGAGATCTTTATTCCTAGGTTTTAAAGATGTACAAGGGCTTTTATTTCTCTCAGATGGACACACAACACACATAACATTGCTGCTCCCCCACAAAAGGATGAATAACCACCTTTCTTTTGGATGCACCCTAAAATATACCTCTCTCCTTCTAAATAAGTGAATGTTGCCCACTCTCTGCACTGCAGATTCCCTTACTTCTTGCAACAGTAAGCCATTTCAATGGTGGTGCTTGAAAAGCACACCTACAACGTAACATAAAGTAAATTGTATATACCATAGTTGTGTAGTCTTGATGAAACGTTTCCAGCTACTTTTAGTTTAATTACCATACCTGACCGTTTGGGCTTTTTATGGTCTACTCCTTTCACTTCTTTCTTCTCTCAACCTAAAATATGTTTGCTACATACCAAGACATTTTAATATACCAGCCGCCTTCAACACTGAGAAGACAACATTGGTGTCTGCAAGTTCTCTACCCTGCCCCCCTTCAAAATTAAATGAGCCCTGTAACAGAAAGCCACTACAGACCTGCCACTTCTCAATAAGAACTCAAAGCTGAAGTCCCATTGTTCAATATACCGATTCTTTAACACCAGTATGCTCTTCGCAGAGCTGAAATCATAGTCAACTAAATCTAAAGACAACATAATCCAGGTGTGTCCCTCCAGATATTATTCCATTCAAGGACTGCATGTATCTTTTCAAGTCGCAAACTTTGAGTTTATTCCTCCCTCAGGTTTACCTGTTTGCAGAGTACAAAGGAAACATAACTTCCAACACATCATAGAAAGAACTTTCATAATTATCATTTGCTTTTTTTTTTTTATCTGTTTTATTTTCGAAATCAAAAAACATAGCATGAGTCCATACATACACAGCGTTAAGCCCACAACCCCGTTCAGGGCCGGCCGCATTGCTTTCAAGTGTTTTCCAATGTGAAGGAGAGCAGTTGTACATTTGCTTTTTTAAAGTTCCTTGCTACGTATAGTTTTCCTCCTTATACTGCTTTCATACTTTTAACATAAGTGGCCTCTTCCAACTGCCCTGCTCTAATATCTGCTTTGCTAGTTGTGCCATCTTTGAGCACCTTCCTAGATACCAGTTCATCTATTCCCTCTGTGAGCACTCCAAAAACGAACTAGTATTTGCAATACAACCGGTCTCATTTTTTAAAGTTAGAGCTATTGGCGTTGTAAATGACAATGTTTTTTCTTAGGTTATTTTGCTTGCAGTGGAGTGATCATTTAGAAATCGAGAGTTCGAGCTATTGGTGTTGTAAATGCAAATATGTTTTTTTACTTATGTGTTATGGAGTGAATTGGATGTATGTGGTGTGCAGTGGAATTATGTGGTTCCCATCCAGATAATGTGAGCATTTAAGTAGCAGAGGTGTAGTTTAGGATGGATGGTTTGGTGGAATGATAGATGTTTGTATGAATGCTTGAATGGATGTATACCTGTATGAGTACATGGATGGATGTCTGGATAATTAAATGAAGGGAAAGATTGGAGGTGATGCATGGGTAGGATAGTTATAGATGGTTGGTTTGGAAGCAGAAACATAATATCAGCACTGATGAGTATTGTTTAAGAGATTTTTCATGATAATCCAGAAAAACATCAGAAAAAATATAGTATGAAACAAGGGATTGAGCAGTGAAGACAATGGAAACAGGTAGATGTGATAAAAAATAAAATCTGAGTAAAGCCTGGCAGTCACTTAAGGAGTAGTGTATCTATTTGCAGGGCCTCATAATTGTTGGTTCTCTGGGTTATGTATGAAGTATTGTGGACAGCTGCAGGCCTCTACTGGAATACTCCATCTAGTTATAGAGGCTTCCATTTCAGGACTGTATTCAATGCTAGAGTCATCAAATTAACTGTATTCAGCAAACAGCCATAAAAGTTTCAACCAAAAAGACAATCCAAGTTTACACAATTCAAGTTTAAAATACATTCTTTTGTCCAGTAAAAATATTATAAAAGAGATAAAAGTTCCTATACAAGCTAAAAACATGATTGTACGTAGATGAAGTAATGACCATCAAGTTTAGTTCCTGTTTGACATAATTCATTTCCTCATTCCCCCTTAGTTACTGTACTTCATATCGTTTCCTAATGCCCATTGCTGATTTGATAAAATTTAATACTGCAGTGTAAATAACAGGATTAGTCAATGATTGCAAATATCTGAAGCCCTCTAAATATGTACATGGGCAAACGTTCTTTAACAAAGACACCAAAAATCTGCTCCTTGGATCTTTATAAAGTGCACAAAAAAGAAAAAGTGCAAATGGCTCTGAGTAGTACTATTGTCGCATGGGCAAAGAATAAGGTTGTCTGTCCACCCGGATTGTTAAGGGAACCCTAACAAATGCTAGGAACCTCACATGTTGTTTTCCAGTTCTAAAAAGCCTCAATTGGAGTATTAAATGCGGTTCTGAAGCCAACATTTGGAGTAGTGTGCTTTACTTCTGGAGGTCATGTGAAGTACTGTAGCTAGTTCCTGAGGCTTTGGGGTGTATTCTGTCCAGTTCTAAAGAATATATTTTGGTTTGCACATATCCAGTTCTACACTAGTCTTGAATATATTGTGCACTTGTAAAGGCCTCCTTTGAAGTATTGAATCAAATTCAGGCAGATACAGTAGGTGTACTGCACGTCCTGTGGGAGGCCACACAGAGTTGGTAGTCTCATGTTCATGTAAAAGCTCGTGCTTTCTTCCCTTGAGAATGTTCATCTGTGCAGAACCTCACTGTGTGATGGTTCTGTACCGAGCATTGGGATTTGACAGTTGAGCCGAGGTCAATGCTGTGGCTGCTCTGCCTGATGGTCCAGTTAAGAAATAAATCTTGAAATCTTCTTACCTTCCTCTAGCATCTTGTTCACAACATCTTTTCTGGCGATGAGTGCTGAGCCATCGAAATGGACCTGCATTCTTGCCGAAACGTGTACTTTGCCAATCTGTTTTGCTTTATGGTTCATTGGTTGAAAAGAGACATCGCAACATTTCGACGTTTGGAGTAGAGAGGTGCGACATTGGACTCTCCAACATGGCGCAAGGAGCAGTACAGCATTTATGAAGCACGGACAAGGATCTGAAATGCATGGAAGGATCTGCGTTTCACCAAAATCATTGTGACGTGTGTCGGTCGACAGCATGATGACGTGGTCACGGTGAGCACTTTGTGTTGTCACTGGATTGCAAGCCTCGTGTTTCAACAGCAGCTTTGTTTCCGGCCATCAAGAGTAGCTAGACATGCACAGGGGCTTCAATTGTGACGTCACAAAGCTTCTCATCAAGTTTGCCTCCTTCTGCCTCAGCGAGGCGGTGCGTCACAAAGGCAACATTATTGGATTACTAGATCTCAGTATATCACTTAGAACTTATGAACTTATGTTCTAAGTGATATACTGAGATCTAGTAACGTGATCAAAGAGTACACCCATTTGGTGTTTTTAATAACAAATCGCACCCTTTCAGAATAAAAATACAAAATGGGTAAGGTTTGTTTTTATCATAACTAACCTTCAGTGTGGTGATACGTATACCTCATCTCTGGACACTGCTACGCTGTTCCAGAGTAGTCCTCAGGCTTGAGGCTGGCATAAAGCACTATAGATCACCCGATGATAAATGCCACAAACGTCTATGTGGGGCGGAGAACAAAATACACCGCACTTACGAACAAACATAGCGTTTATGAGGGTTTTCTATACTACTTGGTGTAACGTAGTTACAAGTGTCCTAGTCTACTTTTGATATTGCATGAGTAAAATATTTATCTATTGTTTCCACGACTCTGAAGATACGTTTACTCTTGGGGAAACAAAGTTGTCATGTTTATGCGGTTGTCAGAAACTAATCCCTTCTTGTGAATTCGAGAAAGTTTCTAGTGACCTCTGAGCTAGCTGGCACTCACAATTAAGTTTAGTATATTCGATAGAGACCTAGTCGACATACGTCCTACGTCAAATCTATAGGATATATTATTCCAATGCGCAGAGCCTATTGGGAATATAGGTACTACACTACATGGCGCCCAACGTTTGGTAAGGCACTAATTTAATGCTAGATACTAAAGTAACTCAGTCGTGCTTTTCACAGAGACCCGTTTGTCCCGTAAAATACTCCAATAGACATCTGGTGTGAGTCAAAGGATAAAATATCCGCCATAACTGAGTAGGACGAAAATCCTATGCATTAGTTTTTGGTTTGTACAACGTTGAAGGATACAGTGTTCCAAAATATTGTGAACCTTATTTTTGTTTCCTTGAAACCTCCTCTGCAAACTTTCAGTCATCAAAAATGTCGGATAGCGAAACCGAGAACGGTAGAGCTACAAGAGGCAATAACGCGACCGGTGGAGCTGCAGTAACTGCAACCCAACCGGGCTTAGACGTTACAGGTTTCCAACAAGACGACCCGGATGCTATAATCATCCCGGAAAACTTAAGGAAAACCATCACTATAAAGCTTATAACAAATGGCCTATCACCAAGAGGTGGCAGGGTAATTTTTGTCATAGAGGCACATGAACTTCGGCAGACAGAGGTATTGTATTCATGGATTTTCTTCCCTGAAGCAAATGCAGTATCACATGTGTTTCACTTCTACAAAGTAGAGGAACGTCCAACGGACTACACTCCTTTACGAGGATGTTGAAATTCCACTAACATACCAAGAGCATGCGGTCTGGTTTAAAGGCGCCCTACAACATCAAAATCACATTACCAGGTTCGGTCCACTAGGTAGACCAGGAGCAACATGGCCGGTACTAGCCAGCTATACACCACATCCTGACATTGAAGAAATGACGGGTGTGCGGAACTATTAGTACAACTGAAACAACTAATCAAAATCCATAGACAATTGGTTCAATATGTCATGTGGACTCTAACAGTCCAACCTCCTACAAGGATTCCACAACAAACCCCTTACCAGGGGAACACAAATAAAATCACACCACAGACTATACAATCAGTCATTGGTAAATTGCCCGTAAAACGGGACCAAATTCCATTCTGGATAGCTCAAAAAATTACTCAAATCGAGGCAGTATTTCTGGATACTACCCCTCATGAGAAACACAGGATTCTAACAATTTGTTTACCAACGGGGATCGCACCACACCTGGAGGACTGTGATACTTGGGGTACAGTCTTTGCTGCAATCTACACAAAAACACATGGTGTTCCGTTTAAGACAGTAATACCAGACATCCTGAAACAGATTCAAAATGAAAACGGGGCAGAGCCTGCTTTAAAACTGGGTATGAAACTACTGAGAGATTTCAAACTGGTCTCAGCTATAATATTAGCTAATATTAAAGGTGAGGCAGTATCTGTGGCGATCCGCCAAAAATTAAGAGAATTTGATGTAACTGAGCAACCATATGAACTGGCCAGAATAATTGAAAAATCCTATGAAGAACTAGGTAGAGATAGTTTGGGTGGGAAACCAGTTAAACCCCAACTAACTGAAAGTCCCGAAAAGGTCTTTATTAAAAACACTCTCACTGTTCCTAAAAAAAAGTGGGAGAGCACTAAACAAACTTCTAAAGAGAAGCGTTCTCAATTCCGAGGAAGTTTTCCTCAAAAGGAGCCCTCTGAAAAGATATATAACCTCAGGAACAGGGATAATTTGAAAAAACCTGATAGATATCATGAGACTGATACACGTTCCTCTCGTACCTTTCAGACTTTGTCACAGAAATCGGAAAGAAGAGGACGGTCAGAACACAAAGAGGAACGTGTGAAGTCCAAAGACGATCAACTCGTCCCAAAAAAAAAGAAAACTCAATTCACAAAAAAGAATGTAGCAGGTCTAAAAATCAGACATGCCTAGGATCTTGAGGACACAACTCAAGAACGGGGAGTGGACCCAGACAATGCTAGACAGCGCAGCAGAAGTCACCATAGCTCGCAAGATCTTGAAGGATCATCTGGAGACAGTGGACTTGAATGAGTACATCCAAGTTGAAACGCTGATACCAGGGTTAGTGTACCCTATAAGTGATATGAAGCAACACTCCGGATGGAGGGGGATATAACTAGAAAAATAATAGCACTCTTTTGGGAGAAGCTCTCTAAGGGTTATGACATTCTTCTAACTGAAAAAGACTGGCCACCAAAATTTGTCAGGGAGTGCTCACATGGTGAGGACATCATTATGCCAGCCTTCTCCAACCACATTCTAATACATTTAAAATACACCTATGCCAGAAAATGGGCTGTAGCCCAGGCTCCAGCATTATATAAAAATCATGTAGGATGGGATGAGGATTCGCCTCACCATAAAATCTCAACCAACTGCACAGAGGCAATATCCAGGTAAGCAAGAAGCTAAAAAAACAGGTCAGGGAGATATTAGATCAACTTGAATACCAAGGGCTAATTGAAACATGCACCTCGTCAATGAACAATCCTTTGTTTCCTTTCTCCAAACCGGACAATACATATTGTCTAGTTTTGGATTACAGACGTTGCAATACCTTTGCAGTACAAAATGCACATAGTGCAGCACTAATCAATAAAATAGTGCGTAAAAAATATAAAACGACATTAGATAGTTCTAACGGTTTCTTCTGTCAAAACATTTCACCTGAAAGCAGGTACTTGACCGCTTTCTCAATTATGGAGACACAGCAACACTTCTGTCAGGACCCCAGGGATTCAAAAATAGTCCAGGGTTATTTTCAGCTAGAGTAACAGAGTTACTACAAATGTATGATGATGAGGCATTATCGTATGTGGATGACATCTATCTAACAGACGATGACTTGGACAGGCACTTGAACAGAGTGAATACCATTATACTTGGATTCGCCACTGAAGGGTATAAATTCAACTTTAAAAAATCAAAAATTGCCCACATCAACGTCCTTTTTCTAGTATGAGTTATCAAGTGAAGGCAAAAGCCTGGCAGCCAACTTTTTAGAAAAGTGTGCGCTGCTCCAACCTCCAAAAACTCTGAAAAACTTACAGTCAATTCTAGGTTTCCTAAATTTCCGAAGAACATACATTCTAAATTACGCAGAAAGGGTTAAACCTCTCTACGAATTAATCAAACCTGATTTCAAAACAACTAATTGGACTCAGAAACATACAGAAATGTTGCGTTCAGTGCAAACAGACATGTTAGCAACAACACATTTACAGACACGCGTAAACGTACGCAATCTTGTAATCCGAATCATCCCAATAAGATGCGGATTCACGCACTTAACCTTTAATGAAGGAGGAAAAGTACCAATAGCTTATAAATCACACTTGTACACACAAGCTGAAATGAACTATACTTCTACAGAAGAAAATTCTGACAGCGGTTCAAACTGCAGTAGCAAAAGAGAGAGACCTCGCACAGGGAAAACCCATAATGGTTGTTACTTCTGTACCTGCCTTGGAGACAGTGACAAAAGAAAGCATTATGAATGCAAAGGCTTTACATCCAAGATGGATACAATAGGTTAACTCTCTTGCTGCAACAGACGTTGAATACGTTTTTGACCCCTATTTGAAAACTCAAGAATTTCTACAATACGAACAAGAATGTCCTTTGCCCACTTAGATTCTGCCTCAAGAACAATACGAATGTATAATTTATACAGACGGATTGGCACAACCAGCAATTGGGGGTAAACAAGCTTATAGTGCTGCATGCGCGATCGTTAAAGGTCGCTTGCGCGATCGTAAATTCCGACCTATGGTCACAAAAACGCAATCTCTTGGAGATTGTGCAGCTCAGCGAGCTGAACTACAAGCATTCAAGATGGCACTTGAAAATACTGATCGCGAATTCCCCACACTCATAGTGTGCGATTCCTATTACTGCGTTCAATCTTACAATGAATACTTGCAGAACTGGATTCAAAACGGTTTCAAAGATGCAAAAGGTGGCACAATAAAGCATAAATTCCTTTGGGAACAAGTAGTTCAATTACAGAAAGAACTACAAAAGACTCACGTGATCCATACACTGAGTCATCAACGTGATGGCGTTCACATTGCAGGGAATTCATTGGCTGATGAAGCCACGAAGGCAGGTGTGCAAACGGCTTCCGTAGCTGCAAACACTCGTTCGAAAATGAAAATAGACAGCAAAATAATGCAAGCTGTCACCGCTTCCAACAAAGACAGCGGTGAAACATTACCGAAAGGCTTTCCACTCAATTACCCGTATATCACTGATGCAAATAATGTTCCTTTCACTCGAATCCCTGGAGTGGGGGGTAGAGTAATTCAAAACATGGAACATAGATTAGGACTACTTTTAGCAGCACATGAAGGGCTCGCCTCTGCACATGCAGGTGTTTCCGCTACAGTATCGTTATTGAAACAGAGATACTGGTGGCCACACATGAGGAAGCAAACCAGAAACTATGTTTTAGAATGTGAAATCTGCCAAAAGATAAAAGTCTCTACAGTGAAACGTCCTGTGCAGACGCCCCTGTTAATTTCAGATAAATCATTAGATTGCGTTTACCTGTACCACTGCAGTCCCTTACAGAGGGATAGTAACTATAAATATATCATGGTCGCAGTGGATTCATGCTCAAGATTCATTTGGATGTGGCTTCAGCGCTCGGCTGACGCCCAAACTGTTATAAAAGATTTGCGAGTCTTTATCGGCACATACTCAGTCGGCACGCTACATTCTGACCAGGGTCCTGCGTTTAGCTCCAAAGCTTACAAGGAGGCCATGGCCAATCTGGGCGTTGCATTGCGGTATTCTAGTCTATTCCATCCTGAGGGAAATTCTGTAGTGGAGAGAAAAAATAGGACATAAAGCAATCTATAACAGCTAGGGTATTAGGCTCGGGTGACGGGTGGGTCAAACATCTAATAAGTGTCCAACGTAGTCTAAATAATCTGCCAAGTAGTTCTCTGGGTGGAATCACTCCATATGAAATCCTTTTTGAAACTAGAATGATTGTCCCGGACCTTGATCGTCACACTTCAGTGGTAAAACAAAAACCTTTTGATATCAAAGACCGTTTGGCTGTTTTGCAGGACTTAAATGAAGCAAGGAGAAGTCAAAGCAACATATTGCAGAAGCCCACTGAAGGGGAACCACCCATCCCAGCAAGTCCTGGCTGGATTCCAAAGATTGGGGATGTAGTCAGAGAAAAGATCGCGGACAAGTAGGAATTTGGGCCTTCTTACAGACAAACAGTACCTGTGCTAGCAATCCACGGATCAAGAACAGTGTTACTGCCGCCCCTTGCTGGAAGAAAGGAGAACAGGTTTGTATCTATTGACCTGGTCAAACCACATCATGTGGCCAATCATCAGTAGTAGGCCAAGTGGACTCCAAAGATGTAGCAGACGACCAAATCTGGCTACCATCCAAGAGGTTCAAACTGAGAGACTCATCACCTTTGAAGAATCTGCAGTGCAAAAAGAAAGACTAAGCAATAAAGCCATGGAACTGGTGCCTCTTGAGACCCAAATAACAGTTTGTCAAGAAACACCTGTCTACAATGATGTAGCCTCTGACTATATTAATATCACAAGGGAATCAGTAGCTCCCGCGATTTCAAGTAATCCTGATGCAATACCTACAATTGACAGAACTGATTCTGGCTATTTCATTAACTTTGATACGTTTTCCAAGGATCCCAGCGAACAGGAAAGACGCCAGCAAAAAGAACTTTCAAAGAACAAGCAACAGAACTTTTTCATCAACTTGAAAAAACGTATCTAGTTTCACCATGGGTTGAATTTTGGATTGTGTTAGGTGTACTTCTCCTCCTACTTTGGCTAACTCTTGTTTTAAGTTTGGGAATGCTGATAAATGGAAGATATAGTAAAAGGGACACAGCAAGTAAGAACATCAACTTATTCCTCAAGCCACACAAATCATCTCATCGTGAACAAAGAGACTTGTCATCAGTGAACATCACAGCCGTTCCTATACCTGGTGGCATAGCTTGGGACAGAACTGAATATGACATCTTTGGTCCTGCGGAGCAGTTGAAGATTCTACACCAATTCAAGGTTTCCTTGAGTGACTTTGTTTCACCCAACACATGTCTGCAAAATTCACAAAACATGAATACTTAGAAGGTTCATCAGATCATGAACAAATGTACTGTTATAATCACTATGGTCATCATTTTTTGAACAAATCTGCAAACCCTAGAAATGTTTATAGTTTTAATCAATGGGAACATTGTCCAACACCACCAAAGGGTAGCTCAAAAACATTCTATGAAATATTTCCATACTTCTCAGGTTTTAATGTCTCAAATCCAGAAACATTTTAGTTTAAAAATGTTAATAAAACAGGAACAAAAAGTATGTTTACTAATACTAAGCAAATGTATTCTGCAGCCTTTTATGCTCAGCTGTCCACATTAGGTTTTGACTTTTGGTGAGACAACATTGAGACAAAAACTGTCTGGGGCACAAAAAACTGGCAGGTGCAGGGGTTAGAAGCTTTATTTCGAGCCTGCATTATCCCTGAACAAATAATGTTTTTGAACGACACAGTACAACAAACATCCTGTCTTGGCCTAGCTAAGATAAAATATTTAAACAAAACGTCCATACCTACACCTACACCAGATAGTAAAAACACTACAGAGGGGGTGGTCAATGTAAAAACTATTTTACTTAAAAACAGAACTGATCCTGATTGGAAAAAATGATTAATCTGGCCCACAGACACAAACAACTGTCAAGATAGATTCCTGAATAAGACACAAGGGTTTACATTCACTAGGCCAGATCCAAGATGTGTCCAGAGACAACATCCAGGGATAGTAACTACATACAGTGTAGGAAAACTGTGCCTTGATTGGCTACAAAGGTCCACAATAACAGAGGTAAAACAACACTTATCTTTACTTAAAGATGGCGTTGATTTAAGAAACTTCTTACAAGGACCTGCAAAACCGCGTCATAAACGTTTTATATAAGCTGGTATATATGCCATTTATAATGAAGCTTGTAAAGCGACACAAGCAGAGACTGCAGAATGAATATGAAAAATTGATTGTGTTAATTTAGAGAAATCTCTCTCTGTAGTTGACAATGGGTTAACGACTCCAGAATTTATTCTTTGGACAGCATAGTATCCTCTGCCATAGACATAATGGAACAGGACTTGCTCATGCTACAGCATGGACAGTCACAATTGCGTTCTATTATACTTTTAGGCTGGACGTTACAAAATCTTCGTTCTGGATATGTGCCATAGCGTCTAATCAACACCACGTCATTGTTTTCTGTATTTAACCTTACAGCTCAACAAATCACTTTGGCACAAAGAGGAGCAGACTATACGGTGGTGAGCACTGAGAAACTGGAAAGATTACCATGAACTGTTTCTGAAAAACCTGCAACAGAATGGCTAATACACGGGACAATCACTCTGCCTGTCACAATCTTCCATTTTCAATATTGTTTGAAACATATACCAGCTGGCGTATATGAAAAGTTGGGTAAATAATACATCAAGTCAACCTGGGAATTACCATATACACACCGATGTTGGAGTGGGGGTAAAGAAGTATTTCTTAGCGGTACAAACTGCAAAAGCGCAATAAGCGGTACACTTTTATGTCAGGGTATTAACTTACACGGAGCATGCGATGGTTCTTCGACCAACTTATCCTGCCACCTGCAAGGTTCTCCAGCTGCAGTGATAGATACAATTTTTAGGCAGCTTTTAATGGAAGCTATATTATGTTGAATGATCACAGTTGCTGTGGAATGTTGCCAGGAATAGCCTATCTCGTAACTGTGTCAGCCAAGGTCACTTGCTGTATGCAAGTATTGTTTCCTAAACCTAAGACAGATGGGGAGTCGCCGTTATGGCCTTCACTGAAGATCTCTTCTATACGAATTGATACTTTAAGCAGAATGAAAGCCATTCTTTTACAAAATCTGTGCCACTGACCTCGTCCAAAGAGACGTATGAACTATAAGTTGCAAGGTCCTCTGCAGAGATACATGCCCTTTTATCGACAAACTGCCCTATACATTTAGTAGAAATGTTGGGACGTATCTTAAACATGTCTGATACCAGTGGTATTGTACATGTATTTAAGACAGTTTTTTCGGGACTGTTAGCACCCTTTGAAGCAGTTCCCGGAATATTTCCAAACTTCGTGCACTCTGTGTTCGGCGGCCTGCCTCTCATTTTGGGACTCGTAGCAGGAATACTATTCTTGTTCCTTCTGCTCCGATATGGCAAGTCCAGTCACCAGCGACACCCAGATTACCTTAGAGAACACTCTCCTGGCAATGAAGTGTCGTGAGCTCATGATACAGATTCTGGGCTTTGCTTGTTTAAGAAATCTGAATACCTTGTGGTTTCTATCATTCCGACCAATCTGGCAAGATTGCATCTTACCTGTTCTACGATGCCTGCTATGTGGAGAAGAATGCGTGTTGGATATCTGTCTGACACTCCCATCAGTCGTGCCAACGGATGTTGATACTTTGCTTGGATCGGTAAGGGCTCATGCATTGTGTTGTCCCCAGCGGCTACTAATCCTGATGACTGCATTCATTGAGGTCTCACAGACGCAAACTGTTGACGGTGAGATACGTGGATCGACAGGCACACAGGCACCATCTCCATCTCCTTCGAACATTGCTAATGCGGCTAATGCTGATGGTGATGCTTCCAATTGTTGTGCAATCGATCTACTTAATGAAGTGGTCCAACTTTCACCTACTGTGGTAGACGAATTCTTTACCAGCTTAGAAAATGTGATGTTTTCTCTGAACAACGAGACTGACTTTTGAAGTTAGCACACAGTGTTCCATGGGACTCTGTATTCGATCTTCACTTTTCCAAACAAGCTTCTAATTTTAGAACTCTATTTTTCTACAATTTGACTTTTTCCCAAAAATTGAAATTTTCTTTTTTTTGGAACAAAATACTCTGCTTAAAGAAGAACTATTCCTAGAGAACAAGAATTATTTGAACACTTCAAAGAGACAATACTTGACCTTGTCCACAATCAAAACAATTTATATATTTTGTCATGGAATGGTCTTGAGCTTTTGTATGTTTAAGAGCCATTTCATAAATGTATTATTTCATGATTCATTCAGATAGCATTTCCAATATCATACTACATGCTTTGATTGAAATTATTCCTTTTAAAATGTGTACAGCACAAATTCTCTTTTTGTGTACAGCCATTTCAAATGCATTTTTATGTATTTTGGGTAGGGTTTTTACACATCATGCTTTAGATATGTTTTATATGGTTAACATTTTGTAATGTCGAACATAATAAAGTGGAGTGGGTGTTGTATGGCGTTTTAGGATCCGAGGGAAAATTCCCGATTCATGCCCTTATGTAGGTACAAGTCACATCGCCCTAATAGAGGCATAGAAATCATACCCATATTTAGACATAACCCATGCAGTCCAAATACAGGCATGGCAACTTCCACCCATACCAAAACGTCACGATTTCTTGGAAAATCGGCTTAAGCAGTCAGGGACCTCCCCTTGCTTGAATATTGATTTGTCCAAGAACTCATGGAGTTTACAAAGAACTACCATTCCCTTGGGGTTCTTTACTGACGTTATTATGCCCGACTTTACGTCAAACTATGCACCTTCAAGGTATAAATATGCCTTCACTTGCTCTAGCAAGACACGGTGGTTCGGAGCAGTTCGACTATCTACTTGCCCGACGCAGTTCGCTACAGCAAGTGCCGAAGGAAGCCGACCATCCAGCTGACGCACTGATCGAGAAGCTGTCCTTTCTCTCGCTGAGAATCCATCCCCAGTGTTTCCAAGCTCCCCTTGCGGGGTGTTGGGAAATCGGGTCCCGAGACAGAGATACCAGACCTCCTTCATTCTGAACTAAGGTATGGAGCTGATTAGACCCTAAGAGATATCTTGGATAGATTCTGGGCGAAGGAAAACCACACTTACTTCTTCTCTCGTACTAGACTCAGGTTAGGTACATTGGGATAGGCGTATTTTAGAAGCACCAGTTGAGTACTTTTAGTCTTTGTTATTTATGTATATATTTATATATGGTTTAGAAACCATACAATGCTTTTACAGTATTATTTTATAATTCTATTCTCGCTGTACGCATTATACTTTGCAACCTGCATTACGATTGTAGCAGTTCACTTTACTTCCATGAGAAAGAAGACTGTTCAAAAAATCCTTTTATTGAAAACACCCGTCTCTCTATTTCTCTGCACCTCTGATGAAACGAAGCATGTACGATTGACTGAGTAAAATATTTATCTATTGTTTCCTCGACTCTGAAGATACATTTATTCTTGGGGAAACAAAGTGGTCATGTTTACGCGGTTGTCAGAAACTAATCCCTTCTTGTGAATTTGAGAAAGTTTCTAGTGACCTCTGAGCTAGCTGGCACTCACAATTAAGTTTAGTATATTCGATAGAGACCTAGTTGACATAAGTCCGACGTCAAATCTATAGGATATATTATTCCAATGCGTAGAGCTTATTGGGAATATAGGAACTACACTACACTTCGACTGTCGAATGTGTTTTAGATGAAAATCTGCATGGCAATGATGATGATTCCATTACTAAAGAGCTAAGGGATATGATTGTGGTTGGACAAGATAAAGCAGTCAAGTGGGGCAATCCTGAACTTTGTGTTGATCTCTATGTTGAAATCCAGGTTGGGAATAAGGTACTGAAACTTTTAGTAGCTTCAGGTGCTCGTATTTCAATGATCGCTCAAGAGCTTTTTGATAACACCTGGTCCACCAGACTTCTCTTACCTCCTGATCATAAAGCAGTTGTGTATGAAGGTAGAGAGATCAATTTGTCTGCGTACATTAAAGACCTTATGGAGTTTAGAGGGAGGAAGATTGCTGGGAAAGTATATGTTGCTCACAAGGATTGAACATTCTAAGATGGTTTCACCCAGGGTTATTTGGCATGGTACTTAGACCTGGGACCAGTGAGCAAGTTTTTGTAGTATGAGACAATGTGGATCAACAAATTTCCTCATGTCTTTTCTGGTGAGGTTGGGAAGATTAGTGATTTCCAACACAAGATTATTGTGAAAGATGGTGCTAGACCCATCAAACACATGCTCAGGAATGTTCTATTTAGTATTAGACATGATTTGGAGAAGGAGTTAAATCCCTTGTGTGTGAAGGGGCTCATAGCAGCTGTTGACTCTTCTCTGTGGCTATCTCCTTTGGCAGTTGTAAGGAAACAGAATGGTGAATTGAGGGTATGTGTCGATCTCCGCTGCCCAAACAAGGAGATTTGGGTGGATTCTCATCCCCTTCCGAACAATAATGAGCTTTTAGCAGGGTTGAAGTAGACTGAGCCTCTGCTTACCACCAGGTTGAATTAGCTCCTGGATCCAGACATCTCACTGCTTTTGTCTCCCCTTCTGGTACCTACCAATATGTTTGCATGCCTTTTGGCCTCGTGTCAGCTGCATCTGTGTTTCAATGCCTAATGAATAACATGCTTAAGGGGATTGATGCATTGTCTTTTTTTCAAGATGATATTTTAGTTTTTGCACCTAACAGGGCTCTCCTTGATGTTGTTCTTCAGGAGGTGTTGTCCAGATTGCAATCCAATGTTGTGGTACAGGGACAAGCGTGTCTTACTTACGGAGGAAGTTGGGTACTTGGGACATTTGATCACAAGACAGGGCATCCTTCCCAAGTCTAGTCTGGTAGAGTCTATTGTTAAATCTAAGGCACCCTCTGATAAGACTACTCTCAAGTCCTTCTTAGGGCTTTGTGAGTTTTAATCATGCTTTGCGCAAAATTTTGCAACAAAGTTTAGGCCTCTTTCACAGACGCTCTTGAAGGTTTTGTGTTTGAATGGACTGATGAATGCAAGAGTGTGTTTGATTGGGTCAAAGAACAACTTGTTTCGCCGAAATTGTTGAAGCATTATGATCCTGATCGTTCCTGCACTGTGACTGTGGACGCAAGTGATGTTGGCGTGGGAGCTGTTTTGAGTCAAGTTATCAACAATGAAGTCAGGACCATTGGTTTTGCTTCAAGGGTGCTCTCACCTGGTGAAAAAAAGTATTCTGTTATAGAGAAGGAGTTATTGGCTTGCTGGTGGGATGAAATTTAGGAATTTCATTTGGGAAAGAAGGTTTTGTCTTCAGACTGACCACAAGCCTTTGATCTTTATGTTTAGTGGAAAAAATGTCAGAGGTTTCACCTCTCGTATTGCTCGTCTGTCGTCTTAACTTCTCCAGTTTGATTTCTCACCTGAGTACATTCCTGGAAATAGGAATGGTTGTGCTGACTATCTTTCTCACTCTTCTGACATAGTGGAGGATGAGCTTGTTGTGGGTGAGGAGGACAAGGAAGAATATACTGTTGCTGCCGTTCTGAAGCCAACATTTGGAGTAGTGTGCTTTACTTCTGGAGGTCATGTGAAGTACTGTAGCTAGTTCCTGAGGCTTTGGGGTGTATTCTGTCCAGTTCTAAAGAATATATTTTGGTTTGCACATATCCAGTTCTACACTAGTCTTGAATATATTGTGCACTTGTAAAGGCCTCCTTTGAAGTATTGAATCAAATTCAGGCAGATACAGTAGGTGTACTGCACGTCCTGTGGGAGGCCACACAGAGTTGGTAGTCTCATGTTCATGTAAAAGCTCGTGCTTTCTTCCATTGAGAATGTTCATCTGTGCAGAACCTTACTGTGTGATGGTTCTGTACCGAGCGTTGGGATTTGACAGTTGAGCCGAGGTCAATGCTGTGGCTGCTCTGCCTGATGGTCCAGTTAAGAAATACATTTTTGAAATCTTCTTACCTTCCTCTAGCATCTTGTTTACAACATCTTTTCTGGCGATGAGTGCTGAGCCATCGAAACGGACCTGCATTCTTGCCGAAACGTGTACTTTGCCAATCTGTTTTGCTTTATGGTTCATTGGTTGAAAAGAGACATCGCAACATTTCGACGTTTGGAGTAGAGAGGTGCGACACTGGACTCTCCAACATGGCGCAAGGAGCAGAACAGCTTTTATGAAGCACGGACAAGGATCTGAAATGCATGGAAGGATCTGCGTTTCACCAAAATCATTGTGACGTGTGTCGGACGACAGCATGATGACGTGGTCACGGTGAGCACTTTGTGTTGTCACTGGATTGCAAGCCTCGCGTTTCAACGGCTTTGTTTCCGGCCATCAAGAGTAGCTAGACATGCACAGGGGCTTCAATTGTGACGTCACAAAGCTTCTCATCAAGTTTGCCTCCTTCTGCCTCAGCGAGGCAGTGCGTCTCAAAGGAAACATTATTCTTTTCTGCCTCACCAAGGAGGTGCGTCACAAAGGCAACATTATTTTTAACAGTGGAACAGTATTTTAGAGCATATATAGGCACGTTTTGCATGGTAAATCTACCATTCTTCCAATACTACTCACATTTTACGTATATGTGGGGCATGCTAGGTCTCATTGTCAGTCACAGTGTATTAATCACACTGTATCAATCTTGATTCTTTCTTACTACAACCTACATATACGTTTGTTACTCTACTCTTTGCTTCACCTTGTTGTTTTTGCATATTTGTTGTCAACATGCAAACTGTTTCACCTCCTCCACCATTTTTGGAAACCCCTGGAGATCCACCAATTAAATGGAAACCCTGGTTTGATGGATTCGAAACATATCTTGGTGCAATTGGGGCGAGTCGTTTCAGGTCTGAAAGAAGAAAATATCTTCTTCATTCTTTAGGCTTGGAAGGAAGGGAAATTTTAAATTGATGAGTATCAAGACACTGTTAAAAGACTGCGAAGCAGATTTGATGTCTAACCTAGTTTAGTTGTGTTGCGACAGAAGGTTTTTTTTGCGCATTCAGTACCTGGGGAGGATGATGACACTTATATCACTGCTTTAAGGAGATTGGTCTACGAGTGGCAATTTGAGAATTTTGCGGACCAATTAGTGTGGGACCAATTTATCTGTCACTGCACGGACAAAATGATAAAACAGAAACTGCTTTCAATGGGCAATCCAACGTTGGAAGAAACTATATAATTGGCAAAAAGCATTGAGACATCTCAGTTGTCGGCAAAGGAACTAGAGCCTAAAACCAATGAAGTGGTTACTGCTGTCAAAGTCAGGGATTCAAAGGATTATAACCAGTTTCACAAGCCAAGATTGAGTTATGGTGAAAAACATAATTCACTTTTTGATCAACAAAATATCTGTTTCAGGTGTGGGTACAGGGCTCATGTTATGGGTAACAAATGTCCGGCAAGGTTTGTTACTTGCGGGATCTGCAACAAACAGAGACATATTGTTAAGGTTTGTCAAGCCAGTCAAAGTAGACAGTCTTCTGTAGTATGGCGTTTTAGGATCCAAGCGAAATTTCCCGTTTCATGCCCGTATATAGGTACAAGTCACATTGACTAGAAATCATATCCATATTTAGGCATAACCCATGCAGTCCAAATACAGGTATGGCAACTTCCACCCGTACCAAAACGTCACAACGATTTCTTGGAAAATCGGCTTAAGCAGTCAGGGACCTCCCCTTGCTTGAACATTGATTTATCCAAGAACTCCTGGAGTTTACAAAGAACTACCATTCCCTTAGGGTTCTTTACTGACATTATTATGCCCAATTTACGTCAAACTAGGCACCTTCAAGGTATACATATTCTTTCACTTGCCACTTGCTCTAGCAGGACACAGTGGTTCGGAGAAGTTCGACTATCTACTTGCCTGACGTAGTTCGCTACAGCAAGTGTCAAAGGAAGCCGACCCTCCAGCTGACGCACTGATCGAGATGCTGTCCTTTCTCTCGCTGAGAATCCAGCTCCAGTGTTTCCAAGCTCCCCTTGCGGGGTGTTAGGAAATCGAGTCCCGAGACAGAGATACCAGACTTCCTTCATTCTAAACTAAGGTATGGAGCTGATTAGACCCTAAGAGAAATCTTGGATCGATTCTTGGCAAAAGAAAACTAAACCTATGCTATACCACACTTACTTCTTCCCTCATACTAGACTTAGGTTAGGTACATTGGGCTAGGCGTATTTTAGAATCACCAGTTGAGTACTTTTAGCCTTTGTGTTTTATGTGTGTATTTATATATGGTTTACAGTATTATTTTATAATTCTATTCTGTCACAGTATGTATGTTCTAAGTGATATACTGAGATCTAGTAACATGATCAAAGAGTATACCCATTTGGTGTTTTTAATAACAAATCACACCTTTTCAGAATAAAAATACAAAATGGGTAAGGTTTGTTTTTATCATAACTAACCTTCAGTGTGGTGATACGTATACCTCATCTCTGGACAGTGCTACGCTGTTCCAGAGTAGTCCTCAGGCTTGAGGCTGGCATAAAGCACTATAGATCACCCGATGATAAATGCCACAAACGTCTATGTGGGGCGGAGAACAAACTACACAGCACTTACGAACAAACATAGCGTTTATTAGGGTTTTCTATACTACTTGGTGTAACATAGTTACAAGTGTCCTAGTCTACTTTTGATATTGCATGAGTAAAATATTTATCTATTGTTTCCACGACTCTGAAGATACGTTTATTCTTGGGGAAACAAAGTTGTCATGTTTATGCGGTTGTCAGAAACTAATCCCTTCTTGTGAATTCGAGAAAGTTTCTAGTGACCTCTGAGCTAGCTGGCACTCACAATTAAGTTTAGTATATTCGATAGAGACCTAGTCGACATACGTCCTACGTCAAATCTATAGGATATATTATTCCAATGCGCAGAGCCTATTGGGAATATAGGAACTACACTACATGGCGCCCAACGTTTGGTAAGGCACTAATTTAACGCTAGAGTCGTGCTTTTCACAGAGACCCGTTTGTCCCGTAAAATACTCCAATAGACGTCTGGAGTGGGTCAAAGGATAAAATATCCGCCATAACTGAGTAGGACGAAAATCCTATGCATTAGTTTTTGGTTTGTACAACGTTGAAGGATACAGTGTTCCAAAATAATGTGAACCTTATTTTTGTTTCCTTGAAACCTCCTCTGCAAACTTTCAGTCATCAAAAATGTCGGATAGCGAAACCGAGAACGGTAGAGCTACAAGAGGCAATAACGCGAACGGTGGAGCTGCAGTAACTGCAACCCAACCGGGCTTAGACGTTACAGGTTTCCAACAAGACGACCCGGGTGCTATAATCATCCCGGAAAACTTAAGTAAAACCATCACTATAAAGCTTATAACAAATGGCCTATCACCAAGAGGTGGCAGGGTAATTTTTGTCATAAAGGCACATGAATATCGGCAGACAGAGGTATTGCATTCATGGATTTTCTTCCCTGAAGCAAATGCAGTATCACATGTGTTTCACTTCTACAAAGTAGAGGAACGTCCAACGGACTACACTCCTTTACGAGGATGTTGAAATTCCACTAACATACCAAGAGCATGCGGTCTGGTTAAAGGCGCCCTACAACATCAAAATCACATTACCAGGTTCGGTCCACTAGGTAGACCAGGAGCAACATGGCCGGTACTAGCCAGCTATACACCACATCCTGACATTGAAGAAATGACGGGTGTGCGGAACTATTAGTACAACTGAAACAACTAATCATAATCCATAGACAATTGGTTCAATATGTCATGTGGACTCTAACAGTCCAACCTCCTACAAGGATTCCACAACAAACCCCTTACCAGGGGAACACAAATAAAATCACACCACAGACTATACAATCAGTCATTGGTAAATTGCCCGTAAAACGGGACCAAATTCCATTCTGGATAGCTCAAAAAATTACTCAAATCGAGGCAGTATTTCTGGATACTACCCCTCATGAGAAACACAGGATTCTAACAATTTGTTTACCAATGGAGATCGCACCACACCTGGAGGACTGTGATACTTGGGGTACAGTCTTTGCTGCAATCTACACAAAAACACATGGTGTTCCGTTTAGGACAGTAATACCAGACATCCTGAAACAGATTCAAAATGAAAACGGGGCAGAGCCTGCTTTAAATCTGGGTATGAAACTACTGAGAGATTTCAAACTGGTCTCAGCTATAATATTAGCTAATATTAAAGGTGAGGCAGTATCTGTGGCGATCCGCCAAAAATTAAGAGAATTTGATGTAACTGAGCAACCATATGAACTGGCAAGAATAATTGAAAAATCCTATGAAGAACTAGGTAGAGATAGTTTGGGTGGGAAACCAGTTAAACCCCAACTAACTGAAAGTCCCGAAAAGGTCTTTATTAAAAACACTCTCACTGTTCCTAAAAAGAATTGGGAGAGCACTAAACAAACTTCTAAAGAGAAGCGTTCTCAATTCCGAGGAAGTTTTCCTCAAAAGGAGCCCTCTGAAAAGATATATAACCTCAGGAACAGGGATAATTTGAAAAAACCTGATAGATATCATGAGACTGATACACGTTCCTCTCGTACCTTTCAGACTTTGTCACAGAAATCGGAAAGAAGAGGACGGTCAGAACACAAAGAGGAACGTGTAAAGTCCAAAGACGATCAACACGTCCCAAAAAAAAAGAAAACTCAATTTACAAAAAAGAATGTAGCAGGTCTAAAAATCAGACATGCCGAGGATCTTGAGGACACAACTCAAGAACGGGGAGTGGACCCAGACAATGCTAGACAGCGCAGCAGAAGTCACCATAGCTCGCAAGATCTTGAAGGATCATCTGGAGACAGTGGACTTGAATGAGTACATCCAATTTGAAACGCTGATACCAGGGTTAGTGTACCCTATAAGTGATATGAAGCAACACTCCGGATGGAGGGGGATATAACTAGAAAAATAATAGCACTCTTTTGGGAGAAGCTCTCTAAGGGTTATGACATTCTTCTAACTGAAAAAGACTGGCCACAAAAATTTGTCAGGGAGTGCTCACATGGTGAGGACATCATTATGCCAGCCTTCTCCAACCACATTCTAATACATTTAAAATACACCTATGCCAGAAAATGGGCTGTAGCCCAGGCTCCAGCATTATATAAAAATCATGTAGGATGGGATGAGGATTCGCCTCACCATAAAATCCAGTTAAAAACTCAACCAACTGCACAGAGGCAGTATCCAGTTAAGCAAGAAGCTAAAAAACAGGTCAGGGAGATATTACATCAACTTGAATACCAAGGGGTAATTGAAACATGCGCCTCGTCAATGAACAATCCTTTGTTTCCTTTCTCCAAACCGGACAATACTTATTGTCTAGTTTTGGATTACAGACGTTGCAATACCTTTGCAGTACAAAATGCACATAGTGCAGCACTAATCAATAAAATAGTGCGTAAAAAATATAAAACGACATTAGATAGTTCTAACGGTTTCTTCTGTCAAAACATTTCACCTGAAAGCAGGTACTTGACCGCTTTCTCAATTATGGGGACACAGCGACACTTCTGTCAGGACCCCAGGGATTGAAGAATAGTCCAGGGTTATTTTCAGCTAGAGTAACAGAGTTTCTACAAACGTATGATGATGAGGCATTATCGTATGTGGATAACATCTATCTAACAGACGATGACTTGGACAGGCACTTGAACAGAGTGAATACCATTATACTTGGATTCGCCTCTGAAGGGTATAAATTCAACTTTAAAAAATTAAAAATTGCCCACATCAACGTCCTTTTTCTAGTATGAGTTATCAAGTGAAGGCAAAAGCCTGGCAGCCAACTTTTTAGAAAAGTGTGCGCTGCTCCAACCTCCAAAAACGCTGAAAAACTTAAAGTCAATTCTAGGTTTCCTAAATTTCCGAAGAACATACATTCTAAATTACGCAGAAAGGGTTAAACCTCTCTACGAATTAATCAAACCTGATTTCAAAACAACTAATTGGACTCAGAAACATACAGAAATGTTGCGTTCAGTGCAAACAGACATGTTAGCAACAACACATTTACAGACACGCGTAAACGTACGCAATCTTGTAATCCGAATCATCCCAATAAGATGCGGATTCACGCACTTAACCTTTAATGAAGGAGGAAAAGTACCAATAGCTTATAAATCACACTTGTACACACAAGCTGAAATGAACTTTACTTCTACAGAAAAAATTCTGACAGCGGTTCAAACTGCAGTAGCAAAAGAGAGAGACCTCGCACAGGGAAAACCCATAATGGTTGTTACTTCTGTACCTGCCTTGGAGACAGTGACAAAAGAAAGCATTACGAATGCAAAGGCTTTACATCCAAGATGGATACAATAGGTTAACTCTCTTGCTGCAACAGACGTTGAATACGTTTTTGACCCCTATTTGAAAACTAAAGAATTTCTACAATACGAACAAGAATGTCCTTTGCCCACTTAGATTCTGCCTCAAGAACAATACGAATGTATAATTTATACAGACGGATTGGCACAACCAGCAATTGGGGGTAAACAAGCTTATAGTGCTGCATGCGCGATAGTTAAAGGTCGCTGGCGCGATCGTAAATTCCGACCTATGGTCACGAAAACGCAATCTCTTGGAGATTGTGCAGCTCAGCGAGCTGAACTACAAGCATTCAAGATGGCACTTGAAAATACTGATCGCGAATTCCCCACACTCATAGTGTGCGATTCCTATTACTGCGTTCAATCTTACAATGAATACTTGCAGAACTGGATTCAAAATGGTTTCAAAGATGCAAAAGGTGGCACAATAAAGCATAAATTCCTTTGGGAACAAGTAGTTCAATTACAGAAAGAACTACAAAAGACTCACGTGATCCATACACTGACTCATCAACGTGATGGCGTTCACATTGCAGGGAATTCATTGGCTGATGAAGCCACGAAGGTAGGTGTGCAAACGGCTTCCGTAGCTGCAAACACTCGTTCGAAAATGAAAATAGACAGCAAAATAATGCAAGCTGTCACCGCTTCCAACAAAGACAGCGGTGAAACATTACCGAAAGGCTTTCCACTCAATTACCCGTATATCACTGATGCAAATAATGTTCCTTTCACTCGAATCCCTGGAGTGGGGGGTAGAGTAATTCAAAACATGGAACATAGATTAGGACTACTTTTAGCAGCACATGAAGGGCTCGCCTCTGCACATGCAGGTGTTTCCGCTACAGTATCGTTATTGAAACAGAGATACTGGTGGCCGTACATGAGGAAGCAAAAAATAAACTATGTTTTAGAATGTGAAATCTGCCAAAAGATAAAAGTCTCTACAGTGAAACGTCCTGTGCAGACGCCCCTGTTAATTTCAGATAAATCATTAGATTGCGTTTACCTGTACCACTGCAGTCCCTTACAGAGGGATAGTAACTATAAATATATCATGGTCGCAGTGGATTCATGCTCAAGATTCATTTGGATGTGGCTTCAGCGCTCGGCTGACGCCCAAACTGTTATAAAAGATTTGCGAGTCTTTATCGGCACATACTCAGTCGGCACGCTACATTCTGACCAGGGTCCTGCGTTTAGCTCCAAAGCTTACAAGGAGGCCATGGCCAATCTGGGTGTTGCATTGCGATATTCTAGTCTATTCCATCCTGAGGGAAATTCTGTAGTGGAGAGAAAAAATGGGACATAAAGCAATCTATAACAGCTAGGGTATTAGGCTCGGGTGACGGGTGGGTCAAACATCTAATAAGTGTCCAACGTAGTCTAAATAATCTGCCAAGTAGTTCTCTGGGTGGAATCACTCCATATGAAATCCTTTTTGAAACTAGAATGATTGTCCCGGACCTTGATCGTCACACTTCAGTGGTAAAACAAAAACCTTTTGATATCAAAGACCGTTTGGCTGTTTTGCAGGACTTAAATGAAGCAAGGAGAAGTCAAAGCAACAAATTGCAGAAGCCCACTGAAGGGGAACCACCCGTCCCAGCAAGTCCTGGCTGGATTCCAAAGATTGGGGATGTAGTCAGAGAAAAGATCGCGGCCAAGTAGGAATTTGGGCCTTCTTACAGACAAACAGTACCTGTGCTAGCAATCCACGGATCAAGAACAGTGTTACTGCCGCCCCTTGCTGGAAGAAAGGAGAACAGGTATTGAGCTGGTCAAACCACATCATGTGGCCAATCATCAGTAGTAGGCCAAGTGGACTCCAAAGATGTAGCAGATGACCAAATCTGGCTACCATCCAAGAGGTTCAAACTGAGAGACTCATCACCTTTGAAGAACCTGCAGTGCAAAAAGAAAGACTAAGCAATAAAGCCATGGAACTGGTGCCTCTTGAGACCCAAATAACAGTTTGTCAAGAAACACCTGTCTACAATGATGTAGCCTCTGACTATATTAATATCACAAGGGAATCAGTAGCTCCCGCGATTTCAAGTAATCCTGATGCAATACCTACAATTGACAGAACTGATTCTGGCTATTTCATTAACTTTGATACGTTTTCCAAGGATCCCAGCGAACAGGAAAGACGCCAGCAAAAAGAACTTTCAAAGAACAAGCAACAGAACTTTTTCATCAACTTGAAAAAACGTATCTAGTTTCACCATGGGTTGAATTTTGGATTGTGTTAGGTGTACTATGGCCGGGATGCCCGCCACCCCCTTCCAACACATATCCCCAAGGATGGGAAGTCGGACAATTGTTGAACTTTTGGAAGACGGGAGGGAGTCACCCTCCCGGCCGTATTTATTAAAATATGAAACAAAATTTAAAACATTAAATAAAAGTTTCATCATTATGCATTATGTACAATTTGTCATTTATTACATTTCGATGCAGTCATGTACTTTTGGCTAACATCCTGAAAATGCATACACTCTAATTCAAATTGTACATCCTAGCATTAAGGGCCAACGGCAAGGTCCTAACCGATGTCAGATCCCTACTACCAACTCCCGCCCTCACTGTGTGAGCGGCGCATGCGCAGAGGGCTCTACCCTCATTGCCAACTGTAACTTCCCTTGTCGTGGTGGGGGCCCCCTTTCTACTCGACGCCATCTTAAGGGTCGTCCGAGTTCCCGTATGAGGTCTCTGTAGGAAGGACAGCGTGGACTCTCCCCCCCAACCCCACACTCTCTATCCGCCGTCGTGGATATCCGGCCCCCGGGAAATTAGTAAGGAGGGGCATATAACCGCCTCCCCCCCTGGGAGGGGCCAATGGCCATCTCCCCCTAGGCGCCCCATCCTTAGTGGGTGCCGCCTCCCCGTGGAAGGGGCCAATGGCCGTCTTCCCCCGGGCGCTCCCATCCATTGTGGGTGGCGCCCCACTCTAGGGACCTTTAAATTACTGCTCACCGATCATGACCTTACCGCCCGACAAATAAATACGACAGTTGTTTACCTATTAAAAAAGAAAAAATTTCACATCATCTCACTACTATTACTGATCTTTCCTGCAAGAAGAAGTTTCTCCAATGCGAACCGTATTTACATTCTCAAAATTCCTTTATTCACTCCTTTAAGTAAAAAGGCCTATACTTTCATCACTCAGAAAAACTTTATTTTTCTCCAAACATTTGCTATCAGGGGCTGGTGGGTGGGTCAAAATTGCTGCTTGTTCCGTCGAGGGCTCATGAGCAACGAGTGGGTGCAGCCTTCCGATCCGAGGAACAAGAGGACGATCTTCTGGATTCCCGCTCCTTTATCCTTCTGCGGGAGGGCGTGTACCCGTCCCCGATACGCCTACTGGGCGTGGTCTTCCATCGAGGTGTCTAGGACAACCCCTCTCGGGCGGGGGAAGGCGCGCCCCGGCTACGCCGCTTTGGGCATACCAGCCGGGCTACGCCCACCCCGCCCAAAATGGCTTCCCGGGAGGTTCGGGCACCCATCCATACGTTCGGGGGGACCGAGCGGTCGCCCCTTTCCATATGGCCGGGATGCCCGCCACCCCCTCCCAACACATATCCCCAAGGATGGGAAGTCGGACAATTGTTGAACTTTTGGAAGACGGGAGGGAGTCACCCTCCCGGCCGTATTTATTAAAATATGAAACAAAATTTAAAACATTAAATAAAAGTTTCATCATTATGCATTATGTACAATTTGTCATTTATTACATTTCGATGCAGTCATGTACTTTTGGCTAACATCCTGAAAATGCATACACTCTATTTCAAATTGTACATCCTAGCATTAAGGGCCAACGGCAAGGTCTTAACCGGTGTCAGATCCCTACTACCAACTCCCGCCCTCACTGTGTGAGCGGCGCATGCGCAGAGGGCTCTACCCTCATTGCCAACTGTAACTTCCCTTGTCGTGGTGGGGGCCCCCTTTCTACTCGACGCCATCTTAAGGGTCGTCCGAGTTCCCGTATGAGGTCTCTGTAGGAAGGACAGCGTGGACTCTCCCCCCCAACCCCACACTCTCTATCCGCCGTCGCGGATATCCGGCCCCCGGGAAATTAGTAAGGAGGGGCATATAACCGCCTCCCCCCCTGGGAGGGGCCCATGGCCATCTCCCCCTAGGTGCCCCATCCTTAGTGGGTGCCGCCTCCCCGTGGAAGGGGCCAATGGCCGTCTTCCCCCGGGCGCTCCCATCCATTGTGGGTGGCGCCCCACTCTAGGGACCTTTAAATTACTGCTCACCGATCATGACCTTACCGCCACAGACCGGATAGTTGACCGACGAACCGGTCCCCCCCAACTCCTCCTATAGGTCATGCTTCCTCAAACCTCTTAGCCATGCAACAAAGTCTCCTAAGAGTAAATCATTCCCCTCCCTGGATAGGTGAACCCCATCGTTCAGATACATTTGGTCACCCCGGATACACCCATGAGGAATGACATGCAACTGTGCAGAACGGAACAGTCTACCAATCTTATTATTGACCCGTTTAACTGAATGGTTCAGAGCTGACACCGAAAGGCCCCCCTGCCACCTCCTTCTAGGAATCATGTGGGACCAGGCAATCGTGCACCCCGGGACTCTTTTAGCCAACCAGCTAACAGCCGACAAGATTCGTTCAAGTAGCACTCGTCTCCCCAGTGTCACCAAATCGTTGCCTCCCAGGTGTACTATGACTATAGATGGCGGTGACCTATGCCGCCCTAAAAGTTCCTCGAAAAATGACTCAAAGTTGTCAAAAACGAGCCCACCTTTCCCATGGAAAGCCACTCTGAACCCGTATTCCCCAGGTGCGTGAATCGCGTCACCTTCTTTGAATACGTCACCGGCACGCCTCACGTATGAGTGGCCCACGACCCATACCATCCTCACTCCAGTCGGTGATCTCTGACCGCTGGTCTCTTGATGCAGGGTCGACCTCCAATTCCGCCCTGCATGGCAGGCACGCGAAACTGCAAAGTAAACAAAAGACAGAAACGTGAGTGCATGTCAATTGATCACTTACAACATGTGCAAGCGCACATACCTCTTGAAGCAATTCGAGGACCAACGGCCCAATTGTTTCACTTCCTCGGCACTCTGACCCCTGGCTGTAGCCTCAGTAGCAGCCCCTATCCTGAAAGAGTGGGTCCCAAAATCGCACGGGTCCATGCCCGCGTCAGCGATTGCCAGTGCCAGCACCCTCTGAAACTGAAATCTCGTCAGTGGGGTGCCATCCTTGTGTCGGAGCAAGCTCCCCCCCCAAGCGGCCGCTCTTAGCGCCAAATAGTCTTCCACACACTTCAAAGGACAGACGGGGGACCCACGCTTGCGCTGTACGACCACACTATCTCCCGTAGCCCCCTGGTAAGTCTTGGACATGGCTATCATGATTACCATCGAATCACCCCTTATCTGGATGTGATCCCTGCACAAACCTCCCTCCATATCTTTCTTGTTCCTTGCGACAAGCTCGCTCACCCTCATGGCCCCATGGAATGCCAATGTGAACGCTGCCCGGAACAGAACTGCTTCGTAATGGGAGGAACACGTCTCATCCAGCTTTGCTAAAAGCAGAGACAGTCTGTCTAAGCCAATCGGGTGCCTCGTATCTCTCTTGCGACCCTCAAGGCGCTGCCAGCCGCGAAGGGCTTTCTTCACCAAAAAATAACCTGTAGGGTCTTCTATGCCGTGTACCTGGGCCATGAAGGAAATGGCCGCCCTATGCCTACCGGCCGTTGCTGCTGATCGGCCCTCTCTGTGTAGTGCAACCAGGTACCCCAGGAAGTATTCCTCCTGACCCCAATTCTGACTCCCTGCAGGACCCAAATATGTGCAATAGGAACGAAACGCTCCTTCGTATGCTTTCCTCGTCCTGGGGGCTAGACTCGCTGCCACGAGGTCCTGTAATCCGAGGCACCGATTAGCCATAATGCTTCTGGGAATGGTGCTGCCTCTAGGTCTGCTGTGGGCAGATAACCCCTGAATGCCTGGATATGTGAACGAGAGAGTGCATCAGCCGCATGATTCAGTACACCTGGCACATGTTTCGCCCTGAACAGTACATTCAATCTCATGCAAAGCAGCACAATCTCTTTCAACAATCTCAAGATCATTTTGCAGCGTGCTGCCTGTTGGTTAATGCAATCAACGACAGTCATATTGTCGGACCAAAACACCACTGAGCGACCCCTGAAGTCGTCAGCCCATGTCATCAGAGCAACCCAGATGGGGAATAACTCCAGGAACCCAATGTTACCTGTGAGACCGTTGAAGTGCCACCATGTTGGCCATGTTTGTGCTGACCATCGATCACCAAAGATGGCGCCAAAACCCACGCTCCCCGCCGAGTCGGTCCATAGACCTAATTCCTCCGAAGACTCTGGCGGGGAGCTCCAGACGACTCGACCGTTGAAGTCCGCCAGAAATGCCAACCAAATACGCATATCCTGGCGAACCTCCCCAGACAGTCTCGTACGGTGGTGAGCCTCTTTGAGACCACCCATAGCCTGCGCGATAGAGCGCGAAAACGGGCGGGCCATAGGAATCACCCTCAAGGCAAAATTAAGCTGACCCACTGTTTGTTGTAACTGGTGCAGGGTCACCTTCTCCCCACCCAGGCATTGCATCAAAGAAGCCTGGAATTTGAGTACTTTGTCCACTGGTAGTCGGAAACACCCCTCCACCGAATCGAGCTCAATTCCCAGAAACTCCAGTGAATTAGATGGTCCGACCGTCTTACCTGGTGCCAATGGGACACCGAATTCATTCATGAGGATGCAGAAATCATACAGCGCCTGTGCGCAATTCGTATTCCCGGCTGCCCCCAAAAACAGAAAGTCATCCAGATAATGCATAACATGTCTATGCCATGTAGCTTCGATAAATGCCCATTCCAAAAAACAGCTAAACATCTCAAAATATGCACATGAAATGGAGCAACCCATGGGCATGCATTTATCCATGTAATAACTTCCCTGAAATGCAAAACCTAGCAGGGGCTGATCCTGCGGGTGCACCGGAAGCAACCGAAACGCTGATTCGATATCACATTTCGCCATCAGCTCCCCAGGGCCTAGGTGGTTCAATATGGCCACAGCATCGTCGAACGATGCGTATCGTACCGAACAAACTTCTGGGTCAATGGCATCATTCACCGAGGAACCCCTAGGAGCAGAAAGGTTATGTATGAGTCTAAACTCCCCCGGATCTTTTTTCGGGACAACCCCACGGGGAACAGATGAAATCGGCCACCGGCTGGCAGGAAAAGGGGCCAGCAACTCGTCCTAAACTGACCTCTTTTGCTATTCTCTTTTCTGCCACGCCTGGGTTGTGCCGTACCGATAACTGGTTTCTACAAAAGGAGTTCCCCCGAACTTCCCCCGCCGGGATGTGGAAGCCATGTAAGAATCCCTTCCTCAGCACCCCAGCGGATACATGATCAGGGTATTTGTTTAACCACGGAATCATAACCATGAGATCAACGGGTGTAGGCAATCGGTTACAAAGGTCCACCTCACTCCTGCTTAGGTCCTCCTTTTCCTCCCGTCCCGCCCTTCTTTGATCTACATGCACTTTCCGGGTGTGAGGAATTCCCACAGCCGGCACACACATGCTTAAACTTGCATGTCCCCTGTGGTCTGTTACAATTGCCTCGATTGAAGCCCCAACAGACCCCTCCTTTGCCGCCATTCCCGCCAACTCTAGGCTGATAGCCCCCACCTGTGCCTGCTCGAAAGGGCACCCCGGGCTTTTGGCGGACTACTCCGGACCCGCTCCCGCCTGGCGAGGACGTACCTGTCTCCCCCGGCAGGAGTTGCTTGTGCCATGACACCGAGTCCAAACAATCCCAAGACAAAGAAGCATCATATTCTTTTGCTTTACGGAACTTCATGTCATAGCCTTTCCATTCTTCCCCCTCATACATTGAATAAAAATCCATAATGCGATTCTGATAGCAAACCAACTCAGTCATAACCTCAGGTTTACGTTCCCCCATAACTGCGGTAAATATAGAGAAGGCCTTAACCCAGTTCGTCACTGTCTCTTCCACTCTGAACTCGGCCATCTTGGCGCGCCAGACACTAGGGTGCCACAAATCTTTCTGCGTTTTAGCATACTCCATCTCACGATGGTCCGTTAACAATGAAACCATGTTGACATATTTGTCTCCCCATATTAACTCTTTCGTGGCCAAGGGAATGTGCTGTGCAACTTTTTCCCGCCTCGAGGGTATCGAGCCCTCCCCCACCATCGGCAATGCGAGCATACCCGGATCGGCTGTTGTTGCCGCCGTCTTTTCTTGACCAGCTGCTGGTACTCCCGGCGCCACCTGTGGAGGAACAAGAGGAACACTCGCCTTCGCGACAACTCTCGAATGCCGCAAATGCTTTATTAGTACTCTGGCTTCTTCGGCCGGATCTCCCGGGGTCGCTGTGCCCCCCACCTTTGTTCTGAGCCATGCCGTCAACTGTGCGGCCAATTCTGGGGGTATTTCCTCGTCCTCGACAGAGGTGATCACCACCGGGATAGGCTGGCCTACATCTGGGTTCTGAACCGGGGTATCGACCGGTACGAGGGGGGCGATGAGAGGTACCTCTGGAACTGGGACCCCCCCCAAAACCGCCCTTTCCTTGACCCGCTTCCCTCTTCCCCCGGGGACTATTCCCGGCAAAGCCGGGCCTATCACCTTTTTTGGCTGACCTGGGTCGTTCAATGCGGCCAATTGCTTCTTTACCTCCGCTAAACCTCTCCCGAGCGACTGGACTTGTCCAAGCTTTCGGTCCATACAAGCCATCCGATTCGACAACAGGCGTAACATCCTCTCTGCCTCCGAACCCTTTCCTGCTTGCTTGCTAGGCATGGTTTCGAGTCTTCCGCCCTTGGTCGATCCACGAGGTCCTGAAATCTGTGGGCCCTCGAAACTGAAAGAGAAAAAACAAGATTACCACGTTCAAAATTGCTGCTTGTTCCGTCGAGGGCTCACGAGCAACGAGTGGGTGCAGCCTTCCGATCCGAGGAACAAGAGGACGATCTTCTGGATTCCCGCTCCTTTATCCTTCTGCGGGAGGGCGTGTACCCGTCCCCGATACGCCTACTGGGCGTGGTCTTCCATCGAGGTGTCTAGGACAGCCCCTCTCGGGCGGGGGAAGGCGCGCCCCGGCTACGCCGCTTTGGGCATACCAGCCGGGCTACGCCCACCCCGCCCAAAATGGCTTCCCGGGAGGTTCGGGCACCCATCCATACGTTCGGGGGGACCGAGCGGTCGCCCCTTTCCATTCTCCTCCTACTTTGGCTAACTCTTGTTTTAAGTTTGGGAATGCTGATAAATGGAAGATATAGTAAAAGGGACACAGCAAGTAAGAACATCAACTTATTCCTCAAGCCACACAAATCATCTCATCGTGAACAAAGAGACTTGTCATCAGTGAACATCACAGCCGTTCCTATACCTGGTGGCATAGCTTGGGACAGAACTGATTATGACATCTTTGGTCCTGCGGAGCAGTTGAAGATTCTACACCAATTCAAGGTTTCCTTGAGTGACTTTGTTTCACCCAGCACATGTCTGCAAAATTCACAAAACATGAATACTTAGAAGGTTCATCAGATCATGAACAAATGTACTGTTATAATCACTATGGTCATCATTTTTTGAACAAATCTGCAAACCCTAGAAATGTTTATAGTTTTAATCAATGGGAACATTGTCCAACACCACCAAAGGGTAGCTCAAAAACATTCCATGAAATATTTCCATACTTCTCAGGTTTTAATGTCTCAAATCCAGAAACATTTTAGTTTAAAAATGTTAATAAAACAGGAACAAAAAGTATGTTTACTAATACTAAGAGAGTCAGAGTCAAAAACACTTTATTCGATTAAATAAAAATCATAAAAGTATGCTATACATTCAAAGTTGATCACAGGGATATACAAAAGAATTTTTTATATAACAATATTAAAACAAGAGACATTATGTGCAAATTTCCAATAATACAAGGATATATTTACAAGGATTTTACAAAGAATTTACATCATATTTACACAGTCTATAGTTACCTACAGAATTTCAGTTAATTTACACAGGTTGTACTAAAGGGTTTGATGAATGATCTATTTATAATAATATTTACAAACCTGTAATACAATCATTTTATAGTGCTACCCTGACAAGGCGTACGGTTTTTTACAGAGACTAAATCAGGTAGTTGGTGATTGAAGTCTTTTTCGTCTGGACCTAATAGACATTGTAAGAAAATTTGCTACCCCATACATAATTAAAGGTGTTTCCATCAGCTGTAGGAACAAAAAAGCCGGTTTAACTTGGATAAACATTTGTTCTTTTAATATAGGCTTAATATATTTCTCTCTAGCATTTCTAAATAATGGACAAAAAAAGAAAAAATGCACAGAATCCTGGTCTGAGAAATCGTCACACTTGCAGGGGGCGTTCTCACGGGGCTTACACCATTTACTATATTCACCCAGCAAAAGGTGAGCCTGATTGAATCTAAATTTAGTGAGAAGCCACCGGTGGAAAGGTTTATTATACTAAGCAAATGTATTCTGCAGCCTTTTATGCTCAGCTGTCCACATTAGGTTTTGACTTTTGGTGAGACAACATTGAGACAAAAACTGTCTGGGGCACAAAAAACTGGCAGGTGCAGGGGTTAGAAGCTTTATTTCGAGCCTGCATTATCCCTGAACAAATAATGTTTTTGAACGACACAGTACAACAAACATCCTGTCTTGGCCTAGCTAAGATAAAATATTTAAACAAAACGTCCATACCTACACCTACACCAGATAGTAAAAACACTACAGAGGGGGTGGTCAATGTAAAAACTATTTCACTTAAAAACAGAACTGATCCTGATTGGAAAAAATGATTAATCTGGCCCACAGACACAATAATAATAATAATAATAATAATCTTTCTTTATTCGGAATTTCAAAATTAGAAATCCATAAAAGCATGATAATACATGATAAAACAGTTATAAAAAAAAGTGCAAAGTGATTGCATATAACAAGTAAGTTCCACATCTGACTTATAAAGACGTTAATTTGTTTAAGGAAATTACTTTAAAGATTTTTTCTGTGTCTATATATACACTTCAGAAAATTAAGAACATGATAACAGGTAGATTCAGTGTCCAAAAGCTGTAGACACAGCATGGCAGGGCGACATTGTCTGAGACCCCAGGATTTTAATAAAGTCAATAACCAAATCTTGCGATGTTCATGATAAAACTTGCAAAACAAGACAGTATGCAGGGTAGTTTGTATTGACTTTTCGTCACAGGGGCATAAAGGTGGATTCGGATCCCAAGCATTTGCTGTTGGAAAAGCTACCAGTCTGTGAAACATGTTTAGTCTAAATCTTGTCAGTAGGAAGCGGTCAAAAGTACCAATATTAAGGTTTAGATAGGGCTGAATTAAAAAGGTAGATTGGACCATTATCGCGTGTTGAACGGACGGTTTGCCTACTTCAGATTGTAATCTCAGGTTTTCCAAATGTCCCAGGGTTAATGCTTTTAGTTGTTTCTTTGTAAGTTCTCTGATTTTTTCGGGATTTGAATAATATTGCTCAGCCCCAAGGTCTATGAAAAAGTTCCTGATATAGGCTAACCATTTGATTTTTAGGGCATGGTCTAATGTCATAGCGTCTGCCACTATCATCTTGGTAAGGTCATTTTTTTCCGAAGTCCAGATACGGCGCCATAAAAGTAGCGGTTGGATTTTTGCAAGGTCCTCAATATGTGGGACACCTAGTTCAGCGTGGCAAGCATAAGTTGAGGATCGCTTTGGGGCCATCAGAAGGAACCTTAAAAAATTATTTTCTGCTATTTGCAAGGAAGTGACGTCCGTGTGACCCCATAAACTTGCTCCATACAGGGCTGTCGGTTGGCATTTGGCCCTATATATCGCTAACAGTTCCACGGGCGGTCGCTTTCCCAGTTTTTGTGAAAACGTCACCAATGCCGCTAGCGCTCTTTTAAAGCAGTGTTTCCTCGCTTCCACTGCCTTTTTCCAGGACAATTTATTGTCTATTGTGATTCCCAGATAGCAGTATTCAGTTGCAGAGTCTATTTTTTGATTATTAAGGGTAATGTTTTTCAGATGTTTTCTCCCAGCACCTGCCGTCATCACAAAAGTCTTTTTCACGTTTATGTGAAGGTCTAGGGTACCCATAAACTGAGAATACCTGTTAAGGGTCTTTTGGAGTTCACAGGGAGTCCGTGCCAGGAGGACAGCGTCGTCCGCATAGAGCAGAGCGGGAATCGGGCGTTGTTTTGCCTGTGGGAGGTCCCGGGCGCCCTTCAAAAGCTCAACCTCCAAGTTGTTGGTGTAGAGGGAGAAAAGGAAGGGCGCCAGGACACATCCTTGTCTGACTCCACGCTCCACTCTAAAGGACGTTGTCAGCTCTCCCTTTGTGCCAAAACGGACTCTAGCAGAGGGCTTGGAATACATTTCCCTTAGAAAATTCAGAAGTGGCGGATCTACCCCCATTTGGGCTAAGAGGGACCACAGTTTGGTGTGAGAAACACAGTCAAACGCCGCGGACAAGTCCACGTAAATCATATAGAGTTTATCTTTTTTGGCGTGTATATGTTTTCCAATGATCACGGGAAGATTTAGGGCTTGCTCCACAGTTCCAAAGCCCTCTCTAAAACCAAATTGTAGTTCAGACAGTATGCCTCTCTCCTCCACCCAGTCCTGAAGTCGCTCCAGGATCACCCTACCTGCCATCTTTCCCAATGAGTCCAACAAAGATATTGGGCGGTAGCAAGCAGGGTCCTGGCGGTTTCCCTTCTTGAATATCGGTACCATGACGGACCTTGTCCAGGACTCCAGGATTCTTTTCTTTGCCGCTGCCGTACACACCCTGGTAATGATCGGGGCCCAAAGATCTGTGTTATACTTGAAGAAGTCAGCCGGGACTCCGTCCGGGCCTGGTGCTTTTCCATTTTTGCTTCAGTTCAGGGCCAGAAGGATCTCGGAGATTTCAAAGTCTATTTGAATAGGGTAGAGCGGAGCTTTTAAATTCTCATCTTCAGTTTCCTGCTCAGAGGATGGTTTTTGAAAGATTTTTGAGAAGTGTGATACCCATTCTGACTCATCTATCGCAACTTCAATTTTTGGATTTGTGTCGTCAGCCAAAAAAGGGGTTCTTATTACTCTCCAGAAGGCCTGACTATTTTTTTCCTGTGCACTAACGTGGAGTTCATCCCATAGAGCTTGCTTTAATTCCGCTTTTCTCTTTTTTCTGATTGTAAGGTATTCCTTTCTTAAAACGGATATGGTATGAGGATCCCTTTCATCTTAGTTTAGTGCTACTTTGAGTTTTGAATGAGCCTGAGTACATTCTTGATTAAACCAACCTTTTAAACGGCGTGGTCCAGCTTTATGTTTTGCTGTGAGTAAGGGCTTCGTTTTTTCCATAATTTGAGCGAAGCTATTAAGGAGTTCCTCCCCTTCTATCAGTGTGTCTAAACATTTCTTAATTTGGGGGTAAACTGATTTTATCAAGTCTTTGGTGATTTCCTCTGGGTTTATCTTCCCCCACTTTATTGAGTACCCGTTCAATTGGCCCAGGTTTATATTATCCTGGGTCAGTGCACTAGCTATCGTCGTAGGGAGAGATTGTTGATGATTTGTAATCATTTCCATTTTAAGAATAGCGTGGTCACTTTGGGTGTTGGGTATGACTTCAAAGCTGTTTACTCTGGGTTGTAGACTGGCTGATATTATAATGTAATCAACCGTAGTGCTGAAACCTCTTCCTATATAGGTCGGTTCTAATGAACTAGTTCTGTGATCTGGGATGTTTGCTATTTGAAGGTCCAGATCTGATAGGAGATCGTTCATTATTCCACCCGCATTATTGTGAGAAAAATGGATAAGGGAATCACCTTCCTCTGTCACCATACCAGGACATTTTTGCTCTGGTTGGGTACATTGATGTAGATTGAAATCTCCTGCCCATATTATAGACAATACACCCCTTGCTCCTTGTTTCTGTCTAAGGGTAGTTAATTTTTCATGAAGGTGGGCCAAAACTCTCTGGAGCTGTATTTCCTCGAGGTTGTTATTAAAATTGACGAGGACTACAAACTCATTTTTAGGTAAAGAGAGACCAATGATCTGGAAGTTAGGCTCCAGTTCGATGATATTTATTTTTATGTTTTGGATGGTGTTAGCTATGTAAATATTTAGTCCTCCCTTTGGTCTACCCTTTTGTCCCACCAGTGCCGGGGAAAAATATGTCTTATACCCCTGCAAGTGAAGTTCTGATTGTGACCATGTCTCCTGTAGACAGACTATTTGATGTCTGTATACATGGTTCATGATTGTCCCATCCTCCAGCTTTGGTCGTAATCCCGCGATGTTCCAGGAGATCACGCTCAGGGTTGGAGGATTATTTATGAGGGTATTATCTGTTTGTAGGTTGCTGGGAATGGCTAGGTCTTCAGGGATTAAAGAGTTATCTGGAATTGGCGAGATATCTGGAATTTTAGAGGTCTGTTCTTCTGGCTGTGATGGTCAGTCGACACACTCTAGGCCACTATACATATTTGTTAGTGGTAACCCATTCCAGCCGTCCCAGCGTGGGGGTTCTCTATATTTTCTCCACTGTTCTTGCCCTCTCCATTCGTCCCTTTCTCTGCCTCGATAACGAGGGCCTACTGTGTACCAGGGTCCCTCTATTTGCGAGGGACCATCTTGAAGTGTGGGTGGGTAAAAGAAGGAAAGACGTTTTATTCCTACCCCCCCATTTAGAGTTTGATCCTCTCCTGAGCAGATGTGTTCTACTATTCTGGGGTCCTCAAAAGTAATTAGGACGCAGTCCCCCTGTATTGTTTTTTTGCCATGGCCGACCCAAGGGGCTCTTCTAATCATCAGAATTCTAGTGGAGCAGTAGGGGGGTGGTGGTGGACGATTTATGCTGAGCCAGTGTTGTATCTTGTTTTTTAATGACCAGTTTGGTTCGTATTTTTGGTCCGTCAGCTCTGGTACACCAGTCAATATAGCAACAAAGGGACTCGCTTCTGGAGGAAGTGTTACTGGTCGTGTTACTGGTCGTGTTTCGCCCTGTTGTTGTCTTTCCCTCGGTCGATACATTTGGGATTGTTTGGTTGATGGTTGTTTGTTTTTTGTGGCTATGATGATGCCATTACAGGGGGTGCTATTTTTTCCTGGTGGGATTGTTGAGGCCAAGGTGTCTGGTGCTTTGTTCTTAGTTGGTATTATAGCTGGGGATTTCGGGGCTATGGTGGGTACGGGTATCGAGTTTTTTAGTTGGGCCACGGGAATTATATTTACCGGTTTCGGTGCCCCGGGTTTTTGTACTTTTTGTGAATCTTGTACACGATTTGAGGCAGAGTTAGCTTTCATCGACGCTGAGAGTTCGACTACGGCTTTTTCTAGTTTTGCCAGGGTATCTTGAATGGGTGAGAGGGATTTATGTAGGAGATTTCCAATTTTTTCCAGCAGGTCTAGATTGTAATTACAGTCAATTTCATTTATTGGGGAGCCCTCGGATACTATCACTAAGTTCGTGGTAGGTGAAGCGTCATGATGTATACTCACAGTGTGCCTACTCTGGTTTCCCAGTAGGGGGGGACTAAGTGTGTTTCCTATTTCCTCTGTAGCAGATGGAGTTAGATTTCTCATTGGTGTTTTATTTGTCGCTACATGATTCTTTTTCTTTTTTATAGCTCCCTCCCTCCTCCCTCTTGCCTGTCTTACCTCTTCTGGTGTAGGGTGTAGATCTAAGTCAGGAGTTTTTTCTAGGTCAGAGTCAGCTATTAGTTGAGATTCTAAGACTTGTGACACCGATAGATCAACTATATTTGGGAGGCTCTGCCTGTTGTTAGTCCCGCCCTCACTATGTCTTTGACCTTTGGTAGGAACTGGCGTTCTAGCGGTTGCTAGATGACCCAGTAAGGATCGTCGGGCCTCCAGGAGGTCTTGGGATACTCTCCGTTCTATGAGTGAAATACTCTGATCTATGAAGGTGTTAGCCTTTGTTATGAAACTGTCTATGGGGCCAGTTAATTGTCCTTTTTTTGCTACAGTCTTACTTCTGCTTCCCCTTGGAGACATGTTTATACAGGTGGGGATATTTACGAGAAGTTTTTTTTTTGAGCTAGGAGTTAGGGGGGTAGCCCGGCCCGGCTCTGTCCGGCCTCTAACGGCCTAAAACGGCCCGCTCTTTGCCCGGTCTTAGCCCCGGGGTGCGCCCTGGGGTGCGCCCCGCGCGCGTCCCGCGGTGCGCGTCACTGGGCTTGGTGATATAGTCTAGGGTGGAGAGGGGGCGTGGCACTGGGAGGGGGCGCGGCTCACCCGAGAAGAGGACACAGCTGTGGATGTTGTATGCTGGTCCTCGCAGTCCCGGGGCCGCACCTCTCGCCTCCTCTGCGGCCTCGCAGCTGACACCTCCTCACGCCGGCAAAATAATGAGCTGGAACAGTTGATAGCTACTCCTGTAGCACGATCAGAGTTTTAACAGAGGGACTCCTCGGAACGAGCGGCTCCCGCGAAGCGGGGGCCGCGAGGAGTGAAGAGCGCTTTGGTGGGGGCGGGCACTGGGAGGGGGCGCGGCTCACCCGGGAAGAGGACACAGCTGTGGATGTTGTATGCTGGTCCTCGCAGTCCCGGGGCCGCACCTCTCGCCTCCTCTGCGGCCTCGCAGCTGACACCTCCTCACGCCGGCAAAATAATGAGCTGGAACAGTTGATAGCTACTCCTGTAGCACGATCAGAGTTTTAACAGAGGGACTCCTCGGAAAGAGCGGCACAGACACAAACAACTGTCAAGATAGATTCCTGAATAAGACACAAGGGTTTACATTCACTAGGCCAGATCCAAGATGTGTCCAGAGACAACATCCAGGGATAGTAACTACATACAGTGTAGGAAAACTGTGCCTTGATTGGCTACAAAGGTCCACAATAACAGAGGTAAAACAACACTTATCTTTACTTAAAGATGGCGTTGATTTAAGAAACTTCTTACAAGGACCTGCAAAACCGCGTCATAAACGTTTTATATAAGCTGGTATATATGCCATTTATAATGAAGCTTGTAAAGCGACACAAGCAGAGACTGCAGAATGAATATGAAAAATTGATTGTGTTAATTTAGAGAAATCTCTCTCTGTAGTTGACAATGGGTTAACGACTCCAGAATTTATTCTTTGGACAGCATAGTATCCTCTGCCATAGACATAATGGAACAGGACTTGCTCATGCTACAGCATGGACAGTCACAATTGCGTTCTATAATACTTTTAGGCTGGACGTTACAAAATCTTCGTTCTGGATATGTGCCATAGCGTCTAATCAACACCACGTCATTGTTTTCTGTATTTAACCTTACAGCTCAACAAATCACTTTGGCACAAAGAGGAGCAGACTATACGGTGGTGAGCACTGAGAAACTGGAAAGATTACCATGAACTGTTTCTGAAAAACCTGCAACAGAATGGCTAATACACGGGACAATCACTCTGCCTGTCACAATCTTCCATTTTCAATATTGTTTGAAACATATACCAGCTGGCGTATATGAAAAGTTGGGTAAATAATACATCAAGTCAACCTGGGAATTACCATATACACACCGATGTTGGAGTGGGGGTAAAGAAGTATTTCTTAGCGGTACAAACTGCAAAAGCGCAATAAGCGGTACACTTTTATGTCAGGGTATTAACTTACACGGAGCATGCGATGGTTCTTCGACCAACTTATCCTGCCACCTGCAAGGTTCTCCAGCTGCAGTGATAGATCCAATTTTTAGGCAGCTTTTTAATGGAAGCTATATTATGTTGAATGATGACAGCTGCTGTGGAATGTTGCCAGGAATAGCCTATCTCGTAACTGTGTCAGCCAAGGTCACTTGCTGTATGCAAGTATTGTTTCCTAAAACTAAGACAGATGGGGAGTCGCCGTTATGGCCTTCACTGAAGATCTCTTCTATACGAATTGATACTTTAAGCAGAATGAAAGCCATTCTTTTACAAAATCTGTGCCACTGACCTCGTCCAAAGAGACGTATGAACTATAAGTTGCAAGGTCCTCTGCAGAGATACATGCCCTTTTATCGACAAACTGCCCTATACATTTAGTAGAAATGTTGGGACGTATCTTAAACATGTCTGATACCAGTGGTATTGTACATGTATTTAAGACAGTTTTTTCGGGACTGTTAGCACCATTTGAAGCAGTTCTCGGAATATTTCCAAACTTCGTGCACTCTGTGTTCGGCGGCCTGCCTCTCATTTTGGGACTCGTAGCAGGAATACTATTCTTGTTCCTTCTGCTCCGATATGGCAAGTCCAGTCACCAGCGACACCCAGATTACCTTAGAGAACACTCTCCTGGCAATGAAGTGTCGTGAGCTCATGATACAGATTCTGGGCTTTGCTCGTTTAAGAAATCTGAATACCTTGTGGTTTCTATCATTCCGACCAATCTGGCAAGATTGCATCTTACCTGTTCTACGATGCCTGCTATGTGGAGAAGAATGCGTGTTGGATATCTGTCTGACACTCCCATCAGTCGTGCCAACGGATGTTGATACTTTGCTTGGATCGGTAAGGGCTCATGCGCTGTGTTGTCCCCAGCGGCTACTAATCCTGATGACTGCATTCATTGAGGTCTCACAGACGCAAACTGTTGACGGTGAGATACGTGGATCGACAGGCACACAGGCACCATCTCCATCTCCTTCGAACATTGCTAATGCGGCTAACGCTGATGGTGATGCTTCCAATTGTTGTGCAATCGATCTACTTAATGAAGTGGTCCAACTTTCACCTACTGTGGTAGACGAATTCTTTACCAGCTTAGAAAATGTGATGTTTTCTCTGAACAACGAGACTGACTTTTGAAGTTAGCACACAGTGTTCCATGGGACTCTGTATTCGATCTTCACTTTTCCAAACAAGCTTCTAATTTTAGAACTCTATTTTTCTACAATTTGACTTTTTCCCAAAAATTGAAATTTTCTTTTTTTTGGAACAAAATACTCTGCTTAAAGTAGAACTATTCCTAGAGAACAAGAATTATTTGAACACTTCAAAGAGACAATACTTGACCTTGTCCACAATCAAAACAATTTATATATTTTGTCATGGAATTGTCTTGAGCTTTTGTATGTTTAAGAGCCATTTCATAAATGTATTATTTCATGATTCATTCAGATAGCATTTCCAATATCATACTACATGCTTTGATTGAAATTATTGCTTTTAAAATGTGTACAGCACAAATGCTCTTTTTGTGTACAGCCATTTCAAATGCATTTTTATGTATTTTGGGTAGGGTTTTTACACATCATGCTTTAGATATGTTTTATATGGTTAACATTTTGTAATGTCGAACATAATAAAGTGGAGTGGGTGTTGTATGGCGTTTTAGGATCCGAGGGAAAATTCCCGATTCATGCCCTTATGTAGGTACAAGTCACATCGCACTAATATAGGCATAGAAATCATACCCATATTTAGACATAACCCATGCAGTCCAAATACAGGCATGGCAACTTCCACTCATACCAAAACGTCACGATTTCTTGGAAAATCGGCTTAAGCAGTCAGGGACCTCCCCTTGCTTGAATATTGATTTGTCCAAGAAATCATGGAGTTTACAAAGAACTACCATTCCCTTGGGGTTCTTTACTGACGTTATTATGCCCGACTTTACGTCAAATTATGCACCTTCAAGGTATAAATATGCCTTCACTTGCTCTAGCAAGACACGGTGGTTCGGAGCAGTTCGACTATCTACTTGTCCGATGCAGTTCGCTACAGCAAGTGCCGAAGGAAGCCGGCCATCCAGCTGACGCACTGATCGAGAAGCTGTCCTTTCTCTCGCTGAGAATCCATCCCCAGTGTTTCCAAGCTCCCCTTGCGGGGTGTTGGGAAATCGGGTCCCGAGACAGAGATACCAGACCTCCTTCATTCTGAACTAAGGTATGGAGCTGATTAGACCCTAAGAGATATCTTGGATAGATTCTGGGCAAAGGAAAACCACACTTACTTCTTCTCTCGTACTAGACTTAGGTTAGGTACATTGGGATAGGCGTATTGTAGAAGCACCAGTTGAGTACTTTTAGTCTCTGTTATTTATGTATATATTTATATATGGTTTAGAAACCATACAATGCTTTTACAGTATTATTTTATAATTCTATTCTCGCTGTACGCATTATACTTTGCAACCTGCATTACGATTGTAGCAGTTCACTTTACTTCCATGAGAAAGAAGACTGTTCAAAAAATCCTTTTATTGAAAACACCTGTCTCTCTATTTCTCTGCACCTCTGATGAAACGAAGCATGTACGATTGACTGAGTAAAATATTTATCTATTGTTTCCTCGACTCTGAAGATACATTTATTCTTGGGGAAACAAAGTGGTCATGTTTACGCGGTTGTCAGAAACTAATCCCTTCTTGTGAATTTGAGAAAGTTTCTAGTGACCTCTGAGCTAGCTGGCACTCACAATTAAGTTTAGTATATTCGATAGAGACCTAGTTGACATAAGTCCGACGTCAAATCTATAGGATATATTATTCCAATGCGTAGAGCTTATTGGGAATATAGGAACTACACTACACTTCGACTGTCGAATGTGTTTTAGATGAAAATCTGCATGGCAATGATGATGATTCCATTACTAAAGAGCTAAGGGATATGATTGTGGTTGTACAAGATAAAGCAGTCAAGTGGGGCAATCCTGAACTTTGTGTTGATCTCTATGTTGAAATCCAGGTTGGGAATAAGGTACTGAAACTTTTAGTAGCTTCAGGTGCTCGTATTTCAATGATCGCTCAAGAGCTTTTTGATAACACCTGGTCCACCAGACTTCTCTTACCTCTCGATCATAAAGCAGTTTTGTATGAAGGTAGAGAGATCAATTTGTCTGCGTACATTGAAGACCTTATGGAGTTTAGAGGGAGGAAGATTGCTGGGAAAGTATATGTTGCTCACAAAGGATTGAACATTCTAAGATGGTTTCACCCAGGGTTATTTGGCATGGTACTTAGACCTGGGACCAGTGAGCAAGTTTTTGTAGTATGAGACAATGTGGATCAACACATTTCCTCATGTCTTTTCTGGTGAGGTTGGGAAGATTAGTGATTACCAACACAAGATTATTGTGAAAGATGGTGCAAGACCCATCAAACACATGCTAAGGAATGTTCTATTTAGTATTAGACATGATTTGGAGAAGGAGTTAAATTCCTTGTGTGTGAAGGGGCTCATAGCAGCTGTTGACTCTTCTCTGTGGCTATCTCCTTTGGCAGTTGTAAGGAAACAGAATGGTGAATTGAGGGTATGTGTCGATCTCCGCTGCCCAAACAAGGAGATTTGGGTGGATTCTCATCCCCTTCCGAACAATAATGAGCTTTTAGCAGGGTTGAAGTAGACTGAGCCTCTGCTTACCACCAGGTTGAATTAGCTCCTGGATCCAGACATCTCACTGCTTTTGTCTCCCCTTCTGGTACCTACCAATATGTTTGCATGCCTTTTGGCCTCGTGTCAGCTGCATCTGTGTTTCAATGCCTAATGAATAACATGCTTAAGGGGATTGATGCATTGTCTTTTTTTCAAGATGATATTTTAGTTTTTGCACCTAACAGGGCTCTCCTTGATGTTGTTCTTCAGGAGGTGTTGTCCAGATTGCAATCCAATGTTGTGGTACAGGGACAAGCGTGTCTTACTTACGGAGGAAGTTGGGTACTTGGGACATTTGATCACGAGACAGGGCATCCTTCCCAAGTCTAGTCTGGTAGAGTCTATTGTTAAATCTAAGGCACCCTCTGATAAGACTACTCTCAAGTCCTTCTTAGGGCTTTGTGAGTTTTAATCATGCTTTGCCCAAAATTTTGCAACAAAGTTTAGGCCTCTTTCACACTCTTGAAGGTTTTGTGTTTGAATGGACTGATGAATGCAAGAGTGTGTTTGATTGGGTCAAAGAACAACTTGTTTCACCGAAATTGTTGAAGCATTATGATCCTGATCGTCCCTGCACTGTGACTGTGGACGCAAGTGATGTTGGCGTGGGAGCTGTTTTGAGTCAAGTTATCAACAATGAAGTCAGGACCATTGGTTTTGCTTCAAGGGTGCTCTCACCTGGTGAAAAAAAGTATTCTGTTATAGAGAAGGAGTTATTGGCTTGCTGGTGGGATGAAATTTAGCAATTTCATTTGGGAAAGAAGGTTTTGTCTTCAGACTGACCACAAGCCTTTGATCTTTATTTTTAGTGGAAAAAATGTCAGAGGTTTCACCTCTCGTATTGCTCGTCTGTCGTCTTAACTTCTCCAGTTTGATTTCTCACCTGAGTACATTCCTGGAAATAGGAATGGTTGTGCTGACTATCTTTCTCACTCTTCTGACATAGTGGAGGATGAGCTTGTTGTGGGTGAGGAGGACAAGGAAGAATATACTGTTGCTGCTGTTGATATCTCACAGTTGTGTGCGATCACAGAGCATGAGTGGCGGCAGGCCCTTGGTAAGGATGTTTCCTTGTGACTGTCATGAAGTATGTGGAGACGGGTTGGCCCAGGGAAAGAAACCTGGGTTTTGAACTCAAAACTTATGTAGAGGTGGTGGATGAATTGTCCATTGAGGATGGTTTGCTTTTGAGAACTGATAAGCTGATTCCTCCTGTGTGTTTGAGATCAAGTATCATTGTTCATGCCCATGAGGGACATTTGGGAGCTACCATGACAAAAAAAAGGGTGAGACTCTTTTTCTGGTGGCCCAATATGGACAGGGAGGTCGAGGAAATGCTCATGTCTTGTGTTGTTTGTTCTAGCTGTGATAAGACCGCTAAGTTGTACACACCACCTCTTTCTCCTATTCAATAGCCTTCTGCACCTTGGGTTAAATTGGAGCTTGATATTGTTGGTCTTTTTCATGCGCTTGATGCTTCCTCTAGATTTGCTTTGGTCATGATGGACTACTACTCTAAGTGGCCCAAAGTCAAGTTTGTGAGAGAGGGAACTTCAAAGTCTGTTGCAGATTTCTAAAAGACATTTTCATGAAGAAGGTTTCCCAAACTCTTTGGTGACTGATAACAGGCACGGCCTGTGCCGGGCGTTATACTGGGGCGGTGACGTCAGGCAGGGGAGGGTCAGGGTGGGGGGTTATAAAATGCGGGATATGGACCATTAGAGGTAAGTACCGATACAAATAAATAAAACTAATTTCGTTGCCCACACTACATCGCCAAATGTGATGCAGCGTGGGCAACGAAATTCGTTTTATTTATTTGTATCGGTACTTACCTCTAATGGTCCATATCCCGCATTTTACAACCCTCCACCCTGACCCTCCCCTGCCTGACGTCACCGCCCCAGTATAACGCCCGGCACGGGCCGTGCCTGACTGATAATGGCCCTCAGTTTGTTGCTAGTGAGATGGAGGACTTTCTTGTCACAAGTGAGATCAAGCATCTCAAGAGTTCACTGTTTCACCCCCAGACCAATGGTCTTGTAGAATGTAGGAATAGAGTTCTGGGGGAATGTATGGAGTGGGCTTTGGCCAATCAGTGTGTAGTTGCTAATTCTGTCAGGAGCATGCTATGGCTTTATCGTACAACCCCTCATTCCACAATGGGTGTCTCACCTTTTGAGTTGTGTTGAGGATGCAGAGCAAACATGACCATTTCACCGAGTTGGATGAGTAAATGGGTCAAAAGTGGGAAGTGGTCAGATGCATGTGTCAGGAAACGGGTGAGTCTTAACCAAGAAAAGCAAAAGCAATATTTTGATACCCAGAAGAATGTCAAAGAGTTTGAGTTGATTGTTGGCAATCGTGTTCGTGTGAAGAAACCTATCCATGTGAGGAAGGGTGGATCCAAGTTTGGGCCTCCTAATAAAGTTGTGGGGGTCAAGGGTGATTCTGTGAAGCTTAGGGATGGCCATTGGTGGAACAAGTGTTGTTTGGTGAAATCTGTTGTTGTTGATGAACTATCTGGCAGATGTAATTTGAGTGGCCATGAGAGTTCTTCATGTGATAGTCAAGATGTTCTAGGACTAGAAATATTCCTGCATGGTATAGGATTTGATTAGTTTGATATTACTGTGTTATTTTGTTATTTCTTTTACAGGAATTATTACCCACCTTTGCTATTTGCTGTGGAGCAACTGCATGTATTTTAAACTTTTTACTTTACAGGTATTTTTGCATTGTTCCTTGTTACGTTTTAGGTATTTTTATATTGTTCTCCAATGAATGCCTTCTATGTCTTCTTTTCTTCTGTTCCTTCTCTGTTTCTTCTTATGGTCTTCCTTCTTTTATCTTCTTTTATATGTTTGGGGAAGACCCATGTAGTAGCTCGTGCTTTCTTCCCCTGACAATGTTCATCGGTACAGAACCTCACTGCGTGAGGGTTCTGTACCAAGTGTTGGGATTTGTCAGTTGAGCTGAGGTCAATGCTGCGGCTGTTCTGCCTGATTGTCCAGTTAAGAAATAAATCTTGAAATCTTCTTACCTTCCTCTAGCATCTTGTTTACAACAGACTACAGTGGTCAGTTCTGTAAAATTTATCTTGAGTACTGAGTCAGTCAATCAATCAGAACATTTGTAAAGCGCACTACTCATCCATGGGGGTCTCAAGGCGCTGGGGGGGGGGGTGCTGCTACTGCTCCAATAGCCAGGTCTTGAGTAATCTTCTGAAGGTTAGCAGGACTGGGTCTCCCGTAGGAGGCTGGGGAGGGTGTTCCAGGTCTTGGCGGCGAGGTGGGAGAACGATCTGCCACAGGAGGTGGCTCTTCGGATGCGGGGGACAGTGGCGAGGGAGAGGTCGGCGGAGCAGAGCTGGCGGTTGGGGGTCTAGAAGGTGAGACGTCTGAGGTATGCTGGTCCGGTGTCGTGGAGTGCCTTGTGTGCGTGGGTGAGGAGCTTGAAGGTGATCCTCTTGTTGATGGGGAGCCAGTGCAGGTCTTTCAGGTGGGGTTTGATGTGGCTGCGGCGAGGGATGTCGAGGACCAGGCGTGCAGAGGCGTTCTGAATGCGTTGTAGTCGTTTCAGGAGTTTGGCCGAGGCTCCTGCGTAGAGGGCGTTTCCGTAGTCCAACCTGCTGCTGACGAGGGCCTGGGTGACTGTTCTTCTTGTTTCGGTGGGGATCCACCTGTAGATCTTGCGGGGCATGCGGAGGGTGTTGAAGCAGGAGGTCGAGACGGCGTTGACCTGCTTTGACATGGAGAGAGCAAAGTCGAGGATGAACCCCAGGTTGATTGCATGGTCGGTGGGTGTTGGTGCTGTTCCCAGTGCAGTCGGCCACCAGGAGTCGTCCCAGGCCAAGGGGGTGGAGCCGAGGAAGAGGGGTTCTGTCTTGTCCGAGTTTAGCTTCAGGCAGCTGTTCTTCATCCACTCGGCGACGGCTTTCATTCCTTCGCGGAGGTTGGTTTTGGCGGTGAGGGGGTCCTTGGTGAGGGAAAGGATCAGCTGGGTGTCGTCGGCGTACAAGATGATGTTGAGGTCATGCGATCTGGGCGAGCTGTGCCATGTAGATGTTGAACAGTGTGAGTTTTGTATGCTGTTTGAGAGGCTACATAAGAAGCATAAAGCAGCAAGTGCAATTTTGTGTCTTGTGTGAACTTTTGTTAGCAGTTCTGGAAATCTCACGGTAAGTATTGCATCAGTTCTGGATGTCACAAAGCCAGAAAGTGAAGGAAAAACTTGAAACAATCCAGAGGCTCTTTTGTTTAGACCATATAACAGACAGGGGATAAATGTTGACCCTAAGTCAGAATTTTTCGTGAGATATGTGATCTTCATCTAGACCTGTAACAGGCTCAATCCAGACTGTCTCGGAAGTGACAGAAAATATCAAACAATAAGGGTGGGAAATTCACAAAAAGCTCCCAAGAAGAAGTCTTGTATTGTATTGTAGTGAAATACAAAACTGCAAATAAGTGCAGAACAGTCCAAGACAGGAACAGGGGAATTACATTACTGAGACAGGAAAGTTAAATATGGAGGTCGTATTGGACAGTATAAGCGGTGGCAAGAAATCTAATGCCACTGAATTGTAATTTATCATTTGGGGCATTCCATATCAGCTTTTTGCGAACTGTCAAATATATTATGTTTGCCTATGTAATAGTGACTTTTTCCCCATTAAAACTGATTATTTTAGTTGGTTTGCATGCTCGCTTCGGACACAATCCGAAAATATCTATTTGGGTACTTGAAGTGGGTATCAAAAGGCTTTTCAAAATATGTTTCATAGGGCATTGACGTTTGGAGAAATTTTAATATCCACGGGGTCCGGTAGAGGGAGACGCTAGGTGCTGAACGGGTGACAGGCGTTGCGGGCGGTGTGCCATTGTCGCCTCAACCCCCTCCCCCCCCCCCCCGAGACCCATGAGGTGTGGATCTTGTAAATAACAAACTGTACAGGTAGCTCTAATTTGAAGCTATCCCATCACTTATGGTTTTTTTTTTTGTTTTTTTGCACTTATTATTCTGCACTTGCTTTTAACTTTCACGTCCTCTGGAAAGGGTGGGCCTTAGCGTGCCTATACCACCGAGGTACACTAACTTACGGTCCTGACGAAAGCCCAGTAAAAAACATATATATGGGCAGAAACATGTTGACCCCACTTTAAGTGGAAACCACCTAGTCATTAACTGGTAGTTTTCCCACACATATTTTATATATGTCAAACTGACCATTGAATAAAGTTTTTGTATGGTACAGTTCCTGACATTTTTAATTCACATTTCTTTTGACACCATTGCCACAAAGAACCAGCTCTGCAGTAATCTGACGTTGTAGCACACCAGGGAGGCATTCGGCTTCTCCTGGTGGGCCCGATGATGAAGCATGTCACCACCCAGGGTGGTGAGTGAGGGCTTCCTGAAAAATCCCCACTGATTTCCAGTGTGACTCATTCTGGGTGATTCTCTGTGTCTAGTGCTTATACACTTATTCTTTACGACACTCTTTAGTTGTTTAACAAAAGAAATTTTAATAACGACAAGTACAAATTGAAGCTTGTATCGAGATAACCTCATGCATGACCATGTAAATAGTGAATTACTGGGTCATACGTGTTCAGGGAATGCACCTCTATGGTGTTTTTGATTATTATTACCAACAAAGAGAGGTGGCATTGCAATTCTATGAGTGTGTATGAGAAAGAAGGAAGGAGCATCCTGCATTCCAGAAAAAAGATCTTTGTATCATAGAAAAGATTATGTTGATGTTAAAAGCAGACTTTCTAAAAAAATGGCCACTACAAAAGCGACAGAACTAGTCAGTCTGATCTCACCATTGGCTTCCCAGAGAGGACCGCTGCATATAGAATAGAGTCTAAGGGCCGTGTGTAACAAAAAAGAGTTTTGCGATTCTCAAATTGCGATTTTTAGCGAATCGCAATATGAGAATCGCAAAATGCAATGCATGTAGGATTTGCTAAAAGTTTTGCAAATCCTATATATTCCTTATTTGCGAATCGCAAATTGAGATTCGCAATTACTGAATACCTTCCCATTCATTCCTATGGGCTAGGAGGCCCATATGAATGAATGGGAAGACATTCTCAATTTGCGATTACCAATTAGAGAATCAAAAATTGAGAATGCAATATCAAGGTTGCAAGGGTGCCGAAAGGACACCCTGTTGCACCCTTGAAATATGCTTGTGTGCACATTTTGCGCACATACATGCCCTCAGGGCATGTATGTGCGACATATGGCACTTTTAAAAAATCAAAAAAGTACTTTTTTTAAACAAAATCGCAAATTAAGTTGGTGGTAATTTGCAATTCCTTAAGGCCAAATAGCAAATCTCTGGTGCTTCCAGAATTGCATTTAAGGAATTGCTATTTGCAAGTTCTTAATTTCATTTGCAAAATAGAGAATCGCAAATTTTGCAATTCCCTATTTATTTTGCGATGGCCTTTTGGGATGATACATCCCAAAAGGCTTTATACAATTCACAAACGGGCCGATTCTGATTAACTGCCCATTTGCAAACGGGAAAAAGGCTTGATAGATATATGGCCCTAAAAAGTGCGTTTGTCTGAGGTAGATAGTTAGTTTAATTTGATGTAACAATAGAATGTGTTCCCACAGAAGACCACTTGATGTCACTCTTGTATTTCTGTTGGAAAAGAAACACACCTCGCTGCTTTCGGTACAGTGCTTTTATGTCAGACGTTCAGAAAGAAACATTCTAATATATATATTTAACTCCAGTTGGTATTAGACTAACAAGTGTTGTATTCATCTAAGTACACAAGGCACAAGTTAACAAGGCAGGCCAACGAAACATTAACGTGGAGCACTTACAAGCCCCTTGCAGCTGGGAGCAGGCGAGTTGGGAGGGAACCAAGCTGTGTAAGGGATGCAGGGGCATATTATCAAGGGGCTTTATCTCCGCTTTTTTGGCTTTAAAAGCCAAGAAAGCAGAGATAAAATTATCTCCCTATTACCAAGCTGTCGCTAACACCAGTTAGCGACAGCTAATAGGAGATAGTGACCATCTTGGGCCCCGCTTTGCATGTCAGTGATATTTATCACTAACAGGGGCGGTGGGTGAGATTAGAAAGTGGTGGGGCGCAAAGTGATTTGCATACAGCACCGTAGCGAGCGAGCGCAGCGAGCGAGCCCGAACTCCCAAAGGGGGGTTTAGGGGGATAACCCCCCCAAGAAAATTTTGAAAAAAAAAGAAGAAAAATCGTGCATTTTCAAGCAAATTTGAGAAAGCAGGAAGGTTAATAAAGCAATTGTGAAAGTGCAGTTATTACATTAATAGATGGCATAACATAGGTAGCTGCTTATTCAGTATAACCACAGAGCTTCATACATTCCGTCCTATTATGCTCAGACTGAATCTGGTCACCAGGCCAACTGGCTCACTTTCAAGAACAGGACCGTATTCAAACCACTTAAATGGACATACAAATCAGCAAATGACATGGCATTCAACCTACTCTCTGACACCCTACCATGCTACACACCAACTTGGAACTTTAGATTCACCAATCACAACTTTCAAATCAGCAAATGACACGGCTCCCAACACCCTCTCTGACACTCTACCATACTACACACCAGATCAGAACCTTAGATCCACCAATCACAACCTTCAAACAACACCAAAGCCACCATGTTTGCCTCCTAGTTCTGGGACTTTTACATCTCTGTCCTTCTACACCGAAACTCCACATCACCCAATATGTGGCCCATCCAATCTCTGCAGGAATTTCAGATGGCATTGAAAAGACATGTGCTTCAAGGAAAAAGCACAGCGGCATGGCGGATGTCGGCAATGGCATTTAAAGAACGTGCAATACAAAATAACGTTATATGGGCAAACATTTTTGTTGTTTTCCCCAAACATTTTTTATTAAGTAAATAGAACACTATGAGCGATCCGTACAGGAGAGCTGCATAATTGTGACCAATTGACTACAATCAACAATCCAGGGGAGAGGATGTAGCCTTACGGCTAGAGCGGTCGGCTTTGAAGCTGGGTAACCTGGTTAGACTCTCAGCAACAACACTCTACATCCTGTGATTCAGGGCAAATCACTTAATCTCCCCGTGCCTACCAATAAAAAAATGAAGGTGTTCATCTATAACGAAACTGGTGCTCATGTAAAGCGCTCTGATACCCGATGTCTCAGGTCTAGTTCGCGCTATATAAAACTCAAAAAAGAAAAAATCTGAACTTCAAGGTCTGCTTAGCCATACAATATGACTATTCAATGATCAAATTATACAGGTTCTACACACGGTCACTGCGAGGAACCTATGAAGCAATGACTGATGACTCATATGCCTTCCCCATAGGCCTATACACCCAGGAAGCAGCACGTGACTCTTCTGTAGCAACTCTGCGAGTCACTCTTGTGGAATGCTCAAGAGGAACTGACCCTTTTCTAAGCGGAACAGCTTTGAAAAACCGGAAAGAGAATGAGCTTTACTCCGTAATGCTAGGAGTGTTGTCTTTATATCTTTGGCACCTCACCTGTTCTAGGGCCCTCCGGTACGCATGCTTGAGCCTGGAACTTCCCATTATCAGAATAAGTGAGTGGATGTGGTTGTCTGCTTGTTGGTCTCTGGTGTTTGTGGCTGTGTGCATGTGTGAGTATGGTTGAGTTTACATGTGCTGGTGTTTGTGGCTGTTTGCATGTATGAGCAGGTTTGCGTTTACATGTGCTGGTGTTTTTGGCTGTTTACATGTGTGAGTATGTTTGAGTTTACATGTGTTTGGGAAATAATTACAATCAATGCAATGAACTCCCCACTGTATTTATGTCCTGAGTAATTTGCCACAGACTCCTGTGCACTGAGATATCTACACAACAATATTAACCTCCTCCCTGCAGCTAGGCAACATGCAAAAATGCAATTTCATAAAAACTCATACTTACAGGCCGTGGAGATAGCATTTATACCAGATAAAAGCCAGCCACTCTGTTTCTATTAATGTCAGATTTCTGCATCCGTTATCTCTCTAGAGGAACCATGACCAAGGCTGAGAGGTAAAGTGGGCGTAAAATTAGACTTTAAATTTGCTTTTGAAGTGAGATGAAATCCAAATATTGGCAAAGCGAATGTGTTTGACTTTTATAGTAAATACAGATACACACCATCCAAGCACATGTTGACTCGACATAGATGATACATGCATGTAAACATCCATGCACTCTCAGACTAACACACCTACAGTACCACATGCATACATACCACCGGGCAGACCCCCATGCCGACAGAACCACAGACCCCAGGCAAACAGAACAAGAGACCCCCCCCCACACACAGAACAACAGACCCCCATGCACACAGAACAACATACCCCCCCAGGCACACAGAACAACAGACCCCCCCAGGCACACAGAACAACAGACCCCCAGACACACAGAACAACAGACCCCCAGGCACACAGAACAACAGACCCCCATGCACACAGAACAACAGACCCCCATGCACACAAAACAACAGACCCCCAGGGACACAGAACAACCGCCCCCCCTGGCACAGAGAACAACCGGCCCCCTGGTACACAGAGAACAACCGGCCCTCTGGTACACAGAACAACAGACCACCCCAGGCACACAGACCAACCGGCCCCCAGGCACACAGAACAACAGACCGCCCCAGGCACACAGAACAAGAGACCCCCAGGAACACAGAACAAGAGACCCCCAGGAACACAGAACAGACCCCCCACACACAGAACAACAGACCCCCCACACACACAGAACAACACACCCCCATACACACAGAACAACACACCCCCATACACACAGAACAACACACCCCCATACACACAGAACCAACACACCCCCATACACACAGAACAACAGACCCCCAGGCACACAGAACAACAGACCCCCAGGCACACAGAGAAACAGACCCCCAGGCACACAGAAAAACAGACCCCCGGGCACACAGAAAAACAGACCCCCAGGCACACAGAAAAACAGACCCCCAGGCACACAGACCAACAGACCCCCAGGCACCAAGTTCCCTATTTCTATTGAGCAGCAGTTCATGTTAGTAAACGGAACGCGTGTCACGTCGAATCGGACAGCTGGAGAAAAACAGATCGGGTGTGCCCTCAGTCCTGGTGACAAGGCCACACATTAGTGTTTCTGTGTTATTCATCAGGACAGCGACATGTGGCACACATGACATATCACACCCAGTGTCTACATACTGCTAGCACTGGAACGTGTCTATAGATTAAGGTTGTACAATAAAGCTTTTGTTCTAAAAACAAACAAAAAACGGGCAAGACAGATTACTTTTGCAGTTTTGTACAAAGCGAACTCTTCCCGAAGGTATTGGAGAGTTTTACATTACAGACAAACAAATTCATTTTTGATAGGCGCGGAGAGATTTATTAAGTGGTGTACCCAGAATGGCATGAGGTTGAGCCAAGGTCGAGAATCGAACCTTGGTTCGGTGCCTGGACAGCTTCCAGCAGCTCATGAGGCACTCGGTGAAGAGGCCTGCCCTACCTCATCACCCATCCTTCCTCCTCGCACTCCACCACATCCACCCCATCCCCACAGCACCACCCCCAACACACCCAACTGCTCTCTGCTCTGCAGCTGAACCTTCAGTGCACAATGGAAATCTAATAACATTCTTGGCGCCTTCGACCCCCAACCGAAAACTGATGGAATAAAGCAGCCTCACAGCTAACCCCTCATTGCAATTATGGCATTAAACAAGTTCAGCCTGAAAAGATGAGGCTGACGAATACTTCTGCAAACAGGCTGAAACCTTAGCCCAAGCAATGCTCATTAATAATGCATCCCATTTCATACACACACAAGGCACTTAAAATTACCTTTATATCCGTTTCAATCATGCAAATGGCCTCGGATTCACTGCCCCCACCTTGTTTATTAAAGCAAACCAATATGCAATATGAAAAGCTCAAATCTTTTAAAGCAATAACGTAAAAACACTCACAAGTTAAAACAAGTTCATGTTCTGTATTCCCACGAGTGAAATACAGCTCTTTATTGTTCTATCAGGATTCCTTCTTCAAAAACATTGCCTTCATTTTTGAAATGCAAACAATATTGTTTGAAGACAAACTGCAGTGGTCCGTTTGTTTCAGCAACATTCCCACACAAAAGAACTGCGTCCTGGGCCGCAAGAGGATTTTACGAGCATGGAAAACACAAGGCGAGTAGAAGGAACATGACAACGGCGCGCTAACGATGGCATTTCCAAAGGTTTGTGTCGTTTTATTCCATGCTCCCACAGTCGAATCGGGCTCAGCTCCCATAGACGGGTTTACTGGGAATCCTTTTCCACAAAGCATTTGGCAAGGGAAATCTAGATCAGATAATGACTGCAAAGGGGGACGACAACATTCGAGCTAGAGGAGGCGTCACTTCCTCCTCCTTGCTGGAAACTAAAGCTGACTTCAATACAAACATTTGAGATAGTTAGTACAGGCCCCTTTTCACCTGTTTAAAAGAATTATTCACCTCAACAAAGAAATACAAAGCAGGAATCGTGAAGTTTTAAAAAGCTTAATTCTACAAAGTGCATTTTGTACCTTCGTAAAGTTTAGACGATATATTTTGTAAAGATCAAGCGTACCTTTTTTATTCCCCTGTTAATATACTTCATTTTCTTTGTGCTGAGTCTTAATTGATGTTTGCTGCGCAGACACAGGTGTGGGTCTTGTAGCATAAAAAGCAAGCATTCCGATAAAATGAGTAGAGAAGAGAAAATGAACTTACGGGCCAAAGCAGATTAAGCGTGGCGCTTACAAAAGCTGGGCCGTCTTCCCTCGCGCAGCTCAGCGCTCACCTGTCCAGCCCCAAGTGAATCCACAGGGCCAGCTGCGGAGATGCCAATGAGGCTTTAATTATTGATGTCTTGGGGGAAAGCGCCCTGCATTGGCACAGATAAACCTGTAAAAGTCAGGCGTTCGTGCGCATTGTGAAACGCAAACAGGGAGGCAGGGGCAGCCTCGGTGCGCCGGGGCCTGAATATTCTTTCCTCGCATTAACTGCTCTCAACTTGCTGGCGCGAGCACGGGCACTGACGCGGGTCGATGCTAGTTCCGGGCTAAATGCCCGCCTTTACTCCTGTGACACCTTCCGAGCGGTGGTAGGACTAGCCAATCCTGGCGCTGGGGGGGGCACATTTACCACTCGCCCTTTTTTTAACGTGTTTTCAGCGGCGGCGCCTGTAAGAAGCAGCACCCCTCTCTATGGGGAAAGTCTAGCGCGCATGCTCGGGCAAGGTGGCACCTCACCTTGTCATGCCCAGTACTGCTGCAGCTGAGTGAGGACTGTCACTCAAGCTGCAGCAGCCCAGCCAGCCCCACCCCCTGCGCACTTCCCACTCCCGGCCGGTAGCGCTGATAACACAGTCACACAGAGGTAATTATTGCCGCAAATACCACGGTGCGTCCATGTGGCTTAGTGGGGCTACGCCCCTACGCCCCAATGGACGCACCGCTGCTGATCACTAATGACATGCAAAGTGGGCGTGCCAAGATGTTAGCGACTGAAAACAGTCGCTAACATCGCTATCTCCTATTACCAACTTTTGGAGATATTCGCGCTAAGCGCGAATATCTCCAAAAGCTAACACTTGCCCAGGAGCAGTTCTTAGCCATGTTATCCAATGGGAGGTGGATAACATGGCTAAGAGCATTTGCTCGATAATGCATGAATATCGCTGACTTTTCAGCGATATTCATGCATTGCGGCCGTTTTTTACCGCATTTGCGATAAACCTGGCTAATAGCAAGGTTTATCTGCGATAAAAATCGCCGATTTGCGGCGATAATTTTTGTCTCTAAATAAGTTAGAGACAAAAATTATCTCTATTGGTTGGTAATATGCCCCGCAATGCCCATACTGGAGGAGGAAGGGGAGACCATCACACGCTGTACAGTGTGATGGCCAAACAGAATGTTCTCTGAGTGAAATTGTCAGAAAGAGCGCTAAGGACACAAAGGAGGGACATTTACAGAAATGCACCTATAACAAGTCAGCATTTCAGTGGGTCTACCAGAGCCCATAGAAGAGGATAGAACAGGTCGATCGAAGTTCGAACTAAAAATCCAAGATGTGGCATCACTCTTGGTTCAGGGACTTACTTACAGGGGGATTTTTAAGGCCTGTTGTTAGCTAAGATCTTTTGATTTTATTACAGTTTTATGTATATATGCTTACTTATATGGGCTTCAGCCAACCCTCTCCATTACGTCTGTTACATGGTCATTCACATTTTTCTTCCCCCCAGTACAGCATAGGGGAATGGATCAGCCCCCTTCAACCATTGGCGAACTTCATTGTGAGTGATGGCATTCTGCCCTTTCACAGTAATTGCTTCCACACTTAAAGAACTTCCCTTAAGTGCTAGGGAGTGTTATGGCAAGGTGTGCTTTTTGAGTCCGCAGAATTATATATTTGCTTTCAGCCAGTGTTTTTTTTTTATTCAGATTGACGAGGGCCTGGCAGCTTCCCAACAATAAACTTTGGCAAAAACCATGACAAAACGAAACAAGCACTGACACGGCTAAATGGCTGGAGGCAAATGCCAGACATATTGGCTGTGCCAATGCCAGTTTTGTTTTTTACGCGCGACTTACAAAAATCCCTTCATACACTCAAGATTTGACTGAATGTTGAGATTCTGATCTAACTGTACATAAATAGTTGGCAAGGATTGTAGAGTTCGACCTTAAGCGTGCGACCTTAAGGTATCTGAACATCAGTTCCAAGGTGGAGGGAAAAGAAAATGGCTATTGAAAAGAAACAATCATGGCTAATAATATGTTACCCCAAAAACATGATGTACACAATCAGTTTGTATTAGAAATTCTGTAGCCATAATTCCAATAACATTTATATACATATGTTCTTAAGAAGGAAGAAAGTTCACATCCAGTCATGAGGTCTCCAGGGAATGGATGAATTATTCTGAGTTGAACACTGTAATGCCGCATGCTCATCCCAAATCAGCTTTTTTCAGCCGTGATCATACTTTGGGTGGTCAACACAACTTTTTTATTGTACTTTTAGTAAAAGTTCAATTCATTTTGGCCTTCTTGTGAAGCATTTTGTAGAATTAAATTATAACTGCAATATTTAGATAAGAGCAGCATTACTGAAAAATGAATCTGTATTCTCAGGTCAAAAAGAGATTGAAGAAGGAGCCAAATGTGTGCTGCATGGCAATTACTGATGATGCCAGTCGGATTGTTTTCGGTATCATGATGATAAACAAGTAAGACAACTTTTAAGAAATACTTTGTCAGTGGATACTACATTAAAACCATAACCTGTTAAACGTGGGATGGGAAGCGGGTTTTTCACAAATGCGTCTGATCCGATTAGAGCAGGATGTCCCAGCAGATAATCCACTCAAGTGGTGGCCAGATATAAAAAAATTATTTCTGTATTAAATTATTTCAATAATTAATGTTTGTGTAGCAAATGGGTACCCCAATTTAGCCCTCCAGTATTGTAAGTTTTTGACTATCCAGTTTTTGAACTTTTGCTGTGAATGAGCCTCAATAACGGAGTCTCACTAACTGTAAGTTCAAATTAATTTGACTGAGCATGCTAGCCACCAGTGTAAACCTATAAGATACCTATAAGTTAAGGCCAGTGCTGCACAGCTTGGGTAAGAGGCACTAGGCTGGTTACAGGTGAACATGTGAGCACATGTGTATGGGCTGCACAAATGAGACTACTGTTGTGTGCAGTCTGGTAATTGCGTATAGGTAGCCTGTCACATAAGGACTCTGCAAGGATTGGTACTGACCTGTGGTAGGCCTTATAATATGAGTGGGCATTCATAATGTAGGTCTGTAGTGCTTACTGGAAAATCTGTGGTGCTTCACTGTATTATGCATTAAGGACAAAAACCGCCCTAAGGTGCGGTTTTGTGCTACTTAGTTATACAGAGTCCAACAAGGGTTAATACTGGGATAAAACATGTGTCTGGAGTGTGAATTTCCATTCCCAAACCTTCCACATTTACACTTTATGGGACTTCAAGATTTGTCATATTTCACTGACTCAGCTCATAATCAGATTCCAGGTCTTTGTTCACTGCTGCCCCCCACTGGGCCCAGTTAATTGCACTGCTTCCCATCAAAGGCATCCCACATAAACATGCAATTAACAGTGATTGACCCAATTTCTGGTGAAGGAAGGGGTGAGGATGATATCTGCATCTGATAATTAGCTTATCACACTGAACCTGGGCAGGGACAGCCCATGCGCACTGTAACAAAGGACTAAGCCAAGATCTCTGGCGCCAACAGCGCAGGTGCTCACCTTTGAGGTTTCAGTGGGAAGGGATCAGGCAGCTGTGTCAGCTTGGGCAGAGCTAAGGCTGCAATAGAATGATGTGTAAGAGGGTTGGGACAAGGGTGGAGAGATAATGTGGCATCCTAGAATTGGCCAGGAGTGCCTCGTGTCTATAACATTCCAACCCAGCTTAGAAACTGCTGTCAAAGATGAAGAAAATTGGTTGAATAGGGCCAAAGATACGGAGCCTTAAAGATTTGCGTTTTTAACCGACGAAAACGAGAAACCCAGTGCATGGCACACCACTGATTCCTTCCAAATTACCCCCAGGCTGGGTCAGCGCATGTGGTTTATTTTTTTATTCTATTAGGGGAGGGGGCGTTTTGGGGACCCCTTCCCAAATTCACAATACCCCCAAGCACCCCCATCTCCCTCGGGCCCAGCACAATGACGATGGGTCCCAGAGCCCAGAACAAAGAGAAAGACCCAGCCTTGCTCCTGCCATGAACGTAGAAAGGCTTATACCACCCAGCTGGAGCACAAAGTGATGTTGCGGACTCATGTACGGTCCCAGAGGATGGTGGCTGTGCGTGGAGAGCCGGTTAGGTAATGGGGGCATTGTAGCTCCCAGGTGGCCCCCAATGAGCCCCTGAATCCATGGATGCCGCGGGTGGGACTGGTGCGGTGCACCTACAAATAAAAGAAACCAAATTCACAGAAGGCCACCAAGCAGAAAAGAAGAGAGCGGGTAAACCAACTCATACATTTTATTCAAGAAACCGGGCAAAAGAGTGCTCCATAATGGGCTAAATTGCCTATTTGTTTTACTCGTGGTGCACCAAGGAGGAGCATGGACACCACCAACAGTCTACCAATCTGTTGTGGAGGGATGCAGAAGGTGCAGCAGTCCCGCATTGCCCCTACTAATTTGCCCTGAGTCTCAGAAGGTCTTGAATTTTTGACTCCCTGGAAAAGTTTCTTATTGATTCAAGCACTCCCTGAGCTGTAGCCGATGCTCCCAGGCTCTGGAGTCCAGTGGCCCCTTGTGGCTGGTCCTATGGCTGCATATTGCAGGCCTGTAGAATGTAAATAAAGACTGGAACACTTATCAATAAAAAAATGCTTTTTGCTTATACTAGTTACTCGGAGCAAAGTTGACATTTATACTGAGTAATTTTCTTTTATTTATTTATTTATTTATTTATTTATTTTTTATTATTATTTTCCAACAACATACACATATACATTTAACATTCATGACATTTCGCTGTTAACTTTGGTATCTATGAATTACATAAAAAGCGTAATGCTAATATTGTTCCCATTAATTCCAATAGCGATGCATTGACAAAGTTTACTATGTGGTTATTGTTATCATTGCCGTGACACTTTGACAAAGCACGTAGGCCTGCCTTATATACAATGAAACCTTGCTTATCTTGTGAATGTTGCTTCTAGTATCAGTGGGGTATTCACAGCCCACTCTGTGTATTGTGATATGAAGCTCTCAGCAAAGCAGGGGTTAGCTTGGTCAGCAAGATTGGGGGTGTGTGTGCTTCATTCAGATTTTCCAACAACTACGCTGGCATATAATGTGAAATACAACCTTTAGGTGCATGAGAGGGGCCTAAAGTGAAGTGGAAAGGGAGAAGAATGCAGGTTGGTAGGAGCACTAAGTGAGAGAAAAGACAACATTTTCGTGAACTTTCAAAACAGAGAGGGAGTGTGTGTGAATTTTTGTCTGTGCGTATGTAACAATTCCTCGTGAAATCCTACAGATGCCTTCCCATACCCGACTGAAAGCACCTGTACCCAACTATTTATCAAAAGATACATATCTTGGGGGCGTGTAACACCCCAAGCACCCCCCCCCCCCGAAGCTATGCCTAAAGGTATTTCCATCTATCTGATGCACATATTTGTAACTTAATGTGTAGCATTTTGTAAAGTGTGTAAGAAGAGTACTTCCTCTTTAAAAGAAAAAGCACTGTAGTGCAATGATGTTTTAAGTGTGTCATGCCAGTGAATTGGGATTGATAGCCCACACCACCTCCCCTGAGTAGGCCTTGGGCTGCTCTGCTTTGCTACCCTAAAAAAGTCAAGTGCAACAATGGGGTTCTTGGTTTCCAGTAAAAAATACAATTGCGGCCTCACTTGTGAAGGACTCACATGTTTCGCAACTGAGATCCCAATTTCTTACCGTTTGTATATATTCTAGAATATAATATTAAGTTCAGTGCAGAAATTGAGGGGGGGTCCAGCCGGATCCCAGATATTATTGAGTGGAATCCAGGCAGGTGTACCATCGGTTGGGGCTCCCAGTTTGTCACGGCCTTACAGACTCCAATGTGCATGCCATTGTATGTCGCGCATGGACACTCATGTGCATTTTTAATCTCCCTAATTGCAGAAAATAGGCAATGTTCACAAATGCTTTCCCCAAAGGGTTTTAGGACTGGAGTAAGAATAGTTGGGGGTATTTCTAAGCCTCTCCTCTGAGTTTTAAGCGCAACATAGAAACACAGCCTCTTCCGGGAGGCATAAACGTATGTGCAGAGGGAGGGGCACTTGGATGGTTAGAACGCCACCCCTCGGCCTAGACTTTCCATTCCGAGTGACACCCTGCAGACTGTGAAGGGGTTTCTTATAAGCACTTGTAGCCGGGGCCTAAACAAAGGCCTGATTTAACCCCTTTGCTGCGGCGGCAATTCTGCCGCAGCGCTAGGGGGAGGGGGGGCCGTGCGGTGCTCCCATGCTCGTGACGGACCCGCTCCGTCACAAGCCTCGGGCGCGCTGTGCTTGTGACGGAGCGGTTCCGTCACGGCCCCGCCCGCTCAATAGAACGTGCCGCTCAGGCGCGAAATCAGCGCCGCGCAGGCGCGCCGAGCGGGCTGTGACGGAACCGCTCCGTCACCAGCACAGCTCGACCGAGGCTGGTGATGGAGCGGTTCCGTCACCAGCATGGGAGGGGTTAAAGGGCGATCAATTCTGCTTTTGCTCTCATCCCTGCTGGGAGATATCTGGAGCCTGCCACCTTCATGCCAATGCAATGGAGGGATACAAAGGCAAACACCTTCTTATCACTTTTTATAAGGGGCGCTTTATACTGCACCAGTTTCGTTACAGAAGGACACATTCATTTTTTCATAAGTACTTAAGAGAAACAAGGATTTGGTGGCAGTTTTTTCACTTAAATCAATCCCTAGTTGTAACAGATATGCATGCACTGTACGAATGTAAGGTGCATTGATCTGCATGAGTAATTATACAAATAACGATTTAAATAGCACTTACTTTTAAACAAAATTCTTTTATAACGCTACCCATTCCAATGGGGGGTGTCAGAGTGATTATATCTCATGCACACATTATACAGAGACAATAAATCTTACAATTGTTTAAATTAATGTACAAAATGTGTTACATGCGACAATGGTGGTTACAATATGTGGAAGTCACATACCATCCTTACTGGTAGGTATTTGATGTTAAGAGTGCATGGTCAGGAGAAACACAGTAGGGATTTAAATGTAATGCAGTGGTCCATGTTGTTTGTACTAGTAACACTTTATTATTACCCAAATTAACCCTTTTTTAGCAACATTAGAATAATGACAGGTTGAGGAAAAAACTAGTTGCTAACACCATAGCTCACTGTGCTATATCGAAAGGGCTGAGGCTTATGAACTGCAAGTAACAAAAGGCTGTGTGTGTTAAAAGCAGTAAGCCATCTTCTTATCTCTATAAAATATACATTTTTTATCAGCATGTTACAACAGGAACCCTTTTTAGTGACCTTAGAATAATGACAGGTTGAGGGAAACAATAAGTTGCTAAACCCATTGCTCACTGTGCTATACATTAAAAGGGCTGTATCTTGTGAACTGCAAGTAGCAAAAGGGTGTCTTTGTTAAAAGCAGTGAACCACCCACCTATCTAGATAAAATATGCATTTCTTATCTGTATGTTACACTATGTGCTTTATAGGAGACACATTATCCCCCTATGCTACTTTGAGTCAAAACTATGGCTAAACAAAACATAGATCTCTCCAGCAAGGGAATTAACCACCAGAGTTATCTTATTATTACTATCCCCTGAAATTTGCTGGGCACACATAGATCTCTGCTGCAGGTTCCTTCACTTCCTAAGATATTTCAAATTGCAGCCGTTTTGTGACCTATTAAGAAAGTCAAAACAGATTTAGTGTCACATTTATCCTTTATTTAGAGCAGTGTTTAAAAAAACATAAATCTATAGACTGACTGTCAGACTTCGTTTTTCATGACTCCACCCACTTTCTGCTGCCACACCTTGACACCCCTCCCCCCGAAAAATGTATGGTTTCCCAGAGTAAATTATTTTCAAATTTCTGCACTGATTAAGTTGAAATAAATCTGTTTATTGGCAGACTAAAAGTTTGGGATCCATTTAGACGTGGACACAAGGTGCTTCCAGGCTATGATAATCTCCACCTCACCATGAACAGCAAACTGGAAGTGATAGAAGGAGGAGCCAAGGCAATACTGTTGACAGGTTTGAACATCATTTTTATTTTTCTCTTGATGTAGCACACACAACAGAACCTAGATGTGTAGAAATGTCGTCATGCAAAGTCAGTATATTGCAGGACATTTAGGGGCAGATTTACCAAGAAGTGCTGCAGCGCTGCAACACAAGCCCTTTGGCTGCACCACGCTGAGGCACTTCCAAAGCACAGGGATGTGAAATATTTACAATAATATGTCGCATTCTTGTGCTCTCCCCTGCGCTGGCGCACAATGAGCTGCCATGCGCCGGCTCAGGCACCCTTGAACCTTGGTGCAAGGCAAGGGTCCCTGCGTCATGGGTAGATTATTTTTGTGCAGGAAGGTGCCCCTTCCTTCACAAAAACAATCACTACAGGCGTTTTCCTCTTTCAATGCGTGCTGTAGAATGCAGCACTCATTGAAAGAGGAAAAAACAAGGAGAAAGTAAACATTTCTCCTTGTTGCGCCTTGCTATGCCTCCCGTGGGGAGGCGTAGCATTCACACGCATTTCCAGATTTATGATTCCTCGTAAATCTGGAAATGTGTCTGGTTCCATGGGTGTTGCGTGGGAACACCCCCAGCAACACCCATGGAACGCCCCTTTGACGCATAGTGTTGCGTGTAAAGAGGTAATATTTACAAGGAAAGGAAAAGCCACGCAGGGTGGCTTTTCCTGTCCTTGTAAATATGGGGCACAGAAATGCGCTGCCAGTGCGTCACAAAAAGTGACGTACTGGCAGCGCAAAGGGCTTGTAAATCTACCCCTTGGTTCTTTCTGGGGAATTACATTACAAATTATCCATAAATGCATTTTTCAAAATCAAAACATATCTAATGTGTGTGGTTAGGATTGCAATGTTGCATCTGGTCTCAAGTGCACAACCTAATTTCAAAAGGAACGAAAACAATCTCTTTACCTCATTGTCAGTCTCTGCCCTCTACTCTGTCTCATCTGCCCTCACTTGCATTTACGGTTCTCCATTCTTCTGATCCCGGGGGCTGTAATCTCTGATTCTGACCGGTATATCTGCACCAAATTTTGACTTTCAAAGTTTTTTTCCTCTTAATTAGGAAAAACTACACGGACCTAAAAAAAAAATACTGAGTCTTTTTACATACATTTGTATCCCCAATTCCAGGGAACTATTCTACTGACATTTTCTACTTGCGAGAAACAGGTGAAAACAAGCATTTACAATGCAATGGTCTCGTCTTTGTTAAAGTTAGAGCTATTGGCATTGCTCATGACATTATTTTTGTTTTTAAAACATTTAAATAAATGGCATTGTCATTTACAATGCCAATAGCTTAATCTCTCGCAAATGCGAGACCTATTGTATTTGCACCCACACACAGAGCCACACACAGAGCCACATGCACCCACCCACACACACAGAGCCACACACACAGAGCTACACACACACACAGAGCCACACACGCACACAGAGCCACACACACAGACAGAGCCACACACACACACAGAGCCACACACACACACACAGAGCCACACACACAGACAGAGCCACACACACACAGAGCTACACACACACACAGACAGAGCCAAACACACACACACACACAGACAGAGACACACACACACAGAGCCACACACACACACACACACACACACACACACACACACACAGACATAGCCACACACACACACAGAGCCACAGACACACAGACAGATACACACACACACACACACACAGACAGAGCCACACACACACACACAGACAGAACCACACACACACACACAGACAGATACACACACACACACAGACAGAGCCACACACACAGACAGGGCCACACACACACACACACAGACAGAGCCACACACAGACAGAGCCCCACACAGACAGAGCCCCCCACACACACACAGAGCCACACACACACACACAGACAGAGCCACACACACAGAGCCAAACACACACACACACACACACACTCAGACAGAGCCAAACACACGCACACACAGACAGAGCCACACAAACACACACACAGACATAGCCACACACACACACGGACAGAGCCACACACACAGACAGAACCACACACACACACAGACAGAACCACACACACACACACACACACAGAGCCACACACACACACAGACAGAGCCACACACACAGACAGAACCACACACACAGACAGGGCCACACACACACACACACACACAGACAGAGCCACACACACACAGAGCCACACACACACACACAGAGCCACACACACACACAGAGCCACACACACAGATCCACACACACTCACACAGAGCCACACACACACAGAGCCACACACACCCTCACCCCGGGGAGTCTCCTTATTTACAAATGGGTTATTCGAGGCCCCCACCAACTCTCAGAGCTCACCCGTTGCTTCCCTCAGTCTAGGTCAGCCACACGCCCATCTCTGTCCAGTAACGCCCCAGGGAACAGAGGCAAGAAAAAAAAACAATCACAAGCAGGGAACAGAGGCAATAAAAAAAACGATCACAAGCAGGGAACAGAGGCAAGAAAAGCGAGCACAGCAGGGAACAGAGGCAAGAAAATCGAGCACAACCAAGGAACAGAGGCAAGAAAAGAGAGCACAACCAGGGAACAGAGTCAAGAAAACGATCACAACCAGGGAACAGAGGCAAGAAAAAACGAGCACAAACAGGGAACAGAGGCAAGAAAAGCGAGCACAAGCAGGGAACAGAGGCAAGAAAAACCGATCACAAGCAGGGAACAGAGGCAAGAAAAAAAACCGATCACAAGCAGGGAACAGAGGCAAGAAAAAACTATCACAAGCAGGGAACAGAGGCAAGAAAAAACGATCACAAGCAGGGAACAAAGGCAAGAAAAAACGATCACAAGCAGGGAACAGAGGCAAGAAAATTGAGCACAAGCAGGGAACAGAGGCAAGAAAAGCAAGCACAAGCAGGGAACAGAGGCAAGAAAATCGCGCACAAGCAGGGAACAGAGGCAAGAAAAGCGAAAAATACCAGCAGGCTTCCCGCTGCTGCTGCTCCTTCTCTGCTGGTGCCTGGGCCCGCTGTGCGCAACGTTGGTGCTGGCGGTGCCCGCCCTGGCTTGGCTGGCACTGGGCGGCCGTCGCAGGACTGAGCACCCCATTGACCCCCGGGGCGCACAGTCTTCATCACGGGCTGTGACTCTGGCTTCGGGAGCCTGCTCATGCGCCGGCTGCGGCTCCTCAGCACTCTCCCCTGGAGGGCATGAGGGGGTCCCGAATCCTGGGGGCTCGGGAGAGACAACATCCTGCATGCTTTTCCGCAAATGGGGCACCTTCAAGGGCCGATGTTCCCTCCCCCGCATGTACCTTTCTGGAGGGCTCTCCACTCACCCGATCCGTCCCACCTCCACAGCCTCCCCGCCTGCTCCAACTTTGACGGGTGGGCTCAGACGTGGAGCGGAGCACGCTCAGCAGCAGTGGCTGAGAGGCGGGCGGGAAACCAAGCAGTAGAGGTCCGTGGCAAAGCGAGCGCCCACCGCCACAGCCTCCCAGGGGATGGGGGGTCGCCGCAGTGCCTCACAGCTCGTCCCTATCGCTGCGGTGGAACATCAGGTGGCAGGTCCCGTCAGAGGCTGGAAGCGGTGGTGTCTCAGCGCCGAGGTCTCCTCTCGGATAACGGACCGATGCAGCTGAAAGGGCAGCAGCCACCATCTTAGCTCGATCTGCGACCTACCCAGCAGGATCTCCTCTCGGCTCTCAGGGGTGCTCACCAAGGACGAGCACAGATTCCCCGCCTGCTCCAACTTTGGCGGGTGGGCTCAGACATGATGCGGAGCACGCTCAGCAGCAGTGGCTGAGAGGCGGGCGGGAAACCAAGCAGCAGAGGTCCGTGGCGAAGCGCGCGCATGGACAGCCGCCACCTCAGGTAAAGCCTATGCGCGTGTGGAGGCAAAAGGGCCGTCACTAGAGGGCAGATACTTACCCTCGGTAGATGGCAGCAAAGCGAGCTCCGGCAGGAAAGCAGACCACGCCATGACACCACCATGTTTCTCCAACGGCCAGCAGAAATGGCTCGGAGAAACGCCCGTCATTTTCCGACTGGGGGGCATCTTTTTCTCTCTCTCCTCTTCCTATTGGCTGGAATGTAAAATACCAGCCAATGGGAAGAGAGAAAGGACATGAAAAAACACACCCCTCAATCCAAAACGGACGGGGCTTAAATGGACAGACACCCCTCTTCTCCAATGGCTGGCCGCCGTTTAGGATGCCAGCCAATAGAGAAGAGCTGGCTTGTTTAAGCCCCATACTCTAAAACATACAATCTCGCAAGCGCAGCCTATGCAGGCTGAGACCTAAAAGGCCATGGTAAGGCTGGTCTGGGAGGCAGAACAAGAGGTACCCGCTCCCTGGTGTTCTGCTCTGGGCAGGGGGTAGCAGTCACTGAGCCCCACACCCTGCAATTGGCCTGTGGGTGTTCTTAACTGGAAGCACACAAAAAGGGGGCCAAAAGCCTTAGAAATCTGATCAAGGTTGAATATGTCAACTTTGTAAAATGATGGTTTATGACGAAGGAAGCAGGAATAATATGGCAGTTTTAAGGTTCATTGGTCACTCATTGCAAAGGCTCATGGGTTTTATGACTCATGGGTACAATCCACGTCTCACGGGGTGATTTTGTTGTCTGTGTGTGTTTGTTGGGTTTTGTTTGTGTACCTTTTCGCTTCTCGTTTTCTATGAGGTTAGCCTGACATTCCTGAGCTCATGGGGTAGCAAAGTGGAGCAAAAAAATAATACATTCTAAACGTATAACACCAGAGTGGGGGGATATTATCAACAAAATGCGATAAATATCGCTAAGCGCGTTTAGCAATTTTTTTTTATTGCCGTCTATCGCTGGTTCACATCGCATCATTAGTGGCCTATTATCAAGGCGCCGCTAATAGGCAAGCGTGGTCATAACCTGAATATCCACCTCGCATGTAATGTATGGCTAAGTCATATTTCATTTAGGCATTAGGGAAATGTGATAAACGCGCTTAGCGCATTTTTTTTATCACTTCGCTGGATTCGGGCCGCATTGGTAATAGGGCGATGTTGTGTTAGCGACCGTTTTCATGGACTTTAAGTCAGGAACGCCTACCTTGCATGTCATTAGCGATGACATGCAAGGCGTAATTGAAAACGGTTGCTAACATTATCAAGCAAGCGCTAAAGCAGTTTAGCGCTTGCTTGATAATAGTGCGAAAGAATTATCGCCACTTTTTGCCCAAAAACGTACGCTAAAAGCGGCGATAAGTCTATCGCAAGACCTTGATAATATGCCCCTGGATTCGTTTTAAGTCAGTGTGAAATCTTTACGTTTATTTATCACTCCAGCTTATTCTTCTGCCTCACTAGTAAGCATCTAGTTGATAGTGTTGTTCGCGATTGATTGAGCATTGAGAGACAATCGTATTAGTCTCAAACTTTTTATATTTAAATGAAACATCATTCAGCTAAAGTTTGAATGCTCAATAATACATGCAAGTCAATATTCGTTCACACTAAGCTACTCATGAGTTGCATTAGTGGGCAGAGGCTATCTGCATAATTCAAGAAAGTATGGGACGGGGCAGGCACATTCCATCAGTGATTTGTAAGGAAGTAGAGCCGAAGAAGGCCCATTCAACCGAAGTACCACAGCGCTTCTGCATATTACGTGACATGACAATGTTATGGAGATAATCCCTATATCGCTTGAATCAATATTGCCATCCTGGGGCCAGAGTAGGAAACAGCTTGCATGCAATGCACTGCGCCTTAAACATCAGTTCTCAGTACCAATGCGTCTCAACTTATGAGCACACAATTCTCAATCAAAAGTCTGTAAAAATATTTTGGCAAACATGTTTGATTTAATCAAGAGTTACTAACAATTGTTTGTTTTATAGATGAAGTTAGCCTTTGGGACTTGGATGCTGGCACATTCATCTCCCTCTTCACTCCAGACAGTCGGATCTGCTGCCTCTCTCTGGCAGCAGACAAAAGGACAATGCTGCTTGGCATGAGTGACAGCCCGGCTCTCATCACCTTGAGACTGGCATCGAAGGACAAACTGGACCTTGCAGCTAGTGGAGGAGACTTATTTGGAGAAGAGGCTACCAGCAGCGAGGATGAGCCAGATGAAGACGAGCAAGTGGACAAATCTCAGGGACACTTCTGAGCAATTACATTTTAACTTTAAGTGACCGTTAAAGATTGTAGCCTGCAGGGTATCCATTGTGGAGCCGCTGTGCTGTTGCCCTTAACGGGAGGATGAATAAAACCAAAGATTTTCAACAATGCACCAAAAACACAGATTTAATTCTGGAAATATTCTACTATCGGGTTCACAATAAACCACTCAATGATCATATTTTACATGCTTTGGAAGATGGATTAGTTGTGTTTTATTACCTATTAAACAACAAGTGCAACTCAAATGTCAATAATCAATAAACCAGAAATAACACGATGTGGGTAAATACCACATCAATATAAAAGATGCAGCTCAGTAGGAGGTTGCTATTACAGTCCTAAAATAAATAAGTTGCATATCAGTACGAAATACATTAGAATACCTTTCAAAACTATAATTGTAGAACAATCACACCTTTTAAGCAGTCAATTATACCTTCAGGGACACAGGCAGGGCCGGACTGGTCATAGTAGGCACCAGGCGTTCCTCCGGTGGGCCGGAAGGGTGGGGCTGATTTTGGATCGGTGGGGGCCGTTTCTGTCACTGTGGACTGGTTTTGCAGCAGTGCTGCAAAATCTGCCCCTTGTAACTAAGGAGCAGCAGCAGTGTTCCCGCCTGATTCCTATACCTCCCCCCCCCCCCCCCCCCCCAAGCCAGTCGGGATGCAGCACACATGGAAAGAGCAAAAAAGACGATAAATTAATAATTTGTAAATATGCAGGATAAAGGTCAAGATTGGGCGGTTTGATCTATTGGTGTCATTCAATACTGCGGACCACAATCCTTTGCTTCACAGCCTGTCTTCCAGGCTGGGTATAGAAGATAAAGTCCCAAATTGTTTCTAATCCTTCCTCACATTACGATCCATACCTGTAAATATGGACCCTTATAGATTATCAACATTTCCTCAAACTGTGATGTATCACAAGGGTTAGTTATCGTGACATATCTTTTCCACCTACACATGGGACAGGTAGTCACGATGCTTAGAGAACATAACTTCAACATTCATCAGTACACTCATGATTCCCTGCTCTATTTCAGAATCTCCACCCCTTTCAACATTTTGACCCATATTTACTAAGATTTTGCATAAGCGTTTCATCACTGTTGTGACGCAGGCCTGAATAAAAATCCATTCTGGCGTTTACTAAGTCACCCAAAGTCGATTTGTGTGGTTTTGTAATTAACAAAGTGACGTAACACAGCGCATAGTGCTGCCTTGATTTACTTTGCATCAGGTAGGCTTTACATGGGTGAATTTTGGGCGTTTCTGTGCATTCACCTATGTACTTTGATGCAAACATAGATTTACAAAGATTTCTAAACCTGAGTTTGGGCCAAAATGGTGCGCCTATCTGACAGCAGCGTGATGAGGAGAAATATCTTCTTTTCTCCTCTTTACTTCTTCTTTCTATGTGTGCTGGTTCTGCAGCACACACATACAAAGGAATATGCCTTTAAGGATTGTTTCTGTGCAGGAAGATATCCCTCCTGCATTAAAACAATCTTGCCTATAATGCATGCACCCTTGCACCATTTCGCAAGGGTGCCTGCTGTAGAGCTACACAGCCACAAGTGCACCAATGCATATATGGAGGTGAACAGCGCTATATCCTGGTAAATATGGCAAAGTTCAGCTCTCTCCCATCCACGCAATGCTGCTTTGTGTGAAATATTAGTAAACATGCCCCTTAATGCCTAAATAACTTCCTTGAAGAGCTAATAACATTAATGTAATAATTTACCCACAAATTAAATCCAACAAACAAATGTTCTCCTACTCTGCAGCAATGATTCTACAATGTAGTGTCCAAATGGTTTTAACCTCTCACTCACCTAGGGATTTCTCTCTCATTTGTCCTTTTGCCATGTTATTTGAATTCACAGTTGTTCCAAGAGAATGCACATGAATTACAAAAACTGCATTCTGTCTACTATGTCTGCTTGCAAAACTTGACTTCTCCATTTTTTTCGCAAACTTCAGGGCTCCATCACAACTACTAGGGCAATATGTATCAACACATTTCCCCAAAGACACAGAATGGGCAAAACCCTTTAATACATCTGACCCTTTGTTTTGTGTTGTGTCTTAACTATTTACTGAAATTGTGTTTTTGAATGCTTTACATACCTGTCTTTGAAGTTAAGCCGATCTGCTCGCAGCCACGTTACCAAGGGTTGAGCAAAGGAATAATTTCTAAGACCTATGCTGAGTCCTATCATGTGTTAGTGGACTTATTGCCAGTGGCAGACCTACATTTGCCCCTACCAATAACCCACTTTCCAACATTTGGTGTTCAGCGGTGTGGATGAGGACTTGTGTTTAAAAAGTACACCTTTCAGTGAATAATTTAAGATTATAAAAACCCTCTAAATTGCCTTAGAACAAAACTTTTGAGTTTGATTTTTCGACTAAACTGTTTTTAATCCATTGTTTAGATTTTTCCAAATTGTTCTAAGTCTATTGTGCCTAGTTTTTTGTGACCCAAAACTAGGGAACCATGGAGCTGGACCTGGCTAAACTGTCCCAGTTTAAGATGGCAGATCTTAGAGAACAGTGTAGGCTTAGGGGGCTGCATCCTGCCAAGAAGATGAGGAAGGCAGAGTTGCTTGAGTCCCTAAAGGCCGGGCCAGGGCAGCGGAGGAGAACCCAAGGGGGTGGGAAGATGTTCCCCCCAACCTCACCCGAGAGAGGGGTGAGGATGAGACCTTTCCCATTGTGGCTAGTGTTAGACGCAGAGACGCAGGGTGAGAGACGCGAACGCGGCCGCAGCTAAGCCAAGCCGCAAGCTGCAAGTGAGCCGCGAGTGAGATAGTGCGGCGAAAACGAGAAAAGTTCATCTTCGGACCCGGTGAAGCCTCGAGCCCGGAGCTGCTTTGGAGATTGGGGCTGATATCTGTCCCCGAGTGAGTCGGTGCAGTGGGAGTCCGCACGGTCAGACCAGACCTTTTGCGAGTGCCTTCGAAGCTGACGGGAGACTCGAGGCTCAGGCTCGGGCGATTAAGGCAGGCGATCAAGGCGTTCTAGGCGGGTGTGGCAGGAACCGCCAGGAACCGCCAGGAAATCGCCAGGAAATCGCCAGGAAATCGCCAGGAAATCGCCAGGAAATCGCCAGGAATCGCCGGGAGCCGGAAGCCTGAAACGCGGGAGTAGCCTCTGCCGCCATTACCTGGGCTCCGCTATTACCGCTATTACCCTGTTACCTGCCGGTGCCGGTGCTTCCCGGAGCTGAGTGAGCGAGGCAGGGGGAGGAGCGAGGTCCGGGCCAAGCCGAGGTCTGAGCCGAAGTCCGAGTGCGGCAGGAGCCGCAGTGGCTCAGGGCAGGGGGCCGCCCAGAGATCTAAGTGTGGCAGGAGCCTGAGGAGCCGCTCGAGACGCGGGAGCCGCTGAAAGCCCAGGCGCCTCAGGAGCCACCGAGAATTTAAACGCGGTTGGAGCGGCTGGGTACTGAATGCGGTAGGAGCCGGTGAAGGTTAGGAACGGCGGGCCTGCTTGCTCTATCACCTATCCTTCATTCTCCACGCCTTAACAACCGAAAAGCACCAAGAGTAAGCGGTTTCTAAGTTTCTTATGCAATGGTAATGCCAGTTAGGGTTCTACGCTCACAGTTAAAAGGGAAATCAGTAGTAAACCAGGAAGGTAGTAATTCGAGAGATAAGAGTTCCCTTAAGCCACAGAAAACCATTCGCCGCCGGAGAAACGGTGAGCATCTTACACTTGTTAAATCTTACCCATCGGTGTTGACAATATTTTCAAAAGGGTTAAGAAGTTCTAAGCGCGGAAAAGGTTTAAAAGACGAAGAGAAAAGGGAGAAGTCAGGTGAAGAAGCAATGGACATTCATGTAATAGCAGGGAATAGGGTGGAGTGCCAATTTATAAGACCGGAGGCGCTTTACGCCGCTGTAATCATACGCCAGAACAATGGGAGTGAATCCGATGTGGCACCTCCTCCAAGAGAAACGGATCCACGGCAAGCAGAAAGGGATGGTAATACCTTGGAATTGGAAACGGAAACAGCCTTGTCGAGGGTGGAGGAAGATGGTAACCCTCGGGAGAAGATCGCCGAAAAAAGGAAGTCTCCCCATTTTCCCCACTAGCAGATTTGGTAACCCTCTTTGATAACACAAAAGTGACTCAGAGGTTTGTGCCGGCCTGTCCCTCCATAAAAGAAAGTGATCCTTTGCCTAGGATAGAACGGCGGTTAGAATGCAGCTTTAATTCTGGGCAGGCGAAACCCGAGGATTTCACATTACCTGACATTGCTATTCAAATAGAAAAGAATGCAGAACTAATGAAGCAGCTGGAAAAGTCTGGTACCTCGGGGATGGACCTAGAATTGTCTCCGGATATTCAAGCGTATCCGCCACTAATAGGAGCTCAAACACATATGCCAGCCATGTACAGTAGCACACCTACCAATTTGTCTTTGGCTGCTGATTTGTTAGATCTCTCAGTTGAAAAGATATCAGGAGTTTCGGTGGCCGAGGACAAAAGGGTAGTGAATTCTTTGAACTCTTTGATATAAGTGAGAACATTTGGTCAGGTGGGATCATGGAGTTCTTCTTGAGATTGGAGAAAATCCTGTCCGCAATTTTGTCTTTGTTGGAGAAAAGTACTTTAAACTCTGATCACATACTGGAAGTCCTCTCACCTATATTGATAGGGGTTCAAGATCTTAAACAGCTTAAACAAGCCCCAATATTCCCGGAAAATTCCCCTTCAGTACCTAGTCAAGCAGGTCAATTACATAATGTGATGCAAAATATTGATATAAACACAGTGGTGGGGGGACTAAAAGAGCCGTCTGTGGGCCCTGAAAGCGCTTCCCCCGAAAGTAACCCAATTTCAGGCTCCCTTTATCCTAATCCTAAGGAGTGTGTTAAGGTCCCTATATCTGGGGAAAAGATAAATATAGAGGTTTCCTCAGTTTTAAACCCAGTACGTCTTTTCCCAATTTTTAATAAAATTCATTCAAAAGAACTAAGACCTCAGCCATTTGACGAATTAGGTAACACCTCAGTTAGTGCACCTGTGGGGGAGGCCTCTTTAGCGAGTAAAGGAAATACCAAAAGTGGCCTTAGGGGGAAGAAGATGAAGAACCGCCGGTTTCCGAAACGTAAACAGAAAAAACTGCGGTTCTATCCTGAAAATGAAATAGGAATTAGTTACACATCCCCCTCCATCGGAAAGAATACAAGGTCTGTGGTGCAATCCATAATGGAAGATAGTCATAATCATGGGCAGGAAAATGATCTTCAGCATAATAGTTCAACCATAGTGTTGAATGCCCCTTTGATTCAAGAGGGTAAGGAAGCAAGTGGGCAAATTCATGGCTTAAACAGTGACCTTAGTTTAGGAAGTAAATTGGTCAAACTAAATACCCCCGTAATAGACCCGAATGTAGTTTCAGGAGGTGCCGCCCAACATCCCGGTGGGCCTGTTCTGTCCTCAATGAGTGCTGTATCCGGCCAGGGTATGGGTGGGGGTTGGAGAATAACGTCGGTTGATAATAATAGAGGGGGCAAGCTAAAAAGTAATTTACCTACGGGACAAACAGGCATAAATACAACTAGGAACACTGATATATGTGCCAGGCAAGTGAACACGGTTTTAATCTTTAGCTCTCTTTTCGATGCTGAACCAATGATTTTGAATAGAAGTGCCCTCCTTAGAATTATTTCCGAAATAGAGGATCTGGGGTTAATCACTACTAAAGATATTGAATTGGTACACTTAGATTGGAGGAGCTTTCCCCCTAGTACTAAAGCCACTTTTCCTCAGGGATAGTGTCAGCACTTGTTTTAGCAAATGTTGATAGCTTTAGGAAAAGAGGAATAGACATTTTACCTAGTGCTGTTCCTCAGCACCCTGGCCAAAAATTCTGAAGCATTTTATCAGGTGCAAGGGAAGGGCTTCACTGAGTATAAGGATGAAAATATACACATAAAGTTTGAAGACATGGAAATAACAGTAGGAAGGAAAACAGGTGTAAGAAAAATTAAGTTTCCAGCACTCGAGGTTCAGGAGGCCCCTAGAGTGGACGGGCATGATGAGGTGACAAAATGGAGATGGGTTGCAGGTACCTTGAATGGGGCAAAAACATCTAGTATAAAACCCGTAGAGCCGGGTTAGCCAACTGGGGAACATCATATCATGGAATGTGGCGGGGCTAGGAAAATCTTGTTATAAGCTCAAATCATTCGTTGACTTAGATCCCATGATCATCTGTCTCCAAGAGACGTGGGCGATGGAAGAGTTCCAGCTAAAGAACGTTTATGTGTATTGCAGTATAGCAAAAAAATCTTTAAAAGGACACGCGAGTGGAGGTCTAGCCATTTTACTTAGTTGCGATATAGCATGGGACCCCGTGATATATAAACACCCCTCAAACTGCTGTATTTGTGCAAAGCTGAAATTAGGAAATGATAACTTAGGGCATGCAATGTTTTTGCTTTTGGTAAATTTGTACATTCCCCCAGGGAGGGCGTTTAACCCACTGGTTGACTCCATCTGCAGTTTCGTGCAAAGTTTATGTAATACGGAAGAAAGTGCACGTATATTGATGGTAGGGGATTTTAACGCTAAGTTAAATAACAGTGCTGTTCTGTCCTTCTCTAACACGGATCTGGAGGAGGTGTGGGCTATTCCAGAGTCTGTACTCCCGGCCCAGTTAAAATCTGATAAACGTGGCCTTTCCCTCTTTCAAAATCTTAGGAATCTTGACCTAGTACTTTTAAATGGTAGATTCCCTGAGGATTCCCCTGCAGCTTATACTTTTAATGGGACATACGGTCAGTCCCTTATTGATTCCATGGCAGTTTCCATTCAATTGTTTAGTGCGTGTACACAGTTTAAGGTGTTCCCTTCTAAGATGAGTGACCATAACATTCTAGAGGTAAATATGGTTACAAATATCGAGAAGCCTGAACTCTGGAATCAGAGGAATGAAAATGTCACTTACTCTCGAAATAATGGCCGTACTTGTTGGTCATATAAGGCACTTCCGAACTTCCGGAGGGTATTTAAGAATATCGCGTTTAGGCCAAGTATGGAGACTCCGGTTGTGAGGTACGAGAGAGTTTTGGCAGCAATTAGAAAATTGGGAAGAAATAAGCAAGGTATGAGAGTCTCCCCTACAGTATTAACTTCATGGGAAATTAAAAAACGGAATAAGGAGATTAATGGGTTGATTAGATTCCAATTTAGAGATCCTAGTTTACAAATGCAGAGAGAGATACACAGATTAAAACAGGTACGGAAAAGAAAAATTGCATCAGATCGGAGGTCCGTTGAAGATGAAAAATGGGTCACCCTACGTGAAGTGGCTCTATCCGGGGATACTAGACAGTATTGGGTATTGATAGCGAAGTTTTGTGATGGTAGAGAAAAATCACAACCCATTTTAATCTCAGAATCGGAATGGTCCATTTATATTTCCCAACTGTATGCTCCCAATCAACTAGCAGATCAGTTTGAGGGGGTTGCTAATAACTCAGAATTGGGGGTTGATGTAGGAGAACCAACAGAATCGGAAATTGAAGGTTATATTAATGGGGCAAGATACTCTGGGGCAATGGGGCCAGACGATGTTCCAGTAGCCATAATAAAACACGATCGTGAAGATTGGGCAACATTTTTATATCCGTTGTTTGCCCATTGTTATGATACTGGGGACATCCCGCATTCCTGGAAGGGAAGTATATTGGTCCCGTTATATAAGAAGGGCCCAAAAAACTCCCCGGCTAGTTTTAGACAAATTTCCCTTTTAGATGCAACGGGGAAATGGTTTGCGAAGAGTATCCTTGGCCACTTGCAAGAGTGGGCATTCGGAAATAATCACATACCTCTGGAACAAACAGGATTCCGTAAGAATAGTGGCACTCTGGATAACATTTCCGTCCTACAAACTTTAATTGAAAAATATCATGTGGGCCGAGGGGTCCCGTTGTATACAGCCTTTATAGATTTCTCCACAGCGTTCGATAGGGTAGATCGGGGGACGCTGTGGAGGAACATGGTTACAATGGGGATCCCAGGGAACCTTTTAAGATTAATAATCGCACTCCATTCTTCGACGTGGACAAAAGTTTTGTTGGGGGGATCTCAAGGCCTATCAAGGAAAATATGGACACACAACGGGCTGAAGCAGGGGTGCCTCTTGGCGCCTTTACTCTTTTCTATCTACATCAATGATCTGCCGAGTCGGGTAGGACGGAGTAAAGGGGACCCTCCCCAAATAGGTAATCTTAAACTAAGTTGTCTGTTGTATGCAAATGATGCAATAATAATGGACTTAACACTAATCGGGTTGCAAAGAAGATTGATAGAGCTGGTTAGGTACACAGAAGAGTACTTTTTAAAAATAAACATTTCAAAGAGCAAAGTTATGATTTTTAGCTATCAAGGGTGCAAGGTTAGAAAAAATTTGAGTTGGTTTCTGGGAAAGGAAAAACTGGAAGTAGTGAAATTGTATCCATATTTAGGAAAAATATTTTCAAACAGGTGTTCTGCTAGCAGACATATGGATCATTGCAAAGGGAAAGCAATTTCACAAGCCTTGGCAATTAATCGCCTGTATATGCAATGTGGGAAAAGACACTTTTCACACATCATTTCGGTTTACAAAATAAAGATCCCACCGACTTTGAATTATGCTAGCGAAACAGTAGATGAGTGTGAATGGGCCAAATTTGAGAAAGTGGAAGGAAAGATCTGGCACCAAATATGTAATTTGAATTATGGTGCGCCGATCGAATTTGGTCTTCTCTCGACATACGTGTTATCAATGGCTGCCTGTTTAAGGTGGTGTAATGCTTTGATAAATGGCCCCGATAATTTATTGAGGGTAGCATTGCACAGGGAAATATTTGTAAATATGATGGGGAAAAGCGCTATTTTTAGAAATTATATAAAGGCATTAAGTATGTTCGGTCTAGATAAGGAAGGGGCAGCAGCTTTATGTAAAACCTCGTTAAAGCATATAATTAAGAAGACAATATATGTGGTTTCTCGCGAAAGAGACCTGATACTATGTTCATTGAATAGAAGGATGGACTGCATTGTTGGGAGCTCCATTGTTAAAAAACCCCAACCGTATGTTCTATGGAACCTGGAACACGGAGTACGTAGGGTGATTCTGTTGTTAGGAATGAATTTATTACCCCTAAGAATTGTAACAGGTTCTTGGGAGGGTATTCCCAAAAATGAAAGATATTGTCACCTATGTAACTGCGGTATACAAGATCTGAATTATGTTTTGATTGTGTGTCCTGCACTCCTTTCAATACGACGTAGATATTTAAGGACTGGTTTTTTAAAGTATAATATCTCAACAGCAGGCCAGGCCCGTAATTGTCTTCTGTCCCCTCCATCCGAACTGATGTGTTTTAAAATTTTCGGTTTTTCAAAGACTTTTTAAACGTTTATTAAGAATGTAATACTTTAAAGTGATTCGAGAGCTTATAATATTTCGATGTTAAATCATCTATACTGCTGCTAGGGGAGGGTGGGAAATATTTGCCCTAAAAAATCGCACAGAGCACTTGCACTTTTTGTATGACATGTAAGTTGTCTTTTTTAATACCTTTAGGTTAGATTATCTACATAGCTGCTAGGGGAGTTTGGAAAATACTCCTCCAAAAATTGCACAGAGCACTTGCACTTTTGTATGATATGGTAGTGCCTTTCTCTTTTCCCTAAATCCGGATTACAACTGTTATTAATTCTTCTGTGTACCTCTTTTTAATCAGGTTTTCCTGACAGCCCATAGTGTGTTTTAACTGAAAGAAGTTTGTTTGGGTTGTAAGCTTTTCTGCATTGAAATGACGTTGTCCAGCGTAGAGCTTAGTCTACTGAAGGAAAAAAGTGTTCTCTTTTAATTGTTTGTATTTTAGCATAAAATTGAACTTGTAATTTTATTTCGCATTCTTGTATGTACGGAATGATGTTTTACTCATGTATTTGATGTGGAATTCTTCGGAATTCTAAATCATAATAAATATTAATTAATTGCTTGGCTAGTGCTAGCCAGGTGAATCAAGGTGGTGGTGGGAGTGGGGAAGGGTCCCTTACTCAGGTACCACTACTGTCCCTTGCAGAGAGACAGCTTCAGGCTCAATTAGAGTTGATTGCCTTGGAGAAGGAGAAATTCGAATTGGCTAAGACAAAATGGGATAGGGAGGAGGAGAAAAGGAATGGTGGCAGCGAAAGTGAAGATGATGCTGAGATGTCCAGGGGTGGTAGATTTGAACTTAAACTTCCCAAAGGCATAGTACCCACGTACACTGAGGGGGGTGACATTGACAAGTGGCTAGCAGCTTTTGAGAGGGCCCTTAAAATGAGTAGGGTTCACTCTAGATATTGGGGTGCACTCCTGTGGGAGTTGATTCCAGTAGCTGGGAGGGATAGGCTCTTGACCCTGAAGGGAGAGGATGCAGAATCATACCAGCAGATGAAGGCATGCTTAGTCAAGAGATTTGGTCTGACTCCGGAACAGTACAGGGTAAAGTTTAGAGGCACCCAGAAATTGAGTTCAAAGTCTTGGGTAGACTTTGTGGACGTTTCAGTAAAGGCACTGGAAGGCTGGATTGTTGGTAACAAAGTTGACACATATGAGGGATTGTATAGTTTGTTTTTGAAAGAACACATTTTGACTCATTGTGCAGAAGAGAAGTTGCGCCAGTATCTAGTGGACTCTGAGCTGACAGACCCCAGAGAGTTGGGGGAATCAGCTGATGAGTGGGTGAGAACCCGGGTTTCCATTCAGCATCAGGGGGTGACCAAAAGAAAGGAGGACAGGTCCCTCCCCAGGGGAAAGCCCAGGGAAATGAAGGTCAAAAACCTAAGGAGTCCTCCAAAGACCCACAAAAACCTGCACAAGGAGGGGGTGCCCCGAGCCAACCTAAATTCAAAGGGAGGGGGTTTCAGGGAAAGCCTGGTAGGTTATTTGATCCCTCAAAGGTGGGTAAGTGCTTTGACTGTAACCAGCCAGGGCATAAGCAGAGAGATGCTGTCTGCGCCAAGACGATCCCCCCTAAGAGGCCATCCACAGGGATTGCCAGTGTCAGTATAGGGGTGGAGGGTGGTGTACAGAACAGGCAGGTGGTGCAAGCAACCTTAGTGTCCCTGGGAGGGGTGAGTATTGCCACCCTTGCTGCCTTACCTCCAAACATAGACAAGTACAGGCTGAGGCCTAAAGTGAATGGGACTGAGATTGGGGCTTTCAGAGACACTGGGGCTAGTGTAACTATGGTCCTGGATGAACTGGTGCCGCCAGAGAGGTTGTTACCTGGTGAGTTTCACCAGGTGACATATGCAGACAGCACTACCATACTCCATCCCATGGCTGTGGTGGATTTGGAATGGGGAGGTGTGACAGGCCCTATGAAGGTAGCTGTGTCAAAGGTGCTCCCGGTCATGTGTTTACTGGGCAATGATCTTAAAGCCTCTGCGAGGTCAGAGGTGGCGAGAGGACTCCATATGAAAATATTGGAGCTCCCTGAGTGGGTATGTGCTGTGACTAGGTCACAGACTAGCCAGAAGGGAGGGGCTGGACACTTGGACCCTGGAACAAAGGGCCAAGCATCCAAGGACAAGGGCACTGGGCCTGGTGAGCCAGCCCAGGGAACTCCAGAGGTGCAGGAGGAATCTAACCCTGATGGGGAGGATCTGGCCTCTGAGGGAGGGACTCCAACCCTGCTAGAGCTGTCAGATTTGGCAGAACTGACAGGAGCAGGTAGACCCTCCAGAGAGGAGTTCAGTCAGAGACAGCGTGACTCTCCCACCCTTGAGAGCTTGAGGCGGATTGCTTCTATGCAAGAGGAGGGGGATGACAGTGGGTTTCACAAACTCTACTTGGAAGATGGACTGCTTTATACAGAGGCCAGAAACCTCAAAGAGGGGGCCACCAGGAGATTGGTGGTGCTCCAGAAGTACAGAGAGTTCATCCTGACTTTGGGTTATGATATCCCCTTGGCAAGACATTTGGGAATTGTCAAAGACATGGAACTGATTGGTGAACCATTTCTACTGGCCCAATATGTCTGAAAAGGTAAAGGAGTTTTGCAGATCCTGTGTCACCTGTCAGGCCAGTGGCAAGGCAGGGGGCAAGACAACGGCTTCCCTAATTCCACTGCCAGTGGTTGGGGTTCCTTTTGAAAGGGTGGGGATGGACATTGTTGGTCCCTTGGACCCACCTCCTGCATCAGGGAATAGGTACATCTTAGTGGTAGTTGACCATGCTACTAGATACCCTGAAACCATACCTCTTAGAACCATTGATGCACCTGCAGTGGCTAGAGCACTGCTTGGTGTATTCACCAGAGTGGGTTTTCCAAAAGAGGTGGTGTCAGATAGGGGCACAAACTTCCTGACCAGCTATCTGACTGCTATGTGGGATGAGTGTGGTGTCAACTACATGTTTACCACCCCCTATCACCCACAATGAAATGGTCTTGTTGAGAGATTCAACAAAACCCTGAAGGGCATGATAGATGGGTTGTCAGAGAAACTCAGGAGGAGATGGGATGTTCTCCTCCCATGCTTACTGTTTGTCTACAGGGAGGTGCCACAGAAAGGGGTTGGTTTCATCCTTTTGAGTTGGTGTTTGAACACCCTGTGAGGGGGCCATTGAGCCTGCTAAGAGAGTCTTTAGAGAAGCCTCTTAAAGAAGCTAAGGACAATGCGCTTGATTACGTGCTAGGCCCGAGATCTAGAATGGCGGAGTACATGTACAGGCAAACAGGAAACTGGAGGCCAGCCAGGAGCTCATGAAGCACTGGTATGATCAAAAGGCTACTATGCCTGAGTATACTCCAGGACAGTTGGTGTGGGTGTTGGAGCCTGGGAGCCCTCCATGACAAGTGGAGTGGACCCTATCCAATCTTAGAAAAGAAGGGTGAGGTTACCTATTTGGTTGACCTTGGCACCCAAAGAACCCTCACAGGGTCCTGCGCGTGAATAGATTGAAACCCCACCATGACAGGGCAGACATGACCATGTTACTGGTCAATGATGAGGGTGTCGAGGAGGAAACTGAGCCTGTGCCCGACCTCCTCTCCACTACTGTGCAAGATGGATCAGTGGAGGGAGTTGTACACTCTCCCAAATTGACAGACCAGCAGCACAGAGACTGTAAGCAGGTGCTGGAGCAGTTTGCTGGCCTGTTCTCTTTGACCCCAGGCATTACTGAGTGGTGTGTGCATCACACTGACACTGGTGACAGCCTACCTGTCAAAAATAAACTGTACAGGTCGTCTGACCATGTCAGAGCCAGCATTAAAGCTGAGGTTGCTAAGATGCTGGAGCTGGGGGTAATTAAACCGTCTGAGAGTCCATGGTCCAGTCCAGTGGTACTGGTACCTCAACCTAACCCTCAGGGGGGACGAATGAGTTAAGGTCCTGTGTGGACTACAGAGGTTTGAATGCAGTCACAAAGACGGACGCTCACCCTATACCTAGAGCTGATGACCTCATTGATAGGTATGGGGCTGCTAAGTACCCGAGTACTTTTGATTTGACTTCGGGTTACTGGCAGATTGCCCTCACGGTAGAGCAAAGGAGAGATCAGCATTCTCAACACCAGAGGGACATTATCCGTTCAAGGTAATGCCCTTTGGATTAAAGAATGCACCTGCCACCTTCCAAAGGTTGGTGAACAGGGTCTTGTCTGGGTTGGAACAGTTCAGTGCAGCTTATCTGGATGATATAGCTGCATACAGTTCTACCTGGGGGGATTACTTAAACCACCTAAGGGAAGTGCTTCAGGCCATGCAGTAGGCAGGCCTGACTATTAAGGCAAGCAAGTGCCAAATAGAGCAGAGTTCTGTAGTGTACCTGGGCCACCTGGTAGGTGGGGGCCATGTACAGCCTCTCCAAGCTAAAATCCAAACTATTTTGGATTGGACAGCTCCTGTTACCCAGACTCAGGTCAGGGCATTTCTTGGACTGGCAGGGTACTATAGAAGGTTTGTTCAAAATTATGGGACCATTGTGGGGCCCCTAACAGAACTGACTTCTAAAAAGAGGCCCAAAAAGTTGATTTGGACCCTAGAGTGTCAGAAGGCTTTTGACACTCTGAAAGCTGCTATGTGTTCAGCATCAGTGTTACTGGCCCCTGACTACACAAAAGAATTTGTAGTTCAGACTGATGCTTCAGAGCAAGGGATTGGGGCAGTCTTATCACAGCTAAATGAAGGGGGCCTTGACCAGCCAGTTGCCTTTATTAGCAGGAGGCTTCTTCCCAGAGAGCAGAGGTGGAGTGCCATTGAGAGAGAGGCTTTTGCTGTGGTGTGGTCACTGAAAAAGTTGAGATCATATATGTTTGGGACTCACTTTCGTGTTCAAACTGACCACAAGCCTCTCAGGTGGCTCGTGCAGATGAGAGGGGAGAATCCCAAGCTGTTAAGGTGGTCGATTTCCCTAAAGGGAATGGACTTTACAGTGGAACGCAGACCTGGGGTTGCCCATGCCAATGCAGATGGACTTTCCAGGTTTTTCCACTTCGCCGATGAGGACTACCAGGGTGTAGGTTAGTAACCCATCACCTTTCGTTTAGGGGTGGGCTATGTTGCAAAGTCATCCTGTGCCCTTGGCACCCCCCAACTTTTTGGCTGACTGGAACTGGTGGTAACTGACTCTGACTGACCCTGGGCTCTGTTTAACCAGGACCAGTGCCAGTGCCAAGCTAAAAAGAACACATTAGAATACAGTTAAGACACCCAACATACACTAGGGGACACTATGGTATGGTGGGGTACCCCTGTAATTGGCATGACCTACCCCATAAGCCCCTAGTATGTAATAGGGCAGGGGATTGAAACTACCTAGAAGTCTCCAGTATCCTGGGGCATGGCAGTTTCGAGGCCAGCAGATTTTCTGCACTATCAGGTGTGCAGTGCTGAAGCCTGAGGTCAGTTTTAAAGCACCCCTGGTGGCCAGGACAGCTTTTAAACCTTAAATTGTGCCCAAACTCGACTTTGGGGGTAGGGGTCCTTAAGAATGAAAAACCTACCATGTTTTTGCACATTAGGGACCCCCACGGGTGGGAGGTTAGTTATCTATAAGGAGCGCCCTTATAAAATGAGTTTTTATATGCCTGGGTAAAGTGAAATTTTACATTTCACTCCCCACATTGTGTTAAAGAGCTGCTCAAATTTGACTTTGATGCTAGAAGAATTGGGTAAGGATACTCTGCATGATTTCTGCAGATTCAGAACCCCTGAAGTCTCCCCTAGGTGCACTGGGGTGGGGGTCCTGTAGAAATTAGGGAAATACTTATAAAATATGGTTTTATAAGCCCTGGCGCTACAAAAGTGGCCCCAGTCATTTTCCCCATTGCAAACCCCATGGCCCATAGGTTAACATGGTAGGAAGTTATTGATTAGTAAATATTTTAATTTTAAATAATTTTTTATTTGGAAAACCTTATATATGTTGCTGCAAAGAAATACAGACACGGGCCTACAACCCCTAGGGCCGGCCGCTAGACAGAATCAAAACCTTGCAAAGCAAAAATGAACACAGTCCAGCATCACTCAGTCCGAAGACATAGTAAAGCATAACAGCAGGATGTATATTGAAGCGTGTCCACGAAATATCAGGATTGAAGAGGATTCCATTTTATAATATGGGAATAAGGATCCAATGACAAACAGTCCAGCAAAGTCATACTCGGAGCAAATCGTGCAGTCGGATATTCGCTTTCAGTATAAGCATGATTAAGAAGTTAGTGGAGAGCGTGAAAATCAGAATATGCAAGCATACAATAACCATGCGCTAACTCGGTGTCCTACCCGTAGGGTCAACAAAAACTGTGAGAAACATAAGCGCACATTGCAAGATTCTCCCAATTCTTCCAAAAAGAACAAGACTTGACCCCCCACCCGATCCAAGGTATATAAGAAACAAAGAAAGAGAGTACGAGCAGAAAAAGAGGGGCCATAGAAACAAAAGAGAACCGAAAACAAACCCCATCCCATCCCCCCACCCCGCATACCAAGAGAAGGCTACGGCCTACCCCCCCTTATAGGCATGCCTGTCGCCCCAACAACTGAAACCCCAAATAAGGAAAAAAGGGGAGGAGGACCCTCGCACTCGCCCCCAACCCCCCTCCCCCCCCCCCCCCACCGCACCTCAGAGGAACATGTACGCTCCCCAAAAGGGAAGCGGCCATCTTCATAAGTCCATCTCACGTCCCACACAATTACAATAACGAGCCGAGTCCTGCAGAGCCACCGGAATCACCGACACAGTAACAAATCAGGCAATATTCATCCTTGGCCAGTTCGAGCTGGAATAAGCCAATTCCCCAGCCCAACAGTTCCACGACCAAACCTGCTTCTTATAAGCCACCCGAGTGCTCTGCGGAGGCCGCAGAACAGTGACGACACCTCCTCTCCAGTAGTCGCTATCCAATATCAAAAGTACCCAGTGTTGTTGTTTGGTGGCTAACACATGAGTCGGGAGAACCAAACGAATGTCAGTTGTGCAAATCCGGCCGGCGAGTTCACTGTCCTCAAAATCCAGCACTTTGCAACCCAGGGAGTCCTCGGTGTCCAATGGCCGAGCGTAGCCGGGTACCCGACATATCATACTCCCATCTATGCCCACAGGCCCCATTTCAGGAGCAATGGACGCCAGTGAGTCATGGAGAGTCAACAGACTACGGCTCAAGAAGGAGTGAACGTCAGTAATAGCCAGGAGGACATCTCCTAGTGTGTACTCCCTTCCTCCGCTGTCGGCGGACACAGTGCTCCTCGCCCCCGGGGGCCCCCCAGACAGGATAGTGCACATCGTAGCAGGCATCCGGGGTCCCAGTGTCTCCGAGTAGTATGCGTTGGGGTCGGAGCGGAGCACTTCAAGGCCCTTAGTATTACAGTACCATCAACTTCCTACAAACCATGCCCAGGAAAAGAAAGAAGGGGGTCCATAGTCTGACATTTGCCGCGGCCGACGGACGGTCACACTGAGGGGCAGGCTACCCCGGGCAGTCCACCAGATAAAGTCCGATGCGGGCGGCAGAGCTGTCTTCGGCGCCCGGGTCGCTCACCACAGGGAGATCAGCCAGATGCGTGTTGTGAGGCTCGGGGCACGGGCATCATGCTCAGTCTGTGTCCGCTGGAAAAATCGGCATGCTGCAATGACCGCCGGGGTCCATCGGTCCCTCCCATCCGGCCGCGGCCGCTGTTGTTCGACTCCCCTCCGGCCACGTCACAACTCGAGGTCCCGGATTACTACCAGCACAGGCCACAATCTTCGCGTCGACGTTTTTCGACCATCCGAGGCGACCGCGAACTCGGAGTTGCACGATCGGGTACCGCACCACTTCAGCTATGCGGGGGCACAGTGGAGATGCAGGATAAATGTCAGGGAGGGAGAGGGCAAGCGGCGGAGCCGGGCTCCTAGGCTGCCATTTTGGACTCCGACTTGGCTCCTCCTCCTGATTAGTAAATATTGATAGGAGAGGACTAACCGGACCATTCAAAGACTTTCCAGAATGGTAGTTGTAAATCCAACAATATTATATTGTTGAATTTCTCCTAAAGTGTACGTACAAGAAGTTATGAGACTTTCTTGTTTGTAAGTCCAGATTCAGCCTTTCAGTGGTCTGCCCTGATTGGTCAGAGTTAAGTGGATTAGCCAGGCTGCTGGGAGGGCAGTGTGCTGGTCTATAGGCATGCCAGGCCAGGAGGTGGCGTCGTAAATTATGCTCTTCAAAGGCAGAGGGGAGGCCTGGGTTTCAGTCCACTCTCACAGTCTTGACCCAGAGTCAGGGCTAGGCTTAAGGAAGGTATGTGCAGATGGTAGGGGGAGAGTCCATGGAAAAAAAGCCATCCCAGGGGGTGTGTTTAGTCAGCTCTTACATCCTTGCTGGAAAATCAGCCATTATGGATTTGGAAGAATGATGCACTCTGGGACCAACTAATGCCACATTCTACAGGATGTGGTCATAACTATGAGGAGCTGCCCTGCTCTCATTGGTCAGCAGTGACCTGGTGCTTAAGCCAGATAATTTTGAATAAGTATCTGAGAGGGACAGAGCCCTCCAGATCTGCTGCTTGAAACTGAATGAAGCAAGAAGTGCCCTGCTGGAAAGTTTTGCTGTGCAAGGAACTCTAAGGCCTGACCTATGAAGACTGCACCATCTGAAACTACAGCCCTGTGGATTAACTTGCTGCCAAATGACTAAGAGTTGACTCCCTGCTAGCTACAGTTTAACAGAGCTCACCTGGACAGCCCCACAAAGAATTCAAAGCCTGGAGTACCTGTGGATTTGTAAGGGTTTTGTTCAAGTGGATTGCGGAATTGAAGTTTCACACTTTCAAGGACCCTCTTGGAGATTCCAGAACCTTGGATTGTGTGTTGGATACTTTGGGACCCGCAAGCAGAACGCCAGGAATGTGTTCTAACTGGACCCCGCTTGCTGAAGAAGGCGGCCCACTACAGTGGTGAGAATTTTTCAGAACAATTTATAAAGGTGTGTCCCTGACAGAGAAACGAAATGACTTAAAGGGGCGCTGTTGGTTTCTAAGCACTAGAAAGTGACTAATCTTTAAAAATTCATATCTCTGGTTCCCTACAGTGGATTATTTTCGTTTTAGTGTCATTTAAAAGATAAAAATATTACCTATTTTTATAAAGTGGTGTTGGATTTTTGTTTTGTGTTGTGTCTTAACTATTTACTGAAATGGTGTTTTTGAATGCTTTACATACCTGTCTTTGAAGTTAAGCCTGTCTGCTCGCAGCCACGTTACCAAGGGTTGAGCAAAGGAATAATTTTCTAAGACCTATGCTGAGTCCTATCATGTGTTAGTGGCCTTATTGCCAGTGGCAGACCTACATTTGCCCCTACCAATAACCCACTTTCCAACACTCCCTCCCTCCCTTCCTGCCCTGGCTCCAGCCTCATAACAGGGGTGGTGCCCCTGCATCAAACCCATTACCTCCCATATGATGGTAGCGACAGCTGTTGGTGAGGAGGAGACCAGCCCTTGAGTGATATGTGGTGCAGAGGACTTGGGTGGACTGTCCTTGAGATCTTGTTTAATTGTGTGGCAATCCTTCCCTCTGGCCTCCCCACAATCCCCACCCAAGCATAGAAGATATTGTGGACTCCTCCGCGGGGGGGGGGGAATATTCCTTCTTGGCCTACAGCACAGCTCGGAGATTGTCGACATCCTGTTGCTCAGATACATAGAGAGAGAGAGAGAGGCAGAATTCGGTACCACGCAGGCATATTACCTTGTATAGTAGACATGCAATATCGGTAGCTGAAGAGGCGTTGGTCCCTGAGGTAGTTAGGTGTGAAGACGATTCGAGCAGTGCGCCTCCGGGGTCACCGTTATTCAATGATGGTTGTGTGGCTTAACATCTAAGGTTCGTGGTGACTTCTGCCTTTTCTTTCCCCCTCCTCCTACTGCGCCCGATCTTAAGAATTTCAACTGTGCCCTTCAGTGGTATTGGCGTGTGACTTCGTTAGGGTGCCGCGCTGAGGACAGGATGTGCCTGTGGCGGAGACGACCGAGCCAGGTCTTGGTGCAGGTTGCTTTACTCCCCGATCTTTCGGCCTGTTCCGTGGGCTCTTTTGGAGGGCCTCATATTGCTTGTGACGAGGGGGCCTTGATTCCTGAATGCTTATGCCGCCTCCTGCCCAAGATCACGGTGTGGGTTAGGCGGGTCACCTGTAGTGTTCCATACTGCGGTGACAAAACAGCTGTGTCACCTCCTACCCTTACCATCATGGCCAAAGACAAGGCGCCCCCCCAAACAAAGCACTCTCGACAAGAACAGCCAGCCCGGGGGGGCCATCTCTTCTTGATGATCTAATTCCAGACAATATGGTGCGGATTACTAAAGCGGAAACCAGGGTCTATGGACTCCATTAACACCCTACAGCAGACGGTGACCAAACTTACAGCTGTGACTAGGAAGCTGGCGGTTAAGAGTGGAGGACGCAGAGGCCAGGGCTGGCTGCAATAACTTAAAATGTGTTGGCTTCCCCGAGGGGAGTTGGGGTCCCACAATGGAGCGCTTTCTGGACAATGGCTTCACTCTCTGATGCCCTTAGAGGCCCTATACTTCTGCAACTTTGTTAAATGGTCCCACGGAGCTTTGCTACGGTGCTCCCCGACCGGGGCTCGGACCAAGCCTGTTATTGCAAAGCTCTTAAATTAAGTGGCTAGAAATGCTATCCTCAAAAATGCCCGGCTCCAAGACAAAATTATGTTTCAGTTCCAAACCATCATAAAGGGATCCTGACTGCAGGTGGCGAACCTCCGGAATCTCAGATGTCGACCACCTTACCTGATAGGTATTCTTTAGGAGGGACCGTGATCCATGTGGAGTTTTCCATGAACATTAATGTGATCTATACTATTTGTGACCATAAGACTTTGAGGGCGGTATATATGACTTCCCCAGTTGATTATTCATGTTGGGTGTGGGGAGTCATTGGGACAAGCCTACCGGGAATCCATGTTGGGGTCTGCTAATGGTCTGTCTCGCAACAGATACTTCCTGTTCTTAAGACAAGGGACTGGGCAGGAATTGGAGACCTGCGTTTGTTATTTTTATTATCATGTTATTTTTGTTTTGCGTGCCTGCCACAAGCCTCTCTCGTTACACACGTTACCTGCTGTGATTACCGCTGTAATACATCATGACTGATCCACTGATAGACTGCTCCGTAGAACAACTGCATGTGGAGTCATGGAACGTGAACGGCCTACTTGATAATATGAAACACGGGTGGTATGGAAACATGCTAGGAGGGTCGGGGCAAAAGTCTTACTAGTGCAGGATATCCATCTCCTAAGTAACAAAGTCCCAAAGCCCGATTTGACTACACATGTTTTTCACTCTGAGTTCATGAGGGGATCCAGTGGTTCAGGTATTCTGATAAAATAAGATGGTTCCGTTCCAGAACACCAAGATGCGGGTGGACCAAAAGGGTAGATACACAGCTGTGATGGTAAAGTTATATGGGGAATCTCACCTTTCTTTGCCTTCATGCCACCCATCCTGAGCAAGTCCTTTATAAACATGATAATGGCGTTATGGGGTGAATCCCTGGGGGGCTCATGGTACTGGGTGGTGACTTGAATGGCGTCATGGACCACTCTGTAGACTGATGGCATCCACATGTAATATCCCCAGAGTCTTGAGAAACCCCACCTGTTTCAAGTCTGCTTTGAGCCTGGTTGATGTCTGGAAGACACCATACTTCTAGAAGGGGCTATACATTAAGTTCCGCCACCTATGGTTCCTTTTCCCTCCTCAATTATTTGTGTCCTGCATTTTTACCTACAAAGTCTCAGACCCAACAGTTCAGACGCAGGTACTTTCAGATCATTCCCCGGTGGCCATCCGACCCAACATGAGCCCTCAGCGCTCAGCTTTCCACTGGCATCTTTTGTCCTGGAATGTACAAAATCCAGAGATTGTATATAGAGCGCTTCATTGAGGAACATTTACACATAGTAGAGGCTCAGTAACATCACAAGCAACACTGTGGGAGGCTTTGCAACCCATGCTGCAAGGGGCAGATATCAGCTATTAAGCAGGGGAGACCAGCGTTAGGCGCAAGACTGGATAGCTGTTGAATCCCAAATGACAATCTTGCATACACAGAGTCGTCGGGATGATGGGCAGACAGTGCGTAGACAATTGGGTCTCCTACAGCAACAATACCAACAGACTCTGTTGTAAAAGTCCTGGCAGGCGGCCCTGAGCCACATATTTCAATGGCAAGATAAATAGAGTAAAATGCTGCATAGACTATGTCAGGGTACCCATCACTCGTCCTCGGTTCCTCTCATCTAGGACCCATCTGTCTTGTTGCTTACTGATCCCAAGACAATAACGTGTAGTTTTGCAGCCCATTTCAACGATGTATACTCTTGTAAGGGAATCTTGTCATGGGAACAGATAGTGGATTTTGTACAGGCCTTTCCCCCTTAGGTCCCCCTCGTCTGTAGATCGTGACTTTCTGGAAGGTGCGCTCACCGGAGAGGAGCTTTTGTCGGCCTTGGTGGGGCTACGTCCTGGGAAGGCCCCAGGGTACAACGGATACCTTGCAAATTCTTTAAAGCCTACAAGCCCAAACTCCAGGAACATATGCTGGGGGTGATCCTCTCAACAGCAAATAGCACTGTCCTAACACCGGATTGGAGGCATGCGGAGATCATAGTTTTCTCTAAGCCTTGCTGGCCGGTCAATGAGCACTACTCATATCGCCCCATTTCTCTTTTACGCTTAGAGGTGAAAATTTTGGCAAATACACAGGTGCGCTAAATCCACGATCTGGTACATCCTGATCAGACGAGTTTTATGCCTCGTCGTGCTACTGACAAAATTGGCATATATATACTGCACTGGCGCTTGCCAGCTGGTTAGGGAGACTGGCCACAATTCTTCTAGGTGATATTGACAAAGCATTTGACTCCATGAGCTGGAAATACTTATTCATCCTTGTAGAAAAAGTAGGCTCTATTTTTTTATGGTTACCTGATGTCAGTATGTTTTTATTGTAGTTTGCTGGGATCCTGCTAACCCGGACCCGAGCATCGATGCCCTCTCTCTCTCTCTCCCAAAAAGGCATTGGTAAGTACTTTGGTACCTCCATAAGTGTCTACTCGTATACCCTTCTATGTCCCTAGTATACAGTACTAAAATACCCACGGCAAAGGTACACCAGGGGTCTCCCATGGGCTTTAGCATGTATTGTGCCACCCACGGGAGTCCACTTAAACTCTGACTCTATGCCTGCCATTGCAACGTGTGTGAAATGGTGCTTGCAGCTCTCATGACAAATATACATTTCCTTATATCTGGGGTCACTGCACCCCTATTGTAGGCCCTTTAGTCCTGAGGGCAAGGTACTTGGTTATAAGTGTGAGGGTGCCCCTGCATTATCAGGGCACCCCTACAAACCCTGGAGTAGATTCTCCAGGGTTTGTAAGTGAATGCAGACATTTTGAGAAAAATAGTGGGCATCCATCATTAGGAGATGTCCAGCTATATAATGGCTGTGCCAAACCTGGTCATGCTTGGTATCAAACATGTTGGAATCATACCCGAACACAGATTCCAGTGTTGGAGGTATGATACCATGTACTGGAGTGGCTCTTAGAGCCGCCCACGATACTCCCATTAACAGCCTTTCAGGGTCTACCATCAAGCTAGTGCAGCTGCGGAACACAGACACTGTTCTGCCCTCCTGCTACTAGGTAGAACAATAGGTTTCCTGTCACAGGGAGTTGTGACAACCTCCCGGACAGGACTTAGTGTATTGGGCTGGGGGCACTTTCCAGCACCACCAGACTACATTGAAGGGCACATTTGGTGCCCTCCTTGCATACCCCGGTTTGAGCCAGTTCAGGAACCCTTGGCTCATGCTCCGTAATGAAACTGGTCAAAGGACAGGGGAGTATCCTCCCCTCTGTCCAGCCCCTCCTTTAGGATGGATCCCAGAGGTGTTCTAACCCTTCCCTTGGGTATTTAAAGGGCTCCCCTGTATGTGGGTCCTCAGATTCGTCATGGGACAAGACTCACCTCTGAAAACAAGACACTCTTCAACCGTCTGGACACTTGGACTTCGCCTGGGACAGAGTCTGCATCAAGGACAAATTCTGTTACTCCTGTTCTTGCTGCTTTGCAAGTATTCTGCCTCGTCGGTATCTGTTCTTCACTCAAGCTTTCCAGAGAACTGTGGGTCTCAAGGAAATCGGAAGTAATCTCTCTCAGAGTGAAGTCGTCACTCCCCTGCATGTGCAGGCACCGCATCAAAGCGGACCATTCTGCTGCTCCAGTCGTCTTACAGACTTCGAGGCTCAGCAACACAGGTGGTGGATCTGTGGCTACCTAAAGGTCTGACCTGTCCTGTCTGCTATTTGGAGGGCAGTATCCCTCATCTGAGCCGTTGGGTCCAAACTCCTGTGTACCTAGTCAACTTGTCACTGCCAAAGCTTGTTGGCTCTGCACTTCCAAGAGTTTTGGGCTACAAGAAGCTCTCGACTTCAGCATCTCATCCCTCGAGGAACAGCATCCTCCCTGCATCGTGGCCCTTCATCTTTGCTGAGCTGCCTGGGGTCCTCTTGGGACTCCTGTGCCTTTGGCCTGCAGATCCTCTCGAGGGTGGTCTTCCTCTTTGATGGGCTCCCCTGCTTGCTCGGGGCCTGCTCTGACACTCCTGAACGTGGCGAGTCCCTCAGACCTGGCTGGTCCCAACGATTGCATCTTTTTATCTTCCATGCCAGTTGCGGCTACCAAGGCTTGTTGGTGCTCCCGCCAGTCACAGACCACCTGGACCCCGACATTTGATGTGGGACAGCTCGCGTGCAGCTCCTGGTCTTCCACAGCAACACCTGGTCCCCACAGCTGAAGCAACAAGGTCTTTGTGAACTCTTCTGAATTTCCTGACAAGGGTGGGCATTGTGTTTCTGTGCCTACTAGTCCCCTCCGAGTGGCCTAGACTCTGTCCCCTCTGATTGCAGGTTCTCCTCTTCAAGAATACACCCTTGGATTTTACCGGACATCTTCACAGACTGCTCCAGAAGCCTTTCTTTCAGAGTCTCTCATGGTCATCTACCGGAGGTTCTGACATGATTTCACCCCTATGCACCAGTCTTGCCTGATGCAGGTAACCTGGTTCCTGGGGCATCCATGATGTGGCCCGCCAACCTTCGGTCCTCCAAATGGTTTCTTCCGGGTCCTCTGGGAAGGGTCCTTTTTCTTTAAAAATGCAACTGCGACTTCTCCATTGCCTTCTATTGGACAAGTAGCTGTGTTTCTACTCTCCACACAGCCTCCTTAGGGTTCCTAAGTACTTACCTCAGGTGGTTCCAGATTTCCAACACTCTTCCGAGTCTTTTGGTCCAAGTCCCGTTCTCCTTTGCAGTTCACATTCTACTTATTTAGTATATGGTTTGGTACCCCCCTGGAGACCAGTGTATATTTTTGCTACTTACCTGATTTCTTTGACGTAATCTTAGGTCGATTATTGATATTTCCAGATAGGATATATACTGAGTAACAGTAATTGTGTTGTGTAATAAATAACCTTATTTTTAAATAAACAACCTTATTTTTAAATAAACACTGTGTGGTTCTTTATCTGATCTACACTTTTGATTAAACATGGTCAAACAAGCTGATTTACACTCCATCAAGATAAGCATGAAGGCTGCCCTCCACAGCTACCCCTTGAGAGCTTTTAAGGTTATCAAATACTACCATTGCCTGGATTAGTGCAAGATGAGTCGCTCCTTTAAGTGTGCACCATATACTAAGCAAGCCTGTTATATTCCTCCTTTAGCGACCCAACTTCGTCCGTCTGTTTCTATCCTATCTAATGCTGTTATACACCAACTTGATGGTGTGGGTGGCCTGTGCCAGGTAAGACTGGTTTCTAATTCAGCAGGGTTGCTCCTATTTGCTTTTGCCATGGAGCCTCTAGCGGAGTGTGTGAAGATGGATGCTCAGGTACAAAGGTTTGAATGGGGGCATGGACTCTCCAATAAAATAGCATTAAATGCTGATGATGTCCTCTTTTTCCTCACCGCACCTGACAACTCAGGGCCCAGTATCGTAACAAAGTATGTGTACTTTGGGGGGAAACTTCAGCCATTACATCTAAACAAATTAATCTACTGTGTTTTCGGCTGGCACTTTGCCACAGGACTTGGGCTGGGCATCAGGACTGTAGATTGCATTGGGTAGGTTGAAGTATCTAGGTGTATTTGTGGTACCTCAGGTCGACCTTGCCTTTGTTTCTAACTGGCAGATCTGGCATTTTAAAAATGATGTCCTTACCCAGATTTCAACTGCAGAACTTCCCCAACGAAATTAGGCGACACAGGTTCCACAAATTGAACTCTATTTGCCCTACCTTTCTCTGGAATGAAGGAGCGCTAAGCATTGCCCCCAGAAAATGTTTTCAATCCACTTGCTGCGAGGGCATCGCCACAACAGATATCAAAACACATTATCGTGCATCCCATCTACTGACCATCAATGGCTGGTGGGAAAACATCCGAAGGGATCCCGCTAATGTGTCTGAGAAGTGGACGATGAGGAGGGTAGACACCGCTCTTGTCGCCTATCTACATTATCGGGGTTGGTGGTGATCTTTCTCTGGTGACCAGTGGTCCTGAATCAGTAGAGGTACTCTCTCCGACAATTGGATGGTGGTGGTGGTGGTGGTGGGGGCGGAGGGGGTGGGGGGGATGGGGACTGATGGAATGGACACAACTTTGGTGGGTCTGTCTTATCATAGGTAACTCCTCTGGAGGGAGTTAGGAGGTGAGACCTAATCGGGGTCTCTACCTTGAGACATGTTATGAGCGGCAGTCCTCAAGTCCTTTCACACTCTACAGGAGGAGCACCAGCTCCATCGTAGTCAGTTCCATCTGTACCTTCAGCTCTGCATGTGCTCACCCCTTACATTGCAACCTTGCTCGACCTTCCAGAATGTAATCCCTTGGAAGTCAAACTTATATGGGTGACCTGAGCGACCAAAAGATGGCAAAGGTATACCAGACAATTATCTCCCATCGTCCTGATGCATTTAGTGCTCTCCAAAGAGTGGAGCTCTGCAGAACAAGGATTGGACTGAGGGAGCCTCGCGGAGCGGCCATTGCTGTCAGACGGTGTGTATTTTACACACCATTGACTTTAGCAGGTGGGGAGACTGCCATCCCTGCCTGTATTAGATGTAGCACTGAGGATGGAACGTTTTTACACACAATTTGGGACTGTCCTGCGTTGGTTCCCTCCCGCACTGGATTACTACTTGCTTGGGCAGGGTTCTGTCCTGGTCTGTTCCAATGGACCTGAAACTTATTTTACCACACATAACAGACACACCAGGCAGCAACATATATAAACTGTTGCTGTTTGTGTGTTTGACCGGCAAAACGAGATATAGCACGAGAAGGGAAAGCTGTGGCCGTGGCCATCCCCTCCCCCATCCCATCTATAAGGGGGGGGAGAGAGGGATGGACCACAGTATGGGCTTGGAGGTAGCGGTTTACAAAGCTCGAATCAGACCACAGAAACACCCCAAGGTGTGGCAGGTCCAGGTGTATTAGCGGGGCTTTAAATTAGAACTTGTCTGATCTATACATCAAGTGATTCACAATGAAGTTCGAACATTCATGGAATTAGGGAGGGTGCAGGGCGAATGATCTCATACCTGGCATTAGTTTGTGTCTTCTTGATAGAATGAAGGTGGGTGGGGACGGGAACGAGCATGGGGGTAATTACTTTTTTGTAGATTTACTTTCTTTTTTTTTCTGTATGTTGGCCTTCCAGGCCACGTTTTCAATTTAAAATCAATTACATTTGTTTTATAAACTGCACACACAGGCTCTGCAATGGCAGGCCTGAGACATGTGTAAAGGGCTACTTGAGTGGGTGGCACAATAAATGTTGCCGGCCCAATAGTTGCATTTAATTTGCAGGCCCTGGGCACATGAAGTGCACTGTACTAGGGGCTTACAATTAAATTAAATATGCCAATTGTGGATAAGCCAATGTTACCACGTTTTAGAGAGAGCACGAGCACTTTAGCACTGGTCAGCAGTGGTAAAGTGTGCACAATCCTAATGACAGCAATAAAGAAGTCAGTAAAAACAGGAGGTCTAAAGGCAAAAGTTGGGGGAAACCACACCAAGGATGCCAGGTCGAACAGGGAGCAACGTATTAAATTATGCTAATCCCATCTGTCACCTGCAGGAATTCAAAAGGTGAGGAACCCGAGGTTAGAAGTTTAAACTAGATCGGAATGGCACCAGAAGGGTATGTATCAAGGTGAAATGTTTTTCCTTTGCTGGGAGCTATAGCGGGATCACCAGGACTTGGAAAGGGACCAACGAAGTGTCCATTGCTCTCAGTTTGGCGCCTCTGAAATGAGGAGGGTCATAAGTTCCAAAGTGTTGATCTCAGGGAAGCTAGGCAACCATATTAGAGTCAGATCCAGCTGTACCTAATCTTTGTGAATTTCACTATGGAGTCTGGGAAGATCCTAAGTGGCACCTTGAATATATGGAGTCTGGAGGACATTAACCACAGGTTCTGGTTGTGACCCACAAGGAGCCAAAGCAAGGGAGTCTAGCACAGGCTCCTTTTCAAGCGGGAGCAGCAAGTGTGTAACACAAACCAGGGGGTCTGGTGCGGATAGGGAGCTGGGGAAATTTCCCAACAAAATCTTTTGTAGATTTCAACCAGACAAAAGGACCTGCTGCCTCTCAGTGACCACACATCTTTTCCTCTTGTGCAGCCTACGCTTTGGCAGGGGGTGTTAAACTGTACAAAAGCACAAGAGGAGGCTCCAGCGCTTTCTTTTGCAGCGATACCTGTTGTACACTGACTTGGCACCCTTCTTTCACTTAAAAGCTTCCTACACGAACCTGGGGCTAGATTGAACTGCAGAGCAGACGTAGGGACAGTAACATAGGGGGTACCACAGGGACAGCTTGAGCTAGACCACATGCATGGTACTGGGCAATCAAAAGCTCTCGTTAACTAAATATAAAAATGGTCTCCTTCATGCTACTTTTTAATGTGAGAAAGTAAGAGTATCACTGACGCCCAAGTTGGATGGAATTACATTTATCCAGTCTGACTGCAAGCATATGTAAGAAGGAAGCAGGAGAAATGTGGCCCAGTTGATTATATCTTTAAGAAAACAACAACGGCTCCTGTGGATAGATATATAACACTTATGATAAGTATTATGCACAATGGCAATGTGGGTGGTATGTAGGACGTCAAAGAAAGAAGCTGTCTACACACTTAGTCAGTCTGGTAGTAAATTTGCATAGTTTATATGAACATAGGCAAATAATGTTTACATAACATCCGAAATATTTACATATATAGTATAACAAGTGACGGTGAGTCCCAAGTGAATATATACAAAAAGAACCTACACTACTAAAGTGAAAAATAAATAGCATATAGAAAAAAGGTTTCTATTTTTCATTTTGTTTTAATAGAAAGAGGCGACCAAGTAAAGCATATCCAATCATTATACAACAGTTGGAGAATTTAAGCAACTATTGTAGGCGGTCTGTCTCTTTTTAGCTGTCAACGACGGTTCAACCCATGGTGGATGTCGTCGGGTCTCCTCAGGACGTCAATATGGGGACATCTATGGAGTGTAATGTTAGGGAAATGTTAGCTAGTGGGCCAGCAGTGTAGAATGCCTTCTACGATATAGAGTGGCAGTATCGTTAAAAAGCGTAGCTGGGTGTACCTGAAGGGGGCTTGCGCTGCTAGGTATCAAAAAGTGGTAGCACCGTGACGGAAAGGTGAAAGAAAAACTCACATGGATCCCAGCCCGGAGCTGTGGAATCATGATAAAGAGATATTCGTTTAAGACTCTCATAACATTAGACCACGAGAGTGACAAAGAAAGAATATGGCTTGAATAAGCACTTACCCCTGAGAAGGGTGAAGTGAGCAGGCACGCATGTGTATATAGTCGGTCCAATTGATCCGTGGTACAATTGAACGTTGACTGGCAGGAGAGGCAGTCAACGTTCAATTGTACCACGGATCCATTGGACTCTTGTGGTCTAATGTTATGAGCTTCTTACACGAATATCTCTTTATCATGATTCCACAGCTCTCGGCTGGGATCCCTGTGAGTTTTTCTTTCACCTTTCCGTCACGGTGCCACCACTTTTTGATACCTAGCAGCGCAAGCCCCCTTCAGGTACACCCAGATACGCTTTTTAGCGATACTGCCACTCTATATCGTAGAAGGCATTCTACACTGCTGGCCCACTAGCTAACATTTCCCTAACATTACACTCCATAGATGTCCCCATATTGACGTCCTGAGGAGACCCGACGACATCCACCATGGGTCGAAACATCAGCGACAGCTAAAAAGAGACAGACCGCGTACAATAGTTGCTTAAATTCTCCAACTGTTGTATATTGATTGGATATACTTTACTTGGATATACTTTACTTGGTCGCCTCTTTCTAATGAAACAAAATGAAAAATAGAAACCTCCTTTTTTCTATATGCTATTTATTTTTCACTTTAGTAGTGTAGGTGCTTTTTTATATATTCACTTGGGACACACCGTCACTTGTTATACTATGTATTTCAATATTTCGGATGTTATGTAAAAATGATTAGCCTATGTTCATATATACTATGCAAATTTACTACCAGACTGACTAAGTGTGTAGACAGCTTCTTTCTTTGACGTCCTACATACCACCCACATTGCCATTGTGCATAATACTTATCATAAGTGTTATATATCTATCCACAGGAGCCGTTGTTGTTTTCTTAAAGCTTTATACCCAGGCTCCAAGTGAGTAGGGTTCCCTTGTTTCCTTTACCAGTTGATTATATGTCAGCATGAAGTAGGGTGATGCAATTTGGACTTTGTACAGAAGAAAAAATAACTTGTTGATGTAACTCAAATAAAATGTTATTACCTTTAGTTAGGTAAGAGACACAATAGCTGTGCATCCACTTTGATATACAGTTTAGGAGCTAAATTGGCATATTAAGAATTACCAAACTCCTAATGTGGGTGGCAAGTACATTGCTACATACCAGAACTTCAGTCTTCGTTGGATTAAAAATTACTCTTACATATAGGATTTATTGGGGTTTTTTTGGGGGGGAATGTTATCCATGAGATATCAAGTGCAAACACAAGGATCACTGCGGTTTTGGGAACTAATCATCTGAAAAAGAGGTGGGGGGGTCTCAACTCAAATCTAGAAGCATTAGGATTCAACATAATAAAAGAAAGTCAACTAGTAGAGGCATCTGTGCACATTTGTTTGCAGCATTTATGGTTTTCTGAGGTGAGAGTCCAATGCAGCTACTCAAACGTCTAAGGGACATATTTAGAGTTTTGCAGATGCTGAGAGTTAGGGGGAAGTGCCAAGTTATCAACACCAAAGTCCTTTGACCAATAGCACTTGGAAGACAAGGTTCACCCAATTTAGGATGATTGTTCTGCCGTACATTTTTTGTGTCCGGGACCACATGGGAACGCCTGGATGACCCAGACAGGTACACCAAACAAACAACCCTTCCGAACGAGATAAGACACCCAGCTTGCCAGGGGCATTTCTGGGTTTTCCAACAAACTCTCACTTTGGGGTTTTTTTGTTTTTTTTAAACAAACGTTTGCTGAGCAGACACATTAAACCAGACACCCGCTCAGGAAAGCATCAGTTCCTTCAACAGAGCCACTGAGCCCCTGCTGATGGCCCAAATCACTGCCTGTCTAGTACAGATCTCAAGTATGATGAGCAGTTTTTCACCAGGTTAGCGAGGGATATGATGGCCTGGTGGACCAGCAGATCATTCGCCATGCTCTAATTGAAGCCATAAGTTAATTGGGGAATCCAACAATAATTTGGAAGTGCTGATATTGTCCTGAAGGCAAGATTGTTCATGCTATTCAGGGACGACGTTGGGTGTTGCTTTGGGAGACATACCCTTAGTGGCAGGGTAACGAGAGCAAACAGGTTGATTATACTAGAGGAGCAGAGTTTAAGGTCAACTCTACATAGGTTTTTGAGAAAGGTGGTTTAGGAAGAGGTGGCAGTTGGACTACTTACATTTTCTTAAGCCTACAAAATTAATGAACTAATAGGATAGTTGAACATAAATGTCTGAATTCTTTAATTGTTGCGAGGTTATTGGACAGACAGGTACATCTTACTTTACGCCTATTTGAGAAAGGCATACAAAGAAAGTAAACTGCTTAGTCTGGTACACGGTGAGAGGTTTTCCCATTTCACTCTGAGAGCCTGGTCTGCGCGTCCACAACCAAAATCTCCCCATGCACAGACACTAAAGAGAGTGCTCACATTTATATAGTTGCACTTTGGAAGGTCCAACGCTAACAATGATTTAGGTGCTTGTAGGAATTTTTAATTTAAACAGTCAGGCGGATAGGTGATTTATTTTGAGTGAATATAAGACCTATGCACAATGGGCTTGAGGCAACGTTGGACTGCGGATGAGGAGACTAAGGTGCTCGGACGAGGTGATTTTTTTTTTAAACTACCCTAAGGTAGTGAAGCAGCAGTGTTGCTGGGGTTAGAAGGTTTGTGCTGGTCAGTCCAGGTTAAAAAACAACATGAAGTATAAAAATACGTAGTACCGTTTGTCTAGTTCAATCTCCAAAAATGGCTATTATGGGGGAACCATGATCTCAGCCACAGCCATTCTTCCTCATCTAGTTACAGTCAATTGCTCCGGGATCAAGATCGGACATGTAATGTAAGGTGGATTTGTAGAGCGCAGCTTGTCACTTGTGTGGTATCCATGTGCATGTATTCTCAAGTTATGCTGGTTATACCGGTCCTTCTGGTGCACAGAAAGCTGGAAAACTAACATTTCAAAATGGAGGCACTTTTTGGCACAATAATTGGGAGGGAATTAAGGAACAAAGAGTGATCGTTTACGGTCCACCGTGCTCCCTCACAGTGTACGAATCAATCAACACTAATAGCATGACGCTTGCATTTATTGCCTTTTATGGCATAGTTAATAGAAATTGAAACAACTAAAAAAAAAAAAGATACTGCTCGGATAGGTGCTACTTGTTGGAAGAATGCAATCTTTCTCTTAAGCAGATTTATTATGGCTACTCTTCTACAGCATCACTTTTATACGTGCATAGCAATCTCAGTATTAAGTCACACTAGGGCAATAGAAAAAATCTCAAAACACAAAACATATTTCTTAAATATTTATTCTATTAGAACACAAAATACGGAGACATCTGAAAAGGTTTCAAGGCCTAAATGATCACACTAGCTATCTAATTCTGAAAATACTTACATGGTGTACAAAAACGTATAAACCTCCCTGTTGCTTCGGACGAATTTCCCCCCACCTTCTTCCTATGTCACTAGAATACATTTGGAGTCAGAGCTTATTTCTTACTATAGTGGCCAAGTTTAGGTTATCCCATATTACTGCTTAGCCAATGGGTATGGACTACAAAAGCGTAGTATGGCAACCACGAATTGGCGGGGTTGGACGGTTTATTAGAAAAGGCTATCCTATGTCTAATATTCCCTCTGCCCTAATTCAAAGTAAAATAAATGTTTTTAAAAAAATAAATCAAAACACCTTTAATGTTTCATATAAAGCGCAAAGCTTCTGCCTAAAGCAATTAACCATTCTTTTGTAACGTGGAGAAAAAGAAAACACCTCTGCCTGCAAATATACGTAAATAAGTGAACGGGTAAAGTAGGGCACGGGTTCAAAGAAATGTTACACTGCCCTTAACTGCTACAAGTGTAATGTTGTAAAGCACCTCTACCGCAGCGATTGGACTTCAGCAAAGGAAAAAGGAGGATATACGTTTAAAGTTTTTGCATAGTCCTATGCAGGTTTTTTAAAAACATCTTCTGAAATTTACAAAAGGAAAAGACTAAGACAATCAAATACTACCTTGACCGTCTATCCTTTTTCAATTTTTCAGAACATTTGTCCATGGTCTTTTCATTATCGCCTCTACATTTAGGACAGTACCATTTTCCCTTCGGTTTGTAAGTCAATCCAACGCATGAAAAATGAAACCACTCAATTAAGCACTGTTCATTGTCGCATCCTATCATCTCGCCATAAGACACCTGCTTGCATAAGCAGTAAGTAGGTTCATTGGGATCTATAGCATATTCAACGGGGGATGCAACACGTTCCGGTTTGGGCTTGGACCGCTTCTTCTTCTTAGTAGATTTGGATTTCTTTTCTTTCGGTGGCGGCTCCTCACCTTCGTCAGTCCCATTTCCCATGTGGCTCAAGTCTCTGCCCTCACTGTTCCTTTGCCGGCGTGCTCTTCTGGAGGATCGTTCAGTGTGGCAGGATTCCAGCTTAGCCTTCTCTATAGGCTTTTCATTTTCTGGTGGTTCCTGAAAATACTGGCAATGGGCATCCATTTGTCGGACATGGTTCTCAACCAGCTCCAGCATTTGAGTCACTATGTGAAGCTTTTCATCTCCCAGTTCTTGGCTGCTAATTAGTGCTCGTTGGAGATGCTGCTGTAAACGTTTTTTCTGATTAGGGTCGCTTTCATTCACATGCTGTTCATAGACCTCGTCAATTTCATTTAAAACTTCTGGGGGGGAAAATAAAATGAAAACGTAAGTCCTGAATAGTTGCAGTAACACGCTTAATAATCGCATCATATGTTTTGCTGCGAAGCAAAGCCAAACTGAATGAAGTAAACCCCCACTAACATTTGCAGCAATTCCAATGTGAATGTGAACCAAGCAAACTGTATTTGGTTTTCTTGTGAACTAGACCAAACTCCCAGGTAGTACTCTACACCCCACCTCGAGCACCCCCCACCCAAAAGGGAAATCGAAAGCAGGTTACATTTCCATTCATGAAAAGGAAGGGGTTTTACGTTGCCAAAGAAAGATGGAGAATACAGACAAAGTTTCAGAGCAAATGTAAAATTAAACTGACTGAAAGCCTAACTGGGTGCAACATTTCTTCATATACGTTTGATATACTAGACGCAACGCCAACTCTGGGTAAAACCTGACGAACACCCACATTTACATGTATGCAAGCTTACAGCTAACCTCCAGAAGAAACACAGGATTTTGTTTTCATCTCGGCACATTTACTGTCTTTTCAAGAAAAGAGGTAAAACGGCAGTTTGAGTTTGTAATCATTGCTGCTTGGAAAATTGAGGTTATTTTTCCTTACTCTTACTACAGTTAGAGGTTTTTATTAAAGTGAGCTCTCTGACAATCACTGTGAAACAAAAGGCTGTAAGATGTCAGTATTATTTTCTAACACATGCCGTTTAAATAGGTTGTAAATGAATAGTACAAGTATTTCAAAATATGGCAGGAATTACGAAAGCCCCTTTGTTGTAATTGAGAAGTGTGAAGCAAATGAAGATTTAAATATTAGCAACAAAAAAAAATCTGAACACTTTGCTTGGTGATGAGCAAATGACAAATATTTACTGAAACTCGATCTCCGAAGATTATTGTTTGTGCACTTTATAGTTTTATCTGTAAAACTGCATGTCAGTGGGAAATTATGTGGCCATTTCAATGTAAAATCTGCTGATTGGAAATGACAGTGTGCTACCACTTCACGTTTTAGTTAGGTATTTTAAAAGTGGTGATATGTTTTAAACATGATTTGAGAAACATGCCTGCCCCGCTCTTATGAAAGTGCTGTTAATGACCTAAGAGGCAAGTGTGTGTGGGGTGGAGGTGGGATCATGTGTATCCTATATGTGGCTAACATATTACATATGGAGCAAAGGTTGTGTCTTTTAAATCAAACAATATCTATTAGACCATGGCCTCCTTCCCCCACCCGCCCCCGCACTACTCTGACATTCCCTCAAGAGGACTTCTAGATCTCTTTTTGACCATGGCCTCCCTCCCCCACCTGCACTACTCTGACATTACCCGAGGACACATGACCTCTTTCTGGACAGCGGAGTCCGAGGATTATGTCCGACGCCCGGTGGAGCTGCGCTGTTCAGCTAATGAGGAGATAGGGCACAGTTTTTCTCCCCTTCATTGTATTCATGCCGTTCTGCTTTTGCCTTGTTCTCCTTTCTATACACCGGTCTGACTGATACATGTTGGTGCTTCCTTGAGAGCTGTAGGGATGACTGACCTCGGATGACCTCACTGGCTGTCACCTACCTATTCAGTCTTTAGGCTGACTTTACCTCTGTCTCTTATTCCTTCCTCCCCCTCTCACTACCCCTTCCCTCTCTACTGATCTCGCCTGTTAATGTGTCTCATATTTTGATGTAACGTAAATTGTTATTATTGTTGTAACGTAAATTGTTATTATTGTTGTAACTTTTCTGACCTTATGTAAAGCGCTCCGATACCTACGGGTCTAGCCAGCGCTATAAAAAACTCTTTGAATAAATAAATAAAATATAGTTTTTTTGTACTGCAGGCATGCTGAACTAGCATATTTGAAGGTGCGCTCATGTGTGATAATAAAGAAAATGGCAGTTCAGTGAATCAAACTATTTGCCCAGAATCATATCATTTGAAACTAGTTTTTGGGTCAAGAGCATGACAATTAGGTTGAGTAGATTATTCAAGTCACCCGACACTCTTCAACATATACATGGCAGCGCTCGCCAACATTGCCAGATCGCACTCTCAACATCGTCTCATACGCCGACGACACCCAGCTGATCTTCTCCCTCACCAAGTCCCCCGCCACCGCCAAAACCAATCTACATGAAGGCCATCGCTGAATGGATGACGAACAGCCGCCTGAAACTGACCTCGGACAAGACGAAGGTCCTCATCATCGGATCCACCCCCTCCGCATGGGACGACTCATGGTGGCCGGACACACTGGGAGCTGCATCGACGCCCACTAACCACGCACGCAACCTAGAAATCATCCTGGACTCCGCACGTGAACCATGTCTCCTCCTCCTGCATGCTCCTCAGGATCTACAGATCGATCTCCACCGGTACCAGAGGGGTAGTCACCCAGAACCTCGTCAGCAGCAGACTGGAATACGGCAACGCTCTCTACGCAGGAACCTCAGCCAAACTCCAGAAACGACAACAACGTATACAGAATGCCTTTGCACACCTCATCCTCAAAGGGAGCAGAGGAATAAGTTTGAAAAGGGATTGCCCAAGAGCACACAATTTGGCCAAATGGAGGGGCCAGGATTAGAAAGCACGTGTCCAGGTTCCACAGTTTCCAACTAGCCCACTATACCACACCTAGTTAGACCACAACTGAGGGGCAACGATTCTGATGGTAAGGCCAAGAGACTGCCCTTTGAAGGAAAATGCCACTGTGTTATGGGCCCTGTCCAACTTGAGAATAAAGTGTTTATTTCCAGCATATTAAGTTCAAGTGGTAAGTCTGGGATTACATGTCAAGTATCCTAGTTGCATTGCTAAAACGTACCGACTGGACCAGGTCTTGTAGCTGGGGGTGTTTATCGAATAGTATGCCTGGTAGATGTAGATATTGATATTTACTTGTGGAGTTTCAAAGCTACAGACTTATTCCATTTAGAGGTCAGAGTTGTAAAATTTCTGAACAAGTCTCTGGAAAGTTGCAACGGTAAGCTATAAAAGCTTACTCCAGGAGGTGGTAAAAGTATCAGAGCTCAACTATAGTATGAATAGTAAGATCGTGGTCGGTAAGCTCAATCTTTGGCTGGGTTATATTTTTTAATGTGGTCCGATTTAAATACGGGAGAGTTAGAATAAAACTCCAAAAATGTGCTAAGTGATTCACCCTGCCCCCCCATTACCAAACGTCTTCTGATGTCTTCGATCACACAAACAGATAATGGACAGTTGACCACCTTAAACCATCCAAGTCGTTAATGTTAGGTGATGCTAGATATAATGTGCTACAAAAGGGGGTGGTGATGGACGGAGCACCTGAACCAATCAAACACTCACACCCAGTCAACAGATCTGGGTTTAATCCATCACGGTTCCACTCTGCCACCCCAGGTCAGACATGGCCATATGCAAATCAGTCTGACCCAGTGCCTCATGGGAACAGTCCAGCCCGAACTGCCAAGCCATGCCTTCCCTGGACCGGTTTCTGGCATTACAGGTCCTAGGAAGCTTGTTTCCGGTCCAGGGAAGGCATGGCTTGGCAGTTCGGGTGGACTGTTCCCATGAGGCACAGGGTCAGACTGATTTGCATATGGTCATGTCTGAACTGGGGTGGCAGAGTGGACTAAAGAACAGTGATGGATTAAACCCAGATCTGTTGACTGGGTGTGCGTGTTTGATTGGTTCAGATGCTCCGTCCATCACCACCCCCTTTCGTACCGCTTAGATATAATGTGCAGCACCCTTCTTAGAATAGCTATCCATTCTTTCATATATTTCATAAATGTTCGCATGTGACTGGCAGACAGGGGTGCGAGACTGTCTTTTCTCCCAAAAACTTAAATATACAAGTATGGTGATGAACTAAAGGAGGCATTATAAACGTCAAAGTTGAAATCACTAAAGAGAAAGTCTTCTGCAACGAAACGGATTTGCAGGGGAAAAAACGTATTTGGAAGGTAAAAGGACAAAATGTTTAAAACGCATCAACATTTAGACAAACGTTTCCAAATAAAAAGGAGCGTGAGGTAGGTAGGCGTGAAGAGTGTTTGGGGCACATATTTGTACAGTCTCATCCACTCGCGTCCGTGTGATTTGGTGTAGGAAACGGGCTCAGAATTATAAGTAATTCCAAAAGGTACGGTGTATTGAAATGTTCGACAAGCAGTGACTTTACTTCCGCGTTATTCCTACACACTGCAAAGAAACATACAAGCATCTACCCGCACCAAAATGGCCGCCACTACGTTTACAGGTAACTAGGCAACCAGGGGTGTCTATTCAACTTCCGGCCCAACTGAAAGTGACGTTAAGTACTTCACTCAACGAGGGGCTCCTACGGAGCAGAAAGGTGTCCTGGAAGTTACTATTACCACCAACACGCCCAGACTCCGTCCTTGAACAGAATTAGACTGACACCACTGAATTAGACACTTCTAACCATGCCCATCTCTTTCGTGTGCACCGAGTGCCGAAATCCACGCTTGACACAACAGAAGCCCTACAACCCCAGAGACTTTCTTGCAAAAGCCTGCCATTCGGATTTAGCAAACTAGCTACTATAAATTGCTGAGCAACCTTAGATACACGAAGACCGCCAACCCCACCAGGCCGCTTCCGACAGAAAAAAATCCATTCATCCTAGGAATAAAACGATGTAAACTGTGCATAGAGAACAAAAAAAAAACACACACACAGAGTTAGGAACCACAACATGCATCACAGTAAACAGAACAGTGGGAGCTCAAGCGGCATGCCGTATTAAAGGCCAGGAAAGAGAACGCCTCCCAAACAACTGCAGGCCACGAAGACCCTCTGGTCTCATCCCCGCAGAGCAACTCGAACACCAAAACAGTTTGAGATAATATAAAGCACACGGATAAATTAAAATCACGGAAAACAAATAAAGAGCCCCAGTTCTCCAGAAAACCATTAGCCACAAGCCCCACATGCGACCTGACTAAACAGCACTGCTGTGCTGTCAAAATGGCGGATTTGATGCTATAAATACAGACTTCAGTCGAGGGGTTCTCTCGTTGCCTATCACAGCCCTGACCACCAATTCACTTGCGACAATGTGCAACGGATCATGAAGAAAACAAAACTGAGTCTCCCAAATTAAAATCAAATATGGAGTAACGAGGCTTCACCATCGGTATCCAAAATGCATCGCCACTGTCACAACGCACCTGACAGCCAAAGAAGAACAAATCCTGCTCTTCTTGTGGGTCGCTGCAGCCGTGATGTGTAGCAGAGCGGCGAGACACTGGAAACCGCGTTTCCCCATGGCTCGGAGGACACTGGATGTGGACACATACACCGAGCACTTCAAACACCCAGTCTCCAGGATGATGTGTGGGGAGTTTCAGACGGGCACTATAGTAATGAGCTCGGTATGACGTGGAGACCAATGCCACTCTAGTTGTGAGCCCCGGGATGACACCCACAACCTGTTGTACGCTGAACACTACGCTTCTCGCACACGGCGGTATCGCTTCCTCCTTACCTCGGTAACGCGTGTCTATCTCCCGCAGCAGAGAGACGCTGCGCTGAATCTCAAGAGGCAGCGACTCGACGCAGTCCAGGTATTGCTCCACGTACGAAGCAAGTATGGTGCGATCTTCCTCTACGCCAACTGGGCTGCTGCCACCGCCACCCCCGGGGGAGCCTTGCTGAGGTCCCAGCATCCTAACACGGGGCAGGCACAGACTAAAACCCCGGCGATGGACCGGGAATCGTCATCTTGCTAGGGGGACTTGCAGCCTTCCTCTGCTTCTAAACGTTGCCTTTCCCGGTACCGGGGATTCTCTCCGCCACTACCAGTCGGATGCTTTCTGCGCATGCGTCAACATATTCCATATAAGGCAATACACTGACTTTTTGCAATTCCCGCATTTGCTTCTTGAAGCCTATTGGCTGGTGTTAAAGGGCAAGGCACAGGAAGCGGAAGGAACGCACACCAAAGTCTAGGAAGTTCTGCTTTAACTTCAGACACCGCCTTCATGAAATCGGAGATTCTGAAGTTTATGTCGCGTTTAATTATTTTAAAGCGTATGTATGGAGAGACGGTGTATATTCGAATACTTTAAGGATCATGGGAAATTATATTCTGCGTACTTAACAAAAACGCATGAGGATATCAGGGTGTGTGTGACTACAGTGACGCTGACGAAAAACTATGCGCATACGTCAGTATATATAGCCAGGTCATCAAGTGAGTTTGACACCTTTCAAAGTTAAAAACACAGCAACATGTTCAGGAATAAGAATTTGTGTGAGCATTTTTGTAATGTTTTTTATTTACCCAAACATTTCAGCGCCTGTATTAAAAATTAGTTGGGATTTGTTTCGGAGTGATTATTCTTGTATTTTCTGACGAAAGACTTCACCCTTATTTCAGTGTTTCTGACCATCAAGTGGGGTAGACACATTTCGTAGCGAAAAAACCCAGTAATAATCAATACATGTTATTGACCGGTTAACCTCAAGCATTGCCAATGCCACTAGGTTCCGCCTTTTATAATCAGCAGTAGTGCTATTTGTTGGAAAGGCGACCCCAGGGGTGACAGACTATGTCTGACTGTCCGCCCCGAGACCCACCTCCCTCTATGGAATAGGCCGAGCGCCGTAGGGAGGCCTCCTTGGCGAGGCTCCTCTCCTACAATCGTACCAGCTAGAGCAATCACACTACTTACAGAAGGACACCACACAGGAGGAATGTTCACAAGAATCTTTATATAGGCAAGTAAGGCAAGTCCTTGATCGGGTAGCAGGCAAGGATCGAGGGATCCGTAAAGTCTTGGCTTCGGGGAAAAGGGGTAGCGGGACAGTCTTGGCACCAACTGGTGCTTGGATCGTTCAGTGTTGCTCCGGCCGCGACAGCGTCAGCAGGGCCTCGGAGGAGGATCAGTACGGTCAGGCCGCGACAGCGTCAGTAGGGCCTCGAAGGTGGTTCAGCTTGGTCAGGCCGCGACAGCGTCAGCAGGGCCTCGAAGGTGGTTCAGCTTGGTCAGGCCGCGACAGCGTCAGCAGGGCCTCGAAGGTGGTTCAGCTTGGTCAGGCCGCGACAGCGTCAGCAGGGCCTCGAAGGTTCCAGGTGCAAGAGTTCGGATCAGGATCAGCCGCGACGAGGTCAGCAGGGCTTCGACTCCAAGATACAACTGCCTTCCTGATCCAGGGCTGGCCCAGATATAGGCCTGGCGGCGTTTGATGTCGGGACACTCGCGCCTGGGGGTCAGAGGGGCCGGGATGAAGGTGTCCAGACACCCAGCAGGGGGGTGGAGCCAGCGCCCAGGGAGGCTGGAGGGTGACCGATACCAGGCGTCCGGGGACGGCTGGAGGGCCATCGAAACTTCCCGCCTCTCGGATCTGTTAAGTGGCCACTCGCCCACCCGAGAGGATCTTGGTGCCTCGATGTCGGGGCGTCGCTGCGGCCGGGGCCAGGGAAGGCTGCGGCCACGTGTCCGGGACGTGATGGGCCCAAGATGGAGTCGGGCCGGACATGGGGGCCTGGCATGGTCGCCAGACCGGCAGGGATGGCGAGCGGGGTCCGCCGGTGTCCCATGGAGGGGAGAGCTGGAGGTTGCCAGGGGGGCTGCTCTTGTCAAGGGTCCGGGAAGGTTCGTGTCAGGGGGGTCGACAGCGAGTCGACGGAGGGTCGATGTCGTCCTGGGCCCGCCATGCAGGAGGAGTAGGCCCACGCCACGAGGCCGTGTCCAACACACGTCCCCTCCAGCTGAAGGCGGGGAGAGTCACCCATCGTCCTGGGGACTCTCTTCGTCGAGGCGGAAGAAGCGGGACAGGCCATCCGCGTTGGCGTGGTCGTTGCCAGGGCGATGCTCCACAGTGAAGTCCATCCCTTGGAGGGAGATGGACCAGCGCAGCAGCTTGGGGTTTTCGCCATGCATGTGCATTAGCCACCGTAGTGGCCGGTGGTCGGTCTGCACCCGGAAGTGGGTGCCGAAGAGGTAGGGCCGGAGTTTCTTGAGGGCCCATACGACGGCGAAGGCCTCCCTCTCGATGGTGCTCCATCGCTGCTCTCTGGCCAGCAGCCGCTGGCTGATGAAGGCCACAGGATGGTCAACCCCCTCGGGGTCAACCTGGGATAGGACCGCCCGATGCCGTGCTCCGAGGCGTCGGTCTGGACTACGAACTCCCGGCTGTAGTCAGGGGCTTGGAGCACAGGGGCGGTGCACATGGCTGTTTTCAAAGTCTCGAAGGCCACCTGACACGCGGGTGTCCATGGTACTTTCTGTGGCCGGTTCTTTGAGGTCAGTTCAGTGAGGGGACCCACAATGCTCCCATAGTTCTTTATGAAGCGCCGATAATATCCAGTGAGCCCCAGGAAGGCTCGGACGGCGGTCTGGGTGACCGTGGGCGCACAGGCTAGGATGGCGTCAATCTTGGGTTGGAGGGGAGCCACTTGGCCGCTCCCCACTTGGTGTCCCAGATAGGTCACGGACCCTTGGCCTATCTGGCACTTGCTGGCTTTCACAGTTAGTCCGGCCCGTCGGAGGGCCGTCAGGACCTCCCAGAGGTGTTTCAGGTGCCCGGCCCAGTGGAGGCTGTACACTGCAATGTCGTCTAGGTAGGCGGCACTGAATTCTTCTAGCCCCGCCAGCACTTTGTTCACTAGTCTCTGGAAGGTGGCCGGGGCGTTTTTCATGCCGAAGGGCATCACTCTGAATTGGAAGTGACCATCGGGTGTTGAGAAGGCCGATCGCTCCTGGGCGCCCGGGGTGAGGCCGATCTGCCAGTACCCGGCGGTGAGGTCGAAGGTACTGAGGTACTTGGCGGCTCCCAGGCGGTCAATGAGTTCGTCGGCCCGGGGGATGGGGTGTGCGTCGGTTCGGGTCACAGCATTCAGTCCCCGGTAGTCGACGCAAAACCGGAGTTCTGGAGGGGTGCCAGGTGCGGCGGCTTTGGGGACCAGGACCACGGGGCTGGCCCATGGACTGTCGGAGGGTTCGATCACCCCCAGGGCCAGCATCTTGGTAACTTCTGTCTGGATGCAGGCCCGAACTCGGTCGGGGACTCTGTAAGCCCGGTGTCGCACTGGCTGGCTGTCCCCGGTGTCCACATCGTGGACACACCACTGTGTAACCCCGGGAGTGAGGGAGAACAGGTCGGTGAACTGCCCCAACAGCTCTTGGCAGTCTCGGCGCTGTGTGGGGCTCAGGTCGGGGGAGAGTGAGATCCCCTCGACGGAGCCGTCCTGCTCCGCGCACTTTAGGAGGTCGGGCAAGGACTCTGAGTCGTCTTCGGTTCCATCGTCGGTAGCGAGCAGCAGGCTCAGTTCTGTGCAGGCAAAATGCGGCTTGAGCCGGTTGGCGTGCAGAACCCGGAGGGGGTTTCGGGGTGACTCCATGTCCACGAGATAGGTGACAGGGCTCTTGCGCTCGATCACTTTGAAGGGGCCCGACCATTTGTCCTGGAGGGCACAGGGTTCGACCGGGGTCATGACCCAGACCCGCTGGCCCGGCTCGAACTCGATGGATGAAGCGTTCTGGTCATACCAGCGCTTCATATCTTCCTGACTGGCCTCCAGGTTGGCCTCGGCGAGGACTCGGAACTTCCGGGTCTGGTTGCGGAGGGTCAGGAGGTACCGGTAGACATCCGGCGGAGCGTCTTGGATTGTTGTTTCCCAGCCTTCTTTGACCAGGCTGAGGGGACCTCGGACAGGGTGTCCGTACAAGATTTCGAAGGGACTGAACCCCAGGGACTTCTGTGGTACCTCCCGATAGGCGAACAAGAGGCAGGGCAGCAGGACGTCCCATTTGCGGCGGAGGGGCTCTTCTAGGCCCTGGATCATCCCTTTGAGTGTTCGGTTAAACCGCTCCACAAGTCCATTCCCTTGGGGGTGATACGGGGTGGTGAACTTATACGTGACCCCGCACTGTTGCCACAGGGACCGCATATACTTTGATATAAAGTTGGTGCCCCGATCACTCACGACCTCTCGGGGAATCCCACTCGGGAGAAGATCCCCATCAGGGCTCGGCCCACCACGGGAGCCGTGATGGTTCGGAGGGGGATGGCTTCAGGATAGCGGGTGGCATGGTCCACCAGGACAAGGATGAAGCGATGCCCTTGCGAGGTTTGGGGGTCCAGGGGCCCCACAATGTCAATCCCCACTCGCTCGAAGGGGGTGGTCACTACTGGAAAAGGTTGGAGCGGGGCCTTCACCTTCCCCCCGCTCTTTCCGCTGGCTTGGCAGGTCGGGCAGGTGCGGCAGTGGTTATGCACATCGTTGCGCATTTTCGGCCGATAAAAATGGGTCACCAGGCGGCTGTAAGTTTTGTCCTGCCCCAGGTGCCCGGCGAGGGGCACATCGTGTGCCAGGTTCAAAAGGAAGTCTCTGAATCGTAGGGGGACCACTAACACTCGGCTGGCCCCTAGCTCGGCAATTTTCTGTTCACTGTATAGGAGGCCGTGGTCCCAGTAGACCCAGTGGGACCCTGAGGTGTCCCCGGTAGCTTGGGCGGTGGGTTGTTGTCGGGTCCCTTCGAGGGAAGGGCAGGCCTTCTGCTCCTGCCGGAACTGTTCTCGGGTGGGGCCACCCTCTTGGCGCCATTGGGCTAGTTCGGGTATGTCGCGGAGCTCGTGGCTGCTTTCGTGGTCGGGCTCCGATGACCTGGGCTCGGAGTCGGCCTCTTCATTGTTGACGGGTGGGGGTGGCGCAGGCCACGCCGGCTCCTCGGTCGGGGGGGCCTTGGTCGCCGCCGAGGCTCGGGCTGTCATGGATCGGGTCGTCGCGCAGACCCACTCTGGTAGTCCCATCATCCCTAGATGCTCTCTCCGTTCGACTTGGGCCCAGGGAGAGCTCTCGAGATCGTTTCCGAGGAGGCAGTCTACGGGGGCGTCGTCCCGGACGGTCACCTTGAGGGTACCCGACACTCCCCCCCCATTCAAAGGGTATTCGGGCCATCTGACACAGAGTCTCGGAGTTGTCGGCGGCCCTCACGGGGCACCGCACGTTCGGGATGATCTGTTCGGGGGTCACCAAGTGGCAGCGGACGGCCGTCACACTGGCCCCCGTGTCTCGGAGGGCTTCGGTCCGTCGTCCATTGATGAGGACCCACTGACGGTATTTCCGAGTGTTGCTGGGTAGCGGCACTTGGGGGACCATGTCTCTTTGGCCCAGGCAGGCCAGGGCCATGGCGGCCGGTTCATATTCTGTCTGATCTTCATCAAGGACTTCTTCGTCCTCTTCTCCCCCTTCTCCCAGGGCTGCAGCAGCGAACTGGCGGGTCGGAGGCCCAGTTGTGCCGGGACGCTGGTTCATGGGGCAGAGGGGGTCACTGGCATAGTGACCCGGCCGTTGGCATCTGTGGCAAGTAATGTTCGGGCGGGGCCCCGGCCGTGCTGAGGGGGTCCCTCTTCTGAGCAGGGATGGTGAAGTGTTATTTTGGGGGGACCCCCGAGGCGGACTCCGGCCCGGGACGGACGGAAAGTCTCGGCTCCTGTTCTGGCCCCCTTCGCCGCCACGCTGGCGGGGGTGTCCCTGGCCATTCCGTCCCGCCTCTCCGATCGGGGTCCGGGGGACCCGGGTGCTCACCCATCGATCGGCCTCGATGGCGAGTTTTCAGGGCTCGGTCAGTTTGCTGTCAAGGAGATGCTGTCGGAGCTCGACAAAGCAGTTGTTGGAGAGGTGCTCCCAAACGACGAGGTCGAACAGCTGCTCGTAGGTGGACACTTTGCTGCCCTTTATCCATCCTTCCAGGGCCCTGCTATAAAAGTTCACGTACTCGACCCACGTGGTACCGGGGATTTTCTTGCAGTCTCTGAATCTCTGCCGGTACATCTCGGGGGTGAGGCCAACAAGAGCAGGGCGTCCTTCATATGATCATAGGAGGACATCACGTCCTCGACCAGTTCGGGCAGGGTCTTTTCACTGAGGCTTATTATTAACTTCTGTTCTTCTGTTATGTTAGTTTTGTCTCTTTTTGCTCTCTCCGAACAGCGCCAAGAAACCTAATGGTGTTAGCGCGCTTAACAAGTTAATTTAACATAACATAACATAACAGGGTGTCTCGGCCTTCGCGGACAAACCTCCCCCATAAGCCGGCACCCCAGTCTTTTCGCGGGATGCGGTGTGCGGTCATGGCCACTTCATACGCCTTGAACCATTGCTGGATATCGTCATTCTTGTAGTATTCCTTGACGATATCCTTCGGGATGTGGACCTTCGGGTCGGCAGGAGGTGGAGGGTTCCGGGTTACTGCGGCGCCAGCCTCTTCGATCTTGGCCTTGATCTCTAGTTCCTTGAGGCCACGTTCGTGTTCATACGCGAGTTTTTTCTCTTCCAGTTCTCTTTGCCTTCGCCTCTCTTCCAGATCTCCCTCCAATCGTAGTTGCTCAATGGCCATTTTCTGTCCTGCTAACTGAAGTTCTCCGTCCAGCCGGAGTCGGGCGAGCTCCAGTTCATGGAGCCGACTCCTCTCTCGTTCCCGGGCGTTTTCATGGGAGAGGCCCGAGTCTCTGTTGACGGCTCTTTCTTACACGGGGGTTATGATGGTACCCACGGGTACCTCTAGGACGATGTCCTCATTGGCTTGGGGTGGGGTCGCTCCGGTCTCCACCCACGTCTGTAGAGCCTCTTTAAAATCATCTTTGGTGCTTAGTCCGGTGGTAGCGATACCCAGGGCTTTGCAGAACTGTTTGAGTTCTTTATGGGTGTACTCCTCTAGTCGCTCCTTCTGGAATTCTGCGGTCGTTCCGGCTTCCTTAGTACTCATGGTTGCTGTGTGTCTCTGTTAGTAGTGGCGAGTTACTCGCTGTACGATTTGCGCGGGCTCGGATCCCACCGCTGCCACCAATGTTGGAAAGGCGACCCCAGGGGAGACAGAATATGTCTGACTGTCCGCCCCGAGACCCCCCTCTCTCTATGGAATAGGCCGAGCGCCGTAGGGAGGCCTCCTTGGCGAGGCTCCTCTCCTACAATCGTACCAGCTAGAGCAATCACACTACTTACAGAAGGACACCACACAGGAGGAATGTTCACAAGAATCTTTATATAGGCAAGTAAGGCAAGTCCTTGATCGGGTAGCAGGCAAGGATCGAGGGATCCGTAAAGTCTTGGCTTCGGGGAAAAGGGGTAGCGGGACAGTCTTGGCACCAACTGGTGCTTGGATCGTTCAGTGTTGCTCCGGCCGCGACAGCGTCAGCAGGGCCTCGGAGGAGGATCAGTACGGTCAGGCCGCGACAGCGTCAGCAGGGCCTCGAAGGTGGTTCAGCTTGGTCAGGCCGCGACAGCGTCAGCAGGGCCTCGAAGGTGGTTCAGCTTGGTCAGGCCGCGACAGCGTCAGCAGGGCCTCGAAGGTGGTTCAGCTTGGTCAGGCCGCGACAGCGTCAGCAGGGCCTCGAAGGTTCCAGGTGCAAGAGTTCGGATCAGGATCAGCCGCGACGAGGTCAGCAGGGCTTCGACTCCAAGATACAACTGCCTTCCTGATCCAGGGCTGGCCCAGATATAGGCCTGGCGGCGTTTGATGTCCGGACCCTCGCGCCTGGGGGTCAGAGGGGCCGGGATGAAGGTGTCCAGACACCCAGCAGGGGGGTGGAGCCAGCGCCCAGGGAGGCTGGAGGGTGATCGATACCAGGCGTCCGGGGACGGCTGGAGGGCCATCGAAACTTCCCGTCTCTCTGATCTGTTAAGTGGCCACTCGCCCACCCGAGAGGATCTTGGTGCCTCGATGTCGGGGCGTCGCTGCGGCCGGGGCCAGGGAAGGCTGCGGCCACGTGTCCGGGACGTGATGGGCCCAAGATGGAGTCGGGCCGGACATGGGGGCCTGGCATGGTCGCCAGACCGGCAGGGATGGCGAGCGGGGTCCGCCGGTGTCCCATGCAGGGGAGAGCTGGAGGTTGCCAGGGGGGCTGCTCTTGTCAAGGGTCCGTGAAGGTTCGTGTCAGGGGGGTCGACAGCGAGTCGACGGAGGGCCGATGTCGTCCTGGGCCCGCCATGCAGGAGGAGTAGGCCCACGCCACGAGGCCGTGTCCAACACTATTGGCTTTGCTAATTGTTTGATTTGGCGTCCCTTTAAAAATAGGTAAAAAATAGGTAAAAACAAATCTTTATTGTTGTTTAGACCAGTTATAAAATAAAGAACACACATCCACAATAAAAAAAAACCCTACTCCAACACTCCCCAGTCCTATACACAATCATTTAAACAACCTTCTCCAACCCCCTCATACCCAACCGCATTATAAAAGGTACAGCATAATATCAAGTTTGCCACATCAACACTCCTCCGGCTGCATCAACATGGAGTTCGGACAGCCTGAATCCATATTAATCTCTAACAATAATTAAAAATTTGCTAACATTCGTGCCAAGAATTTTCAATTCTATTAAGGACAGGAGGCGAGGATTATGCTTTCTCAATTTCTTTACTGAAAAACACAGCAGCCAATCAGTACGCAGTAAAGAAATAACAAACTACATTACCCATAAACCCAGGGTAACCATAGAGTATGTGAATGTATAAATAGGGTCATAGAGGTGAACACTTCCTCTTTCTTTGTCCATAGTCAATAAGTAAAGGATCCAACATAAAACTTAAACAATCCATCAAAGGAGTCCCCCGGAGAGGTCATTATCCGGCTGAAGTGGAGAAGGAACTTCCCAGAGCCACAGGAACAGCAAGAGACCAATCAGGAGAAGAAAATCCCGGCACACTTCATTTAAGGTCGGAGCCTGAGGAAAAGAGACAGAGGCCGTAAAAACTGTTCCCCAAGAGTTGAACACAGTAATCAGGACAGGGAGGGAAACATTTCATAAACAGTAACCAAATTGTACAGCATAAAAGCAGTATGCATAATATAAAGACAATAATGAAATAAGGGTGGGATAATCCTCGCCTCCTGTCCTTAATAGAATTGAAAATTCTTGGCACGAATGTTAGCAAATTTTTAATTCTATGGCAGGACGGAGGCTCAGATTATGCTTGATTAAAGCTTCCTCACCACAACAGATGCAACATCTACAATTGGTTTAAAATAAAAGGTTTTGAAAACAGACTCAGATGACCAATCCGCAGCCCTCGTGATATCATGAAGACTAGCACCCATGGAAAAAGCCTTGGAAGCCATAGCTGCTCTCGCAGAATGGGCCCCAAAGATGGAGATATCAATGCCCGCTTCCTGCATGAGCCAACGTAACCAACGTGCCAACGTAGCTGGAGAAACAGGCTTGAAAGGCTTCTGTAAAGCGATAAGCAATTGACCTTGTGGATCAGAACGAAAAGGTGTAGTGCTTACCTCATAATCCTTTAGGCATTGGACTACACACAACTGAGGGTTGTGCGGAAAACAAGGATAAGTAACCGCAGCAGTATTACACTTTGTCCGCTTAGAAATGACAAAAGAGACACCCTCAGGCGTATAGGTGCGACCCGCGAGGTCCAAAGCTCGCACATCAGACACTCTTTTACAAGAGACCAAACACAAAAGCATAGTAAGCTTAGCCGAAAGTTGTTTGCGGGATAAAAGAGTATTGGAAGGCCAATCAGATAGAAAACGTAAAACAATAGAAACATCCCAAAGGGCAACATATTTGGGGCAAGGAGGTTTTACCATCCGGATTCCCCGCAACAATTTAGATATTAAGGGATGTTCTCCCGCTGGTTTACCATCAACAGGAATATGACCTGCAGAAATCGCAGAACGAAAATTATTAACCGTTCTGTAAGCTAGCCCAGAGGATGCCATGGAAGCCAAAAAATTAATGATCAAAGAGATATCCGCTGAAACGGGATCCACCGACCGCTGTGAGCACCAATCACACCAACGCTTCCAACTTGAGTTAAAGCGCTTATGTGTGTTGGGGGCCCAAGCCTCATTGATGAATCTGGTAGCGTCTACCAATAAGCCTTGGATTTTCCAGCGTTCCCCGAAATTCTCCACGCTACTAGCAGGAGTTGGCCCGACATGACAAGAGGATGTGGCTCCCGAAGAGGGTCCAGCAACAGGTTCCAAACATGTGGAAGAAGGAGCGGTGACGAGCAACTCATCTCCAGAAGAACTGGAAACCACGCTTGAGCCCTCCAAAGAGGGGTTATTAGAATGAGTTCTGACGAGAAGAGACTTGCCCGGGCTAGAACTCTGGGAATCATGAGGAATGGTGGAAATGCATAGCATAGCAGAGGAGGCCAGACCTGGAGAAATGCATCCGTGGCTAGAGCCTCCGGATCTGGCCTCCAACTGTAGAACTGGGGAACCTGGGTGTTGAGTCGAGAGGCAAAGAGGTCCAGGTGACAAATCCCCCAAATTCGGGACAACTTGCGAAATAATCGAGGATGAAGCCTCCAATCGCTGAAATCTCGCAGATGGCGAGAGTTCCAGTCCGCAATCAGATTGCGGGAGCCCGGCAGGTATTCGGCAATAACAGTGATCTTGCGGTCCAAGCAAAGGTGCCAGAAATCCTTCGCAATTTTCGAGAGTAGTCTGGATCTGGTACCCCCCAGTTTGTTCACATAACGAACTGCTGAGACATTGTCCATTCTGAGAAGAATGCAACAATTCGTTTGGAGAGGAGAGAGACATCGAATCGCGAAGGAGCCCGCCAGAAGCTCCAGGCAATTGATGTGGAGGGACAACTCCTTAGACGACCAACGACCCCCTGTTGACACTGAACCGCAACGGGCTCCCCAACCCCAAAGGCTGGCATCGGACTCTATCACAACATCGGGAGTCCTCCCGAATAGCGCTCGACTGTTCCAGGATTCCATGTGGTCCAACCACCACCTCATCTCCGTACGGGCTTGCTCTGAAAGAGGGACATGATCCGTGTACCGAAGACCCTTCTGGAGATGACGGATTTTGAGGCGCTGAAGCGCACGATAATGTAATGGGCCTGAAAAAATCGCTTGGGTGGAAGAAGAAAGAAGACCCACAATCCGAGCCACTGAGCGCAGAGAGACTGTCTCTTGAGCAAGAAGTGACTTCAAGTCCCTCTTGATGGACCTGATCTTCTGGCCTGGCAGAAGTAACTGACATGAGATTGAATCTATTTGAAAGCCCAGAAAATCCATAGTTTGAGATGGAGAAAAATGCGACTTTAAGGGATTCACTAGAAAACCCAAAGACTGTAGAAGATCCACGGACCATTGCAAATGTGATTGAAGTTGAACCGGACACTGAGCCAATAGGAGAATATCGTCGAGGTAGACGATTAACCGAACTCCGCGGGATCTCAAGGATTCCATCACCGGACGAAGGAGCTTCGTGAAGCACCACGGAGCGGAAGAAAGGCCGAAAGGAAGGACCTTGTACTCGTACCAGCTGCCCAACCATTGGAACTGAAGGTAGCGACGATGAGGGGCATACACCGGAACCGAGAGATAGGCATCTTTCAAATCCAGGCGAACCATCCAATCTCCTTCCTGAAGAAGGTCTCTGAGAAGATGGATGCCCTCCATCTTGAAATGGCGATAAACAACGCCACCGTTGAAGTCTTTTAAGTTGAGAACTAAACGAGACCCTCCCCCTTTTTTCTCCACGAGAAAAACGTTGCTGACGAATCCCTGGGGATGAGGAAACGTCGGAACGATGGCCCCTTTGGCCAACAGGGAAGATATTTCTGTGGAGATAACCTCCTGATCTGGTCGGGAAAAAACAAGAGGGCATGGCCGAAGACGCTGGAGAGGGCGAGTGTAAAATTCTATCTTGTACCCTTGCACCGTCTCCAGCACCCAGACATCGTTTGAGATCAAACGCCAATTGTGCAGAAAAAACTGAATCCTCCCCCCCCCAAAATCACATTGGAAGCGAGAATGAGGCTCACCTGAGGCGGAAGAATCTGGACGTCCTCCTTGGTTACCGTTGTAACCGACCTTGCCATACTGCCCTCTGCCTTTTCTTGAAGGGTAGAATGAAGACTTGTTGTAGGAGTTACCCTGTCCTCCTCTGTGGGACTTGTTCCCCCGTTGAGCGGGCTGGTCTGACCCACGGCCGGACGAAAACCGGGCGGAAGGCCTGTCTCAGATTCACTTGAGCCTTATCAAGCCCACTAAAGGTTGAAACGAACTTAGTAAGCTCTTTAAGAAATGGAGCTCCAAAGAGCAAACCATGAGCTTGGGGACCAGATTCCAAAGACGCTAAATCAGTAAGTCGAGGATCAAGTTTCATCAAAATGGAGCGACGACGCTCCGCCGACAAGGCACAATTCGCATTACCAAGAAAACAGACAGCCCGTTGGGACCAACCAATTAACTCATCTGGGTCAATAGAAACGCCAGACTCCTTTGCCCTGTAACCCAAGTCCAGGATTTTCGTGAGAGGGCCCAACAAATCCAGAAGTTTGTCCTGGCACGAACGCCACGACCTATCCAATCCCTTAATAGGATCTTTAGAGTACTTACGCATGTACGTGACCATGGTAGGGTCAACATCAGGCGTGGAAGCAAGTTTGTCCGAAAGGTCAGGGCGAGGGCATTCTGAGCGTAAACGAGCTCGCACATCTTTCTCAAAAGGGGAACGAATGTGGGATTGGATATAGTCAGCCACCTCGGGGGATGGCAACCAAGCAGAAGAATTAGGATGAATGATGTCCGCAGGATTAAATGTTAAGACCTTTGCAGAAGAGGGTGCATCAACATAGTGTTCCTTCCCTGATTTCTTGGAAGGTGGAGGCTTAGTAGACTCAGAGGACGTAGAAGAAGAAGACGACCCATCATCTGTGTCGGACGGAGGGTCCGAACGGGCAGGCGTAGCACGCTTCCTCGATGAAGGAGCAGAGAGGGTCCTGGCCAATTTAGCAAATTTGGATTTGTGAGGGTTTTTAGGCGATTTTTTGCTACGACTAGAGGTAGGAGGCACCCAACCCTGTTGGGCTGCATAGTCAGAAAGATGTTTCTTCAATGGCGCAATCGCCTGAAACAAAGCCTGTCCCATGTAGTCATCAAGGGACGCAGAAGGCTCATCCTCCTCATAATAATCGTCACCTTCCTCATCATAGTAATTCGCCATGGTGACCAAGACCACTAAATATAGCCCACAGGAAGGTAAATGATAAGTTTTGCAGAACTTATAAAAGGCAAAGCCAAATTGGGGGAGTGATACCCCTTGTGCAAGTCGTGAAATGCAGGAAAAACCTGACCAAAATACAATAATACGTGGAGGGAGGACTCGCACAAAATACCAGCAATTTCTGTCACTCTAGGCAGAGCCTATGGTAATTTATACAACCCTCTAATTCAAGTAGGAAGAGGGCCTCAGGGAGCTCAAATGGCAGCACCACAGGGCAAGCGTCGAAAACCCCAGATGTTCCCTCCGTCTGAGGAAGCTGACGGCTGAGGGAAACACACGCCTTCACTGGGCGTGTAAACAAAGCACTCGCGAAGCCGCTGCCAAATAGGAAAGGACGCGCGAGGCAGCGCGACCCTGCCAGCTCCAATTCCCGCTCCACAACGAAACAAACAGCGCAAAATGAGCGTTGAGAACCAGGAGGTGAACACACGCTCCAACTGAAAATAAGGCAAACGAGGGTAGCGACCAGGCGCCAAAGAAGAAAACGAGGTCAGCGACCTCGTAGCAACCCGCCGAGCGGCGAGAAGAGAGCGCAAACAGCGCGAAACCGAAGCACAAGTAAAATAAAAGTAAGCGGTGCAAATATCTAGAAACACAATGCATAAATATGAAGGTAATGAAATAAGGCACTAAACTGGCTGCGCAGCAGCAAAGAAAGAGGAAGTGTTCACCTCTATGACCCTATTTATACATTCACATACTCTATGGTTACCCTGGGTTTATGGGTAATGTAGTTTGTTATTTCTTTACTGCGTACTGATTGGCTGCTGTGTTTTTCAGTAAAGAAATTGAGAAAGCATAATCTGAGCCTCCGTCCTGCCATAGAATTCTAGCCCAAGCTTGTTTATAAGAATTTGGTTAATACACAAGCAACGTCTGAGTCCATGTTCGTGAGAGGTGCCAATGCCTCGTTGCGATTCCAAAGATTATATTAAAAAAACGCTATTTTAAAATCTGACATCGTATTTTGTTAAAATACATATAATATAATAAAAGATTAACATTTAAATATGCGGACCGTAACACACAAGTGCAGTTATTATTAGAATCAATAAGTGCATCAAACTCCTCCAGTTTTAAAAATCAAAAATTTAACGCCACCAACAATTTTAATAGTAGCATACGCATCTAGGGAGTACAGGAATGCGGGAATATAAAGATACATCTTTATGTTATCTAAGGACTCTAATATGTAGATCACTGGCATTTTTTTTAACCATATTTAAAATTCTCTGCCCTGGATTCTCTCTTACAGGCCTCTCTCAACTCCCCCTTCGATGGGTGGGATGTCTTCATTACTCTAAATTTTCCCACCTCCAGTGTCACCGCAATTTTCACTAATCTATGCTAATCCTATGCTGATGACATTCAGCTTCTCTTTACCTTTGACTCCCCCTCCTCTTCTGCTTTTGATCCGTTAAAAACTTGCCTTAGGGACATTTCCAAATGGATGGATGCCAACTCCCTTCGACTTAATGCAGGAAAAACGGAGATCCTCTTTTTCAACTCACCATCCCCGTTGGACTCCAGACTGTGGTGGCCAGAAGATCTTAGCCAAGCCCCCACGCCCAAAGACTCGGTAAGAAACCTTGGAGTCCGTTGGGATAACCACTTCAGCTTTAATACCCAGGTACAAACAGTGTTTTGGTAAGATCAGGACCATCAAACGGCTTATCAACTACCTGCCAGCGGACTGCCGTAAGACTGTGATCCAGGCATTGATCACTTCCCATCTTGATTATGCCAATGCCCTTTATCTAGGTATCACAGCAGGCCTATGTCAAAAACTCCAGACGGTCCAAAACGCCGCCGCTCGGCTAGTGGAAAGAATCCCCTTAAGACACCACATCTCTCCCCACCTCCGCAAATTGCACTGGCTGCCAATAGCTAAAAGATGCATTTTCAAAGCTATGACGCTGGCCTATCGAGCTTCGAAGGGTCTTGGGTCCGCCCATTTGAAAAATACCCTGCGACCGTATACCAATTATAGGACATTACGGTCCAACTCTCTTCTCCTCCTGGAAACCCCACGGTTTTTTGTTTTTTTTAAAACCTTTATTGAAACTTGCAAAGTATTACATGCGCAGGCCCACAACCACAGGGGCCGGCCGCAAGCGTATCAAATGAATCAGGATGTAGAAACAAGAACACGACCGAAAAAAGCAATATCATAGATACGTCATGTGGGAGTGCGCACTGCAAAGCATAAGGATATATGAGTTTTTTTTTTTTTTAAAGTTATGTAGAGTAGGAACGGCTGCAGGAGCAATGGCGTCACACCACATAATAAAATAAGAAGAGGTAAGGGGGGGGACGTACCCCGCAGAGCAAACAGAATCAGTTGATGAACCACACAGTTGTCAAAACAATACAGTCGCCGAGGCGGACCTAGAGCAAAAACAATACGACAGCAAGCAATAAAGCAGAGCACCATTCTGAAAACTCGCCCCCCAGTAACCTAAAGGCATAGGTGAGTGTAGAAGCCTTATAAGAAAAGGAAAAAGGGAAAGAAAGACAGCCAACCCTACTAAAGAGGTAAAGAACCCTCCCAGAGACAGACGGAAAAAGAAGAAAGGGACCATAGAACAAAACAAACTAAAATAACAAACCCCCCCCACACCCGCCACCCTACACCACTGTAATGGCTACGGCCTACACCACTAACAGCGTGCCTGTCGCCCAGGAACTGCCCCAAAGGAGAGGGAAAGAAAAAAGAAAGCGGAGGAGGAGAAAGCAGACACACTCCCGGACTCCCATGCCCACCGCCAACAGCAACCACCCGGAGACACAATAAAACCAATATTCAGCAATTATACAAACCAGTCACGGTAGGATAAATAACAGCCACCCAATTCCCATCACAATATAGGCACAACCCCGGCATTAAGAAAAGCTATTATACCGGAACCCAGCGATAAAGTTCAGCCCTGGCCAGTACGGTCCGTCCCAAGAGTCTCTGCCACTCGAGCTGCCATTTTGATGGAAAAGGGAAAGCGTCCATAAAAGTTCTTTGCAGCATAAGAGGATCGAAAACAGGATAAAAGTACATGGCTCGAACTAGGAAAAATATCCAAGAACAGCGAGCATCCGAAACCATCAGCAAGTAACTTGTGGCCACATGGAAGTTTGTCCATAGAAGTGATGGGTGGCAGCAGGGTCAGGCAAAAGACAATAGTGAGAAGCACAGGCTGGCTAGCTGGCAATGGGGGACCGTTGAGAATCATAAAGTCCGGGCGATGCACAGGGACCCCGACCTCTGAGATGCCATGCATCGCTGGTACCATCTCCAGCTGGAGACCAAACGAGGTGTCGTCCTCAGGTTCCAGGATATCGTCCACTTTCACCATCAGTGTCCGGAACCCAGCGACTGTGTGCGAATGGAGCGCCCCAATGGCGGCCACAACGGCCCGTAGTGATGGCGTGACCTCCGTCAGCTCCATCTCCTCTCGGTAGGTGACAGAGCCGGGTTCGGACCCCGGAGGCCGGCTGCTCCGGAGTCACAGGCCACGTAAATCTGATCACAAATAATGGGCGCTCCTCGTCTTATAGAACACACCTTCGCCGTCAGGGAGGACCCAGCCCGTCGACCCCCACGGGGCAGAAAGGGCTCCGGGCGCAGGGCCTCCACCACAGCAGCCGGCGTGGCACGCTGGCGTGTCCCGGGTGTGGATCGTTCAAAGGATCGTCAGAAAAATCAACAATTCAGGCACTCTTCGGGAGACCGGGCTCAGTCCAGGTCTCACGGCCGATGTTGTTCAACTCCGACTCGGGTAGTCTAGAAATCGAGGCCCCGGCTTCAACACGATGTTAGGCCGAGAATAGAAACACGGCGTATCTTCGTCAGCCGATAAGGTAGAAATCTCGGGATTGCACCTCTGGAAGCAGTAGACCTTCATAGACAAGAAAATCAGGTGTACAGACAGGATGAAACCCCACGTTTTAAACGCTCACGTGCAGGTGGAAAAACCTTTGAGGTATGTGCCACTCAGCATTGGAACAAGCTACCAGTAGCCTTACGTTCCTCCCAAACAGAACTGTCATTCCGCAAGTCCCTGAAGACCCATCTGTTCTCCCTTTAACACATTCCTGTGCCCTCCGCTCTCAAAGTTTTCAGCGCCGGGACGCCCCGTTGGGGCAGCTGTGCGCTTTATAAAATACACAAATAAATAAATAAATAATCTATTTCTAACATGCACAGCCCACTTTAGTTCACTTCTTGATATTTCCATGGCACAAGGGCTTGACACCACCTTGGTCCATAGCTAATCCCAAAATCGTACGGTAGCTTTATAAGCATACATTCCATGCCAGCAGGTTCCCTTCCTTTGGTATCACCAGACACATTGTGCTTTTGGGCAGCCCTAACAGTTTTTTCAGGCATTTATCCTCACACTTCTCTTAGCTTGCCTCTGTACTTGGGGTCAGTAAGTTAGGCCTGTATAGGCATTGAGCTGGCTGGTATTTTAAACCCGCACTTTGCTGCTATTTGCACACTACTTTTAAAAAGAACTTTCCTCACCTCCTGCACTTGCTGCCTGCACCCCGGTCCATCGCGGGCCTACCCCGATTGTTGTGGAGGGTGCAGGCTCACACAGGATGGCAGTCTTTTCTCGCTGCCAGTTGGGGGCAGAGCACGGCGATTAGCGCCGTGTCCCCTCCTATAACTAAGGATGTGCTTCCCGTCGTGCAGCGGACGCGCGCAGTGGGCGCGCCGGCGGCGCGCTGAAGGCAAGCCCGTCTGTGCCGGACCGGGGCCAGGGGCCTCGCACCCTGCCCGATTTCCCCAAAGTTACACATCAAGGGAGCTTAAATCCCTTCAGGAACAATGGCCCATCCACCCAGACCTTCTCAGCTCCCTAAAAACCGTCGGAATACTCCCGTCCCTCACCCGGGCCCCCTCCCCCACACATCCCTCACGAGTCCCAGGGTCTTAGAGCCTATAACCCCCCTCACTTTCCCAATCCTGACCAAGACCACTTATCCATATGGTGGCTAAATACTCGCTCTGGTCAAACACCAGCTTGAGATCTTTTATCTCTTAGAATCCATCAAGCCAGACATCTTGCTTTTATCAGAAACATGGCTTACACCCGAATCCACCAGTATATAAGGGGCCCCCTGAAAGACGATTACGGGCAGACGTCAGGGGATAAATATACTACTACACAAGAAAAAGTCCACCCCAATGAATTAGGAATTGGCCCACAAGGAGTCCATTATTCTAGAAGAACCACATTGAGCTCACCAACAAGCGACAAAACAGGCCACAGGGTAAATAACAACTAAATTGTTAAAAAATTACAAAATCTTTATTTTCCTTTTCATGTTTTCTTTGCACACATTAGGTCCAAGTTGATAAATTACATAGATTCATTGGTTCATAAAACACAAATCAGCAAATACATATCTGATACTGACCCCACATCAACCTCTCATCATACATACTTCCATCTTTTCAGTCAATCACACACAGACATACCAATTCAACATCAAACACTATACACAAATTCCTCAACGTAATCCCCAGAGTGACACATAAAGAGGATCCTGTAGAGTCTTCTTGGCAAAACTGTTTTTAGAATCAATAAAATCAAGGAGAGTAACATTTTTTCAAGTTATATAAGTCATCCTGGGATCAGCGACAGAGGTAAAGGGACGGCCTTTGATGGTAAGTGAACTGTGCGGTGTGTGTGGGAATAATTCTATCCCCTTTAAAGAAATGTTGAACCTATTTTTTACTGTCAAACTTAGAGGGATATCTCTTGGGGATTGCCACCTGATCATTTGAATATGTATATAAAGCATGTTGTTTGTATGAGTAGTCTTGAATGTTATGTTTGGGTTAGCTGCCTATCCAGGGATTCCGAGGTGTGTGATGTATGTGTTTTCATTTATTTCCTTAGTACATTATCCTTATATATAATTTTAGCCACAGTTGAGCTCACCAGGAAGGGGGCGACACAAAATGCTGTATTAAAAGTTTATCTAAGCATATTAGCTCAAACTGTATGAAAAGTATCAGGCTCCGAGAATGGAACTTTCATGGACGACTTATATAACTTGAAAAATGTTACTCTCCTTGATTTTATTGATTCTAAAAACAGTTATTGGTTTACAACAGATTGGCCACAGGTGTACTGTTGTTGTGCTGTGTCTTCCCACTCCCTCGGCGTGAGAGCCCTGATGAAGGTGCGCCCGTAGATCTGGGCCCTGCACCGAAACGCACGTTGGCGTAACATCTGTTGGGGTCCTGTTATATCGATCTAGACTCTCTGGCAATTTGCCAAGAAGACTCTACAGGATCCTCTTTATGTGTCACTCTGGGGATTACGTTGAGGAATTTGTATATAGTGTTTGATGTTGAATTGGTATGTCTGTGTGTGATTGACTGAGAAGATGGAAGTATGTATGATGAGAGGTTGATGTGGGGTCAGTATCAGATATGTATTTGTTGATTTGTGTTTTATGAACCAATGAATCTATGTAATTTATCAACTTGGGTAGTATATTTACACCCGAATCCACTCCAGATATCCTGGCTGCCATCCCCGACAACTATTATATCCTCCAGGCAAACAGGCCAGAGGGGAAAATATGGGGAGAGTCGCTGCCATTATCTCTCATTCCCACAAATTCACCTCCATTACCACCTCCAAAATCCCTTCGGTTGATTTCCTGCTGTTCAAACTCGACTCCAATAGTCTCCCCTTGACCTGCGTCCTCTTCTACAGCCCACCTGCCCACCTACCGAATTTTCTTCAGTCGTTTAGTAGCATGACAACCGAGCTGGCGATAAACCATGCCAAAATCCTCATCATAGGGGACTTCAACTACTGGCCTCACGACCAGCGCGAAAGCGTTTGCTCGAGGGACTTCACGGACTCACTAAACGGTCTGAACTTTACCCAGCACATTAAAGTGGCCACCCACATTAAAGGACACATCTTGGACCAGGTCTGGACCTCAAACCTAGACATCTCTAATCTCCAGATCTCCCCCTGTGCCTGGTCCGACCACTTTTTTATCTCTTTCTCCATACTTAAACCCACCACTACGAAACTTCTCACCTCCGATCCTCATATGATCAGGAACTGGAGTCGGGTAGACATCCCTACCCTCTGTGCTTCCCTCGCTACGTCTATACCGAGTCTCCCCCAATCCTCCGGCTCACCATCCTCAGTTCATACAGAGGCCGAAGACCTCAATACCTGGCTAGCACAGGTGAGAGACACCTTTGCTCCTTTGAAAAAACTTAAAAATAAACAACCCCACGATGCCCAGCTATGGTTCACTAAGGACCTTAAAGACAGTAAACACGCTCTACGCCAAATTGAGCGCAAGTGGAGACTGGACTACTGTCCCCTCAAAGAATCCACCTTTCTCGCTGCCTTAAGAGACTACAAATCCACCATCCTTGTAGCTAAAACTGAATACTTCTCCTCCAAAATCCTGAACTCATCTTGTAAAGCTTAAGATATCTTCTCAATAGTCAACGAACTAGCGAAACCCAACCGTGTTACTATCAAACCCTTGCCATCACAATCCCTCTGCCACTCACTCAACAGTTGTTTTATTGAGAAGATTACAAAAATTAAAACCAGTATCCCTAATACCGCCTCACCCCCTGATCTCGGCAACGCACCTCGTAACTCCTCTCTCTTCCCCAACTTCCCCTTGATCTCTCAGGAGGTCTTTTTTTCCCTTCTTAGGAAAGTCCGCTCCGGATCTCCACGGGACAGCTGCCCCCCACATATTGCCCGGGCGATCTTCCTTAACATTACCGACCCTCCCCTCTCTCTCCTTAACAATTCCCTTACCTCTGGCGTGGTCCCCAACTCTTTCAAAACAGCGATAGTTTCGCCCATCCTCAAAAAACCAGGAGCCGACCCTGGGGCACTATGTAACTTCTGCCCCATATCGTTACTCCCCTTCTTGGGCAAAATTTTGGAGGCCTTTGTAGCAAACTGCCTCAGTACTTTCGTGGAAAACTCCCACTAATTAGACCCCCACCATGCTGGCTTCAGGCCTCAACACTCCACTGAGTCCATTGCCCTGGCTGTCCACAATGAACTTAGAAAGGGAGCAGATCCGAACACCTCACAAGCACTGGTGCTCCTGGATTTGTCGGCGGCGTTCGACACCGTTGACCACGCTTTTCTCCTCGATCGGGTCGAAAACGTCGGCATCCGGGGCCCACCGCTGAGGTGGCTCAACTCATTCCTCCAAGACCGCAGTCAAGCGGTTTGCCTCTCCACCTTCACCTCGGAGGAAAAAAGCCTCACCTGCGGAGTGCCACCGGGTTCCTCCCTCTCCCACTTTTTGTTCAATCTGTATATTCTCCCCCTGATCTCCGAACTCCAAAAAAGATCAGTAATCATCTTCAACTACGCAGATGACCTTCAGCTCATCTTCAACATCGATCCCTCCCCCTCCTCCATAGAGAATGTTCAATCCACCATGCCCTTCATCAGCAGTTGGATGAACGTAAACCTCCAACTTTTGGCCCCTCTCCCTGGGCTGACCACCACCCCCTGTTAACTTGGTCAAGAGCCTAGGCGTCACCATCAGCGACAACCTCTCCATGAGGGCCCAAATCAACTCGGTGGTCTCTGTCTGCTTCTTCCATTTATGCTGTATTAGGAAAATTAGCAGATTCCTCTCTCATGAAGCCCTCATACAAGTTACTCTAGGACTAGTCATGTCCCGTATTGACTATGCGAATTCCCTGTACGTCGGAATACCAGCGTACCAATCCCACCGACTCCAACTCATCCAGAACCAAGCAGCCAGGCTTATCCATGGCCAGCCAAAGTTGAGCCACACTAAACCTCTCCTTAAGAGCCTTCACTGGCTCCCGGTGGCCCAGCGCAGCCTCTTCAAACTGGGCTGCTTGATCCACAAAGCCCTTTCCTCCCAAGGACCCTCATTCATTCCCTCCCGGATTCACCAGTATGTCCCTCCCCGCGTCCTACGCTCCTCTGGCTCCAATCTCTTGGCTCCCTGCACCTTCAGACGCAAGAAACATGGTGGCTTGAGATTCTCCTCACAAGCTCCACTCTTCTGGAACTCCCTCCCCCCAGAACTCCGCATAATATCCCCCTACGCCCAATTTAGGAGGTCACTCAAGACCTGGCTTTTCTCCCAAGCACACAACTAACATCACCATATGCTGTGACTTCAGCCACTCCACTTAGGCGCCAAGAAACCGCTAGTGTACGTGCGCTCTATAAATAATTTTTATCATATCATATCATTATCATATCATTATCACCATAGCATTATTATGTGGCAAATACACAGGACAGAGATAGTCCACCTAATGTGTTTTTTAATTTGGCTAGATCTCCTGTAGTGGAGAGTGCACAAACCTCCACCATTTCTTTGTGTGAGGCCCAATGTAATTTATTATTAATATAAACATCATTCCCAAGTACTTATATGAGGTTATCACCTCCACATATCATTGCCTAGCACTCACTCATATGCTTTCATCCATTTCCCAAATGTAATTATTTTCGTTATCTCCAGATTAATCTGTAATTTATGAGCCACACAGTATGAATTAAACCTTTCCAGCTTCCCTAGGAGGCTCAGTTTGTCAGACTTAAAATGGGCAAGTCGTCAGCACAGAGGAGACTCATTTTCAGCAAAAATGATATAGTACTATCAAGGGTTCTGGGCAGAACTGCTGGGAATATTGAAAACAACATGAGAGACAGGACAAATCCCTGCCTTAGCCCATTACTCAGCAGGATTCTTGTAGAAAAGGTCCCATTCAAATCTAGTTCTACCTGAGCCGAATAATGGCGGTGGGATTTCCTGATAGATTGTAAATAAGCTACCGGGAATGTCCAGTTGTCGAAGCTTATCCCACAAAATAGTGCGATCCAGGAGGTCCAAGGCTGAACTAAAATCAACAAAGCAGCAAAAAAGACTCCCTGTCGTTCCCATTGCTTTCTGCTTAAAACCCCACAGACTGAAGCAATTGTTTACTGTAGAGTGACCGTGTTTAAAACCTCCTTGCTCCATCGGGACAAGGTTATTGGTCTCAATCCAATTTTTCAGGGACAGTAAGATCACCTTAGACTAGAGTTTAGCTCTGACAGCAAACTTATTAAACAATAATTTCTTGGGTCATAAAAATAATGTTTGGTGAATAGGCTTAATTATTGCACATTTCCTACTAGGGGGAAAATACAAAAACAAAGACTTTAGAAAAAAAGCAAGCCCACCACTTCAGGTTAGACTTTATAACAGTGGCAGGTAAATTATCCGGTCCCGCTGACTTAGTTCGTTTTAAGGAGGATACCAGTTTCACAAAGGAGAGTCCCAGAAAGAACCACAATAAATCCTCCCCCAGAATGGACCACTTTCCTTTCTCAGATACCCCTCTATAAATATTACTTTGGATTGAGACCCATGCATTTTCCAGCATCACGCACCTTATGTGTTCGTTTGATTTTCAGTATCCACTCTGGACTAACTTCCAAAACGTTTGCATATCTTTTTCCTGGATTGTTTGGATCATCAAATCCTAATTTGCTATTGGAGGTTTAATTACTTATGCTCATAATACATGCTATTTTGTGGTCATATTCTCTGGGTGGTATATTTGTGTTATCAACTTCTATAATGCTGTTGGCCCCACTTGTAACACTGATTACCTGTTTTTCACTGTGCAATGTCTTAGTAGAAGGTTTTTCTCTTTATTTAATCATTTCAACATTGTAATGGCAGGGGGTTAAATGCTAAATTGGTCCCCAAAAACACTGTGCTTCAGCCATTTAAGGTATACCAGGTGGAGTATACATCTTGCACTTTTGATCGAAGGGGAGATAAGTTATATAAGTACCTACTTGAATTTGGGCTGTATAATGCAATGGAATTACAGGGTGCCATTGACTCAGATACACCCACCTTTACTGCGAGGGGTAAGGGTAAAACCATAGATTATATCCTTGTTTCTCTCCTTATGAGGATGTTAGCCAGGGCAGTAGCTATCTCATTAAGTTCTTTCAGCGATGAAAACCCCAAAGAGCTTTCCGTTAACTTCTCGGTGATTTCTCACCCTCTTGCTCCTACTGGAGCAATGGGTATAACTTCATGGGATCACGTGCTTAGGTTCAGGTGGCAGGACGCTAACTTCTCCAGGCTCTTCAAAGTAGTGATTACAACTACTTTATCTCTATTTATGGAGCATCTTCTGTCGCCAAATCAGCTGGCTCTAGCATTTTAGCGTTCAACTCTTTGAATGCTAACATTAAGTGTAGCCCACTGAGCTTGGGGCCTGTCAGTAATAAATCGGTCCCTGGCTAGTTTAACAGGTAATGTAGGGTAGCCAACAAATGTCTACATGAAGCCATTAGGTCTGTCCCTAAGGAAAGGGATAATTCAGCTACCCGCCAAGCCGTATAAAAAAAAGCCATTTGCACCAGAAAGCTGGCAGTAAAACAAGTAATGTGGGACCAGCTTGTTACAGCAACCGCAGTTAAGGACACCAGGGGCTTTTGGGGGATTGGCAATCGACCTAAAATTACTGATGCCCAGACTGATGGTTGGGGACAAACATTAGTGCTCTGGATTTATCACTTTAAAACCATTTATTCATATTCAGACCCTGCAGATTGTAGCTATATAGAATTACCTCAGACCTTTCCATTGAATATTAGATTTGAACTAACTGAGGTGTGTGAGACAATAAGTGTTAGTCCATCAATGAAAGCCACTGGGTCTGACGGGGTCCCAATGAATCTCTACAAGAAGAATATCGTGTTTTGTGCACCCATTATCACCAATGTGCCAACAGTGCCACGATCAGCAGCCTCCCAAGCTCTTGACATACAGCTGTGATTGTTCCTGGTTTCAAGAAAGGCTGTAGCCAAGATCCCCACTGTTACAGGTCAATTTCTTTGTTAGATTCTACAGGTAAAATCATTGGGCATATTGTCTTTTGTCCTTAGTAGGATCGAGAGTTGGGCCGGCCGTAACTAAGTGATTACTCCTGTGAAAGTTGGGTTTAGAGAGGGGTTTGGCACCTTAAAAAAATGCTTAAACCTCTACTTAATCATCAATAAGTATACAACAGCCAAAGGGGGGTGGGGGTGATGTCTCTATACTTTATGGGTCTAAGCAGCACCTTTGACAGAGTCAATCAATCAATCATTTGTAAAGCGCACTAAATACCCGTCAAGGTCTCAAGGCGCGGGGGATGGGGTCGCTACTGATCGAATAACCAGGTATTGAGTATCCTCCTGAAGGTCATCTGGTCTTGGGTCTGTCATAGGCTCAGTGGGAGGGTGTTCCATGTCTTGGCGGCAAGTTGGGAGAAGGATCTCCCACTGGTGGTTGTTCTTCAGATGTGCGGGATGGTGGCGAGTGAGAGGTTGGCGGAGCGTAGCTGGCGGTTGGGGATGTAGAAGGAAAGCCGTCTGTTGAGGTAGGCTGGGCCGGTCTTTTGGAGTGCCTTGTGTGCGTGGGTGAGGAGCTTGAAGGATATCCTCTTGTTGATGGGGAGCCAGTGCAGATTTCTCAGGTGGGGGGGGGGGGTGATGTGGCCGTGGCGTGGTACGTCGAGGATCAGTCGTGCCAAGGCGTTTTGGATGCGTTGTAGTCGTTTGATGAGCTTGGTCGGGGTTCCCGTGTAGAGTGCGTTTCCGTAGTCGAGTCTGCTGCTGACGAGGGCCTGGGTGACTGTCTTTCTTGTATCAGTGGGGATCCATTTGTAGATCTTGCGGAGCATGCAGAGGGTGTTGAGGCAGGAGGAGGAGACAGCGTTAACTTGCTTGGTCATTGAGAGCATTGAGTTGAGGATGATTCCCAGGTTGTGTGGGTGTCGGGGCTGCCCCCAGTGCCATCAGCCACCAGGAGTGGTCCCAGGCTGAAGGGTTGGAGCCGAGGATGAGGACCTTCGTCTTGTCCGAGTTCGGCTTCAGACGGCTGGTCTTCATCCAGTCGGCAACGGCCTTCATTCCATCGTGGAGGTTGGCTTTGGCGGTGATGGGTCCTTGGTGATGGAGAGGATCAGCTGAGTGTCTTCGGCGTAGGAGATTATGTTGAGGTTGTGCTGTCGGGCTACGTGTGCGAGCGGGGCCATGTAAATGTTGAACAGCGTCGGGCTGAGGGAGGATCCCTGGGGTACGCCGCAGATGATCTGGGAGGCTTTGGAACGGAATGGGGGAGGCGAACGCTCTGGGTTCTGCCGGAGAGGAAGGAGGTGGTCCAATTCAGAGCCTTGTCTCGGATTCCTGCGGCGTGGAGGCGTGCGCGTAGTGTGTGGTGGCAGACGGTGTCTAAGGCGCAGAGTGGTCTAGGAGGGTGAGTGCTGCGGTCTCGCCGTTGTCCAGCAGGGTCCTGATGTCATCGGTGGCGGTGATGAGGGCAGTCTCGGTGCTGTGGTTGCTGCGGAACCTCGACTGGGAAGGGTCCAGGATTCTGTTTTCTTCAAAGTATCGGGTTAGCTGTCTGTTGACGGTTTTCTCGATGACCTTGGCCGGGAAGGGGAGCAGAGAGATGGGCTGAGGTTCTTGAGGTCTCTTGGGTCTGCCCTAGTTTTTTTGAGTAGGGTGTGAATCTCGGCGTGTTTCCAGATCTCTGGGAAGGTCGCGGTCTCGAGAGAGAGATTAATGACGTTGCGCAGGTGGGGTGCGATGGAGCTGCTTGCTCTGTTGAAGACGTGGTGCGGGAATGGGTCTGACGGAGAGCCGGAGTGGATTGTGTGCATGGTCTTGATGGTGTCATCGATGCTCACGCTGGCCCAGGCTAGCAGGGGGTCGTGATCGATGGTGTGCGGAGGGTTTGTTGTGTTGCTGTCTGTTGGGGCTGTCTGGGTGTTGAAGCTGTCATGGATGTCAGCTATCTTGCGGTGGAAGAAGGTGGCGAGTGAGTAGCACATGGCTAGCAACGGCGGGATGTCGTTGGTGTTGGAGCTGGGGTTGGAGAGTTCCTTCATGATGTTGAAGACCTCCTTGCTATTGTGTGTGTTGTTGTCAAGGTGGTCTTTGTAGGAGGTCCTCTTGGCAGCCCTGATGAGGTGGTGGTCTTTGCGGATGGTGTCTTTGTGTGCTGCGTGGCTGTCTGGAGTTTGTTCACTGTGCCATTTCTTCTCCAGTTTCCGGCAGGCTTGCTTGGAGGGCAGGAGTTCCGGGGTGAACCAGCTGGCCCTCTTGCTGGTGTCTCTGTGGGGGGACAAGGGTGTTGGCGCAGTCCTCGGTCAAGCGTCTGAGGCTGTGGGCAGCGTCGTTGGTGTTGGAGGGTTTGGTGGGTGGGCTGAGAGCGAGGTTTGTGTGTAGTTGGTCTTCAGTGATTTTGCTCCAGCAGCAGCGGGGGATCTGTTGGCTGCAGTGGTATGTGGTGGGCTTCTGGAAGGCGAAGTGGATGCAGTGGTGGTCGGTCCAGAGGAGTTCGGTGGTGTGGCTGATGGAGACGTGCGTGCTTGAGGAGAAGACGGGGTCGAGCCCGTGGCCAGTGGAGTGGGTGGACGTAGTGACGAGTTGCTTCAGTCCGAGGTTGGCGAGGTTATCGATCAGGGTTGTGGAGTTGTTGATGTTGTTGTTCTTAAGGTGAACGAGGGTGCCTCTGAGGGTGGAGTTAGGGTTTGTGTGGATCTGGAAATGCATGTGTTTGTCGGTGCTGAGCGCGTCGTCGGTGCTAGTCGAGATCCTGATGCTGTTCTTGTGGACGATGGCGATTCCTGCTCCACTCCGTTTGTGCGCTCTCTGCGGGTGATCTTGTAGCCGCCTGGGATGGGTATGGCGATGTCGGATGTGGAGGAGTCATTAAACCAGATCTCTGTCATGCTTGCATGCGGAGCGGGTGTTCAGTAGTATGCATCGGATGTGGTTGGGGGTCTTTCTTTTCGGGTGGTTCGTCGGCTCTGAGGCTGGTGTAGCTGCAGTTTCGGCAGGTGAAGGGTGTGTGCGTTTTGGGGCGGCCTTGAAGCAGGTGTGGCTCTGTCCAGAGTTGAGAGCGTGCAGAGTGCTGGCATCATAGTGGCAGCGGTCGTCATGGCGGGTGCTAGGGCCAGGGGTTCTGGCGCTGGGCGCGGTCAGATGCAGATGGGCTTGCCTTAGGCGCGCCAGCGGTGCGGCCACGCAGCTGCCTGCATATATGGGGAGGTGGGAGGGAGGAGCAGCTGGGAGGCGGAGGCAGCAAATAGGCTGTGGCCCCTCAGGGGGGTGGGGCCGCAGCGGCGAGTGCAGTGAGGGACAGCAAAGGTAACAAGGAAAAAGGGGCACAAAATTGAGGGAAAAACGAGTGGCACAGAAGGCAAAAGGGCACAAAAAACCAGTGGAACAGAAGGCACAAGTGGCACAGAAACGAGGGGAAAATGAGTGGCACAGAGTGCAGAAGGGCACAAAAAAACGAGTGGAACAGAGGGCAGAAGGGCACCAAAAATGAGCGGAACAGAAGGCAAAAGGGGCACCAAACAAGGGGAAAAAGAGTGACACAGAGGGCAGAAGGGCACAAACAAACGAGTGGAACAGAGGGCAGAGGGGCACAAAAAACAAGTGGAACAGAAGGCAAAAAGGGGCACAAAAACAAGGGGAAAACGAGTGGCACAGAAGGCAGAAGGGCACAAAAAACGAGTGGAACAGAAGGCAAAAGGGCACAACAAACGAGTGGAACAGAATGCAAAAGGGGCACAAAAATGAGGGAAAAACGAGTGGCACAGAAGGCAAAAGGGCACAGAAATACCGGAAAAACGAGTGGCACAGAGGCAAAATACAGAACTCAGAAATACAGGGGCAGCTAAGAACAGGAGGCAGAACGGGCAGAGAGGCACAGGGGCAGCGAGGGGAATAGAAGGGAAAACCGGGCAGAGATACGGGGGCAGCGAGGGGAATAGAAGGGAAAACCGGGCAAAGACACGGGGGCAGCGAGGGGTACAGAAGGAAAGATCGGGCAGAGAGAGCACGGGGACAGCGAGGGGAACAGAGGGAAGAAAAAGGGGCATGGACCACGTACAGGCAGCGGGGGAAGACAGACAACAGCAGTCACAGACACAACAAAGAAAATACAGGCAATACAATAAAAGCAATAAAGCGGAGGATGAACAAACCTACGGCCTACCACTGGCCACCAGGGATGAGGCGCAGGTGTTAGCCTGGGGGTGGTGGAGGGCCTTGAACTTTCTCAGCTGCGGCAGCTGGGGCAGGGAGACAGAGGCAGTGCTGTGCGGAGGGGGAGCGGCCTACCTGGTGGGGTCAAGGGTCAAATTATGGAACATCCTGTCAGATCTGGGGCTTGATGATGATTTGGTTGTCTTTGTACAGGTTTTACACTGCGGGTGAGCGCCACAGTAAGGTATGGACTGGGAGTTGAATAAACAGATTTTTTTGATTTACAGCGAAGTCTGCGCCAAGACTGTGTTTTGGGGCCCATCCCGTTTCTTCTCTATATTAATAGTTTAAACGTTTGTCTGCAAAGCTGAGGAAATGATTTGCCTAAGTTTAAGTCCATCTCTGTACCAGCTCTGCTTTATGCAAATAATGCTTTTTTAACATCTCGTATCCCAAAAGGTCTGAGGGCATTAATTACGTTTTGCCACCTTCATGGATAACTTAGATTTGGAAACTAACATTTCTAAAACTAAATACATGATATGCAGCTCTGGAGCAGTCAAAGCGGGTCCTTTTGGATTAAGGGCAGGTGCATTGAGCAAGTTACCAACTTTCCATATTTATTGTTGGACTTGGCCCTTTGTGGCTAAAGTTCCTTTAACTTTTTGCCTTCCTCCTAGACCTTTGTCTGACATTATGTTGCCGACTTAGATGCTTTGGGCACTTAAAGTGCAAGTGCTCCCTGCATAAGGTGTTATGGTAATTGGTTGTCCATAATTGGTATGTTTGCCTTACTAGCAAAGTCCCTAGTAAAGTGCACTATGTGTGCCAGGGCTGGTAATGCAAATGCTACTATTGGGCCTGCAGCACTAATTGTGCCACCCACACAAGTAGCCCTTAAGAGACAACTCAGGCCTGCCACTGCATTGCCTGCGGCAGTTTGCTAACTGCCATGTTGTCCTGACAAGTGCACCCACTTGCCAGGCGTTACCCTCTCCCTTTCCATGTACATCAGACACCCCTATAGTAGGATCAAGGTACCCCCCAGGGCAGGGTGCAATGTCTGTGAAAGGTAGGACGTGTACTGAGATGTGTTCCATGTTCTAACAGTGAAATACTCTCCATTTAGTTTTTCACTGTTGCAAGGCCATCTTGCCCTTAGGACAGAATGGGGAAGTCTGTGTAATATGTTTCCAGCCTATCTTCCCATAGGCTTAAGATGGAGAGGTGAAGTTTAGTGTGCCTGATCTCACAATTTAATAACACATCTTTTTGTGAAGGTGGTTTTTGAATTGTGTGTTTCTAAACCATGCTTTTAGAGGTGGCTTTTTTATTTGTTCTAACACTTCTGTGTCTCTCTGCCTGGTTGTGGGTTGACTGTCTGGATTTTAATGTGATAGGATTTGGGAAATGTCTTGACCCAGGGGAGGAGTAGGTGAGACAGCAACAGGCTGACCTGCATCTGGAGTGTAGGGGGGAGGAGTAACCCCCTGGATGTGAAGAGGCCTGGACTGCTGCCATAAAAGAATGGCTCCACCTCCTGCTGAGTGATTGAGGAACCATACCCCCACTATCAAAGGAAGAAGGTGTCACTGGCAGGGAGACACCCAGAACTGGTTTGGACAGGGGTCAGTGACCCTTGAACACAAATACTTCAAAGACATTTAGAGGGATAACTATGAGAGCTGAAACCCCTGAATGTTGGACTGATCAAGACTAAAAAAGATTGAAACTACTTTGTGGTCAAGAGGAACCTCTGTCAAGGAAGAACAGCTGAAGAGAAGGACTGACCTTTGCTGTGTGCTCTGGGTCTGGCCTGCAGTGTGCTGATTTAACTAAGGAGAGGCTAAGGGACTTTGCTGTGTGCTGTGTCCCGAAGTAACATTTCTCCAAGGGCCAGAGGAGAACTGGCTCCCTGTTGTAGAAAATCAGGAACATCAAAGTTTCCAAGTGTGTCTCAGTGATGCTGTGTGCATGTGCTTTTTGCAGCCTGAGAACTTCATAAGCATTGCCCCAGGACAGTGTGGCCCGAAACTCAACCGAGTCTCAGGGATGCTTTGTGCGTGTGCAGCCTGAGACTGCCGTTGGGGTCCGTGCTGCTGGTTGGAAAATGCCCCGTGACTGCAGTGCCCCCGCATCGTGAATCATCGTCCGCTCTGCTGTGTAGCTGTTTGTGGCCCGAGCCTTCATCGTAACGGAGGCTGCGGATCAAGATCGCCGGCCCGAGGCACAACGTGGAAAACGTGTCAAAGGATTTCGTAAAGCTAAGGAAGTCGTGAGGTAATTGTGATTGTTGTTTGCAAGAGGAATCTGCCCAAGATCGTCAGCAACGGCGGAGGCAGCGCCGTAACCTGTCTGGCTAGCTACTGTAATGAATTCCAAGCAGGTTCCGCAGGAGCGTCAGGAATCCGAAGAATATTCCACAGCCTTCCCCTACGGCCTTCCGACTCTATCAAACACTAGAGTATCGAAAGGCTCGCCAGGGAGACAAAACAAGGAAAGGTTGGGGGAGAAATAAAGAGCTTGACGGTGGTCTTCGGAGTGGATGCGTGGCAACTCAGAATGGACTCTTGGCAACAGGTGGGCTGTAAAGAAATATACGATCTATCTAAGTTAAATACAATACACATATACACCTTGTCTATATTATGTATATGACCACTACATACCACATTTGTTTTGTCTATGTCGCAGAACTGATATGTGGGATAATTGTAGGAGTTCGTCTTGAGCTGTTACAAAGATGACAGAAAAATAATAGTAAACACTTTCTTCTGACCCTGTACACATAAGTGTCAATAATCTAACGTGTAAAACTCTCACTCTGTATAATGTAGAAGACTTCTGGAAAACATCCACTATTCTGATGGATATGACAATGAACTGATGCCAACACCACTGATCTTTGCATGGAAATCTATGAAACAAGACATACATTCAGGTTTCTATTAGAGTCATAACATTAGCCAACATATGTATGCAGCGCATAGCGCTGTTACCGTGATTTTAAGTCGTGAAGGTTGAATTCTGCACCCCACTCAGGTCCACGCAAGAATCCCAGAACACATGTGAGGCTGGCCAAGGAATGGGTAGAAATGATGATGTGGCCAATAGGGACACAGCATAGATTGAAGAAAAAATTATGAAGGGAAATAAGTGCCTAGCCGGATGGTGGAGAACAAGCCCGGCCGCCGGGCGGGGCACCAGAGTGTAAGAAAATAAACGGAGCAGGAAAGGAACCTAACTAGCTAAGGGGCCAAAGTGCAGCCCAGCCGGACGGCGGAGAACAAGCCCGGCCGCCGGGCGAAGCGACTCAGGTAAGGGGGGAGGACTGAAGAGGCGCCCAGCCGGACGGCGGAGAACAAGCCCGGCCGCCGGGCGGAGCAACAAGGATGACCAAGGACTGAGGCTGAGCCCAGCCGGATGGCGGGGAAGAACCCGGCCGCCGGGCGGGACTCCAGGAAAAGGGTAGCGTCCACGTTACAGAGCAAACTGTAACGAAACGAAAGCGGACGTCAGGAATAGAGACGCCCGCTAAACTCAAGAACACTGTGGGGAGAAGGAAAGCCGGGGCCCGCCCACGAGCGCGAAGGCCGGAAACACTCCCACAACGTGATCGGAGCCGGAATCACAAAACAGGAAGTCAGGCAAACAGGGACAGGACGGAACACCAAAACAACGGAGCTAGACGCAAGAACGTAGAGACAAGATGGCGGTCGCTGCTGTGGCCGGTGAAGTGCTGTAAGATGCGTCCTGCATGACTCACCATTAATCCCTCCTGCTAAAGTTTCTCCTACACCCCTACTCCTAGCAGACAGCGGCAGCTTACCGAGGGCACCGACGTTGTCTTTTGGCGGTGGATCGCGAGGTTTTTCGAGCGGGTGTTCTCCGGGTACAGAGCTGCCGGTGCAGGTCGGCGGCTTGGAGTGGCGTCTGGAGCTTGTGGAGGAGGCTGCCCTTGGAGCAGGGAGTGTCCGACCGTTAGCCGGCAGACGCATCGCAGCTGTGGTCCTGCCGGTTGTTTGTTTGAGCCCGACGGAGGAGAACTGTAAGGTGGCGGCTGGGACGCTATTGCTAGCGTTGTAAAAAGCAAACCTCAGCTGCTGAAACTTGCAGGGTATACGGAAAACGGTGAGCTACGCTGGGGAAAGCAAACAATTGGTGCTGCACTTGTTTGCCATATAAAGTACTTCAGTGCTTTGTTACAAAGGGGATTTTCGGCATAAGTTATAAGTGTGTAAACGCTTGACTGCTTTGAGTCTGTGAAAAGAGACCTGCTCTTATATCCGTGCTGAGATTGGAAACATAAATGGCGAAAGGCAGAGGCGGCACGAGGAATCGGGGTACAACAGTCATATCAGCCCCTGTGAGCATGCCAACAGAGGGGGGTGTAGGGAACATTGTAGACAACTCAGTGCAACCCTGTATCATAGATGGAACAGTGGAGACTGTATTTAAAAGCCCACATTTGACGGGAACAAGCAATGAGCAACAGGATGTATTAGCCAATCAGCCCGTTCCCAGCTCTCAGCAGCCTCAAAAAAATGCTTCAATCTTGCCAAGCCAAGTCCTACAAGAGGGGGCAGTGAGACAGCGAGTCGTCCCAGCAATTTTCAATAAAAAAAGTAACAAGTCTAAAGTCGACGTCTCCAACTCGGTGCCTCATAGTGATCATGTGACGGTTGGACCCCAACATGACCCGCAGAAAGCTCCGTTACCTGATAACGATCCACTCGTAATGTCCCAGCCCGAACTGACGGAGGAAATCGAAATTGTCAATAGTGAGGAAGGGGCGGACAATATTACAGGGCCAGATATAGATCCAAATACCTATCTGGGGGTCGAGAGCGGCAACGGGTCGGAATATGCAGGTTCAGATGGAAAGTTTTATTCAATGTCAGATCTGACCATTCCATCAAATAAGGAAAATGAAGGAATCGATGAAGATAGCCTAAGTAACCTTGATGATTGGGGGCAACGCCGGATGAGGAAGAACATGATGGCTATGTACATGGTACAATGTGTGAGACAGTCAGGAAAATGCCAGAAGCGGCAGGTAACTTAGATCAGAACCAAGGTACTCCATGTGACCAGCTGATTCTGGATGAGGAGGAGATTAACGAAGATGCAGTCACTCTGGGGCTGATATACAAAAGCGTAATGGCTCACCGGAATGAGACCAAAGCTGAAGGTTTGAGGACACAAGGAGCCGTGAAAAAGCTTCAAAATACCGTAAGGCGCCTAGTGAAAACTTGTACTACCAGGGTGACGGAGGTGGAACAGCGAGTTTCCTCAATTGAAGATAGCCTGGAAAAACATCAATCGGCCGTTGAGACACTGCAAAAGTCAAAGACAGATATAGACTGGAAACTAACAGATCTTGAGAATCGCGCTAGACGCAATAATTTACGTGTCATGGGCATTCCGGAAGGCAAAGAGGGGTCGGACCCCCGCAGCTTCATTATTCAGGTGTTCAGGGAGGCCTTTCCAGAATTGAAATCCTGGAACTGGGAAATTGAAATTATTCGTGCACACAGGTTTCCTTTTGTGAATCGTCGGCAGGACAATGGCCAGAAAGCATATCCAAGGGCCATCTTGATCTGCCTGAATAATTTTCTTTTGAGAGAGGCTCTGTATGATCTTGCACGTCCAGGGAAAAGGAGGAACGGGGGTGGCTGTGAGTTTTTTGTTCGCCCAGACTTTTGCCCAACAACGGTGAATGAGAGAAGGCAAAAGGCGCGCAATGTTTTCTACTCAATCCAGACAAATTGAAGACTATATTCAAAATTCAAACTCGTTACTTTACTTCTGGTTCTGAGGCTCAACTATACTTAACCAAATGGACAAACAGGCGAAAACTTAATTTCAATTACAGAACCCTTAGAGATAGGTTATAATGGTTATGCTGTACCTGTGAGAGGGTATTGGGTTTGAGTTGCAATCTAAATGGATGTTAGGGGGCGTAGGAGTAGTAACTTTGTTTTTGTTTTTTAGATTCTAGGCTATACCACATTATAGGTCTGTTCCCCCATTTAATTTTTTTTTATTTTTTATTTTAGGGTAAATTTAATTCTGGAGTCAGCATTGGAAATTCAGTATAGGAATATTGAGTAGGCAATCCGTGTACTGGGTAAGCATGGGCGTAAAATCCGCTCCGATCGCGGATTTTTCGGATTTTTGGCAAATTCGCAATCCGCGAACTCTCGCGAATTTGTCGAAAATCCGTGAATCCGCTCGCGGCGGATTTTTTGCTTGGTTGCGGCGCGCGGCGTGCTGCACGGCGTTCACTTTCCGTCATTTAGCGTTTGCCGAGTTGTTTTTCTTTGCGAGTGACGCGCCATTTTGGATCTTGCTGCGTGATCCCGCGGGAGTTTGGCGCCCGCGAATATGTAATCGCGGCTTGCCACCTTGCACAGCACACCTCGCGAGAGTTCGCAATTGCGAACACGTAGTTGCGGCGGAAAGGAACAATCTCGCACTCGCGAAATAGAGCTTTTGCAATTCTGCACAAGAAAATCACCAGCAAACAGGATAAACCTTCAGAAAATTATGATTTTTATCAGAATCACTCCTCAGATTGACATTTGCATGGCCTTTTTTTTTGCAAGGAGTCCATTTTTGGGGGGGGGGGGAGGAAGGAAGTGCCCCACAGTCTCCAACTTCCTGTTCCTGTCCAGCAGGCTCCTCCCAGTGCTTTGTCCATCTCCTGGTCACTTTCATTTGGATCTGGAGCTGGAAGGATTACTTTTTGTGGGTGCTGCTGGATATTTGGATTTGAGGCCTTTTTGACTGTCTTTGGATCACTTTTGGATTAGAAATCAACTTTCACAAGTAAGTTTGTTTGGGGCATTACAGTTGCTGCAAGTAAAATTTTGGAACTTTTTCAGAACATTAAATAAATTATATTGTGGGTAGCCACAGTATCCAGTAGGACCAGGGTTGGTTAGGGGTGCATGATACAACTGTTTTGTTGAATTTAAACACCATTGAGGCCATGGATGGGCTGGGATTGTGCTGATTTTTGTCGTTTTTTTGGGCCTGCTGGTGGGGCCCTTTGCCCAGGGGTGGTGAGTGTTGCATGGGCCTAGTCTTTCTGTGGGGTGTCTTCTTGAATTTAAACGTAATTGAGGCCATGGATGGGCTGGGATTGTGCTTATTTTATTGTTTTTTGTCGTTTTTTGGGGGCTGCTGGTGTGGCCTTTTGCCCAGGGGTGGTGGTGCATGGACTGAGTGTGCCTGTGGTGTGGTCTCACTCTCTTTAATGTAAACATCATGGATGGCATTGGATTGTGGTGATTTCTGGCTGTTTTTCTGTTTTTTGGGGGTGTACTGTTGATGTGGACTGGCCATGTGGGTGGTGGTGGTGGCCATCTTGAGTGCTGGCTGGTACAGGCAACATGTGCTTGGGGTGTAAGGGGCCATTTTGAGGAGAGGCAGTGTCTGAGGCCTGCACTTATTTTGCCTACTTTTCATCCTTTATGCCCAGGGGTAGTGAGTGTTGCATGGGCCTAGTGTTTCTGAGGGGTGTCTTCTTGAATTTAAACACCATTGAGGCCATGGATGGGCTGGGATTGTGCTGATTTGATTGTTTTTTGTCGTTTTTTTGGGCCTGCTGGTGGGGCCCTTTGCCCAGGGGTGGTGAGTGTTGCATGGGCCTAGTCTTTCTGTGGGGTGTCTTCTTGAATTTAAACATAATTGAGGCCATGGATGGGCTGGGATTGTGCTTATTTTATTGTTTTTTGTCGTTTTTTGGGGGCTGCTGGTGTGGCCTTTTGCCCAGGGGTGGTGGTGCATGTACTGAGTGTGCCTGTGGTGTGGTCTCACTCTCTTTAATGTAAACATCATGGATGGCATTGGATTGTGGTGATTTCTGGCTGTTTTTCAGTTTTTTGGGGGTGTACTGTTGATGTGGACTGGCCATGTGGGTGGTGGTGGTGGCCATCTTGAGTGCTGGCTGGTACAGGCATCATGTGCTTGGGGTGAAAGGGGCCATTTTGAGGAGAGGCAGTGTCTGAGGCCTGCACTTATTTTGCCTACTTTTCATCCATTATGCCCAGGGGTAGTGAGTGTTGCATGGGCCTAGTGTTTCTGAGGGGTGTCTTCTTGAATGTAAACATAATTGAGGCCATGGATGGGCTGGGATTGTGCTTATTTTATTGTTTTTTGTCGTTTTTTGGGGGCTGCTGGTGTGGCCTTTTGCCCAGGGGTGGTGGTGCATGGACTGAGTGTGCCTGTGGTGTGGTCTGGTCTCACTCTCTTTAATGTAAACATCATGGATGGCATTGGATTGTGGTGATTTCTGGCTGTTTTTCTGTTTTTTGGGGGTATACTGTTGATGTGGACTGGCCATGTGGGTGGTGGTGGTGGCCATCTTGAGTGCTGGCTGGTACAGGCAACATGTGCTTGGGGTGTAAGGGGCCATTTTGAGGAGAGGCAGTGTCTGAGGCCTGCACTTATTTTGCCTACTTTTCATCCATTATGCCCAGGGGTAGTGAGTGTTGCATGGGCCTAGTGTTTCTGAGGGGTGTCTTCTTGAATGTAAACATAATTGAGGCCATGGATGGGCTGGGATTGTGCTTATTTTATTGTTTTTTGTCGTTTTTTGGGGGCTGCTGGTGTGGCCTTTTGCCCAGGGGTGGTGGTGCATGGACTGAGTGTGCCTGTGGTGTGGTCTGGTCTCACTCTCTTTAATGTAAACATCATGGATGGCACTGGATTGTGGTGATTTCTGGCTGTTTTTCTGTTTTTTGGGGGTGTACTGTTGATGTGGACTGGCCATGTGGGTGGTGGTGGTGGCCATCTTGAGTGCTGGCTGGTACAGGCAACATGTGCTTGGGGTGTAAGGGGCCATTTTGAAGAGAGGCAGTGTCTGAGGCATGCACTTATTTTGCCTACTTTTCATCCATTATGCCCAGGGGTAGTGAGTGTTGCATACTTGCATGTCCCTAGTCTTTCTGTGGGGTGTCTTCAATGTAAACATCATGGATGGCATGGGATTGTGCTCATTTTTCTGTGTTTTGTCCATTTTTGGGGTGTATAACTGAACTGATGTTCCTCTGTCTTCCATTGCTTTTAGGTGCACAAGAAGACTCAAGAGAACCACCAGTGCCAGGAAGAAGTCCTGCAGCGGTGTGTGTGTGCAGCATAACGTCACGCGACGTCACGTCTGGACACAGAACCCTCTGCAACTCGTGCAACTGCTGACCTGCTCTGAAGAAGATGGCCCCAAAAAAAGTAACCCGTAGCTCCTCTAGCAAGAAAGGTGCCAGTAAGGAGCAGAAGAAGCAAGTTACCAAGGACACTGGTGTGCCGCCCGCCCCTTTTTTTGGGAGTAAAAAAAAAAAGTATGCCTGCAGCAGCAGCGGGATCTGCTGGGGACCAAGCTGGCAGCAGCACCCCCGCTCCATTGGGCTCAGTGCCACCACCACCACCACTCCAACTTAAGTCCAAGCCCTTGAGTGCTGCAGAGGCAGCCAGTATAGTTCTTCAATCACCATCGACCAGTGATGTTGGCTCATCGCAAGAAAGCAGCAGCAATGTCCCTCAATCAACACAGGTTGTTGTAGCTCATCTGACGAGTGTTGAACAACCACAGCCGCAACAACAATCACATGTGCAAGTACAAGCCCAAGTACATGTGGAAGGAGAGGCAGCGCAAGGAGATGCGCAAGCAGAGGTGCATGGAGGGTCACAAGTGGCCACAATAGTTGTTCCTCCCGAAGTAGGGGCACATCAGGAAATCGACAATCAAGGCGAGGTATCATTTGAGGAAGCCACTCCTCCTGATGATCCTTCATTGTCTTCCACACCCCTAGCAAGGAAGAGATCAAGGGTGGTGTCTACATCTTCTTCAAGCACACCTCCTTCTGATGATACGGATCAAACTTGGGAACCAGCACCACAGCCGTCTGAGAGTGAGGCACACCATGATCCGACAAAGGTAGTTAAGCGTAAAAGGAAGCTCGTCCAAAGTCTCAGAGTTATGGAGTGTGATGAGGGTCAACAAGAAGTGGCGGATACTGCTGCTGATGAAGACTCTGCCAACGACGACCCAGTCATCATAAAGGTCACTGCAGCCCCAGCGGGCATGCAGCAAACAGACATTTTGACCCTAGCCCGAAGAGCTGCTGAGCGTGATGATGATGATGATGTTGTCGATGAGGAGGCAGTGGAAACACCACAATCATTGGAGTTAAGTAGTACACCAACTCGTCCCGCTTCCATATTTCTTTCTGGCAAGAAGAGACCTCCGTCAACCTCGACCTTAATTAGTGGCGGTGAAAGTGCAAAACGTACAAAAGTTGGGCAATCCAGATCCTCCACTTCATCTGGCATTAGCTTCATGACCACCACCACCAGTATCGCCGCCTCCTCCATGTCCCACAGACACTTCAAGTCCCCAGTTTGGGACTTCTTTACTGTTTGTCCAAAAAATCCAAAGTTTGCCATTTGTACCATTTGTAAGCAAGCAGTTAGTCGTGGTAAGCCAGGTACCAACTATGGTACCGGAGGCCAGAGAGGTCATCTTAGGAGACAGCACACTGTCAAATGGTTTGCGCACCTAGATGCGATCAAGAAAGGCCGAATTCAAGGAAACGTTGATGTTTCATCTGATGATGACGAGGAGGAAGAAGACGTGTCAAACACTTCCCTTACACCCAGTACCCCTGTCAGCAGCACACCCAATGTGAGGCACACTAAGAGTGTTGGAGCGACTGAGACACCAACGCACAAAAGTTCACCAGCGAGCAAAATTGGGTCAACGAAGTCATTATCAGCCCGTAAATGCTTGGTCCAGGGCAACATTAGAACAATGCTTACTTCAGACGTGCCATATGAACGCAACCACCCACTGACGCGTCTGTATAACACTAAGCTGGCTAAAATGCTAGCTGTGGACCTTCTCCCTTTTTCTTTTGTAGAAGCGGTAGGTTTTCTAGAATTAGTGGCAACGCTCTGCCCTAAATGGAAGGTTCCTAGCCGGTTCTATTTTGCCAGAGTTGCGGTTCCAGCACTACATGAAGATGTGCTGGAGGCGATTGGGGCAGCTTTGCAGAAGAGTGCTGTTCACACAATACATATGACAACAGACATGTGGACCAGTGGCGCAGGCGCTGATTACATGTGCATCACTGCACACTGGGTCTCTTTTTCAGGTGTTAAAGCAAAGCTAAACGCAGGTGTTGACCCGGACCAAGTTTTTAAAGCTGCTCGGAAACATGCAACACTAGCCATGTTTGGCTTTGAGAAAAGTCACACAGCAGAAAACCTTTTGGAAGAGTTTAACAAAAAGGTCTTGAAAATGCTATCCCCCCAAAAACGCATGATTGGTTATGTTTCCACGGATAATGGCGCCAATGTAGTTAAGGCCATGTTTCAGGGTGACTATTTTAGAGTGCCGTGTTTGGCGCACTGTATCAACCTGGTAGTTCAAAAATTCTTGAGTGATAAACACAGTCCAGCGTTCGAGGTAATGGCCACCTGCCGCAAAATGTGCAACCATTTCAGCCATTCTTTTAAGGCCCGGAAGCATCTGAGGAGACTGCTACTTGAACGTCAAATGCCAGTGAAAGCACTCATCCAGGAGGTGGCAACACGTTGGAACTCAACCTTCTACATGCTTGAGCGTCTGTATGAGCAGTATACGGTACTCGATCACTATTTCTTCACAGAGGGTACATCTCAGAAGGAGGACATGCGGTTGGGTGCGGCGCAATGGGACATAGTTAAAAGCCTGACAGACATGCTTCGTCCTTTTGAGTTCTTCACGCGTGCAGTCAGCCAGGAGGACTGTAATTTGGGAAAAGCTATCCCATTGTTGTGCATGCTGGAGCACCAACTGATGGCGGTGTCTTCTGAGTTTGAAAAAGATGAAAAAAAAAAGACCATTTTATTTTGTCTGAGAAATTATTAGAGCGCCTACGTGGTGATGAACGTCTTAAAAACATCAAGTCAGAACAGAATTACATTTGTGCTACTATTCTGGATCCACGCTACAAAAAGGCACTGGCAGGCGAAGCATTCTTTCCTTTTGCTGATGCAGATGTTCAAAAGTACAAAAATTGGTTAGCCTTGTCAGCCAAGAGGTTTGAAAAAGAACGGCAGGTTATTGAAGGAGAAGACAGTACATCAGCATCAGCATCAGCAGGCCATCCCCAGTCACAAGAATCCACTTCTGCACCTGTGGCTGGGGCACAAGTGACCTCTCAGCCGTTAAAGGCAACTGGATCATCTGCACCACACACAACAGTATCAGTGGCTGTTGTAGAGGATTGGCTAAGTTTGCTTGGGTATGGTTCTCGAAAAAATGTCAAAGGCACAGCAAAAAGTAAGCAAAGTGGAGGAACCGTTGATGACCTTGAGTCGATGGTGCAGGACTATATGAATGACTCAACAGAGGTCTTTCTTAATGATGATCCATTGCAGTATTGGCATGGCAAAAAACATTTGTGGCCACAGCTCTCCAACCTGGCTATAAACTATTTGTCTTGCCCACTCGCAAGTGTGTCTTCTGAACGTGTTTTCAGTGCTGCTGGTGGCATTGTAACTCCCAAACGGAGCCGCCTCTCGCCCAAAAATGTGGAGCGGCTGACAATGATCAAGATGAATCAGCACCTCATACCACCAGATTACAAAGTACGAGAAAGCACGCCGCATGAAGACGAGGAGGACGGCAACGTAGATGAGGGGATTTGTTCTCTGTTCGGTGGCACTGACCTCATCCTGCCTGAATTCGCAGAGTATGATGACGAAATCTTCTTCTTATTCCCTGACACCGAGCCCTGAAAATGAGACAATGAATCAAGAACTTTCTTTTTCGTCCTTATTCACTTTTATTCCTGTTTGTCTCTCTTTCTTTGGTTTGCACAGTTAATTTAATTCAAACTTTAATCACCTAATCCCAAAAACAAGACCATCAGCAGAACTGTCTTCACTTGTTTGCTTATTGATTTGAAGGTGCCGCAGTCTACATTCCTCAGGTTCACAAGTTCTGAAGAACATGCTCCTCTATCCTCCTCCTCCAGACTGCGATTTCCCTCAAAGCAGAGTGCTGGATTACGCCCAATGAAGAAAGACTCAGCACTTGTGGGGGTGTTGTACTTCTTTGCGGGTGAGTTGACGGATTTGGGCCCATTGCTGTGAAGCTCTAATAATGGACAAAAGTGTTTTGGACCAAATATGAGGTGGAAATTTCTTGCCGTTTTTGCTGACTTGCTTGCCTTTGGGGTGCTCTTTGGCGGGGTTCCGGGTGTTTGTGGGTGATTTTTGGTGTCTGGGAGCACTGCTGCGACAGTCTAATCTTGATTGCATTTGCTTTTCAGGAAATCCGTGGTGGAAAACAGGAGTTATGATGATTGATGATGATGACCTAGCTGCACAGCGCCGCGATTGGACCGAAGGCCGAGAGATATTGTAAGTATGAGATTTAGCTTTTTCGCTGTTTGGGGGTGTTGTCGGGTGGTTTTTTCCGGGTGGGTTGGCGGGTCTTGCCTGGGGCATTCATGGGAAGGTCTAATACCGGATAGAAGTGTTTTGGACAAAATCCTTAAGGAACAGCCTTTTTTTTGCTATTTCTTCTGTCATCTTGCTCAATGTAGCGTTTTGGGGGGCTTCCTGCTGTTCGTGGGTGGGTTGCGGCCGGGGTCTCTGCCGAAGCACTGCTGCGACAATCTAATCTTGATTGCATTTGCTTTTCAGGAAATCCGTGGTGGAAAACAGGAGTTATGATGATTGATGATGATGACCTAGCTGCACAGCGCCGCGATTGGACCGAAGGCCGAGAGATATTGTAAGTATGAGATTTAGCTTTTTCGCTGTTTGGGGGTGTTGTCGGGTGGTTTTTTCCGGGTGGGTTGGCGGGTCTTGCCTGGGGCATTCCTGGGAAGGTCTAATACCGGATAGAAGTGTTTTGGACAAAATCCTTAAGGAACAGCCTTTTTTTTGCTATTTCTTCTGTCATCTTGCTCAATGTAGCGTTTTGGGGGGCTTCCTGCTGTTCGTGGGTGGGTTGCGGCCGGGGTCTCTGTCGAAGCACTGCTGCGACAATCTAATCTTGATTGCATTTGCTTTTCAGGAAATCCGTGGTGGAAAACAGGAGTTATGATGATTGATGATGATGACCTAGCTGCACAGCGCCGCGTTTGGACCGAAGGCCGAGAGATATTGTAAGTATGAGATTTAGCTTTTTCGCTGTTTGGGGGTGTTGTCGGGTGGTTTTTTCCGGGTGGGTTGGCGGGTCTTGCCTGGGGCATTCCTGGGAAGGTCTAATACCGGATAGAAGTGTTTTGGAGAAAATCCATAAGGAAACACCAGTTTTGGCACTTTTTGTAAGTTAGGGTTCGTTAGGGTTAGCCCTAGCAGCAGGATTGCATGTGTTTTGGGGGGTTCTATTGCAACGCAGTTCTGGTGTTGTAGAGCACTGTTGGAGCGATGCTGGCTATGGATACTTTTGCTTGCTTGCAAGTGGTTTGAATACAATGCACGGTCTGTATTTGGGCCTACTGTTACTTTCAAAGTACGTTTTGTAGAGATTGACGGTTGTACTACTAAAGTCCTACGACTGTTCAGGAAAACAAAGTTACTGTTACACCCCCGTCCCCCACCCACCAGACTGAAAAGCAGTAAAAAACAGGTATGGTCAGATAAAGTTTAAAAATGTATATTTATGTAGCCCTAACAAAATAATCTCCCTCAAGACCCACCCTAACCCCAACGATTGTCTTTGAAACGTCCCAAAACGATCCCAACTCCCAAATCCCACCCCCCAAAAGTCTATAAAAAAAGGGCAAGGGACACTCCACTACTGGAGGGTGCTGGTGCTGGTGCATTTTGCCGCATGGGCATCATACTCCTTGCGGAGGGTGGCAAGCTCGGAGCGGAGGCCCTTCACCAAGTTCTTATACTTCTGGACCTCCTGCTCCAGGTTGGACATTCGGACTCGTAGGCGGCGTTGGCGTTCCTTGCAGCTCCTGTGGGGGGCAGCTGGTTTTTCTGTTGCTTGGCGGTGGCGGTTGGCTTTGTCAGCCCGGCTCGGTCCCGCTGGAGCACTGCGGGACCTGGAGGAGGATGCAGCGGTCCCAGCCGAGGATGTTGTTGTTGCACCGCTCGACTGCGTGTCCTCCTCCTCCTCCAGGGCCACCAGCCGCCGATATTCGGCGACAGTGGCCTCCAGCCTCCGTTGCCGGGCCATTCTAGCCTGCTCCCTCCGTGTTGTTGATTTGGAAGGAGCAACTATATGAAGAAAGAAAGACATAGTCTGTAACCAATGCTCCTTAGCATTAATAACACAAAGTGATTGAGCCGAAAGTTGGGTCACAGTACAAGTAGCAAATTGAAAGCACAGTACATAACTATTGAGGACAGTATCTATGTAACCTCCCACTCCTGCATCCTTGCTCTAACATTAGTGGTACTTTAATGAACAAATTCTACGACCACTATGGACTTCCATTACAGTCGACTATGACAGTACACCAGTCTTATTCTTCTTCTTCTCTCTTGTTTAGGAAAATTGGTACGTTATCTTAGGCAAGCCGGCAGAATGACATGGACAGCACAGTGAACTTGCACCCGAGAAAAAAAGTTGCACACCATGATGAGTGAGACAGACTTGCGTTACTGTACCGGTCCAGTACATGCAGGTGGTGAAGCTATTACTTTTCTATTACGGGTGGCACTGAGAATACTCTGTTACAAGGGCTACTGCTTAATTAATTTACCTTTCACCCTACAGTGCAAATGAGTACTAGAAAAGGACAATGAAGAAGCTAACTAATTTGATTATCTATCACTTCACATGGGACGTATTTGATGACATATGGGATGACTTTAGGTGCTTTGCTTAATATTGAGTGAACAGTGATACACCCACACATGAATGACGTACTACAAGCAAACTAAGGTTATTAAGAGAGGTACGGAGTGTCCACCGTAATAACCAGATATATGCTGTGATTGCAGACGCAATACAAAGTACTGCTACTATTCATGGTAGTATTGGACACATTTACAATTCCTTTTCCTTTCCTTCCCTGCACTGGAACGGACGTGCGGGTGCGGTGGTACATGCTCTTCAAGGTAACACTTAGTACATCTGGCGACCATCTACTCTCTCTAGATACACATGTGCTATCTAAGAGTCAGAGAATACCATGCTCCAGGCATCCATTCAGTCAAAGTATACGCACACATACAGTTTCTGTTTCACCCACCCAGGCTGCTGTCCTTCCACCCATCCTTGCTTCATCATTGACCCAGCCATGCACCATACCATATTCTTTCCTTCCAAGCCACCTCGGGGGCCAAGCAAACACATATCGTTCTTCTTTGCCAGCCATCATACAATTTCGTGTCCCACTTACTTACACCCTTCTTTCGCTTTTCGTTCATCCCATCCATCACATTCGTCTAAGAACTTATTGGGATTCTTCTCACCAAAAACTTCACAGCTAAGTCGAAGTACATTTCGAGGAGGCTACTACCTGGTTGATTTGTAATACACCCGTGCAGAAAGCACACTATGCAGTCTTCAATCTCAATAAGTAAGGAATATATAGCTTACCTGTTTCCGCCACCACCGTTTGAACCCCCACAGGACCGTCCGCCGGCTCTTGCACCGCCTCCTCCCCAGAGTCCTCCGAGTCCTCGCCCAACACAGCCACCTCCGCGCTGGCCCCGTCACCAGATGTTACACCTACAAAGTACATTTAAGAATGTTAGAATACACCACTCACTACTATATAATATTTGGTCTAGGAGAAATGTTAAAAAAACTGAATACAATGTAATAATTTGTGACTGTCTACTCCAAAGTAAAAATGTCCCTTTTTCCAGGGAAGGCTGTTGTCTTGCTGCACTTTTATGCACAACTGATGAATGCTTGCTTTTTATTTTTAACACGCACCACTTTTTCTCCTAACAGACAGAAGCTTGACTCCTAAGAACACGACCAGGATCAAGTTCAAACCAGGTGAGAGCTCGGCTCGACCACAAGAAATGTGTCCAATTAATCGTCAGCACTAACCACTTTTCCGTTAAATAGTTTTATGACAAAGTAGATTTTAATAAATGTGTTTACTTTTAATAAAGCTTTTAAACTTAAATAGACTCTGTGGTTTTTGGTCCTCCAGACTAGAGTGGATGAGCTAAAGGTTTTGGAATTTTTGCAAGCATGAGTGCCTCTGACACTTCTTGACTGTGCTGTGACTCCGTACTCTCTTGTCCTGCGTACGATAATCTAGAGATCATTGGGGATCAATAATCGGTGACTACAGAGCTGAATGACTCTGCCACACTATCTAGTCAGTAAGGAGACAGTGCATAGAGCTATTGCTGAATAGAATGGGAGTCCAATGGAATTGCCAAATGTCCAATCTTAGTTAGCTACACAGACAGACTAATAAGAATAATCTAGTAATACCACAGGGAGTCATATTAGAGCCAGGATAAAAATTTATATCCAGTGTACAAGAAGATCAAAGACGATTTAGAAAAAATCGAATGAGGAACGCTAGGAAAAAATAGGTACTCTTTATTACAATTAAAACTTACTGGGGCCAGCAATGGAGCCCTCGCCTGCCCGATCCTGGCCTGCATCCTGAGCACCCTCCTCCTCCTGTGTCCTCTTGCCCTTGGGGGAGCTGATGTACAACATGAAAGAAAGAAAGACCACAAAACATGGATGAGATTTGTCAACCAAATCAACCATTTCAAAAGAACAATAACAAAATTTTTTGGAGAAATAGCAAATAGATAGACAACTATTCCACGGGATCTATCTCATGTGGTATACTACGTTATTCGTATTGCCTGATTTGCGGAACGTTGACTTAGAAAGTTCCTATGTAACTCAATAAACAGACTACTAAAGAGGTTTGCCTAGGCCTGGCACTGCAGGCAGCAGTCCGCAGCACGCGAAGTGACAGACAAAGTCCATCCTGCTTGCAGATCAGTGAATACTCAAACTATCAATCCACCCACCACCACCACTATTTCTTCTTATAGCCATGTGTCTAAAGGAAGGAGTGGACTTCAGTCTGTTGGGGCTGATTTAGAAGTCCCTTGCGGCTCATTTTCCTCCATTGTTGCGTGACTTTTGTGACGCTGCGGCAGAACAAAAGACTCGCCATGGTGTTGGTGCGGCGTATATATTAAAAAAAAAGAAATTATGGGCGATGCATCACGTTGTAAAGCCCTGCGCCATCAGGGGGCGTTCCGGCGCAAGGGAGGGCGTACCTGCGCAGGGACGAATCCTAAAAGTGGCTGAGGGAAATCTACAAGATGTCAATCAGTCACTTTTAAGACAATGATGCATGAGTCAAACCCTGCGCGCTTGAAGCCGACGTACGGCTTGATGCAGCATTGGGGAGATAGGGTACCCCAGAGCATTGCTGGAGCTGCGCCATCGTTGGCACGCAACTCCAGCAATGCGCCGCCTTTACGGCACAGATGCGTAAGGCTTCTGTGACGTTTTGGGCCAATGGGTGGTGGTGGTGGCATGGCACACAATTACTGCCGCATCCCTGCTACTTTGCAGGGATGCGCCGTTAATTGAAAATATGACCCTTAGTGTCTAGCATTACGCAGTTCTTATCTTTACACTACACTCATACATAATTTCTCAGGCCAATGAAATGAACACAATGTACAAAACAAATAAGCATAGTAGCAAGCAAGGCTACTGAGAAGGAGAGCAGTGCACCTGAAATGTATAGAAGATTTTGAAATATAATTTACCTACAATGTAATCGGCAGCATTATTGCTCTTGGTAAAGAACAAAGATTTGGAAATAACAGAGCCGGATAAAACAGAGTAGTGATGAATAGCTACTACTACTCACCAAGCCCGGGGACCTCTACGCCGAGCGCGTCCAGCAAGTCCCGTTCCCGGTCCATGACATCGGTCCAGCGGTGGGTGGCCTGGTTATATGTGCGCCGGACCCCAGAGAGCTGAAACATGGCCCGGCACACCTTCTCCCACCGCTTCCGGCGCTCCCGGATGCCATAGCCAGTCGCGATCTTGCCGCCTCCCAGGATCGTCTTGGGGAGGCGGCGCTGGACATGGAAGATGAGTGCCGCCACTTCCTCCGCGCTGAAGATCTCCCGCGGCACCACTTGCTCCCCCCTCAAACGCCCGCACGGGAGCCGGGCACGGGGTGCGGGACCCTTCCCCTTCTCGTGGGTGCTTCCCGGCTCCCTTTACCATGGTCTGGGCAGAAATAAACTTAAATGATAAAGAAGAAATAGAATAGTGAAGAAGAAAAGAAAAGAGTTTAAAAAAGTAGTTTAAAAGTAACTAAAAGTAGCAGAAAACACAAAAATATACAGCTAGAAAAATAGAGGGATAGATAATAAGTAAAATAGATTAAATAAACTTCAAACAAGCAAAGGATGGCAGAGATTCAGAGAGGATACAGAAAGCATGCCCAGAACCATAGCAATGAATGAGAAACAAGATGGCCGCGCCCGTTCACAACCGCGTGGGTAACTTCGCGCGAGATTTTCCTCGCGAGCACGCGCGAAATTGTACTAGCGAGCAGCACAGTTTGCGAGATTACACATAGCGGCCGGAAACGGAATTATGTCACGCAAACAAGATGGCCGCGCCCGTGTACGACCGCTAGGGTAACTTGGCAAACGTATAGCTACAAGCGCCTCGCGAACACGCGCAAAAGCCCGCGAACATACACGTCGCAAAAAAAAAAAAAGTGTATTCGCAAGCATTCGCGGCTCCCGAAATCGATCTCGCACGGATTCGCGCCCCAAAAAACGCGCGAAATTGCAGAAAAAACGGTTTTTGCTAAACTGAAAGCAATAAGCAGGTGCAAAAGTTCAAACTTAACATTTGTAACATTCACTGTAGTGCTTCCTGAGGGGCCCCTCCAGAGTTTGCAACTATTCTATGACCCTGCTATGACCCAAACAGCAGGCTCATAGAATAGCTACAAGTAGACCATAAAGGTCCTGTGAAAAAAAAATTCACTGCAACAGAAAGCAAATTACAGATAAGGAAGGAAGCAGGTGCCAGCCAGACTGGAACTTTCTAAATAACTGACACATTAATCAACCCCCAATTAATTCATGGCAGTTGAAGTAGGGGAGGTGTGCTTGCTTTTTGCACCCCCCATAAACTACAGTGATAAACAAACCTAATGGGTGGCAGTGAGGATGTACCAGAGGGTGGCATGGGTGTCCCAGAGGGTGGCAGTGGTGAAGCAGAGGGTGCTGTGAACCTGTGATGATAAACCAGACGTAGAAACAACATAGTCGCGGCCGTTGCGTGCCGAAAAGTAAGTTCGCAATTGCGAAATTGTCCCAAAATCGTCGCGAACGCGCGCCAACACAAAAAACGGGAAAATCCGCAAATCCGCTAGAGTTCGCGTATCTTCGCGGATTGCGAATCCGTAAATCCGCAATTTCGCGTACGCGAGATCCGCTAGATCCGCCCATGCTTAGTACTGGGGTCAAGGGCCTGAATTCCTACAAATACGATGTAATGTTTGACTTAGTCATAGATGGAGGTCTGATCCCTCTGACTATTTGTGTATGAGAGAAATACTATATGCATGATGTAATGCTGATTTGCTGACTCTCTAAGTAGAATTAGCGGGGGGCATCCTGAAGAGGAAATAATTAGCCTGAAGCAAGGCTGTTGATTGTGAGTGTAGAATGATTAAATTGGTGGGGGGAGAAGGCGAGTCATGATACGCAGTGAAGGCACTTCTCCATCGCAGAGGACATGGTCCTTAAGCCTCGTGAAGGGTGGTGGCGAGGGTGGGAGGGTGGAGCTGGGAGGGGAGGGGGAAAAGGGGAGAGGGGGGAAGAGGGGTGGAAAAGGAAAATAACACATGAGTTAGGGTTGGGAAGACATTTGTATTTTGTTGCTGTTGGGGAGCAATTTGCGAAAATTAGCAGGATCAAAGATGTAAAATTTGAAGTGGCTAAATGGCAGGTAGGGGTTTAAGGGTGGGCACACTGAATGTTAGGGGGCTGAACTCAGTTGAGAAAAGACGAAGAGTTACACAGGAGATACGGGCTTTGCAATGTGATATCATATGTTTACAAGAGACCCATGTGGTTTGGTCTAAGAGACATCTGTTAACAGAACTTGGGTTCAATTTAATAGTATGCACTAAATATTCAGGGGCGGCCAGAGGAGTGGCAATTCTTGGTAAGAATCACATAGCTACAACAGGGAGGATACAATCTGATAGGCTGGGACGCTGGGCGATAGCAGAATGTATTGTGGGCAACACCAAAGTTACTGTGTGTGTGGTATATGGGGCAAATCTAGATGAAGCTGAAACTCTTAACTTTCTAAATGTTGAAGTAGCAGCTTGGCCCACACTATTGATCATGTGCGGTGATTTCAACATAAACCTAGCACCCAACGTGTTAAATAATGCAAAAGCGAGACACACTGGCAGGAAGCCGAGAGTATTTAAAGCCCTACAGGCACTCTTGGGAACTCATGGATTGGTGGACGCTTGGTCGAGTTTAAGGGGTGGGTCTCCTGGGTATACTTTTTTTCTTTTCCACATCGCACATTGGTTCGATTAGACTATTTTTTTGTTTCTATAGGGATGCTAAATCAGGCTGCAATCCAAGTATATCCTAGAGTGACATCACATCACGGGCCGGTTGTACTGACTTTATCAAGCATTATTTCCAGTGAACGTCCTCGACAGTTCTCTTTCGATCGTAAATTATTGTCTGAACAATTTTTTATTGAACATATGAATGAGTGGATTGTATCTTTTTTTTAACATTAATCGGGGGAGCAGTAATGAGGGTTGTGCGTGGGATTGTTTTAAGGCCGCTTTTCGTGGGGAGGTACTGAGTGTGGGCCTGTATAACCAAAAAAAGCAAGCTGCGGAAATAAAGGCACTCTATCAGGAGTGGATCATGGCCGAAGAGGCGCTCATAGTGGGGATACAGACACTGAATAATATAGATGACGAGATGTTAAAATCTAGATCGTGGCGTAAACACTATCGGCGCCATCTTGTCTCTTTTCAGATCCATGCGTGCGCGTAAGCAGCAGCCATTTTGAATGCCATGATCTCTCTGCCTACTGCCGATAGCCAGCGCGTCTCACCCCCTCACACCCCGGCTTCGCAAGCACACACACCCCCCCCCTTTTCTTGACAGCCCCTGGCCTCTCCTGCTTGGACCCTAAACGCACCTCCAGCGCGACCCTGCCTCCGAGCCACATCCCGTGCTGAACCCCCCACACCCTTTCATCTCATTCACAAAACAGGCCCTTTTGATAACCTCTTCCTCCTTGCCCTATTGTTCGGCCTGATCCCAGGCCATCACTTAGCCCAACAGATGCAGTTTATTGCCTCTACAGTAGGACCTCGCCTCACTTCAAAGGAGCGGGGAGTAATCAATGCCCTCACACCCCTAGATCCGATTGATTACCCGCATTTCTGTTCCCAGCGGAATGCCCAGCAGCGCGATAGCCATCATGCTGAGATTAGGGGTGGGGACTCCTACTGTAGATATGTGTGGGAACGGGCCTGAACCGGGGATTCCAAAGACGCCTTTTCCGTACTTCAAAGCATTACCAAGAATGTGCTGCATGTAATAAAGTAATAAACCAGTGTATAAGAGGCCAGGCCTGAGAGATGTCGAGAGAGCACCTCGAGAAGATACCCTGTTGTCTGATTTGACGTGCTCTGTTTCCGTCGGAAATAAACTCCTGTTTCCCGCTTTCCAGTCTCCAGCGCCTGCCTCTTTATTTTATAATCGTGAGTTGGGTGAGAAGCGGCTAACGCCGGGCAAACCTAGAAAAGGGGTAAAACGACTTGATCTGCCTGAACCCTTTTTCATCAGAGATTAATGAAGTAGCGCGTTTGAAGGCAAAGGTAAATCTGAGGTGGTCCCAGGAAGCAGCCAAAAAATTTCTTGCTAAAAAACAAATACATTACGAATATGGCGAGGCAAGTGGCAGATGTCTCGCCCAAAGAGTAAGAGCAAAAACCGCAGCCCAGCATATCGACGAGGTACTAGACCAGAAGGGTGACTCTGTCAAGGATGAGCAGGGTATCCTGGAGGTATTCAGGCAGTTTTATGAGAAGCTATATCAGAGTGAGGAGTATAACGGGGATAATGCTGCATCAATGATTAGTCAATACTGTCTGCAGGATCTTTCGGAAGATGACAGGGAAATGCTGGACGTACCCATTACTTTGGAAGAATTAGAACTAGCGATAAACAGGCTGGCTTTGGGAAAAGCCCCATGCCCAGATAAATTACCCTTGGAAATATACAAAACGTTTTTTATGCTGTTAAAAAAAGATCTTCTGGCAATAATGCTAGCAGCACAGAAAGGTTCAGCTCCCAAAACATGGCAAGAAGCAACAATAGTGGTATTTCACAAAAAGGGCAAGCCACAGAATTCACCTGGATCAGATCGCCCCATATCGCTTTTAAATGTAGATGGTAAAATATATTCGAAGATCTTAGCAAATAGACTTTCCATGGTTATTTCGGGTCTTGTATCAAAAACACATCATGGGTTTATCCCTCAACGTAGTACTACTAATCATGTTGGACGAGTGATAACTTTACTTGATTATGCTAAAGCAACTAGGGAACCTTTTTGTTTAATTTTATTGGACGCCGAGAAGGCCTTCGACCGTGTGGCAGGGTCTTTTCTGTGGGATAATTTGAAGGGTCGAGGTTTTGGGCCAGAGTTTATTAAATCAGTACAGGTCCTGTATCAGCATCCGGTAGCTCGGATTTGTACTATGGGATTGGAATCGGCGGCAGTACAAATCTGCAGGGGGACTAGGCAGGGGTGTCCCTGCTCGCCCTTATTATTTGCTTTATACATTGAGCCTTTTTTAAGAATGCTGGACTCTAACATCTATGTAGTTCCGTTAAAGGTTCATATATACCAGGTTACGGTGTTGGCATATGCTGATGACGTGGCAGTGATCACGTCCAAACCCACCATGGCAATGCAGGCTATTGAGCAATTGGCGGCAGAATTTGGTAAATCATCTGGATACAAGCTGAATTCGGCTAAAACCCAGTTACTCAGTATAAATATACCAAGCTACACTGATTCAAGACTATGTCAAGAGGTGGTATATTTGGGAGTTACGTTACGAGCTTGTATAACTTCTTTAGTTAAAACCAATTGGGACCAGCTACTAGTCGGTGTTTGGGAAAAATTAGATCAGGCAGAATGCTTATATCTCTCATTAGTGGGACGATGTAATCTATGAAAAATGCTGATTCTCCCTCAAATTTTGTATTTTTTCTGATGCATACCCTTAGAAGTTCCCAAGACAAGTTTAGAACAACTACAGGCAATATGTATGCGCTCTTTGTAGTCTGGGGGAAAAGCACGAAGGGCTAGGCGCTTTATGATTTTGCCAAGAAAGCTGGGGGGCTGGTCGGTACCAGTCTTTACATTATATTACTATGCTTGTATGCTGCAAGGTATGGGAATTTTACTAACCGGCAGAGGACCAGTAAGACCGGCAGACTGCCCTTCGATTTATCAAATGCTGCTGGGGGTAAAAGCTAAAAATTGTCTATTTAAGCACCTGGAACAAAGTTATTACAAACGTACCCGTTTTAAGACAATGGTGGCTGCATATAAGGTCTGGCGTATAGTTAGGGGGCTATCGGGCCTCGGAAAAATAACGTGGTACACTCCATTGTCATCGTCGTTTTTTTTACCTGTAGATGTGAGGGATAGAGTAGTATATAATTGGAGGGAGAAAGGTATTAGAGTGGTGGGCGACTTGTATGATGCTAGTTATTTCAAATCTTTTGAACAACTACGAGAACAATATCTTCTCCCTAGAGAGCATTTCGCGAAATATCTACAGATTCGTAACAGTCTAATGTGTATTGGGAGTAACTTTAAATCGAATCCTTTGATCGAAGACATCATGAAAGGGGCAAGGATTGGAGTTCTATATAATCATATGTTAGACACTAAAGAAAATGATATAGAGCAACGGAATAGTAAATGGCGCGTTAAACTAGGCAGACAGGACATTCAAATAGAAATTTCAATTGCTATGGCTATAGACTTATTCCTGTCCGCAAAGTTGGTGGCGCAACATTTTAAATCAATCTATAATCTATATTATACCCCTGATAAGGTGTCTAAATGGTCGGGTGATGTAACAGGGAAATGCTTTCGCTGTGGGCTTGTCTCGGCGGATGATATACATATTTTTTGTACATGCACCGTATTGGCTCCCCTGCTGTCTCAGATAGAAAAATGCATTTCGGCAATTGTGGGCAATCAGGTACATTTATCTGCAACACAGATATTATTGGGTGTTGAAATGGGCACATTGAGTACTAATATTCCAAAGAAGCATGTTAAACTAATATTCTTAGCGACTGCAGTGTATAGGCTGTGTATTGCATCTGCATGGTTGCAACAGGAACCGCCTGCTTTTGAAGCTTGGCGGTCTCGGTTCTTTTCGGTACACAATATGGAGCACAGCCTGTATGCTCTAAAGGGCTCCCGCAAAAGGAAGATTGGGGAACAGATTTGGGGATTAGTCACAAATTATTTGGAGTTGTAAGGGGTGATTTGATCTGGATTGTTTATAATATTTGATGGATATAATTGGGCCTGCCCTTATGAAATGAAATGTACACCTAACAGCTGGTCCTTTTTTTCTTCGTGGGCTTTTCTATTATTTCTTTCTTATATTATTCTTGTAATTGTATATGTTAAAATTACATGATTTGAATTTTTATCTGTTTGCCAAAATGTCCCCTTTCCTTTCTTCTTTTTTTGTCTTCTTGTTGTTGTACCAACCGACTCATGTGTTTTTGCATAAATAAATAAAAAATTTAAAAAAACGTCGCTCCGAGAGTCTTGGTGACTTAAATAGCGGTAAATTTAAAGGTGCAGTGTTGTAGGGAATTCGGGGCATGACAGCTACAGCGTCGCCTTGCATCGGAGCTGCGTCGTTCTCAGGAGTGCCCAGCAGGACGTACAACGAGCGGAGAGAGAGAGAGAGAAAGAGAAAGAGAGAGCAAGGTAGCGCATCCCCCAGGTAAGGCTTGGACTCCGGGCGGGAGCCGCAAGCATGTGTGGCCTGGGGAGGCGCGGAGGAGTACAGGAGTGTTCCCGACTTTCTCCCGCTGCATCGAGTTAGACGTGCTGAGTCCTAGAGCGGCCCGGACCTGCCCGGCAGCACTGGGGCCGCCCTCGGAAGTTCAGGACTGTTGTCTGTGGTTGGGGCCTAGTGGTGCCTGCGCTAATTGCGTCGATTGGCCTGGTATTATTCCTGCATTACGAACTGCCTGAATATGTGCAGAGGATTGAATTATTCTCGTATTACGAACTGCCTTATTACTTGCATTAAGGAGTGCGTTATACTTTCATTACGAACTGCCTGATTATGTGCATTGAGGATTGAATTATTCTCGCATTATGACCTGCCTTATTACTTGCATTAAGGAGTGCATTCTACTTGCATTGCAAACTGCCTGATTACGTGCATTGAGGATTGCATTATTCTTGCATTACGAATTGCCTGATTACGTGCATTGAGGATTGCATTATTCTTGCATTACGAACTGCCTGATTACTTGCATTGAGGATTGCATTATTCTTGCTTTACGAACTGCATAGCATTGCATTAAGACTGCATTTGAACATCATGAACTGCTCATTAATACCACAAGAACCTACAACTGGTTGTTGGCATAATAACCGGCAAAGTGAAATATTACGAATACGCATATGTTGGAATATTATCGTTTGGTCTTACCGTATTTTTCTTCTTGATAAAGATACCGCTATTTTGATACATCAGTGTGGTGTCCATTTGTGGTGTTATCACTGTGTCACTGGGAGTGTGGTTGCAAATACTTTATACATTGCCTTGAAGATAAATCTGGCTGCTCGTGCCAAGCTACCAGAGGGTGAGCAGACTTTATCAAAGAGGGTGTCGCTTCTTTCCCTGACTAGAAGCAAGGGGCCCTATTTGGACTACGGTAACTGCCTCAGCCAACAAGAGACCCCCAGTTCTAACATTTATGAATTACGTTTGTCTCTAAATGTACGTGGATGCCCTATGCATCAAATCGATGTTTACGTTTCAATCGTTCTGTCTGGGCTTTGTTTGACTATGCAAAAAGAGTAGGTAACACACCGATTCAGCCTCTTTTGGAGGTCTATTTGTGAAAATGTTTACCTGTTCTAATGTATGGTACTGCAGTCTTGGGCTACAGCTACAGTCTGGGGCTACAGCGACGTTACTAAACTGCAGGTAGAGGAAAAAAATTCTGATGTTTGCTCGACCTTCCCCCATCAACTCCTCACTTCCGCCCATACTTATTTTTTACATAAGGAACTAGGTTAGTCCTCTGAACCTGATTTCATGAAGATTACACCTTAATTGCTCTTACTCTCTGTATGGGCTAATAAGCACACCACTCTTTTGTTTTAAATTGTCTTTATTGAGTTTTAAGCATAAAATAAATGTTACAATAGGTATTGCATAATAGTGCTGCAACAGCGCTCCAAACTACAATAGGTTGAGGTCCAGACATTTAGGAAGAAAATACCCATGACAGCATTCTGCATAATATCTAAAGGAAGACAGGTGGTAGCGTGGGTGACATCTATTAGCTTGTGTATTCAGGCACTAGGGTGTGTCCCTACAAGAGAGCCCTCTGCGGAGGACCTAGGCGGGGAGGGTGGGGATGCCTCTCGGTCCAGAGTCTGCAAATACCAGCCTAAGTGGGACCATATATCCTTGGGCCGTGATGTGAGGGGTTGTAGATTAGCGTAATTCTCTCCCAGACTTTCGCATCTTCTCATGTTTTCAAGCCAGTCCTTGGCTGAGGATGGTCTGGTCCCCCCCCTCACCCACCACCCCATCTCATGGATATCTCCCTCTTTCCAAGGAGCAACACCATAGAGACTAAGCGGCGGATCCCTTGGGGAACATTGTGAGTATAGCCTAGTAGAGCAACTACTGGGTCAGGAGTTATGTCAAAATCAGTCATGCTGAAAATCTGAGCAAATATGTTCTCCCAGAATGTAGCGATAACCAGGCACGTCCAAGTGAGATGGGCAAAATCAGCACTGGGGGCCTGACATTTCAGGCAAGCAGCGGACCTGGTGGGGTCAAACTTTGCGATGTCTGCCGGAGAGAGATAATATCTAAGTAAGTATTTAAAGTGAATCAATTTGTGTCTGTGATTGATGTAGACACAGCAGTACTTCCATATGTGGTCAGTTAATGGTATTCCCAACTCCTTTTTCCAGGTCTCTTACTCGGTGGTCATGTCTGGTCGTAGTGCTAAGCAGGCATGGTATAATTTGGATGTAATGTGCCACCCCACCTGGCGCTTTTATTACTAATGATAAGGGTGGAAAGTCTTCTGGTGGGAGAGGGTATGTGGGTAATAGAGACCTAAGAGCACTCTCAATTCTTTTAAGATGAAGAGGTCCATACGGGAAACATCCTGCGCCCTAGAGGTGTCTGCCAGCTGTATAACATGGCCATCAGGGAACAGGTCGCCAAGAGTGGATAGTGAATGTTTTGTAAGTGAGCGCTTAACTATGACTTCTCTTGCAGGAGGGATCCATGGGTTATCTAATATGGGGATGGCCTCGGCATAGAGGGGTCCTCCGCGCAGTATGCGGTGCATCCTAGGTTATTGATACTGTCTGTATATCTGTGGTTTCTAGCGGGATGCCACGCGAAAGTATTTGAGAATGGAGCAGGCCATCCAACTAGGCGCGTTTTGGGCGTATATATGGTATACACATGTCAGTGTGATACCAGTGGTATGTATAGTGGCACTGATAAGCACACCACTCTTAATTGGGAAATTATCACAGATTGTATGAACTATGAGAAGGGTATTGCCATCCCTTGACTAAATAATAGGCAATCTACCTCTAAAGCCATAGGATGTAATTCACTGTTTACATCTCCCCATTCTCTAACCAAAGCAGATACCTCCTGAGCCAAAAAGCTTGTTATAGGTCATCGTGTGACATGTAAGGAGCTAAAGGAGATGGGGAAACCCCTACTGTGGGATTACGCTATTGTCCAAATGACATCTAACCTTGAGCCATATTTGTCTTGGGTTCTGAGCCCCTGGGAAAGATCACTCTTAGCCAAATTTCGACTGGGAACTATAACTTCTTTGTTTTGCTTACCCATGGGCCAATATGAAGCAGCATCAGTCTTAGTTTGCTTTGGGAAAAGACTTCCGTACAAACCCTAGAACAATTGATCTTTTTTTCTAAATACTATGAATTTCAGACCAAAACATATTTAAAACCAGTTCTCAAGCTTTATGATTTCCATCAAAGTTGGCCCGCTTTGTATTTTTTACGCATGTTCCCGAACCTGCTGGATTGTTTCTGCAGAGGGAATTTTTTCAAGTCAGCGCTACACAAATGAAACATATTGTCTGCATCAGATTTCTTTTTCCTCTTTTTTTATCTTCGAATATTTTTAGTATATCAATGCTTATTTATAATTGATATTTATGTATGAATAGCTTTTATGATTGTTTTTAAGTAATCAAATAAAGCTTTTTTGATTAATGGAATAAAATGTACAGACTTGGCACACTACCATGAGCCATGATGTCTCATCTGAAGGCATTCAAAGTTTGCTGAGTGGCTGAGTGGCTGCCATGTTTCACACAGCCACTCAATAAACTCTTTTGTTTTACAAAATTGAAACTCTCCCAAACGTGTGACTTTTTGTTAAAAAAAATTATATGACTGATGCAAACTCCCAGGGTGCACGGGTAATTTTTTAGGTTGAGCCTAGAGCAGCTCGCATGCGCTGCATGCAAGACTTTTAGTAAGGGGTTTCAGAAAGCTCACCACACGCTTGTGCGTGTGTTTTTCGCAGAAACTATTGGGCTTTGCGTGCGTTCTTCTTAGAAAGACAGCATACAATTGGGCAAAGGCGGGGGCATGTCCCGCCTTTGCTCCGCCCACGGCCTATTGTTTGCGGTTACCCGCACGGGCGCCATGTGTTTTGAATTATCGTGCCAGACGTGTGCGCGATAATTGAAAACACATGGCACTCTGGCACCACTCTCGCAGTGCGTTCCTCGCGCACAGGGGCACTCCCTGTGCCTGGTGCAGGAATCCTCCTCCAGCTGCTGCAGGGCTCTGTCTCTGCCCAGCTTCCTTTACCTGATCCCCCCCCCCCCCCCAGCCACTGGTCTTGCAACGCGATCCGAGAGCACAGGTTGTGGAGGAGGCGGGTGCGAGCGCTGCCCCAGGAGCTTCGGGAACCGGGCTTTGCACCCAATAGGGGACCCGTCGGGGCACCGAAGCATTCAGCTGCACTGCCAGGAGGGAGCCCTAACGCACCGGGACATCCGAGCTCCGCCTAGAGTAAACCAACATGGCTTCTTCCCCAGAGGGGGCGGCGCCCTCAAATGAGCCCGGCCCCTCCTCCTGTCCGTGCGGCCCGCATGGCACCGCTGTCCTCTATCCCCAGAGTGACAGGAGCCCCAGTCTAGACACGCAGCTTTGCCAACAAGGCGTAGTTTTCAATCTCAGCTGTAATGCCTCACAGTCTGAAACTTACAACCCATCATTACTTATAAGTGTCTTGTTCCTGTTAAGAATGTCCCGGAACTGTCCATTCAGTTGCCTTCACATTTCTACCTGTGTCCTGCTGTTTTGTTGTTTACCTATTTTAGCGAGGCGACCTAATTAACTTTTATGTTTGATCCCACGTTGTTTCTTTACACTTTTGATCTGGGCTTTATCAGTTTCACTTTTACCTATTGTAACAAACATTTGTTCGAATAACTCGGATTTTGTCATATTTCCTGTTAACTAAACTCTTCTCAGAGCCACTGAATGAAACCATTTTGACCAGTGGTTCCCGGGACTGCTGTCCAGCCCATCCTGCGTGGCAGAGCATGTCATAGGCTGGCACAGAACGTTCATTGCATACTCCGTCCCCCATCAGTACTGCTGCTGCCACGGCATGGAAGGGGACCCCCAGAAACGCCACACAGCACACGTTGTTGTGCTACGTCACCAACGTTTGCAGTTCTTCGTGCTGCATCCACTTTATTTCTGTCATAGTGAGCAGGCGGTGTCCGGTTCAGAGAAACTACATTCTTTACTCTGGGGATAATTCTGAAACTATCCAGCAAACAAAAGCATCCTGCTTTTTTTATTTATAGAGAAGTGCTCCTTTTCTGCAGAGCGACCTGCACGTCAGGGACTAAGTCTGGCGCTTCTAAACACGGGCATAGCTGCTGCAGGTAAAGGCATTGTACTAACACTGATTTACATGGCTTTTACGTTGATGGGAGTGGGGCAGTAAAGGGAGGTCTCTTCTGGTCAGCTGCACTCTCATTATTCATCAAGTGCACTCACCCTCTGGCTATTGGAAAAACGCTCTGTTGATATTCTTGCATAGTTTTAAAATCATTTCAACGTAGATTTGACCCCAAAGGTGCGATGCCTGCATTTCTGGTCATGAACTGCTGCCTGTACATGCAGCCAATATGTCAGGCACAAACTTCTGTTCGTGCAGATTTTTCAGCCTAGGCTCCATTATTTACAACACACTAAATCAAGTGTTCATGACCAGTTCCCGTGTAGCATTTGTGCTTATAAGCTAGAGACGTATGTGCTCGATTACTCAACAAAATATTAAGAAGTATTTAAAACAAGCATTTGCATAGCCAATAGGTCTCGCCTTATAAGTGTTTATTTATCCAGCACAATATCCTTGGTGCAAAAACATCAAGTGTTGCATGGCTAAACACTTATAAGGTCCCAAAGGCTAGACCTATTGGCTATGCCAATGCTTGTCTTTTTTCTCTCTTCAAATCTGCCAGTGTTTTCCTGGTGTATCAGACTGCATGCTCTGATTGGATAACACGGTCTGATGTACTTGCACTGACAGCCTAAGCCCATTGGGCCAGATGTAAACATGATGGCCTAAGCAGCACTAAAAAGAGTGGCAGACCATCTTTTTGGCACGCTGTTTGTGGCAGAGTCTCCTGACTGCCAAATATTGTGACCACCCCCTTCCTGGTCATTACAGACACTGTGTCCAAACCTGTAAGAAGAGGTAAAGAGGAAGACAAAGCGATCCATTCAGTGCTTCGGGCAAGGGTTAAACTGCTGTTCCCTGGGATGTTGACTAATGTGGAAACAAATAAGAATAAGCATCTCAAGCAGTACCAAGAGTCAGCTCTCTAATATACAACTAATTGAAGACTATGCCTGCATTTAGGTTTTGGCGGGCAATGCGTTGTCTGCTAGGCGAGTTGAGGTAATAAAATCTGCTGACCTGGCACACTACTACCCGTCATGATGGCTCCCTTGAAGGCATTCAAAGATTGATGAGTGGATGCCATGTTTCACGCAGTACAAAAGGGGGTGGTGATGGATGGAGCATCCGAATTAATCAAACACTCACACCCAGTCAAAAGATCTGGGTTTAATCCATCACCGTTCTTTAGCCCACTCTGCCACCCCAGTTCAGACATGGCCATATGCAAATCAGTCTGACCCTGTGCCTCATGGGAACAGTCCAGCCCGAACTGCCAAGCCATGTCTTCCCTGGACCGGAAACAAGCTTCCGAGGACCGGTTTCTGGCATTCCAGCCGACTTCAGCCCGGCTTGCTTGAATCCAGTGGCAAAGTGAGCAAGGGACTCACGTCTGAGCATACTCTGCCACACTTATGGCGGCCAAAAGCGGTACAAAAGGGGGTGGTGATGGACGGAGCATCCGAATCAATCAAACACTCAAACCCAGTCAAAAGATCTGGGTTTAATCCATCACCGTTCTTTAGCCCACTCTGCCACCCCAGTTCAGACATGCCTATATGCAAATCAGTCTGACCCTGTGCCTCATGGGAAATGATGTTTCACGCAGGCACTCAACAAACTTTTTGTTTTACAAGAAAAAATTCTCCCCTAAGCTGGAGTTTTTGTAACAAAAAAAAAGACTAACGCTAACTCCCAGGGTGCGGAGGTCATTTTTTCTCTTCAAATCTGCCCGTGTTTTACTGGTGCACCAGACTGTGTGCTCTAAATAGGGTGCACAGTCTGATGTACTTGCACTGACGGTCTAAGTTCATCGGGCCTGACAGAAATATGATGGCCCACCTGACAATGAATAGAGCGAGCGGACCATCCTTTTTGCAAGCCATGTTGAATGCTGAGTATCCTGTTTGGCAAATAATGTGAACACTTCCTACCTGTTCATAACAGGCACTGTGCCCAATCCTAGACTCCTTGTAGTAGCCTTTTTGTTTCTGGTTTATAGTCTTGTTTTACTTCCATTGAACTAGCACATCTTAATGCAATGATCTGGGGCTGTAATAGCTCTGGACAGGACGCAGTGGCCATAATCACTTTGGGGTGGTGGCCACCCTATCGCCTAATTCTAAATCCGACTCTACGTTCCTACTTGAATCACACCATATAAATTATATCCCAATAATTACATTTTGTAAGAAAAGTGGGGTGCAGCATACGCTGTTACCGTTGTATTTGGTAGGCTGAAGTACTATGCATAATCTTATTTGCCACGGATGTAATTAGTTAATTCATCCACTAAACCTGTATAACTGAAAACATTGAGGCTGCGGTGAAGGAAAAAAAGGCATTCTGAGAATGAGCCCAGTTCTGTTTGTGCGGTCCTGAGCACACTACCTGCGTACCTATGTAAAATGACAATATAATTAGTTTGTTTATCCACTAAACCCAGTGCTTTAAATGGGCCAGTACTCACCGGTACTGAGTACTGGCACTTCTCCACCCCCCCCCCCCTCAGAGTACCAGAACTTCTCTGTGTCCGGGGAGAGTACCGGTACTCACTGCAGCATGTTGGGATTTCCCAAAGAAATGGTCATTATGAGAGCATGCACCTCATTTCTACTCTGCAGTGCATGCTCACATGATTAGCATTTTACATTGACTGTGATCATCATCCTGCCATCAGCAAAATGTGTGAAGTCCCCACCCCATAGCTGTGTGGCAGGAAGGAATGGAAGCTCTTTAAATATGCAGTTTGCAATGGCTTTCCCTTTCTTCTTTGCCATACAGCAGCAAGGATCATCAACAAGGAGCCAGCCAAGTGCAGCACCTGAGTATCAGGTTTCCTTCTAGTGCCAGGCAGGGATCTCAGGACCGGATTCCTGTATCCAGTGCCATACGGGACCCAGGAAGCAGCAAACAGATTCATGCAGTTGGGCCCCCCATCCATACAGCTCTGCAAAAAACCCAGGACACAATATGGCTCATTTTCACCTCTTAGCCTGCCTGCCACTGGGGTCTGACAGCATCTTTCACCTGATTCATTTGCTCCCTGCCTAGCTGGGACATTGAGCCCATAATGAGCAGTGAGGAGGTGGGGGAGATGGACTGAGTGGCCTCCCTGGAGCCCAGGTGAGATTGGAGAAATCCTCTACCCTGGTGGAGACTCTACATATGTTCGGGACCCTGCAGTGCTCACTCTCTCTGCTATTGAGAGCTCTCCAGCCGTGGGGCCTTCTGATCCTAATCCGGCTCTGCCTGCTGTATAGGGGGATAGAAAAAGTTAATTAGACTCGCCATTTTCAGCGATGCCAATGCTGATGCTCAGTGGGTACAATCTGTTACTGTCAGATATTTTATTTTGCATTTCTTTTAGCTGTTAAATTAACTGCACTGAAGTTAGGATGAAAGAGAAAATAGATGCCTTTATTTTGTGTTTTCTCTTGCCACTGAGGTTGAATGGGAGGTGATACCATCGGGCAAATTGCTGCTTATTCTTTTAATATGGAGATTGATGGTTCCTTTTCTTTCCGAGTGCAGGATGAGAGCATTTTTTAAAGTTTGTAAACATAAATACCTGTGGATGAACTGTACAAATATTTCAAATTTGGAAACAGAAAGGACAAATGAAGCAGCTCTTTTGGCGTCATGGAAGAATTTAATAGGATACTTTACTGGCAGATGTGCAAAAGCTAAATATTCTCTAGAGCCAGGGTTCTAGCGTCCATAGGTACAGCAGGTGCAGTGGCACAGAGGCCTGGGGTCCACTGAAACCATGTTATTGCTCCATTTCACGGACAAAACTGTGATAAGGGGCCCATTTCCTTCCTTGCACTCATGCCCATGATATGTCAATGGCTGGTACCCAATGCACACATTATCCTTGTTGCGTGGCACAGTATTTGCCAGAAAAACCATGTCTGTGCAAATTTAGTGGTCACTGTTGTGTTCTGGGCCCTAGGCCCACATGCTGGGACAAAGACCACACGGACACGATAATATGTTACTGGAACTGGCCACGAGCATGTGCACCCGGGCCTGTGATGGATGGTTGTGGGGTGCATGTGTGCCCACTCCCCCAAGGGAGTGGTTAACAAACTCTATGTCTGCTGAGACACTAGAACGTGTCCAGCAGGACACAACATTCCTCCCAAATATTAATGAAAACAAAATAATCACTAGTCCAACCTGTAGGGGTAAACAACAATTAACTGTACACCACAGGGTACATCAGCTTCTCGTTTCAGGCAGCAGGAAGACTGCAGACAGGGCTGGTGACTCTGACTGCAGCAGAACGATCTCGGTGGGCACTCCTAATTTAACCTGAGTGGTTCAGGACACGAACGCTGGCTTAGAGACGTCAGCTGCGCTCTCGTACCATGCCAGTGGAAACATGTCTTTTGGTAGGAGGGGACTCCCCTTCGCTGATGTAGAGGATGGTATGTGGTGGGTACTAACAGTTCATTAAACAGTTCATTTTGTGAAAGCTCACAAAAGTGTCGCTGGGTCGACTGAAGTCTCTGTTAGACTATTTTGCTGTATCCTGTAACCTGTCGGTGGGCGTTGGCTCGTCCAACTCTCCCGCCTGGGGAGGCCCTTAGTCGGGTTTGCCACGGGAATTCTTATGAGCTGCGCTGGGGCTGCATGTGTGCTGACGTGGGGCAGCTGCAAGACCTTTAAGGAGCCAGTACCCAGTCACTCGCACAAACCTCAGGGGTGGTTGAGTCTTGGTCAAGACATGCTCTTGCTGCCGCAGTTCAGGTGTAAGCCAGGTTAGCAAGTAGTCGCTGGGTCTTGTCGGCTAGTTTGGCAACGGTGTAGGACTCCAGTTCAGTATTGTTTGATGCATTTGATGAGGACTGGCGTCTCTATTGCTCCTTTGCCTGTTTGACCCTGGCCTCCACATCGTTTCCTGGTGCGTGCTGCTTCATACTGTGCCTCACTGGGGGCTAGTCTCACCCCAACTCGTTGGCGGCATTCTTGGGTTATTCTCGGGGTGCACTGCTCTTTCATATACTGCTGGCAGCACTCTGCATGGGCCTCGGTGCCGTGTAGCTTCTTTGGCTACCATGGTTTAGTCACTGTTGCAGGTAGATAAAGTATGGCGTGTCACTATTAGTCTTTACTCCAGTCGCTCAGGGAGTTGTGGTAAGGCGGTTTGGCTTTTCAAACCTAGCCCTGCGCAGGACACCTCATGAAACGAGGCCACAGCATCTTTCCTCAGTTTTGCGGAAGTTTCATTATGGACTGCTCCGATCACCAGGGCGCAGTGACTACTGATGGCCACACTGTAGCACTGCCGCACTATTTTTCTCCTGGTCGTAGCAGGCTTGGCTGATGGTTGCGCTGGAATGGAGATGCAGGTGCGGTCTATCGGACGCTGGTCAGAGCAAACACAGCACCCCTCCGCTTCGCAGGGACTCAGCCATCCTTTTCAGGCAAGTGTTTAAGCTTACACTGCAGTCAGTGGTGCTGCCTCTTCGCTGGTCAGAGCAAACACAGCACCCCTCCGCTTCGCAGGGACTCAGCCATCCTTTTCAGGCAAGTGTTTAAGCTTACACTGCAGTCAGTGGTGCTGCCTCTTTGACAGGGGAGACCCTGGCAGTGGGTTTTGCTCTATGGGAATGTTTCTGTGTGGGTGCCGAGGAGACAGGGGTTGCTGGCCAGGGTGCGGTGTGGCAAAAAGGCCGCTAGGTGGCGCTGCAGGCTCCTTGCCGTGGGCAGTTTCACTTTCTCTTGGACCTAGGAGCTTTTGTGGGGGAACATTGGCTGGTGCAGCGCTACCATTGTCTCTCCTGGGTTTGCCCTGTGGCAAGGCAGTGCCCCATGGCGGTGCTGCAGGTCCAGGGAATGTCAGTATATGGGTCGCACTCGCCAGCCATTTTCCCTCTCAGCTCATGATGCGGCGCTCCGATTGACCACTAGGCGGTGCAGACACTTCTCACACGGCCACGGCAGCCGTCCTCATGCTGCAGGCCTTGCTGTCCGGTGGGTGCTGTGGAAACAGATGCCGGAATGAGGTGAGGTGTGGTTCTGAACGTAAGTGTCCCCCTTTTGTCTTTGGTGCTGCTGCTTTGGCATGTTCAAGGGAGCGCTGCCGGCTATTCAGGATGCTGGGAGCCGGAGCGACGATCCGTTTGCTTTTCGGCTTGTCGCACTGTTTAGGCCTGTATCCCTCTGGTTACGCCTGCCGCCTCCTCTCAGGCAATTTGCGGACAGGGGCTGCTCTCAACCTCATTGGGCTGTTGAGTGTGATTGGTGGCCTCGTTGGGGATGCCCGGATGGGGCTGGCTCTGTGTTGAGCTGGTGTGCAGTTTGCTTGCGGGAGGGGCGGGAGCCGCTGCAGGGCCGATACTCTCTTCCTCTCACCTTCATGTACGGCAGGCATTTCAGTGATGATGCCGGGACTCGCCCACACGGTTGGGGCTGTCTCCTGTGGTCTCCGTCTGGTGGGTCACGTGCAACTAGTACAGCGTAGACTCTGCCGTTCCGCCCCCTGGTCACTACAACAGGGTCTGCAGGGCATGAAAGCAGGTGCTGCAGGGCACTTTGTGCCGGCAGTATGTTCGGGGTGCCGCAGACTCAGGCCATCACACCTCCCACGATGAACCACAAACAAGCCGACAGCACTGACGTGGGGATCGGCCCCCTTGTCGCCATTGTTGTGTCCTAGGCCCTAGGCCCACATGCTGGGACAAAGACCACACGGACATGATAACGGGTTACTGGAACTGGCCATGAACACGTGCACCCAGGCCCTTTTAGTAACAGGCTCATGTCACTCGTGACGCCTGTGATGGATGGGTGTGGGGTGCATGTGTGCCCACTCCCCCAAGGGAGTGGTTAACAAACTTTGTGTCTGCTGAGACACTAGAACGTGTCCAGCAGGACACAACAGTCATGATAATGGAAAATGTGTTGTCTCTCAATGACAGTGCACTACCACACTGCACACATGTCACTTTTTCCTCCTGTAATGCACCGTTTTCTACCTCTTGTATTTTGTTTGCTCACAGTTGTCATTTTTGCCTCATGTAACTTAACGTTTGCTTTTGTAATTTGTTCATTTGTAATGTTTCTCCTCGTGTATCAGTTCTGTTCCTACTGTGAAGCGCTCTGACACCTCCGGGTAAAGTCCGCGCTATATAAAAACACATTAAATAAATAAAACTATGCATCAAGTTACATACCACACCGATGCAAGTAAAATGTTTGCCAGTAGCCCCGCCCCTATTATCGTCTCCTAGTTCGTCATAGCTAAATTTGGTGAGTACCTCCACATTTTCGTCCCCATTTAAAGCACTGACTTAACCCGTAGGGAAAAAAAGGCATTCTGAGAATGAGCCCCGTTCTGTTCGTGCGGTCTTGAGCGCACTACCTGCGTACCTATGTAAACTGACGAGTGTTCCCACGCGCGTTCACCCGCTCGGCCCAACAGCTTCTTGGCGGTTTTACGTGAAGGTACGCGCCGGACTCAAGCACGCCCACAGGGGCGAGCGGCACTCTCTACCCATTGGTCCGGGGACTTTCCCCTAGGCGGCGCAGCGTGCGCGAGAGAAACTACGTTCTCTGTACGTAGCCTAGACGTCAGGTCTTCAGAATGCTTCGATTGGATAGAGCACGTTCGCTGCCTTAAATAGGACGAGTACCACACAAACTTTACAGATACGGTTAGTTATTTTGGAAAGTACTTTCCTATTTGGTAGTTACACTAAAACGTAGAAAACGATTTTTAATGCTAGATTTCGTATTTACAGAAAACCCTGCTACAGTGCTTAATAGCGTCATCTATTTTGGTAACCGAACGAGGAAGTGGAGAGGGGCGTTTCGGAAAAAAAACTGCATGTGTAATTTATGCAAATCATGAGTTGAATCGACGTGAACGTGGCGGGCAGTTTCAGTGGATGAGTTTTCATCTGAGAAACGAAATCCGTTTCTGGGGGAAACGAATCTATGGCTATTATTTGGGAATTTAATTACAATCATGTTTTGTTAGGCCTATATTTGTCTACAGAAAATTCAGAATCTGTGTTTATTCATTGTGAAAATATACACAGTACGTTTATCAAAACAACACATTTAAGTCTCTAATATGAGGATTGCATTGTTTATTAAAATTTACCAAATTACGTATCAGTTAATTTATTGTGCTTTTGTAATGAACTAAGGTTGTCTCTTTTTAGTATGCCTTCTTTATAGAATGTACTTCTAACCAGTGATCGAAGTGGGGAGAAAAAAGTAGAGGAACTGTGGGTGGAGTATCAGAGGGCGGAAATAATACTATGATGGGCAGAGTCAGTGGTGTGGCCAGAATGAGCAAAACACCCTAAATGTTAGTAATTATTTGGCATTTCACTAACCAGTTACAGCTTATTAGGACATGTAATTCAACCAATGGATTCACATGTTTATTTAAGGTATAATATGAGTTATTGACATTAAAACACATTCACAAAGTGGGATATGTTTCTAATCACAGAATTTTCCAAATGCGCTTAAAAGTGGAATCGCAAGCCGTTTGTCTTCGAGCCATGCAGTTTCTGTCCTGTTAACACTAGAGCAGTTCAAACACGAATGGGAAAATATGATAGTTTGCAAATGTTTCTCACATAATTATGACACTGCCATATTTGCCACATAATCCATCATCAGCTGAATAATCTGATGATTTTCACCCAAAAATTGTATATAGCTCAAACAGATCAAAATGTGACTTGTGTTGCTTGCCGCAAAGTGGAGGGCCCTTTGCAAAGGTTATTGGTCACCTTCCTCACTGCTGCATTTGTATGTTACCCTAGTACTAATGAGACAAAATCTTTGCAAAGACTGTTAGTATGTGTACAAATTTCAAAATAATAACGTATCAGAAAATGTACTGCATTCCTCTGCAGTCTTTTATTACTGTATAATTTAGTTAACAACTCCATTGCTGCTTAATTCCAGTGCCCCCAAAGCAAGCAGCACATATTAAAAGTGATTGTGCATGAAACAGAGATACTGTGAAGTTAGCAAAGTTAGTTTGGTGTGTGCAAATCCTGCATTGCTTATCCCTGGTGAGTTGCACTAGTACTGCTGAAACAAGGCCAATGGAGGTACCAATGGGTGAGGCGGACTACCCTCAAGGGTCCTGTGACCTCAGTGACAGAGTCACTATTGCTCTAGGGCATGGGTACATGGGTACTCACAAACTTTCTCTCGGGGGCCAAATTTACAGTGTGGTTTGTGTCCGAGGGCCGCACCAGTGGGGGCGGGTTCAGTGGGGGAGGGGCGGGGCTAGAGCAACAAAAAACTGACCATGAGGTTGATCACTGGTCCCTGCAGCGGACGCCTCCATCCACTGAGCCACCAGACCCCGGCATACACCTCTCTCTCTCTCTCTCTCTCTCTCTCTCTCTCTCTCTCTCTCTCTCTCTCTCTCTCTCTCTCTCTCTCTCTCTCTCTCTCTCTCTCTCTCTCTCTCTCTCTCTCTCTCTCTCTCTCTCCCTCCCTCTCTCACTTTCCCTCCCTCACTCTCCCTCTGTCTCCCTTTCCCTTCCTCACTCTCCCTCCCTCTGTCTCCCTTTCCCTCCCTCACTCTCCCTCCGTCTCCGTTTCCCTCCTTCCCGTTCCCTCCATCACTCTACCTCTGTCTTCCTTTCCCTCCCTCACTCTCCCTCTGTCTCCCTTTCCCTTCCTCACTCTCCCTCTCCCTCCCTCTCCCTCCCTCTCTCTTTCCCTCCCTCCCTCACTCTACCTCTGTCTCCCTTTCCCACCTCACTCTCCTTATGTCTCCCTTTCCCTCCCTCACTCTCCCTCTGTCTCCCTCTCCCTCTCTCTCCCTCTCTCTCCTCTGTCTCCCTTCCCCTCCCTCACTCTCCCTCCCTCTCCCTTTCCCTCCCTCACTCTTCATCCTTCTTCCTTTCCCTCCCTCACTCTCCCTCTGTCTCCCTTTCCCTCCCTCACTCTCCCTCTGTCTCCCTTTCTCTCCCTTACTCTCCCTCCCTCTCCCTTTCCCTCCCTCACTCTCCCTCTGTCTCCATTTTCTTCCCTCAATCTCCCTCCCTCGCCCTTTCCCTCCCTCACTCTCCATCTGTCTCCCTTGCCCTCCCTCACTCTCCCGCTGTCTCCCTTGCCCTCCCTCACTCTCCCTTGGTTTCCCTTTCCCTCCCTCACTCTCCCTCTACCTCCCTTTCCCTCCCTCCCTCTCCCTCCCTTTCCCTCCCTTCCTCTCCATCATCCCACCCTGCCCGTGTGTGCCCGGGCTGAGACAGCTTCGGGGCACACAGAGCTGCACCCGAGCACTTTACAGGTCTTTAAAAGACCATTTGTGTGTTAATGGGGCTGTGTTGTATTTCACCTTTTAGCGCTGCAGCTCCCCTCGGACTATGGCTGGCCCCCACAGAGCAGCAGAGTCTCCGAGTCACACTGGTAGATGTCTGCAAGGTCCGCGGGCCGCCGGGGAAGGCTTGCCGGGCCGCTGGCGGTATGTGGGCCCTACTATGAGTACCCGTGCTCTAGGGTGTGCTGCTTTGTAGGTCTGTCCGCAAGACTGGAGGTGAACCTCAGTATGGATTGTGGTAGATAGGCTTCCAAGGTTAACCCACACTTACAATGGCTAGAGCCCACCTACTGGTGCTAAGACACCAGGGTTTCTAAGGTCTAGCGGGGCCTTCTAAGGTCTAGCATGGGAATGTGCTCCCTCAGGAGAGTTGTCTGGTGGACTGGTCATGAAGGCTGAATCTAGTTCCCTAGTTTAAAATTTAGCAGCTCTGGCCATAGTGCCACATTCTTTCCCCCACTGATCACCATACTACCCCATTTAGAAGAACTCGCAATGCCTTTGGCTGCAACCAAATTGTGCCCGCTATAAGCACTTAAATGCGACTCAATTCAAATTATGTTATAGACAAGAGTAATATGCTTCCTGAAAAAAAAAGTAACAACATCTTGGAAAAAGCAACGCATGCAAGACTAAGTAAGGCATGTGAAATGTAAGCAAGAACAACATGGTTACTTTAACGCTTTTACACATGTTTAAAAAATCGATGAGTGTTTTTGCCTGGAAAGTTAAGGACATGACTACAGAGCCCAGAAGGGACCCTTTTCAAAGTCCATTGCTTATATCCATACAAAAATAAGCAGTATGGTATAAAAATACCACATCACCACGGTATACATTCTATAAACTAAAATATGGAAAACTGCTGATAAGGATCACATTAAACGTTTTGCACTATACTCATCAACCAGGTATTGCAGTACCTCCAGGAATGGTGCACTTCCACACCCGGGGAAAGCAATGCTGTTCAAAGGAAGATGAGAAAAGGAAAGTAGCGCTTCACTGGCAAACTCTGTAAAGTGGCGCTAATGTGTTTGTGTGTGAATAAAACCAATCTGGACACTTGCGACCACTCTGTCTTGCTTTGTTTATTTATTTATTTGTTTATTTATTGTTTGTAATTCAAAAAAAAAATTCTCTCCGCCTCGAGGCTGCACTTTGGAATAGAAAAATGTCAGAAAAAGAAATTTCCAGCAAAAGTGTTTTTTTTTTTTATCCATTTCATTGGGGAAGGAATGAAAGAAAGGAGAGGAAAGAGAGGTTATGACCAGTTTCTTGAAGTCATGGTTTTCAGCAAGTGACGAGGAGTGAGACAGAGACAGAAAGAGAGGTGAAAAGAGGACTAAATAAAGAAAGAGAGAGGGGAAGGGGCCAGCATCAGAGCAGAAGTAGACACCGTCCTTGTTTTCTCAGGACATGAAGGAAGAGACAGAGTCCTTTTCATTCTCTACCCTCCCTGCCCGTCCCAAATCAGCCACAAAAGGTCGAGCCTTGTCTATAGGCCGTGGCTATTTCTGCCGCCCCTATAAAATTAGAGAAGTAGCGGCACGCCGTGCCCTGCCGATCCCGCCCACTTCGACCACTAATTCTAACTTCACCATGGCACCCTGTTTTTTTTTATGTCAGTGCAGCTCAGAATGGCGTCCTCATCTGCCTTCAATGATCACGTCAGTATTTAGTATATAGCTGCAATGGAGACTACTGGCAAGGTTTGTTTTTGGTTTAACCCACGACTGTTTGAGCACCAACGCAAGTTTAAAACTCAGTTAAATCTAAACCTAAAAGCTATGAAATTGTTTTCCTGTTTAATGAAAATGACATGTATCATGCATACATATGAATGGCTAGAGCTGGAAGTGTTAACAAAATTCTCCGGGAACCCATACATTGGGAGTTAGGTGTGGCAGAGGACAGCGGGTGAAGCAACAAGGAATGAAAATTGAAAAGCAGGGCCTGACAGTCAAATTATAGATTGCAAAAACATCTGCTGCAAAGAATTGCCAAATAGGATATATGTGGGTTGACCACCTGGCATAGAGGCTAATTCAGGGAATGACTGTAAAAATTCTGGACAAAGGGTCAAAATTAAGGACAAAAATTCAGGACAAAGGGTACATTTTATGGACACATCCAAGAAGCGGCCATAACCCACTACTTTGTCAGTGTATTTATTCACTATTTTTTATATTGCACTATTCATTCACTGTGGTCTGTATGAGATTGCCTCTAGGTAGGCTACATTCAGTTGGTGTATTATGTCCTTTTTCAATAGTAAATTGATGTAACTAAGCAGGGTGTTAAGGGCATCACCCCTACCCCAATCTATCCTATATTTCTTAAAGAGAAAGCAACAGTAAAAGTTTTATTATGTTTCTAAACATTTTAAAATCCATGGCAAACAGTTTGGAGAACATTAAGGTAAGAGACTGTATCACCTTCTGCTAGTTTATGGATTACATCTTTTTATTGATTTATAACTGAGCAAGCAATTTCAACATCAGATAACATAAACCCCAACCGGGCCATGTTGCATATTCGGAAGCGTATAGGTGAACAGGTTTGGTTTGTTGGCTGCGGGGGTGGGGGGAACAGTGGTTAAGGGTATAATACTTCTGCTAGTTTAGACAAGTTGAACAAAAACCATCTGGCTCACCTTCCACTAGATGTCAAACATAAACAAATTAATGATGCAGAGCACATGGTATGGGCAGCAGTCTCACACCTAATGTGAGAATATGATGTACCTACAATGTTTAACTCACCAAGAAGGCCCAACTACTGCATTAGACCATGTGTGGCTCTACATTTATCTCAAAAACTGGGAGCCCCGATCAGACAAAGAGAATTAGAGCAGGATGTAGTTGAGATCAAATGGCAGATCCGTAGCAGTTGATTCAAAGGGTCATTGCTTAGAACCAGAATAATAAGAAAGAGAAGAAAAAAGCAGGACAATTCCTAAAATCAGACAAGATGGGGCCACCACGAGAATCATTTAGTATTGCTTAACTGGGGGGTAGTCTCAGCAAAGAGGCCAGAAACTAAAGAGGCACCGTCAAGTGTTTGAAAAGGAGTACCCACCCACCCTGACAAACTCTGCCAGTGAAATGGTGTCTTGGTAGTGCTTATGGAGGACCGCTAAGGGCCGAGCCCCTTGGAAGGACCCAGGGCCATTGCCCACTCTGTCCATGTCTTAAAATGGCTATGCAGTCGAGCCACAGCTGAACTAGTGGTCTGGGTCATCCCTAAGTAATAACACTTTCAAAATATTGGCGATGCAAATTACACAACAAACAAAATATAAGAAAACAATAAAAACGTTCAAATGTATTCAGTCTTTCTTTAACATACAGAAGGGTTTCACTTCAGTGCATTAGATCACAACGCAGCATTGACATTTATTTGAAGTGAAAGTTTCTAAACATGAACTTTAAAACATTTAATAACCCTCCTGCGTGATAACGACATGAGTGAACAAAGAGAACCAATTATCTGGTGTCCCTTACATCATGGCCAATAATATTGTTCCAGGCGATGAAACATTACAGGCTATTGAAGCATATACAGGTGAGGTTTTTGTACAGGATCCATCTGGAACTGAATTACGTGAAAGTGTTCTTAAATGTCACTATCAAGTACATTCGACACCTGAAGTATCATAATTTGATTTAGATCACACAATTTAGTTACATGGGAAGCCAGGATTTGAACCCAGGTTTCCTGGCCACACATGGTGCAACTAGCTACCCTTTGCAATAATACCTTGATTCCACAGACCGACATGGATGATGTCAATGACCTCACAGATTTCTACAATACATCCATATTGGAATTCATGGACTACGTTGCACCCCTTCAACAGTAAAATATATCACATAAAAACATAAAGCCCTGGTTCAATGACAATTTGAACATCAAAAGATGCAATCTAAGAATAGCAGAAATAGCGTAGAGATCGTCCCTATCCTTGGAACTACTAAAACGCTTAAGAACAACGAGGAACACATGCAACAGAAGAATAAGACAAGTGAAAGCTAACTTTTTTAGAGCATAGCTTGACCAAGCCGGAAATAGGCTCAAAAAACTATTCAAAATAGTCAAGCAGCAATCACACAACACATCAAGTCAGTTAGACTCTGGGTCCAGCACCCCTCCAAATTGCAAAGAATTGGCTGCCTTCTTCACCGGCAAAACCACAAAGACAGAGAACGAACTACAGTTAGCAAAGGATCTCCTACGGACGACCCCATACAGTTTCTCACCCACCTCCCAGTATAGGGAAGAAACCTTCCTGGCACTCCTCCAAAAACAATTCCTCTTGGAATACCATCTACCAAATCAGCGTACATGACATGTACAACATTCTTTCTTCCTTAACCCCATCTAACCACTTCACTGATCCTCTACCACCGCTCATTTTTAAAGATTTCAAAACCTGAATTCTCCCCCTATGGACCAATATTGTAAACGCCTCACTACATCAAGGCACTATACCTGACTGCCTAAAAATAAGACAAGTAACCCCACGTTAAAAAAACAAACCATGGCAGACTGCTCTGACTCTAATAACTTCCGACCCATCTCCACCATCCCTATTCTGGAATAGCTCTTAGAAAAATTTGCCCAGAGCCAACTCTACAATCACATAAACAACTATTAACTCCTCCATCAGAACCAACCAGGTTTCCATTGAAATCAAAGCACTGAATCTGCACTTACTCATATCTTTGATGACATACTAAAAATGCTGGATCGAAATGAATCTTGCCTTCTGATACTGCTTGATTTATCGACTGCCTTTGACACCATCAAACATGATAATCTACTGAACTTACTGGAACAAAAGATGGGCTTATCAGGTGTCATTTTACAATGGTTCTCTTCATTCCTCCAAAACAGATCCCTACGAGTCAAAATGATTCAATCTCTAAGGATCTGCTCTATCACCCATTCTCTTCAATTTATTCCTGGAACCACTGGCAAACCACCTAAAATCAACCAACATCCATGACCATATATACACTGATGACACTCAAATATACCTCAAAATCGCCTCCCCAGAGGAAATTATATCCCTTAATTCCATTTTACAAACCACACATCTCTGGCTCATGGATAACCATCTCAAACTCAACGCTGCTAAAACTGAATTTATCCTCATCTCTCTGCCGAATAACAACCCCAAGATTTATCTCTGGCTGAAACATCTTACAGCCCTCATATGTTTGCCCCACATAATAGACTCCGCTAGGTCCTTGGGTATTATACTAGAAAACACCTGAATATGCAGGATCACATTAGCGCAGCCACAAAAGGAGCAAACTACCAACTGAGTATATTGCGGAAACCTAACCACTACCTTCCAAACGATGACCTAAAACAAGTGGTTCAAGCTCTTGTTTTGCCCAGACTGGATTATGGTTAGGGCTCCCGGTTTTATGGTACTTCTTTTTTAAATTTCCCTCTGTATTTATCAATATTTATTTTTTGCTGATTTTATCTGTATTTATCCATATTTATTTGAAGTTTTGTGGAAAAATGAAGCGGAAATTAGTATATTTTCACATTTATTCAACCAATAAATAAGCGCTCATGCTTGAATGCCTGCCAAGTTTCAATTCTGTGAACACCCGCAGAAGATAAATCAACACACTTATTTGAAAATATGCAAATTTCAGTATCAACCTTGTGCATATCTCATGCTGGTAAAGCCTCATTACTAAAAGTCCTTTCTTTTTTAACCATCTTACCTATCAATCCATATAGCTATTGGCCGGGCAGGCATGGTAGACAGTATTCCGATCCACAAGCTCATCAGCTCTGGGGATGGGGTGTTCGTCAGTCTTCGTGACCGCATTGAGCCCACGGTAGTCCACACAAAACCTGAGTTCTGGAGTGGCACCGGGCGCAGCAGCTTTGGGTACCAAGACCACTGGGCTAGCCCAGGGGCTGCTGAAGGGCTCAATCACCCCTAGCGCCAACATCTTGGAAACTTCTTCCTTGATGCTGGCCCTGACCTTGTCAGCTACCCTGTAAAATTTCTGTTTCACAGGCAGACTATCTCCAGTGTCCACTTGGTCCAATTGGTGACACCTGGGGTCAGGGAGAACAGAGAGGAGAACTGACCCGACACCTGGCGACAGTCCCTCTGCTGTTCTGGGGTCAGGGTGGGCGAGAGGACCACACCATCCACTGACCCATCTTGCTCCTTAGCTGCCAGGAGGTCAGGGAGAGGATCACTATCCTTCTCCCCTCCTGCATCTGTAGCCAGGAGCATTGTCACTTCAGACCTCTCAAAGTGTGGTTTGAGGCGGTTCACATGCAAGACTCTCAGGGGTTGCCTGGGAGTTTTCAGGTTAACCAGGTAGGTTACTTCACTTTTCCTTTCCAGCACCTCATTTGGCCCAGTCCACTTGTCTTGGAGCGCACAAGGCTCCACTAGCGCCATCACCCACACTTTCTGCCCAGGTTGAAATTCAACCAGAGTGGTATTCTGGTAGTACCATCTTTTCATTTCTTCCTGGCTAGCTTCCAGGTTCTCCTGAGCAAGCTTCCTGAAGCGTTGTGTCTGGTTGCGAATGGCCAGAACATAGCTGAACACATCCTGGGGGGTTTTCCCACGGGATTTCTCCCACCCCTCCTTCACCAGTGTGAGAGGTCCTCTAACAGGGTGGCCATACAGGAGTTCAAAGGGACTGAACCCTAAGGACTTCTGAGGCACCTCCCTGTAGGCAAACAACACGCATGGTAACAAGACGTCCCACTTCCGTCTCATGGGCTCCGCTAGGCCCATAATCATACCTTTTAGGGTCCGGTTGAACCTTTCAACCAACCCATTTCCTTGAGGGTGGTAAGGAGTGGTGACCTTATAAGTTACCCCACACTCCTCCCACAGAGACCTCATGTACCTAGAGATGAAGTTAGTACCCCGGTCGGAGACCACCTCTCTGGGGAACCCCACACGGGAAAAGATCCCCATCAATGCACGGCCCACCACGGGTGCTGTGATTGTCCTGAGAGGGACTGCTTCCGGGTACCGGGTGGCATGGTCCACCAAGACCAGGATGAATCTGTTGCCTAAGGCTGTCTTGGGGTCCAAGGGCCCTACAATGTCTATGCCCACCCGCTCAAAAGGGGTGCTCACCACTGGGAAGGGTTGGAGGGGTGCCTTCAACTTCATTCCAGTCTTGCCACTGGCTTGACAGGTTTGGCAAGACCTACAAAAGGAACCAACGTGCTTCTTCATCTGGGGCCAGTGGAAGTGGGCGACAAGCTTGTTTAGGGTCTTGTCTTGCCCCGGATGTCCTGCGAGAGGCACGTCATGAGCCAGACCCATTAGGAAGTTTCTGAAGCGCTCGGGTATCACCAGCACACGGGCTGCACCGGGCTCAGCATACCTAGGCTCACTATACAACAAGTCATCTTCCCAGTAGATAAAGTGATCTCTGGCTGCTCCACCTGCTGCCTGGTCTACAGCCTGTTGCCGCAGACCAAAGAGGGAAGGGCATTCCTTCTGCGCCTGGCAGAATTCCTCCCTGGAGGGACCACCTTCCTGCTGCCAATGGGTCAGCTCGGGGAGGTCCCCCAGTTTGGCCACCTGTTCCCCTGTAGGTTCCAGGGCACCCCCCTCAGGTTCTGCTCCTTCCTGGACCGTGGAAACTGCTGGGGCGGGTTTCCCGCGCCCCCTGCCTCTTCTTCTCCTGGCAGGTCTCTGGGCCACTGTTTCAGGCTCCAGTTCTGCTGAGTCACCCTTACTGGCTGCCATAGCACGCGTGGTCACACAGATCCACGCAGGCAAACCCAACATCTCCAAGTGAGTTATGTGTTCTACATCCTTCCATGGAGAACTCTCCAGGTCGTTACCTAACAGACAGTCTACAGGCAAGGCATCACTGACAACAACTTCCAAAAGACCAGAGTCTCCCCCCCCATTCAAAGGGAACACACGGCAACTTGCAGAGGCGCACTGAGCTGTCAGCTGCCACTACAGGGCGGAGTACATCAGGGATGATTTGCTCTTCAGACACCCACTGACACCTCATGGATGTCACGCTGGCTCCTGTGTCTCTCAGAGCCTCTATCTCCCTCCCATTGATGGTCACCTTCTGCCCATATTTCTTAGTGTTCAGGGGCAGTAAGGTTTCCTGGACCATCTCTTGGTCTCCTAGAGAGACAAGGGACATAACTGCTAAGCCCTCCTCCCCACTGGAAATCAAATCCCCGCCCAAAGCTACACTCGCTAACCCTGGGATTGGAGTGCCAGTGGGTGCTGGATTCTTTTTGGGACACTTAGGAGCTATGTGACCCACCTCGTTGCAGTGATAGCAGGTAGGCGGAGCCCGGTTGTCTCTGTTATCTCTCTTGTCCCGCCTGCCCTTAGGGGGCCATGGCTGTCTAGACTTGAGGGGGTTGGGATTCCATTCCCTGGGAACTATTTTGGGGCCCTTGTGAGAACTCCTTTTGGTTACCCTTGTCCCCCACACTCTTCTGCTGGGGACCCTGCCCACCTTTGGCTGTGGTACCCACAACTCCTTTGTGGACCCTGGTACTGGTCCAGCGGTCTGCCTCCTTAGCAAGCTAAATGGGGTCTGTTAGCTTGCTGTCTAAAAGATGCTGGTGCAGCTCTGGAACACAAAGACTACTCAAGTGCTCCCAACTGATTAAATGCAACAATCCCTTAAAATCAGTTACTTTACTGCCCTTCATCCAACCTTCCAGTTTACGCGAGTACTAATTCACACACTCCATCCAAGACTCAGACTCTCTTCTTAGAGTTTCTAAACTGCAGTCTTTACTGCTTCGGAGTAAGGCCATACCTGAGACGTAAGGCCTCCTTCATATTGGGGTAGGTCATGGCACCTGCCATCTCTAAGGGCTCTAGAGCACTCCTCCCAGAAGCCTCAAAATGTTTCCACCGGCCCGCCCCCAATGCTGTTCAGGCACACCATTCATTCTCAATGCAATCTCATACAAAGTGAACCAGGCATAAATATCCTCACTCCTATGGTAATTCTGCACCAGGTCCTTGGGAATATATACTTTACCCCCCTGCACTGGCTGCGCGATGCCTCCATTTGAACTGGCATCCACCTCCTTGGCTTTAAGATCCAGTTCTCTCATGCTCAACTCATGAGCCAAAAGCAATTTCTTCTCCTCCAAGGCACGAGCACTTTTGCTCTCCTCCGGCGCCTTTTCTTTCTCCATTTCCAATTGCCTCATTTTTAACCTCAAGACTTCCAAGTCATATTCTCTTACTCTCTGATTTTCTTGTAACTCTTCTGGGGTGAGGGCCCTGCTGGAATGGTTGCTGCCAGCTCCTGAGCCTACTCTGCCCACTGGCAGATCCGTGACTTGAAAACCATTCTCTACATCCACATCATCATTTCCCTCTTGTGGCTCCCAATGGGCCTTCAAGATTCTCTGCAGCTCCTCCTTTCTGTAGGCGGTTTTTATGGGGCACTCAAACTTGTGGCAGAATTTCCTAAGTTCCTCAACTTTGTAGGAATACAAGTCTCCAATGACAAACTCCAATTCTACTTCTGCCCCCTCACTGAGTGCCTTTCCTTTCGCAGACATGATGCTTTGAAGAGTTACTCAAAAATAGAATGAAAAATCCAAAAACAGTAGTATGCGGTGGCGTAGTGGTCTGCACTCACTAGTGATGTACACCAATCACTGTGAGTCTAGTACAAATACAAGTTCAATTTCCCACCGCTGACCAACAATGTTAGAACTGGGGGTCTCTAGTTGGCAGAGGTAGGTACCACTGTCCAAATAGGGACCCTTGCTTCTAGTCAGGGTAAGTAGGAAACCCTCTGAGATAACCCCTGCTTGGCATGAGTAGTGTAGGCTAACCAGAGGCAATGTGTAAAGTATTTGTACCAACACTCATAGTAACACAGTGAAAACACCACAAACTGACTCCACAACAGTTTAGAAAAATAAAGGTATTTAATCTAAACTACACAAGACCAAAACAACAGAAATCCAACACACACAGTTCAAGAATATGGTTTCAAAAGAGTTCTTAAGGTTGCGATAAAAATTCTGTAGGTTGCGATAAAATAATCCACAGATGCGTGAAAAGTTCACAGTTGCGTCACGTTTACTCACAGTACCTTTTAGTTGCGAAAAAGTTCCAAAAGCAGAAGCTGGTGCAGTGGAAAACAAGCGATGCGTTGCTCCTGAGACCCTGGGGAGGCGTTTGCGACAGCCCGGCTGCAGCAGCGGGCGTGTTGCGACTAATCCGGTCTTTATGGGGAGGAAGGCCACTTGTATGGATTCCGGTGCAGAGGTTCCGTAGGAAGTTTGTTCTCGCAAAAGGCACGATGCGACGATCTTTGGAGTTGCGGCGATCTCCGGGGCGACGATGCGCGGACCAGCGGTGATCTTCTCTCTCGCAGCTCCTCGACGCGATGGTTTCTGCGACGACACTCGCAGCAACGTGATGCGGTCGGCAAGCAAGCGGTACGGCGATCTCACCCAGCGACGACAGGCTCTGCGACGACACTTGCAGCGATGTTAGACTTTCCCGCACCGGTCTGGTGCGTCCCGCAAACGAAGGATGCGACGGCTCTGGCAGCGGCAACAGACGCTGCGACGATCTCGGCCTTCGTAGCGGCGGGAATTTCCTCGCACTGTCGGGGATGCGCTCCGCAGCAAGCGATGCAATAACTTTTCAATTGCAAAGGTCTCTCAAGCTTAGTTTCAAGCTTCCCAGCACAGGTACAACTTCCAGAGGCCCCACAACTGGATCAAGCACTCTAGGAAGGACAGAACTCTCTCAGCAGAGTTCAGGGAAGCTGGGGGTGAAGTCCTTTTGTTCCTGGGACTTCAGAACAGGGAGCCAGCTCTTCTCAGGCCCTTGGAAATTCCTTCAAGACAGGGGACAGCACAGCAGCAAAGTTCTTCACCTCTCCTTGGCAGCAAAGCAACAGCAGGTCAGTCCAGCAGAGCAACAGCAGGACAGTCTTCCTTCCTCAGTTTCAGCTTTCTCCTTGGCAGAGGTTCCTTCTTGATTCCAGGATGATCTAATTTTCTGTTGTCAGGGGTCCTGTACTTATACCCCTAAAAGTCTTTGTTCTCTTTGCGCAAGTGGGCTCTGAGCCCGGTCTGAACCAGTTCTGGGTGTTGCTTGAGTACTTTGTTTGCCTGGCTTCTCCTTTCCTTTCAGAGTGAGGGGCAGGGTCGTCAGCCGCCCAGCAGGGGGTGGAGCCAGCATTGTGGAAGGCAGGCACAGCCCTATTCAGGCCCTGGTGCTATCCTGACGACTCCCTTTCATGCAAGACTCAGATTAATAAAGTGACCTCTGCCTGCTTCCTGAAGTTGCGCATGATTAGAAAAATACTCCCCAATCTTCCTCTGGACTCCCGCCGTACAGTTACCCATGCCCTCATCACGTCCCACCTGGATTATGCTAATAGCCTCTATGCTGGTGCTCCCCAATACCTGATTGACCGGCTGCAGATTGTGCAGAATGCGGCGGCCAGACTGATTGGCAATATTCCCTATCGTCAATCAGTTGCCGCATATCGTAAGGAACTGCACTGGCTACCTGTGGCCAGCCGTATCCAGTTTAAGATTCTCACTCTGACTCACCGAGCCATCAACGATCGCGGTCCAAACTACTTGAAAAAACGTGTTTCAATATCCCGTTCCATCAGATCTCTGAGATCCAATGACCTATGCCTTCTGATCTCTCCCCGTTTCAGACTATCCAGAATGGGTGGCAGAGGGTTCAGCGTCATTGCGGCAAAACTATGGAACGCGCTGCCAGTCGATCTTAGATTCTGTCCCTCCGAACCCATTTTCCGGGCCAGACTCAAAACTTGGCTCTTCTCTGGACTCTGATTTACTACGCTACTTCCCCTTCTTGCTCCTCTCCTCTCCTCTGGAGGTTCAGGTTCTAGCGCCGGGACACCCCTTCGGGGGTAGCTGTGCGCTCTACAAACTACATAAAAATAAAAAATCAATTTCCTCCCACCACTCAAGTTGCAAATGCAGTCATTCAGCCTAGGGCTGACTCAGCCAGCCTCCTGGGGAATCCCCAGCCCCTGTCACTCTCAAACCAGACAGTCAATACACAAACAGGCCAAGGCACACAGAAGGGTCAGACAAGAGAACAGCAACTTTCTAAATGTGCTGTTCTCAAACACAGGATTTAAAAACAACCTTTCCTAAAATATGTGTTATTAAATTCTGAGTTCAGGGATACTAGACTCTTATGTCCTATCTTGTTCCTATGAGAAGAAATACTGGTAGCCACTGTAGCCAGCATCCCCCATGTTAGTCTATAAAGCAAGATAGCCTTACAATAGTGAAACACGAAAATGGCTGCCATTCACTACCAGAGCATGCCACCTGCACCAGTACATGCTCTACCTTTCACATACACTGCACCCTGCCCAGGGGGTACCATGGGCCTTCCATAGGGGTGACTAATGTGCACAAAAAGGGAAGGGTTTGGCCTGGTCAGTGGGGACACTGACCAGGAGGACATGGCAGTTCCTAGACTGCACACAGGCAATGCATGGCAGGCCTGAGACACCATTTAAGGGCTACTCATGTGGGTGGCACAATCAGTGCTGCAGGCCCACTAGTAGCATTTGTCATCACCAGCCCTAGCACACCCAGTGGGACTTCATGGTGATACAAATATGCCAATCAGGTACATCCAATCACAATATCAATTTACCTAGGGAGCACTTACACTCTGACATTGATCAGCAGTGGCAGAGTGTCCAAAGCATCTAAACCAGCAAAAACGAAATCCAGCACAGCATCAAAAATACAGGAGGTAGAGGTAAAAAGATAGGGGGAAACCACGCCAAAGATGCCAGGTCTAACAGTCCCTATCCTTGGAACTACTAAAACGCTTAAGAACAACGAGGAACACATACAACAGAATAAGACAAGTGAAAGCTAACTTTTTTAGAGCATAGCTTGACCAAGCCGGAAATAGGCCCAAAAAACTATTCAAAATAATCAAGCAGCAATCACTCAACACATCGAGCCAGTTAGACTCCGGGTCCAGCACCCCTCCAAATTGCAAAGAATTGGCTGCCTTCTTCACCGGCAAAACCACAAAGACAGAGAACGAACTACAGTTAGCAAAGGATCTCCTACGGACTACCCCATACAGCTTCTCACACACCTCCCAGTATAGGGAAGAAACCTTCCTGGGAGTCCTCCAAAAACAATTCCTCTTGGAATACCATCTACCAAATCAGCGTACATGACATGTACAACATTCTTTCTTCCTTAAACCCACCTAACCACTTCACTGATCCTCTACCACTGCTCATTTTTAAAGATTTCAAAACCTGAATTCTCTCCCTATGGACCAATATTGTAAACGCCTCACTACATCAAGGCACTATACCTGACTGCCTAAAAATAAGACAAGTAACCCCACGTTAAAAAAAAAACCATGGCAGACTGCTCTGACTCTAATAACTTCCGACCCATCTCCAACATCCCTATTCTGGAATAGCTCTTAGAAAAATGTGTCCAGAGCCAACTCTACAATCACATAAACAACTATTAACTCCTCCATCAGAACCAACCAGGTTTCCGTTGAAATCAAAGCACTGAATCTGCACGTACTCATATCTTTGATGACATACTAAAAATGCTGGATCAAAATGATTCATGCCTTCTGATGCTGCTTGATTTATCGACTGCCTTTGACACCATCAAACATGATAATCTACTGAATTTACTGGAACAAAAGATGGGCTTATCAGGTGTCATTTTACAATGGTTCTCTTCATTCCTCCAAAACAGATCCATAAAAGAGTCAAAATGAATCAATCTCTAAGGATCTGCTCTATCACCCATTCTCTTCAATTTATTCCTGGAACCACTGGCAAACCACCTAAAATCAACCAACATCCATGACCATATATACACTGATGACACTCAAATATACCTCAAAATCGCCTCCCCATAGGAAATTATATCCCTTAATTCCATTTTACAAACCACACATCTCTGGCTCACGGATAACCATCTCAAACTCAACGCTGCTAAAACTGAATTTCTCCTCATCTCTCTGCCGAATAACAACCCCAAGATTTATCTCTGGCTGAAACATCTTACAGCCCTCATATGAACATGGCTAAGCAAGTCATCTTCCCCACTGTCAAAGACCTACTTAATAGCTCCATGCAAACTGGAGTGGTTCCCCCCCCCTGGAAACAGGCTATGGTGAGGCCACTGCTTAAAAAACCCAACCTCAACCCTATGGACCCCAACAATTTCCGCCCTATATCCCTGTTACCCTGGGCAAGTAAAATTCTAGAAAAGCACATTAACCATCATCTCACCAACTTCCTTGAGGAGAACTCCCTTCTGGACCCCACACAGACAGGATTCCTCCCTAAACACGGCACATAAACTGCCCTTCTAGCCGTAACGGAGGAATCTAGGAGGATCTTGGATCAAGGATCTTATCAATGGACCTCGATCTAGCCATTCTGACTGAAACGTGGCTAACTGAAGCCTCCACACCTATAATGGACATACTAGTCCCCCCCAACTATCACATTATTAGACTCGACAGAAATGGCAAGACGGGCGGGGGAATCGCATGCATCTACAGGAACAACCTCGCTATCACTGTAGGTCCCTCCCCCTCCCTCTCCTCCTGCGAACTCATCTGCCTCGATATTACTAGCGAGGGCAAACATGTGTGCTCCCTTCATGTTATCTACCACCCTCCCAGAGACAACCTCACCTTCTCCCAACAACTCATGGACACGATATCCACCAACGCCGGTCGACAGATCAATCAAATCTACTTGGGAGACTTCAACCTCCACTGGAACGACCAGAAAGACGCAGTGGTGAATAGCCTTAAGACGTTCCTTAACGCGCTTGACCTCACCCAAATCTGCAACCGTCCAACACATGAAAAAGGCTCTATCCTTGACCTTATCATCGCCAAAGAAGACGCTACCCAGCTGGAGGCAATCGAACCCTGTGACTGGTCAGACCACCACATCATCACCATCATCAACGAAAAGGTCAAACTTAACCAGGCTCAACCTGCCAAATCCAAGATCTGGAAGAGGGATTTGAGGAATCTTAACCCAAACTCCTTGCCTGCCCACACAGGCAGTCTCCTTCTTCCCCCGACGGGCGTCTCTGATGTGCACTCACTGACCGACTTCTACCTAGACAATATGTTTGCAATAATCAATGAAGCCGCACCCCTGCAAATGAAGAGAGTCGCCACCAAGAACTCGAACCCATGGTATGATGGTAGACTCAATGAAGACAGACGTGCTATGCGCATGGCAGAGCGCATGTGGAGAGCTGACCCCTCAGCACTGCACCGTCGAGCGCTTAAGAGTAAAAGAAACGCTTACTTCAGAAAAATAAAACGCTCTAAATCAGTCTTCTTTAGCCAACAGCTGGATCAAGCAAAAAACCGACCAAGAAAACTGTTCGAGTTAGTAAAAACCCAAACCAAGACGCAACCTCTGCAACCTAACAGCTCAACAAAGGCCATTCCAAGTTGCGAAGACTTTTCTGCTTTCTTCAAGCAAAAGACAGACAATATAAGAAGTGATCTCCTCAAGGATGTAAGCCGATACTCCTGCTCCATATGCATAACAAACACTCAACCAAAAAACAACGCCTCATGGACGTCCTTCGACACCTATACTGAAGAATCAATTCACAAGCTGCTCGGCACCTTGAAACCCGCCAATCACCTCACAGACCCCCTACCTGCCAACGCTGTTAAAGCCCTCACCCCCCTGGTCCTCCCACTTTGGACCAAAATCATCAACTGTTCCTTGCAACAAGGACTCATCCCAGACTCCCTCAAGATAGGGCAAGTCACGCCTATACTCAAGAAACCCACAGCTGACCCGGCCGACCTAAACAATTACCGACCTATCACCAATATCCCCACTCTGGCCAAATTGCTAGAAAAATGTGTACAACTCCAACTGACAAAACACATTGAGCAGTTTGACCTCCTCAACCCTCACCAATCTGGATTCAGAGCAAAACATAGCACGGAATCGGCTATGACTCACATAATTGATGACGCCCTCCAAATCCTTGATCACAATGAGTCCTGCTTCCTCATCCTCCTGGACCTCTCCTCAGCATTTGATACGGTCAAACACGAGAATCTACTGGAGCTGTTAAACACCAGAATGGGCATATCCAGGACTGTTCTCAAATGGTTCACTTCCTTTCTGCACAACAGGTCTCAAAAGTTCAAGATCAACAACGCATTGTCCTCGCCTGTACCCGTAACACTAGGAGTCCCGCAAGGCTCCCCCCTATCCCCCACATTGTTAAACCTCGTCATGGAACCACTCACCACCTTGCTTCAAGCATCAAATGTACACTTCCATATGTACGCTGATGACACTCAGCTCTACCTCAAGCTTCAATCCCCTGAAGACATCAAACTTTTGAATGCCACACTAAGAAACACCCAGGCATGGCTGGCCGACAATCACCTTAAACTAAATGCTCTGAAAACTGAGTTCCTTCTGATCTCACCCCCTGCCAAAAAGGCCATCACCCAAACCTGGCTCAATCATCTAACCGCTCTAAATGTCCAGCCCACCATCGTGGACTCGGCGAAATCCCTTGGCATCACACTTGACTCCAATCTCGACATGCAGCAGCATATCAGCAAAGCAGCTAAGGGAGCCAACTTCCAAATCAACACGTTGAGAAAACTCAAACCCTTCCTACCACCCAAAGACTTCCGAATTGTTGTACAAGCCCTAGTCATTCCTTGCATAGACTACGGAATTGTGGCTCTCAGCGGACTCCCCCTAACAACAACGGCGCCCCTACGAGCCTCCTTGAACGCGGCCGCGAGACTCATCACTGGTTCAAGAAAACACTCGCATATATCCCCCGACTTAAAAGCCCTGAACTGGCTGCCTTTTGAAGCCAGAGTTCAGCTGAAAATTGCCTGTATGACGCATTCGGCCTTACACCACAAGTCACCCAACTACCTCACTCACAAGCTGACTATATCAGGAGGCTCAAGATCCAACAGAAGCACAAAGAATCTCCTCCTGAAACCTCGTCGATTCCGGAAGGAAAAAACATACAAACGCTCCTTCTCAGGGATGGCTCCTAGGATCTGGAATGCACTCCCGCCAGAAACTAGGCTTATCCCCTCCTCTGTACTCTTCAAGAAAGAGGTAAAAGCCATCCTTATGGCTAAGTTCACCTGACCTCTATTGCTACTGGAACAATGACAGTACATGGCGACTATATTATCGGCTACCTGAATGCTTAACTATGTTAGACTCTTTTATGGCTGCTACTGGACCAAATTCACTGCACAGATGCTATATTATTGGTTTCCTGATTGTTTATTAAGGCTGTACACTATGACTTGAGTGCTTTACTAACTTGCATTCCACTCACTACTGCCTACTATGCTTTCAATAGTGTGTTTACTCACCCTCTGGGGTGCTATAATCTTAGTCGAGTCGACATTACACGGCTCCTATATTATTGCTTATTGATTGTTATTATTGTGCATACGCTTGTGCGATTTCTACCCTTATTAGCAAATCACTCCCTATCGAATTCTACACTGTTCTCAACAGGTTGTCTATCCTACCTACTGTTTCTGTAAAGCGCTCTGATATCTGCAAAGATCTTGTTCGCGCTATATAAAACTTTAAAAATAAATAAAAATAAATAAGGGGGGTCAGTGGCAGTGATCCTCCTTGATCTAAGCGCCGCGTTTGACACGGTGTGCCACAAAACCCTGCTGTCTCGCCTAATCGATCTGGGGATTGCAGGAAACGCCCTCGACTGGTTGGACTCCTTTTTGAGCGGAAGGACCTTCCAGGTCTTTGATGGTGACTCCTGCTCCACGAGCAGACCTTTAAACTGTGGGGTCCCCCAGGGCTCCTCCCTAAGCCCCACGCTGTTCAATGTGTACATGAAACCGCTGGCTGAGGTCGTCCTACAATACGGTGTCAAGATCATCTCGTATGCGGACGACACTCAGCTGGTGGTCTCTCTGGCACAGAAGAACAGCAGGCTTCCCCAGAGCAACCTAGCGGCATGCATGGAGGACGTCAGGAGATGGATGACAGCATCTTCATTAAAACTCAATGGGGACAAGACCGAGATAATGCTCCTTGGCCCCCCCATCCCCACGCCCATGAACCAACTATGGCCTCCCAGTTTGGGTCCGCCACCATCCCCGAAGGATGACATCAAGAGTCTGGGAATATGGCTGGACAAAACCCTTACCTTTAATACGCAGGCAACAAAAACAGCAGCAACGTGCTTCGGAATCATCCGAATGCTAAGGAAGATCCTGCCCATCCTACCCCTGGAAGCCAAACAGATTGTTATCCAAGGTCTCATCCAATCCAGACTCGACTTCAACAATGCCCTTTACCTAGGAGCCCCTGACTACGTGCTGCAGAAACTTCAGCGCACACAGAATTGTGCAGCTCGCACGCTTCTCCAAATCCCGCACAGGGAATCGGTTAAACCAGGGATCAGGGCACTACACTGGCTCCCGATCAGGGATAGAATTAAATGTAAGACTCTGTGCATATCGCACCAAGCCTTCCACAGAGCCAGACCTGAGATTAACCACACTCTTCTGACTCCATACTGTCCCGGTAAGTCACTTCGCTCTGAGAACGCATTCCTTGCTGCAGTTCCCAAACTAAAAAGGTCAAGAGCAGGAGGTAGGTCCTTCTCACTTAACGCTGCTAAATTATGGAACTCCCTTCCTCTTTCACTTAGGTCCAACCCTACCCTGTCATCCTTCCGTAAAGAACTAAAAACACATCTTTTCAGCAACTAGTCCCCCCACCTGGACATCTCCCCCCCCCTCAGAGTTCTGTTATCTTCACTCAGCGCCTGGACGCCCTTGGGCAGCAGCCGCACTATACAAAACTTCTTTCATTTCATTTCATTTCATTATGTTTGCCCCACATCATAGACTCCGCTAGATCCTTGGGTATTATACTAGAAAACACCTGAATAGGCAGGATCACATTAGCGCAGCCACCAAAGGAGCAAACTACCAACTGAGTATATTGCGGAAACCTAACCACTACCTTCCACACGATGACCTAAAACAAGTGGTTCAAACTCCTGTTTTGCCCAGACTGGATTTATGGTATTTCTTTTTTTGACATTTCCGTCTGTATTTATCAATATTTATTTTTTGCTGATTTTATCTGTATTTATCCATATTTATTTGAGGTTTTGTGGAAAAATGAAGCGGAAATTAGCATATTTTCACATTTATTCAACCAATAAATAAGCGCTCATGCTTGAATGCCTGCCAAGTTTCAATTCTGTGAACACCCGCAGAAGATAAATCAACACACTTATTTGAAAATATGAAAATTTCAGTATCAACCTTGTGCATATCTCATGCTGGTAAAGCCTCATTACTAAAACTCCTTTCTTTTTTAACCATCTTACCTATCAATCCATATAGCAGGCATGGTAGACAGTATTCAGAATTACTGAAAAAGCAACCGATTTTCCATTTTTATCCACCTTTAAAAATAAATACAGACAAGAAAATAAATTTTTTCTGTCTGTATTTATCTGTAAAAATCAGTAAAAACGGAAAACAGGGAGCCTTAACTATGGTATTGCCACACTATGTGGCTAACCTCGATGCAAACTGGCCACTCTAAGAGCCTCCCTCAACGCGGCAGCAAGACTTGTCCTTGGAACTAAAAGAAACACACACATATCACCGTCTCTAAAATCTTCAAACGGGCTAGCGTACAAAGCAAGAATCCAACTGAAAATTTCTTGCATGACGCATAAAGCGCTACACTTCAATACCCCCAGTTACTTGGCTCAAAAGCTAGAAAATTCAGGTGGCAGCAGATCCTTGTGAAGTGCGCGCACCTTGCTACTGAAACCCCAACGAACCCACAAAAAGAAAACGGGTGCCAGAGCATTCTCGGTGATTGCACCTATGATATGGAACTCTCTACCTCTGGACCTTTGCCTAATCTCCTCTACCAACTACTTCAAAAAAGAAGCAAAATCTTTTCTGCTAACTAAGATTTTACTCTAAGACAATATATCGGTGACAAGGAAAATATATACATATAAGCCTCTTTTGATGATCAACCACCCTATTGTTGACCTTAACCTAGATCCAAGCCTTTTTGTATCATATTTACTTTCTTATATGTTTGGCTCTCATGCATGTTTTATTGTTTACCAGTCCAATTGTTACGCTACTTCTTGTCGTGTAGCGCTCTGATACCCACTAGGGTCATGTTCGCGCTATACAAAACTTTATAAATAAATAACATTAAAATAAAAAGCCACTGGCTAGATTAATTAATTTTTCTCAATCCTGTTAACACCAGAGGGCAGTGGTTTTGTACAATTCTTTCAGATAAATAGTAAGCACAGTGAGTTAAATAAATACAGATCACAGGTTAATCTGAAACAATACCTTTAGAAAAAGATACATAGTGAAGGTGAGAGACTGCAGGACACCGTATGCTAATATCACTGTCTTTCTCCGACTTTGCAAAGCTATTCAACGCAACTGTCAAAGTGCGCTAAAAAAGTATGGATAAAGTGATCCTGAGTAAAATGGGGAAGGGTCAGTGAGCATGGACGTGGAATCAAAGGAGTGGCTAAAAAGAACAAAAAATTTATAAGTATTTTGTTGCTCTATTACCATAGGTAACTTCATATAAAATAATGCATACCTTAAATTCAAAATAAATGCAAGTTAAACTAATCAGTGTGAAATGCACTATTTTTTGTTACAAACCGTCTGTCGGTTAATGCAATCACTGTAGATGTCTGTGCGTGCAACCAGAGGCCCATAGGAATTAATCCTTTTTACTACAGCGGGGAATGGTGACGTGTATTTTTAGTGCTAGTTGGTCCCTGCCTGTTGGACTTGGCCTTGTTGGCTAAAGTTCACTTAAACGTTTTGCTTTTCCCCTAGACCGTTTTCCTGACAGAGAGCTGTGAAGTTAGATGCTGTAGGTACTTGCCACTGCTAATCAGTGTGCAAGTACAGATTTTCCCTGTATAAATTGTAGTGGTGTTTGGTTGTCTCTTATTGGTAAGTTTGCCTTACTAGCAAGATCCCTAAGTTATGTGCACTGTGTGTGCCAGAGCTAGTACTAAAGAAATGCGCAGAGAGGGAACACAGTTCTTCAGTGGAGGGCCTGCGCGCATTATGCTAAATTAGCATGTTGTCCTGACAAGTGCTACTACTTGTCAGGCCTTACTTTCCCTTTTGCATACATATGGGGAACCCCTGTAGGAAGTCCTGGGTAACTCCTAGGCATGGTGTAGTGTAGGTAAAAGGCATAACCTGTGCCACTGTGGGTGCTAGGCCCTGACAGTGAAAAATACTCCATTTCATTTTCCCTAGTGAAAGGCCATCCTGCCCATACGACAGAATTCGGGGGCTGGGTGTAGTATTGTTAGTCTAGTTTCCCAAAAATTGGAAATGGAACAGTGATGTTTGGTATGTCTGAACTCACAACGTCATAACACATCTTTTTGGGTTGATGGTTTTGTCGCTGTGTGTCCAGAAACCGCTGTTTGAGAAAATGGACAAGTTTGTGCTTTAGACCTTTTTGTGTGTCTCAGCAGAATGCGAATTGCCTGCCTGGATCTGGGAGAGGTGAGAAAGGCTGAAGGAGGTCATGCCCCAGGTGAGAGTTGGAGACGGCGCCAGGTTGCCCTGCACCTAGAGCGGGGAGAAGGAGAGGCTTTGCGAGGTGAAGAGGCCTGGTTCATAGCCATGAAACAATAGACCCATCTCCCTCTGAGTGATTAAAGATCCAGGCCCCAGTATCAAAGAGAGGACAGTGACACTGGAGGAGAGATAAGCAAGACTGATTTAGGGAGGGGTCGGGGACCCCTGAGCACAAGGAAACTTCAAAGACAATGGGGGGTATAACTGGAAAACTGTAACCCCAAGACTTTGGTTATATTGATGATGTCGTCAAGAACGGTCTCGGTATCATTCAGAGAAGTGCTGGGAGTGCTCTGAAGACGCCGTGGACTGGTCGAGTCTCTGGCGGGTTTGACCTGTCCGCAATCGGGAAGAAAACCTCTGCCTCAGGAAGAGTTGACGAATAGGCTGCGAGAGACACTTGACCCTTGCTTCGTGATCTTGGACTTGTGGGCAGTTTGTAGCTCTTAACCGAGGAGAGACTGACAGGCGTGCAGTGGGTCGTGACCCCCTTCTTCCTGAGCAGGACTTTGTTGTGTGCTGTGTCCTGTACCCGAAGGGCCTGAGGTGAGCTGGCTCCCTGTTCGGAAACACAGGAACATAAAAGTTTCCTGGAAGTCTCAAATGGCACAGTGGTGGGACCATGTCGTGGCAGCCTGAGACCTCCGAAGGGGTGCCTAAGGTGATCGTGTGCACCCGTAGCAAATCAAGACTCCGACACGCAGGGTGCGTGCCTTAGTGCGGCAACATGTGTTGGAGCGCCTGTGGATTGTGGGCATTGTGGAAGAGAGCCGAGATTCGGGACGCACAGGGGGTGCGTGTCGCAGTGCAGTCCAGGCACTAGTGAAGAGTGCCGGGACATCGTGGGCACTAAGAAGGAGTGAGTCTCCAGCACGCGGGTCGGCATGTGGTGGTGCAGCAAGGGCGTTAGTGGAGAGCACCTGGTACCTCGTGTGCACCAGGAGGAGAAGTGAGACTCAGACTTGCAGTGTGTGTGTCATGGTGCAACCCGGGCATTAGTGGAGAGCGCCTGAAGACCGTGTGCACCAGGAGACGAAGTGAGATGCGGGTGCGTGTCGAAGGTACCAACGGAGGTGCTGGAGGGGAGCACCGGGGAGCGAAGACGTCCTAACAGCGCTGGAGAGGAGGGCCAAGTGTGGTAGCACCAGTGTCATGTGGAAGACTTCGTGGAAGGAATTTGTGCAGAACAATGGCGGCCTGGACCATCAGCCCCACAGGACCTGAACTACCGGCCCGAGCGTGCCTTGACCGTGGTGACAAGGTTCTGGAGTGAGCCCAAGCCGCTGCGGCAGGAGAGGAGAGTGGGGTTGTGCCCCCCAGGTAAAGTGAATTATCGCCTGGGGTGGGGGCCCGGAGGGACACTCTCTGCCTCTCGCTGCTGGCAGCTGTGTGCGCCTGTTGCTCCGGCCCAGATCTCAGTCCGTGCTGGTCCCGGACAGGGCAGTACAGGGGCTAGGGCCCGGAGTGGAACTTGGGTGTCATCGTTGATCCGTGTTGGGGGAAACCGGTCACACAACTATTAAAAAGAGTCGTATAACACTTTGCATATTTGCTGCTAACGAATTATCGAACTATTGGACAATGTCTGAAACTAGAGGTGCTTAACGAACAGGATACAGGATCATAGCGTAGTGCACTGCTTTGGTTGTTTACTGCACTGTACTGAATTACACTGTGACACATTATATTATTCCTTCCTTGCACAGGCATGCTGGCAGTGATATGCATTGCACTGTACGTAATTGCAGCGTGACGCATTGCTGTATTTCTTCCTTGAACAGGGCATGCTGGTAGCGAACCGAGTTGCATTATCTTGTGTTGACTGAGTACATGATCTTGACGCTACACATTGCATTGTTTCACTGTTGCACTGTACAGGAACCCATCGTCAAGTAGTGCAGTATTCCTTGTATTTTGCAACGTGTGTGAATCTAGTGATACGACGTACCTAGGCTATCTGGTTTTAGGTTTAAACCTATAATAACTGATAAAACCCCACCAAAAGGAAAACAACCATCATCAGTGTAAACATATAAACACTGAAAAAACACCTTTGCGACCATAAACTAAGTGCCATTCAAAGAAAGGAAAAGATGAGAGAAAGAGTCCTTTTAATTCTTCCTGAAGGGACCAATACAATGTAACTTTGTTATATAAGGCAGCAGCAAGAAAGACTGGGCTAACATTATTCTGATTGAGTTTTGTTGTTTAGGGATGCCACTAAAATATTGACTCTTCTTCCTTCTGCTTTTTTCAGTTTTGTGGTCTTTGGTCTAAAGATGCAGTGTTTAAAAGCATGTTTTAGGTCTTATTTAGTTATTTTATAAACTGTAGAGAATCAGGAAATATAAAAATTATATTTGATATTTTGGCTACATGTGATTTCACCGATGGGTAAAATGGCTGGTTTCATAAGAATCTTTCCTAATATGTACCATCACATTTACCCACAGACAGAGAATAGATGAAATCCTTTGATACATCAGCCCCATTCTCTAGCGAGTCAGTATTGATTGCCAAACACCCTAGGCTTTAAATATTCAATGTAAGATGTAGTGACAGGTATATGTGAAAAGAATGTGTCACCAAGCATCTGAGATCGTGATGAAAACAGGACACCAGATGTTGGTACACATGGAACGCAGTGTCACTTGAAATGCTGCTGAAAAAAGCTCCTACCAAGTTCAATAAAGATGGTAGTGATATTGTATGTAATTGCAGTAATTTAGCTATGTTTAAGAAAAAGTTGTATGATGACCTGTCAAAGTCGATACCTGAGCTGATGTGCTTCCCTGTAAGAGATCCTGGTCACTTGCTAGATGGTATGCTGAAAGCATCTTTACAATCTTCAGAGTTAATGAAGAATGCTATTGACTTTGTAGTCCATGCTGGTGCACTGTTTGGTGATGGCCAGGAACTAAAATGCTAATATTTCTCATTTTGTGCTTTGTGTGGCATCAATGAAAGAGTCATACTAACTGTGTCATTTAGACAGTGGTTCTCAGTCCTAAAGGCTGTGAATGCCATATTATCCATGTGGCGACCATTTACAGAATTGTTGCTTGGTGATGTGGCCAAAGGCAAGAAATGTGATGATCTTTGGTTACATTTTGATAGTGATGTGAAAAAAGTACGGTCTACTGCATGCTTAGGTTTTTACAGGAAAATATGACTGCTGTAGTGGATACAATCAAAATACTCTGAAAACACCATTGTCTACCAAGTGTGCAGCATAATTCGTGTAGATGTGACACATCTCCTTGCGAGTAGGCTGGGTGACACTATTAGTGACTTTGGCTCTGCAACAAGCTCCATGTTAGAATTCTTGCCACTTGTTAAGCAAAGAATTATTGAGGAGCAATTCAAGAAATTTTCGCTTACAGTCTATGGGAAATGGCTTGCAATGATGCTTAGAAATGTCCCTTCATCAACCATAAGCGGTACAAAAGGGGGTGGTGATGGATGGAGCATCTGAACCAATCAAACACTCACACCCAGTCAAAAGATCTGGGTTTAATCCATCACCGTTGTTTAGCCCACTCTGCCACCCCAGTTCAGACATGGCTATATGCAAATCAGTCTGACCCTGTGCCTCATGGGAACAGTCCAGCCCGACCTGCCAAGCCATGCCTTCCCTGGACCGGAAACAAGCTTCCGAGGACCGGTTTCTGGCATTACAGCCGTCTTCAGCCCGGCTTGCTTGAATCCAGTGGCAAAGTGAGCAAGGGACTCACGTCTGAGCATACCCTGCCACACTTATGGCGGCCAAAAGCGGTACAAAAGGGGGTGGTGATGAACGGAGCATCTGAACCAATCACACACTCACACCCAGTCAAAAGATCTGGGTTTAATCCATCACCGTTCTTTAGCCCACTCTGCCACCCCAGTTCAGACATGGCTATATGCAAATCAGTCTGACCCTGTGCCTCATGGGAACAGTCCAGCCCGAACTGCCAAGCCATGCCTTCCCTGGACCGGAAACAAGCTTCCGAGGACCGGTTTCTGGCATTACAGCCGTCTTCAGCCCGGCTTGCTTGAATCCAGTGTGAGGCACTGAAATTCTGAACCCGTTTCATAAAAGTCGTCGTATTATGACGATTTTGGTAGGATCAGACCGAAAATGGCGAGTGTAAGGTGTACAAGTATTTTCGTCATATTCGAGTGACGAGATCACCATGAAATCAGGGTTTCCGTTCTGAACCCTCTGCTTCCATTTTGTGTACGGCAGCCATTTTGTGGTTGCCCTCACATAGGCCAATGACTAAGGCCGTCTGAGTCCTTGGGACACGTACACCTTAAGCTGACTTCTGTGTGACCTGGGCAAGCTGACTCCGTTGCCCGAAGCCAAACCTGCTCGGCCAGTTTCTTTCCCAGTGGCCGATCGAGATTAGGGATCAAGGCACAGCATACCATAAACCCTTTATTGCACACAACTATGTCTAATCTTACTCACACCTGTCTCTGCTCCTTTCTTTATTACCTGTTTTACGATGAGGAGGTACCCGTTTTTATTAGGGGCCCATGCCATTTACCTGATGAAGAATGGTGGGTTTTGACCAATAATTGATTATGGGCTGGACAAACTGAAAAATGGGCTTGTCATCATGATTCTGCTTTTTCTTTGTCGTGAAAATATGTGAATGGTCAACTGTAAATAAGGAATGTTTGCCTGAATCATAATATTTGGTATAAAAGGGATGACTCGCTTTGTAAAGTTGAGCAGTCTCCTGAGAACATACACCGTGTTGTACTTCTAGGATACCTGTTACTGGCTGCAGCCAATAAAATTTGATCTTTGACGTCACCAAGAAGTTTCTGTGTTTCTGTAGTCTGAGACAGGAGAATCCGAAGTCTTTGGGTGTGTCCCCTGGCACCGCTGGGTTCTAAATATCCCGGTACTTCAAGTGGCAAAGTGAGCAAGGGACTCACGTCTGAGCATACCCTGCCACACTTATGGCGGCCAAAAGCGGTACAAAAGGGGGTGGTGATGGACGTCATCAACGATGGCATTTGAAGTTAATGAAGCCTCACGGAGGTACTCTTTACATGTTCTAGATCCCTTCTTTTTTTCTCCAGACTTTGAAAAGTACTACTTCATTTTTGACTGCTTCAATTACTGAGAGCATATGTGCCCAATTCAACGCATATGTTGCAGAACATGTCCTTGAGAATCACAATCTTCAGGTACACCAGTATTGGCATGGAAAGCTCTATCATTAGCCAGAGTTAGAAAATTGCGTACTGGCTGTTTTGGCACTGCCCATCTCTAGTGCCAATGTTGAGAGGGCCTTTTCACAGATAAACGTTTACATAGGAAGGAAAGAGTGAGCGCGCATGACCAAAGGCTAAAGAAGTATTGTATGGTGTACTACAAAAAGTTTGATTTGTAAAAATGTATTTGGACCTCATATACCCTGTATACATTCTATCTATATACATGCACTGTCAGCACAAAAGGCAAGCAATAACTAAAAGCGAAACATTCCATAAACACCGGAAAAACACTGTTTCTATTGGTTTTTATGGCATGAAAATGTGTCACCACTGATAACCACTGTTTTTTTAAGGTATTGAAAAAACTGAAAAAAAACCCATAAAAATTTACCAAAAATAGAAACTGAAAACAGGAAAGCCTAGATGTAACGAACCTGTTGATAACGGTTAAAAGTCAGCATAACTGTTGGTTAGAAGCGGTGGTTGGGGATTAGGATCGCCCAATTCACCAGAAACCATATTACTCCATGTTGGAGTTGTATTGTGTGGTCATTTTGTATATCTTTTTATATAAAGTACACTTGTTTTATTCAAACTCGTGTGGAGTGCATTTGTGGTGACATCATTGGATTGCTGTGGGCATGGTTGCACATACTGAACACTCGTGGCTTGGAGATAAGCCTGGCTGCTTGTGTCAAGCTAGAAAGGGGGTGAGCCAGGGCTGTATCGGACGGTGTCCTTTCTTGGCCTAAAGTGAGAGCGGGGCGGCCGGTTCGCATACTTTACAACAACGGGGCGCGCGGGAACCCAGGCTTCTAACACTGCCCATCACAGAAAGCATTGTGAATGTGTAAGTCATTATTTTAAAATTGCATTACAAACAGAATAAGATAGGCTAACCCAAAATGCAGAAATAAATGTAGGTTAAAGAAAAAAGTGCTTCCAAAGTGTACATTTTAGTAATACGCATTTGTACCTAGTGCAATTTTTTTTATAACTGGCTATAAAAAGCATGCACTCTGCAATTCAGCTTGGAACACCCTTGCAATACTTCTCAAATGAGTAAATCAATGTCATCAGGAGGCTTAAAGTGACTCCATCCATTGACGCCTAGATGACTTCCAGGCAGTCTTTATAATTGTAGATTATCAATTGCACACATTTCATTTCATTCAGGCAGCAGGCACCTTTACAAGAAAGCTTGATTCTGGTTTAGCTCTTTGCCCCACCCTGACCTCATAGCACAAGCTACTCCCTCCTTGCCCCTTCAACTGAGCCATCTTCACCTCAGAACTAACATCTGACTATTTGCACAATGGCTAAAATTACAGACAACTTCAATCAGTTGAAACTCTATCACGGACAAGGGGCAGAAGGGTTAATTCAGGTACAGCTCATGTAAATTACAGACTGGTAGTCACCCTAGATATATGTGACAGTAAATCTATTCTAGATTACTTAATTGGTCACAAAGAGGCTGATTATATAAATATTAGGACACTTGCTGCAGTAATCATTGTGTGCTCAACAAGTTTGATACTATAATAGCAGTAATGTAACTCCAGTAGTTAACACAGTTCTGGAAGAATTCTGTGTATTTCCAGTCACTGCTTTGTATTGTATTTTATCGTATTTATATAGTGCTTACTACCCCTGATGAGGCGTCAAAGCACTTTTTGGCGAGTAGCACGCTACTTCTGAACCAAAAAAGGATTAGTTGTGGATTAGTTTAGTGAAATTTGAGTTAATTTGAGTGGTGGACATGTGACTCTATGAGTTGGATTAAAAAGGATAATGGGGGAATGGGGTGTATAGAAGAGGGAAGAGTCTAGAAAGTGTTTATTAGGAGATCATAGTAGTAAGGTGAGGTATGGGACAAGAATAAGGAGAGATGTAGGGAAGAATCGTCAGCAATGGGTCAGGGAGATCATAGTAGTAAATGAGTTTTGGATTGAGTCGACGGAAGGATAGGTGAAGGAAGAATTTAGAAGGGTTGTTTGGGAGATTATTGTATAAAAAATAGATTTTGGGTGATCCAAGGAGGAATAGAGAGGGAAGAGTCTAGAAAGCGTTATTTTGGAGATCATAGTAGAAGAATGAGGTTTGTGATGAGTCAGAGAGTGGAGGTAGAGGATATATTGAGAGAAGTATAGGGTGAAATATAGGGTAGTGCATCGCAGAAAGTTTTTTTTTACAGTTGGAGGGAAGTAATAAATACATAGATACATAAGTACATATTTATATAAAGAAATACACATCTAGATTCATACATATATTCACATTACATGTTTAGATACACAGGGATATGCTGTACATTTGCGTTTGAGTGTGGTGGTTATGTACTAAAGAGCCAACTCTTGAATAGTCTTCTGAAAATAAGATAGTTATCTGTGGATCTTATGTTTGGGGTAATGAATTCCATAGTATGGCTGCTTCAACACAGAAATTAGCTTTACGAAATGGACTATTGAGTGAACATAGGTAGCATTCATTTTGTCTTTGGGCCGACATTTATTTAAATCAAAGCAACTTGAAATTTTCCATTTCACAAGAAATGGGTTAGCCCGTAAGTCTGTTTTTTCTCAGCAAAGAGCTTTGTTTGTTTTGCAACTCACTGACATGATTGAAAAATGACAGTTGTGCCTCAATTTTCTTATCTGTTGGTGACATGTAACTGATAACCACAGAACTACGAGAAGGTCTTATCGCTGATGCTAAACACTTATCTTGTAAGGTGCTACTTTTTTTCTAGCCATGGGCTGGCACTAGAATTTCCACTGAAAAGCAAATTTGGATGAAGTAACTTAGCCCTGCTTTGAGTTTCATTTAAATATGCCAGGCTAAGTGTTGATCTTTGTCCAGTCTACCCAGGCCATATTAAGTGCTGTGTTGTATCATTGCACCCACTAAGCGCAATAAATGGATTTTGGTAAAGCTTGCTGTAGGTCTTGGCCCTTTTTGGCTAAAGTTCCCTTAACTTTTTTGCTTTCCCCCTAGACCTTTTTTATAACATGGTGTTGCCAACTTAGATGGTTTGTGCTCTTAGCCACTGCTGATCAGTGTCACAGTGCAAGTGCTCCCTGTATAAAGTATAACGGTAATTGGTTGTCCATTATTGGTATGTTTGCCTTACTAGTAAAGTCCCTAGTAAATTGCACTATGTGTGCCAGGGCTGGTAATGCAAATGCTACTATTGGGCCTGCATCACTACTTGTACCACCCACACCAGTAGCCTTAACGAGGGAACTCAGGCCTGCCATTGCAGTGCCTTCGTGAAGTTTGTTAAACTGCCATGTTGTTTTGACAAGTGCAACCACTTGCCAGACATTACCCTTCCCTTTATATGCACATCAGACTCCCCTATGGTAGGTCCAAGGTACCCCCTGGGCAGGGTGCATTGCATGTGAAAGGTAGGACATGTACTAAGATGTGTACCATGTCCTGACAGTGAAATCATCTCCATTTCGTTTTTCACTGTTGAAAGGCCATCTTGCCCATAGGACAGAATAGGGAGGCTGTGTAATATGTTTTCCAGCCTATCTTCCTAAAGGCTTAAGATGGAGAAGTGAAGTTTAGTACGTCTGAACTCACAATGTAAAACACATCTTTCTATGAAGGTGGTTTTTGCATTGTGTGTTTATAAGCCACTCTTTTAGTAGTGGCTGGGTTTTCGTGCTCCAACATTTCTGTGTTTCTCTGCCTGGTTGTGGATTGACTGTCTGGATTTGAAAGCGATAGGATCTGGGGAATGTCTTGACCCAGGGGAGGAGATGAGACAGCAACAGGCTGACCTGCATCTGGAGTGTAGGGGAGGAGTGGTCCCCAGAGGTGAAGAGACCTGGGTTGCTGCCATAAAACAACTCTCCCATCTCCTGCAGAGTGATTGAGAATCCAGACCCCACCAATCAAAGGAAGAAGGTGTAACTGGCAGGGAGGCACCCAGAACTGGTTTGAACAGGTGTCAGTGCCCCCCTGAACACAAAGACCTTCAAGCTTTTTTATGTGTTTATTAATTTTATACATAACAATCAGGAAACAGTGACATAGTTCAGAGGTTATCAGCAGCAGTTGCCAGTCAGGAACAAATAATGGAGTACCATACATGCGATTAGAAAGGTTTACAGCAATCATTTGGGGGTCATTGACCACTCGACAACTTCTCCCTTAACATCATCACATCAGCATATTCTGAGTGCGAAACATACCGGCTTATTCAGTCTATATTACACAGGCTCAGCCCTGCAAGCAGATCTGAGGATCAGGCTAGGCAGACACCTGCACAACAGGGGGAGCGTCCGAGTCAGGAGTAATCGTGCTCGTCATCCAATCCTTATACATAGCCCAGAAGTTCTTTGGTATATTGTGAGGCGGCAACATATCACTGTAGTTTTCATTCTGGGTACAACAAAACATCATATCTTTTGACCATTGAGCTAGTGTAAGTATAGGGCCGCGGAGCCAGCAAACTGCCACATATCTCTTTGCTAAAAGTAAACCCATATCTATCAGTCGCCGTTTTGCCTTAGGGAGAGGTTTAGAGTACCCAAGCAGTGTAAGTAGCGGATCAGGGATTAACGGCAACTCTGTAATACGGTTTAATTTGTCAAACACAAGACTCTAGAAACGGGCTATTCCTGGGCATATCCAGGCTAAGTGAAAGAAATCAGCGGAACGCTCATCACATCTTTTACATGGAGACTCCTCTCGTAGTCCATAGCGGCACAGACGTTCTGGGGTGTAATAAACTCTATTTAGGAATTTCATTTAAAATGCAGCAAACTATGCCGGCTGTTCAGTGAGATACGCTTCATGCTCATGTAGCAGTAGGACCATTTATCATCAGTGAGGTCGCTCTGTAAGTCACGCTGCCAGGCCAGTTGTGATTTAGTGTATTTACTTCCCCAATCGGCGATTGTAGTGTGATAGAAACGAGACACCATCCTAGCAGGGGATTGTGCTTAAATGAGGGGAGTCAAGGCTTGCACCTCAGCAGGTTCCGGCATATTGTCTCCCAATAATATGCTAAGAGCGTGTCGAATTCTATGAAATTGGAATTTAGCAAGGAGTGTCGGTGTGTCTTACTCCCCAGTCATATCGCCTTATGTGTGCGCAACACCGTCTGTGAAGAGATCGCACATGCATTGGACATCAAGCGTCTGCAAAACAGCTATGATCCCCCTGTCCTTACATGGTTCAAGCCAGTGGCACCACTCAAGGGGTATGCTGCGGGGGAGTACAAAATGTTACCCGCCTGAATAGCCAATAAATAGTGCCAGGCGTGAGCAACTGTGTTAAGGGAATCCAGTATACCCGTACGCCTATCAGGATGTGTAAACAACAATGCCGGAGGTGGCCTAGGGGCCGTGACTATCGCTTCTATCCGGATGAATGGTATGTCAAGCGGACCATGTATCCAGTGATATGCCTGCGAACATTGAGCAGCTCTATAATATAGGTCAAAATCTGGCGCACCCAGTCCCCCCATTGAGTACGGCAGTGTGAGTATTTGCCAGGTGACGCGCGCTGTTTGCCCGCCAAAGCAAGGCGTACCATAAGGGTCTGGAGGTATTTGAAAAACACTCGGGGTAACACCATAGGTATATTTGTGAAGAGAAAAAGAAAGCGCAGCAATGCTATCATTTTCATAAGGGACACCCTGCCCATCAGCGACAAATGGAGGTTCACCCAGCGGTTAACATCTTCTTCCAATTTGTTAATTGCCTTTTCATAATTTTCCTTGAGTACTACCCCAGAATCTGTATGCAGTTTGATCCCCAAGTAGCACACTGTAGACCACTGCAGGGGATATTCAGGTTCAAAGGCCCCCGTTGCCGGGGTTAGAGGGAACATAATGGATTTGTTCCAGTTGACTATTAGGCCAGACAGGGAATCAAAGAGGAAAAACCTCCCGCAAGATGGGGAGTGGTTGGTTCCAGGGTCACGGACATAAAGTAATGTGTTGTCTGCATAAGTGGAGATGATCAAACGATAGTTCGGAATGTGTATTCCTCTGTGACTATGATATTCCCAGAGGGCACATGATAGGGGTTCAGCAACCAGGGCATATAAAATAGGGGACAGGGGACAGCCCTGCCTTGTGCCTCTATATATTTGAATAGAGTAAGTGACCAGGGGTCCTATTTTTATACATGCCATGGGAGAATAATACAACACCGCTGGAAGTTGAAGGAACACCTCAACCACCCCCATGCGAGTGAGGACCTGTCTCAAGAAAGGCATTCAACGGAGTCCAACGCCTTTTCCATATCTAAAAATATTGCAATAGCAGGCACTTCCGACCTAGTGTGTTGCATGGCAGCAAAGACCGTGCACAAGTTGCATGTCAGGTTCCTGCCCGGCACAAAACCGGCCTGCTCGGGGCCACCAAAGTCGGTACAAGCGGAACCAAACTATTGGCAAGCAGTTTCGCACATATTTATGTGTCCACATTCATTAGGGATAATGGTCAATACGAGGCACAAGCATCCGATGGCTTACCAGGCTTGAGAATAGCCACTATGATCGCCTCTCTCATTGATGGGGGCATCTCGCCTGTGATGCATATGTCCTTAAACAGCGTGAGCAAGTGCAGCAACGAAAGGTCAATGAACGCCTTATAAAAGGCAACAGTGAGGCTATCCCCTCCTGGTGCGCTCCCTGCCCTCATATCAGAGAGGGGCAGTAATATTTCATCCCTTTTCATCTGTCGCATCAAAAATTCTTGATGCCAATTGGACAGCCATGGTAGCCTAATTTGAGTTAAATATTCTAGTATTTGGTCATCTGAGCTGCTGCCCCTCAAACATACAAGTCTATAGTATTGTCAGAAATGCTCCGCGATCTGAACATCTGACATCAAAGAATCATCGGTTTGCATTCTGAGTCCTGGGATCGTCTTTGTGTCTCTGTGCTGTCTGGGGAGGTCGCTCGCCCTCACCATAAGTAAGCGCAGTGGCATATTCACCTAGGTGTTTGATTTCCGCATCTGCCTGTTCGTGGTAGTCCTGCAGAGTCTGTGTTAATTCTAGGGTAAGTGCTTCATTGTAGCCATCTAGCAGGAAGGTTTCCAACACCTTTAATTTGCGTTACAGATCCGCCAGTCTGTTACGGATCAACTTTAGGACTCCCGCGTGCTTGGATATTAACACCCCCTGAATATATACCTTGAAAGTCTTACATACAGTTTGGAAAGAATCGACTGACCCCACATTAGTCTCAAAAAAGGTCTTAATTGCTGTAGTCATGTCCTCCTTAAAAACGGCATCTAATAGGGAATAGGGTGGAAATCGCCATGTAAAAGGGGCAATACGCATCTTGGGAGAGTCAAGCACCAATAAAAGGGGAGAATGATCAGAGTAGGTGCGAGGTAGAATCGCACAAGACTTAATGTGTGATAATATTTGCCTAGTAGTATACCAGTAGTCTATTCTAGTGTGGACATTGTAATAAGCAGAGTAATGTGTGTACCCTCCTTGCCCCGCGTGTCTAGAGCGCCAGACATCACACAAGTCTAACCGGACCAGTGAGGTCTCCACAGTTTTAGCCAAAGCAGATACACGCCTCTCATGGCCTCTCGACCTATCCAAGTTAGGGTCCCTGGCAAAGTTGAAATCCCCCCCCCCCCCACAAGAGATGCCCAATTGTGCGTAGGAGAATGAGGGCCGTCAATTTGCTATAAAAGACCGGGTTATCTTAATTAGGGCCATAAACATTCACCAGGAACAAGTCCATTCCCATACCGCAACATCTAGTGGGCACCTACCGACACTCCCTATCCATCTCCAAGGGTGTCAGTTGAAACGCCTTCCTAGGGTTCACACACTCCAGGATCCCTCTAGCATGTGTGGTGAATCCAGCCATATGTACGTTGCCCTGCATCCCTCTAGTGCGTAACATAGGGCTGTCTAGCGGGAGATGAGTCTCCTGCAATAAGGCTATATCAATGTCATGCCTGTGTAAGTAACTTAAAATTTTTCGAACCTTCCTTTTTTGAAGTCTCACACATTCCACATGAGTACTTTAATAGAGTCAGGGCAGTCATCTCTTTGTGTCCCAGTCCTATCCGTCATGAATGGGTGTCCAGTAAGATTGCCATATTACCAGTGTCTCCAAGTCGATACACCCATGGTACAGCACATTGTAAATTGTCAAAAAAAAAAAAAGCATGTCAGTCTCATTACATAATGTGTCCCCCCACACATGTCAGACCTTCTCCAGCTGCGCCCGAGCGACACAACCCCACACCTTGTACATTCTGGCAAAAAGCTACAACCTGAAGAGACATCAATGCACGTCTCAAAGCCCGCCCGCCCCCTCCCACATCAGACCATCCCCAACTTGGTTGCGGTACATCCCCTTAAACTGATATGACACCTCCGTCATCGCCTCAGAAACAAAAGAAACGCCCCCAAGTGTGATTCACGCGTTAGCAGTTGTTGCTCATCAGACAAGTAGAGCTATGTGGCCTATATGAGGCCGCGCTCCAAACACCGTCAAATTTACATTTAAGCATCTACAATTCCTGATGTATCGCTGTTAGATTTGGGGGTCTCTAGTTGGCACAGGTAGGTACTTGTGACAAATAGGGACCCTTACCTCTAGTCAGTGTAAGGGGGTACACTCCTAAAATAACCCCTGCTCACCCCCTTGGTAGCTTGGCATGAGCAGACAGGCTTATCTCAGAGGCAGTGTGTAAAGCATTTGTGACCACATATAGTAATCCAGTGACAACACTACAGATGGACACAACACAGGTTTTATATAAAAAAATAAGTATTCTTTATATAGATTTAACACAAGACCATAGACGACAAAAATCCACAATACTGTACTTAAAATGGTAGTTTTAGCTTAGTTCTGTTCTGTTCTTAAAATGCAACACTTTGAGTCAATGTACCTTACGATGTGTTACGCTTCCACAACAAAAGTGTTGCAGCGATGGAAATGCGGCAAAGTTTTGGTGCAAAGAAATAAAGATGTGAAGATCTTCCAGATGCGGCACGCTTCTCCGATGATGCGAGAAGTTTCGATTCGATGCGTCAGCTGCAGTGGCGACTCCCTTGTTCCGCGATGTGACGACAACAGCTTCGGCTGCGACACTTCTCTGACGTTGCGATACACTTCCACACAATGCGACAACTACAGCGGGGACATCCAAGATGCAACGGCAGTAGCTCCGATGGTGGCACGCTTCTCCGTGGAGGCGAGGCGCTTTTCTTGATGCGGTGCAATACGACAGCTACAGCAGCAACATCCAAGCTGCGACGGCAGCAGCAGCGGCGGTGACACGCTTCTTCTTTGTTGCAAGATGCTTCTCTCGATGTGGTGCAATACGACAGCTACAGCGGTGACATTCAAGATGCGATGGCAGCAGCAGCAACAGCGATACGCTTCTTCCTCTTGAGTCGCACTTCCAGCTCCTTGTGACACACAGTCCCTCAAAAGGCCCAAAACAGCAGCAGGCACTTCCCAAGGAACTCTGGGAAGCTGGGGGTTGAAGTCTGTAATCCCTGAGACTTCAGCAGGAGGCAAGCTCTGTTCCAAGCCCTTGGAGATCCTTACAAGTTGATGAAAGTACACAAAGTCCCACTATCCTCTCTTTGGCAGTCAAGCAACCACTGCAGGCCAATCCCCAAGCAGCACTTCAGCTTAGGGATAGTCTCTCCACAGTTTCTTCAGGTTCCTCTCCTCAGCAAAGGTTTCTTCTTGTTTGTCCAAAAGTGACATAAATTATAGGGATCAGGGTCCCAATATGTATACCCCAAAATCCTTTGTCCTCTGAGGGCAGAGGGGCCTTTGCCTAGTCCAAACCAGTTCTGGAGCACTTTGTTGACATGATTCCTACTCTCCTTTCACAGTGCAGGGCAGAGGCATCAGACACACCACAGGGGGTGGAGCCAGCTCTGTGTGGGGCAGGCACAGTCCTATTCAGGTCCCAGATGCAACTCCTCCCTCCCATCCAGATGCAGATCTCTCTATTAACCACTGGGCAGACTCACCCTGTCTCCTGGAATCCTCCCAGCCCTGTCACTCAAACTCCAGACAAGGAATACACAACCTAGCAGAGGCAGGCTTGGATAGTTAGACAAGAATATACCTACTTTATACAAGTGGTATTTTCATACACAGAATGTTAAAACCAACTTCACTAAAAGATGTATTTTATCATTCTGAGTTCAGGCATACTAAACTCGAATTTCTACCATGTTCCCTGAGTCAGTTTGGATTATAAAATGTAATAATCTAACTGCCCATTCTGGCCTATGGAGAACAGGTAGCCTTGCAATAGTTGTGAGAAGTTGGCCTGGTATATGATGTCCATTATTCTAGTGGGCACCTTGCACCAGTCCAAACGACCCTTATTGATGGTAGGTTATAAACTCTACCTTATAGAAAGCTATCCTAGTGGTAGCTGTGGAGAGCAGCCTTCAGGCTAAGACTTGGAGACGAGTTAAGCAAGTTGTTTTACCAATTATAATCTCTTGAATTATCAAACGAAAGCACACCACACAAGGTATATATCAAATATATTTGTATTTATTCTAAACACAACCCCTCTGCACTCTTTATGAGGTCAGAGGTAAAAGTACAATACAAGGAACTTAATTAGCATACGATAAGTTGCACGGTCTACGTTATGCCCTAGGGGCCTCACAAACCATATACTAAAATAGTGGTATAAGAACCACGAGAGAGTTAGAAAGAAGCAGGCCTAGGGCCTGTGGAATCGCTGGGGCTGCCTAGAACCACCAAAGGTTAGGATGTAGGAGGCCCACGGGAGATGCGTGCAGTGTCTAAACACAGCCGCGAGTTACCATTGACTTTCTATGGAGAACGAACAAGTTCCAAAGTTACAGTTTAAGGGTACTTCTAGGTGAACTACGATGGAACCATTTTAGACTAGGACACTTCGAGAGTCGAGACCCATGGAAGCACCGGAGTACTCGTGTTACCTCACCCAGGGAAGCCAGGTGCATAGGTGCCTTTTGGTGTTGGGTTTCGTCGTCGATTCCAGTGGAGAGCTGCAAAGAAGTGCTGCAGGCGACCAGAGGAAAAGTGTCCGGGTGGATCGGAGATGTGAAGAACCTGAAAACAGAGGAGACAGAGTCTGGGTCACTAGCCAGTGGCCAGGATGGCGATAGGAAGATGCCAGCCGATGTCGGGTGATTTTAGGTGAAAAGGTGAAGACTGTCTCTTCTGCCACGAGGACCAGGAGGCAGCGATGATGACCAAAAGCTGGATTCAAGCTGTCCCAGAAAGGATCTAGTTGACTGCGGTGTCTGTATCCGGATTGGACCCAACAAGCCTTGGCAAACGCAATCCAAGCAAGATGTCGAGATGAGCTTCGGTGCAGACCAGCAAGGTCTGAGGATTCCCCCTTTAGAGAGGAGTTGGAGCAAGCCTGGAGCAACCAGGAAAGCTAAAGAAAATGAAGATTGGTCTTCGTGGGTGCTCACTAGCCAATGGACTATGAACCGCGAAGACGCGTCAAGCTGAAATACATAAAGCGGGCCCACGAGACGCTTGTGGAGTGTGGGCCTCTGAGCTTTGGTGCAAAAGGTGCCCGGGGATGGGTCTTCAAGCACCCAAATGCACAACTTCGGGATACCTCGGGAAGTAGGTGCACTTTGCAAAATGCAGGAGTTCCGGTCCCACTTCTCTCGTGTCCGCAACAGGTCTCAGCTTTGCAGGGAGTGCAGGTCAGCGCCAGAGATGTTTGGAAGTCCATGTCCTGTGTGGCATATTCTTCGGGATCTGGCGGGAGCCTTGAAAATGCAGACCGGCAAAGATCCAGTTGGTGCCTGTTTGAACTGGGTGGTCACTCCTTGACCACAAGGGAGATTTCTTCTGTCTTCCAATCGATATGGAATGTCGAAGGTCCAAGATATATGTTGCAGAGTTTCGTCCAGTGTAATCTAAAGTCCTAGGGACTGGGGTTCTATATTTATAGTAAGTTTAGGGGTTGAACTAACTCTAAGGTCCCTCCTATGGGTGGACCTGGGGAGGGGGTGGTTACACCCCTTCCCCTTTGTCCAGTTTTGCGCCAGAGCTGGGGCTGTGTGCCCCAACAACCGTTTTGAACTGGAAAATGCATGGAGCACCTTATGTGCCCCAGGCAGTGTCTGAAAAGCATTCACTGAATGCAACCCACACTGCCCCAATACACTAAAGCCTGTCTGGGGAGGTCAGCACCTCCCTGGACAGGAAACCTATTGTCAAGGTCTCCCCTGCCGGAGTTTTGTCCAGCAGCAGAGCAGAAGGGCAGACTCGTGTCTGGGGCAGCAGCCTCCATTTTATGTTGCTGGGTCTCTGTTTAACTTTAACCGGGTTTAACAGTAACTACATGTCTTCTCCCTCTAGAAATGTGGAATGCTACCCTCGCCGCCAGAATTGGCGGGGGGGGGGCGTAGTATTTCAAAGTGTTTGACACCCTACACGACGTTTTGATAAAGCCAAACAAAAGTTAGCATTAACCGCAAGGATCATAATGCACTTAAGAGTATGTGGTATGGCTATATCATAGAACAGCTATAAGGAGATCGTTCTGAAAGCTGCAGAGGGGTTCAGCTCATGCTAGGGCACCCTCTCACACAAAACCAAGCACTCTGCCTCCAGGATTGTCAAGGAGTGACTTATAGGTTACCATGTGTCTATATATAGGGTAGAGATAGATATACTATATCTAAGTAAGGGATGATTACACCACCTTACCCAGGCTGTAAGTGCAGACATTTGGTGTCAGTTTGGAAGGCTAACCAAGGGTGGCACAAGACATGCTGCAGCCCCTGGTAGGCCTAGGGTGCACCTATTCCCTGGGTACCTAGGGTACCATATACAGGGGCTTACAAGGGTGACCCAGTACCCAATCTGGTATGTACCTAAAGTACATGGTATCCATTTAGAGAGATTACAGCTAGGCTGTGGGCCTGATTAGAAGGGCCACAGCCATACTAGAGTTGAAAAACCAGGGAATCACAGCAAAAAGTGGGGGTAACCATAGGGAGCAGACCCTACTCTCCTACACAACCCCCTCCCCCCAACGCAGGGACATTAAACTAACCTTGACCAGTTGAGTCTTCATGTTCTAAGTGGAAATATCTGGAGAGTCCATCTGCATTGGCATGGTTACTCCCAGGTCTATGTTCCACTGTATAGTCCATCCCCTGTAGAGAAATGGACCACCTGAGCAGTTTGGGATTTTCACCCTTCATCTGTTTTAGCCACAAGAGAGGCTTATGGTCTGTCTGAACTGTGAAGTGAGTACGAAACAAGTAAGGTCTCAGCTTCTTCAGGGCCCAAACAACAGCAACGGCCTCCCTCTCAATAGCTGACCAACGTTTCTCTCTAGGGGTCAGCCTTCTGCTAATAAAAGCTACCGGCGGATCCTGACCTTCTTCATTCAATTGTGATAGCACAGCTCCTACCCCAACTCAGAAGTATCTGTTTGAACAATGAATTATTTGGAGTAATTAGGATTTTGCAAAATTGGTGTAGTGCACATGGCCTGCTTCAGGTCAACAAATGCCTTTTGACAGCTGACTGTCCACTGAACTTTTTTAGGCATTCTTTTAGAAGTTAAGTCATTTAGGGGTGTCACAATAGAACCATACCCCTTGACAAATCTCCTATAGTACCCAGTCAGGCCCAAGAAAGCTCTGACCTGAGTCTGGGTGGTTGGAGCAACCCAGTCCATTATGGTCTGGATTTTGCTCTGCAATGGTTGAACCTGGCTTCCAACTACAAGGTGGCCCAGGTATACAACCTGACTCTGCCCTATCTGTCACTTAGTAGCCTTGATAGTTAGGCCTGCTTTTTGCAGGGCCTCCAAAATATTTTTCAGGTGGATCAGGTGATCCCCAGGTGGAACTAAAGACAGCAATATCATCAAGATAAGCTGCACAGTAGTCATGCAGGTCTGAGAGGACTTTGTTCACCAACCTTTGAAATGTGACAGGTGCATTTTTCAGACCAAAAGGCATCACCACAAACTGATAATGCCCACTAGGGGTTGAAAATGCTGTATATGGCTTGGCCTCATTAGCTAGCCTGATTTGCCAGTAGCCAGCTTTCAGATCAAATGTGCTCAGATATTTGGCAGAGGCCAACTTATCTATGAGCTCATCTGCTCTGGGTATTGGATGGGCATCTGTCTTAGTGACAGCATTGAGACCTCTGTAGTCTACACAAAACCTTATCTCTCTCTTACTACCCTGGGTGTGAGGTTTTGGCACGAGGACTCCTAGACTGGGCCAAGGGCTCTCTGAGGGCTCAATCACTCCCAATTACAAAATATTCTGGACTTCTATCCTGATACAGTCCCTGACATGATGAGGTTGCCTGTAAATCTTACTTTTAACAGGCAGACTGTCCCCAGTGTCCACTTCGTGAGTGCACTAGGTAGTCTGACTTGGAGTCAGTGAAAACATATCTCTGAATTGCTGCAGAACTTGTCTGCAGTCACTTTGCTGCTAATCAGTGAGGCTACCTGCCAAGGTTACACCATCAACTGACCCATCATCAGGGTTCTGAGAGTGCAGGTCTCGGAGAGGGTCACTCTCTTCCTCCTGTCCTTCATCAGTAGCCATGAGCAAGCCCATGTCTGCCCTGTATACATATGGTTTCAGTCTGTTGACATGAAGCACCCTCTGGGTGCTTCTGGGAGTTCCAAGATCTACCAAATAGGTGACCTCTCCCTTCTGTTCAACAATAGTGTGGGGTCCACTCCACTTGTCTTGGAGAGCTGCTGGGGCCACAGGCTCCAAAACCCACACTTTCTGTCCTGGCTGGTAAACAGTCAGCACAGCCTTTTGGTCATGCCAGGCTTTCTGTAATTCCTGACTGGCCTCCAGGTTTTTGGTTGCCTTTTTCATGTACTCAGCCACCCGGAAGCGGAGACCAAGTACATAGTTCACAATGTCATGTTTACGGGGTTTGAGAGGTAACTCCCATCCCTCCTTCACTAGACACCATGGACCTCTGGCAGGGTGCCCAAACAGAAGTTCAAATGGGCTGTAGCCAACCCCCTTCTGAGGAACCTCCCTGTATGCAAACAAAAGGCAGGGTAGCAAGATATCCCATCTCCGCCTGGTCTTTTCTGGGAGACCCTTAATCATACCCTTTAAGGTATTGTTGAATGTCTCAACTAGACCATTGCACTGTGGGTGATAGGGTGTGGTGAACTTATAGTTCACTCCACACTCCTTCCACATTGCAGTCAAGTAACTGGACAAAACGTTTGCATCTCTGTCTGATACAACCTCCTTAGGGAAACCCGCTCTTGAGAAAACTCTGAAAAGGGCTCATGCCACAACAGGTGCTGTAGCGGTCCTAAGTGGGATAGCTTCTAGGTATCTGGTGGCATGATCCACTACCACCAGAATAAACCTGTGCCCAGAGGCTGTTTGGGGATCCATTGGTCCAACAATGTAAATCCCTACTCTTTCAAAGGGAACCCCCCACCACAGGTAGTGGTATAGGGGGGCCTTTGTAGTGCTACCTGCTTTGCCACTGGCTTGGCAGGTTACACAGGAGCGACAAAACTCCTTGGTGTCTTCTGACATGTGGGGCTAGTGAAAGTGAGGGACAAGCCTGTCCCAAGTTTTGTTTTGGCCAAGATGTCCTGCAAGGGGAATGTATGTCATGGGCTAGTGTCAAAAGGAAGCCCCTGAATGCCAAAGGTATGACCAACCTCCTAGAAGCACCAGGCTTGGGGCCTCTACGCTCTGAATACAGGAGCCCTTCATCCCAGTAAACTTTATGGGTTCCACTAGCATTCCCTGCAGCCTCTCTGAGGGGTTCAAGAGAAGGGCAGTCCAACTGTGCCTGCCTCAGATCTGCCCTGGAAGGTCCCCCTGTCGCAAGAAACTCACATGATCAGGTTCAAGCTCTTCTAGGACAGTTCCTTCTTCAGGCTCACAATCAGCTTCCTCAGAAGGCTGATCCTCACTCTGAGGCATGAGGGAAGGCACAGCCTTAACCCTACTGCTCCTTTTCCTGGTAGGCAACTGGTCCATTATTCCAGAATCCAGTGCCTGTTCAGTGTTGCAATTTTTGACCTGTGACCTAGTCACTGCAAGCACATGTGCTGAGATACCTAACATTTCTGCATGTGTCCTAAACTCCACTTCAGATCAGGCTGAAGTCTCTAGGGCATTGCCAAGCAAACATTCTACAGGGAGGTCTGAACTAACAACAACCTTCTTAAGGCCAGTTACCCCTCCCAATGAGAAATTAACAACTGCCATACTATGTGTGGTAGTGACATTGCTAGCATTAGTCACTTGGTAGATTTCACCAAGTATGATCTGTCCAGGGTCCACAAAGTCAGGTATCACCATTGTGACACTGGCACCTGTGTCCCTGTAGGCCTGAGCATTTCTCTCATTGACTAAAGGAGTTTGTCTGTACTTGCCCAGATTACTGGAACTCACAGAGGAGGACATATCCATGCCTCCATCACAGATCAAAACAGCTTGTGTTGGTGTTCTGACTAGGCTAGAACCCATCTCAGTTCACAGGGTTAACCCTACTACACCCTTCTGTTGAGAACCACCACTTGGAGCTGAACTAGGGGGAACAGTTGCCTTAGGGGCAATGGTGGCTGGAGCCGTCTCCTTTTTGGTGCAATCACTAGTCCAGTGACTATTACTTTTACAAACACTGCACCAGGGTTTCTTTGGACCTTCTTTCTTTTTGGATTGTTGGGGACCCCCACCATTAGAAGCTTTTTGGGGACCTTGTGATGACTTCTGGTCTGACTCTTTAGCTTTCTCCCCACCCTTTTGGTCTTGCTTCTTCTGATGACCACCTTGGTACCTTCTGCTTCACCCTGGTTCTGACCCATTTGTCTGCCTTCTTACCCAATTCTTGGGGAGAGGTCAAATCAGAGTCAACCAAGTGCTGATGCAACAACTGGTTCTGACAATTATTAAGAATCTGTTCTCTCATGATTAGATTATGCAATCCTGTATAGTCACACACGTCACTGCCCAGTAACCAGCCCTCCAGAGCCTTAGTAGCACAATCTACAAAGTCAGTCCAGTCCTGAGTCTGTGCCTTCTGAACTGCAACCTATACTGTTCAGTGGTTAGGCCAAACCCATCTATTAGAGTACTCTTTTGGGACTTTGTAATCAACAGCATCCTCTTCTCTTACACTGAGGAGCTTATCTCTACCTTTGTCTGCAAAGGAGAGCCACAAGATTGCTGCCCACTGCTCCCGGGGTACCTTCTGTACTTTGCAGCCCCTTTCCAGTGCAGTGATCCATTTGTGGATATCATCCCCAGTCTGATAGGGAGGGACAATCTTGCTTAGGTTTCTATGGTCATAAGACCTATCCCTACCACTAGGGATATTGCTGCCACCAGGGGACTCTAATCCCCTCTTTTGTCTCTCTCTTTCAAGAGCCAGGGTCTCTTTCTCAAGGGCAAATTCTTGCCTCTTGATCCTAAGCCGGACTTCCTTCATCCTAGCTTCATGATCCCTCCTCTCAGGTGAACTTTTTCTCCTATGAGATGAGGCAGAGGACAATATTGATGAACCAGAATGGTTAGATTCCACTGAAGGTGATCTTGCCCTTCTAGGTTCAACCGTAGGCCTACGTGGGGGGATAGAGGGAGGCCTTTGAAGGCCATCTCCATCTCCAGGTATCCTGTGTCTTCCAGGTTGGGTTCATTAACCACTTCCTGGTCTGCATCCTCATCATCTTCAGAATCCTGGTGGCGAACCCCACAAGGATCGTCTTCTGATGATGGATGCCCCCCCTCCGTACTACCTTGGGTATCTGGCTCTGATGCTTTGGCTAAGTCATCTGCCACTAAGATATCTATCAGGCGTTGGGTGGTGGGACTCTGGCCTTGCTCCAAATTCCTTATGGCACACACACCTCTTAACTCTTGGAAAGAGAATCGGTCATACTTAGAAGGCAGCACTGGGCTGTTTTCTTGCAGAGGCACTCTAGACCCTGCCTTTAAAGCCATGACTAGTGAGGTGTGGTGTGTGCACCTACCTACACTACTTGGTTTCCTACTAGAACCTCTCTAGGAGTTGTAGTCAGGGTGTGCTAGGCCCTTATCACCTACAACTTCTAAGTTCAGTGGAACGTATGAATTATAAGCTTTATTTATATGTACCTACTGGTACCTTGATGTGATTTTTCAAATGATATTCTCAAGATTATTTGGTAAAACAATGCAAGCTCTTATCCCATCCGCTGCACGCCAATGTGAGTAGTTGGCCTGGTATATGATGTCCACTATTCTAGTGGGCATCTTGCACCAGTCCAAATGACCCTTATTGATGGTAGGTTATAAAGTCAACCTTATAGAAAGCTATCCTAGTGGTAGCTGTGGAGAGCAGCCTTCAGGCTAAGACTTGGAGACGAGTTAAGCAAGTTGTTTTACCAATTATAATCTTTTCAATGATCAAATGAAAGCACACCACACAAGGTATATATCAAATATAAATGTATTTATTCTAAACACAACCCCTCTGCACTCTTTATGAGGTCAGAGGTAAACGTACAATACAAGGAACTTAATTAGCATACAATAAGTTGCACAGTCTACGTTATGCCCTAGGGGCCTCACAAACCATATACTAAAATAGTGGTATAAAAACCACGTGAGAGTTAGAAAGCAGGCCATGGCCCGGTGGAATCGCAGGGGCTGCCTAGAACCACCAAAGGTTAGGATGTAGGAGGGCCACGGGAGACGTGTGCAGTGTCTAAACACAGCTGCGGGTTACCATTGACTTTCTATGGAGAACGAACAAGTTACAAAGTTACAGTTTAAGCGTACTTCTGGGTGAACTACGATGGAACCCTTTTAGACTAGGATACTTCGAGAGTCAAGACCCATGGGAGCACCGAAGTACCAGGGAAGCCCGGTGCATAGGTGCCTTTTGGTGTCGGGTTTTGTCGTTGATTCCAATGAAAGCTGCGAAGAAGTGCTGCAGGCGACCAGAGGAAAAGTTTCCGGGTGGATCCACGGGTGGATCGGAGATGTGAAGAACCTGAAAGCAGAGGTGACAAAGTCTGGGTCACTAGCCAATGTCCAGGATTGCGATAGGAAGATGCCAGACAATGTCGGGTGATTTCATTTGAAAAAGTGAAGCTTGTTTCTTCAGCCACGAGGACCAGGAGGCGTCGACGGCGACTAGGACCTGGATTCGAGCTGTCCCACAAAGGATCAAGTTGACTGCGGTGTCTATATCCGGATTGGACCCAACAAGTCTTGGCAAACGCAATCCACGCAAGATGTCGAGATCGGCTTCGGTGCAGACCAGCAAGGTCTGAGGAACTCACCCTTTGGAGAGGAGTTGGAGCAAGCCTGGAGCAACCAGGAAAGCTGAAGAAAGTGAAGATTGGTCTTCGTGGGGGCTCACTAGCCAATAGACTATGAACCGCGAAGACGCGTCAAGCTGAAATACATAAAGCGGGCCCACGAGACGCTTGTGGAGTGTGGGCCTCTGAGCTTCGGTGCAAAAGGTGTTCGGGGCTGGGGCTTCAAGCACCCAATGCACAACTTCTGGATACCTCGAGAAGTAGGTGCATGTTGCAAAATGCAGGATGTCGAGGAGTTCCGGTCCACGTCTCTCATTTCCGCTACAGCAGTGGTTCCCAAACTTTTGACTCCTGAGGACCCCCATTGAGTCACCACTGGAAGCCGGGGTCCGCCATGCAATTTGTATGATTTAAATTTCAAATATTAAAACAGTAATTTAAAAAAAACATATGTGTGCACACAAATCAAATTACTAAGGATTTTGGGGCCAGATGTACGGCCATTTCATTTAGAGCCTCGCAATTGGCAACACATTGCGAGTGGCAAATTGCGAGTCGCTAAATGAAATGTACAACAGTATGTTTAACACTGTTTGGGATTCCCAATGGGGTTGCAAATTGCGAGGCTCATTAATATTAATAAACCTCTCGCAATTTGCGAGCCCATTGGGAAGGCCAGCCCTCCCAGGGATGGTGGCCTGCTGGGCTCAGCAGACCACCATGTCTGGGACTGCTTTTAAATATAGCAGTTTAAAAAAAATGCAGCCCGTTTTCCATGCATTTAAAAAAAAAAAGAAAATGAAACGTTTTTGTTTCCTTTTTTAAGGGCAGGCAGTGGTCCCTGGGACCACTGCTTGCTCTCAAAAAATAATTGTGCAAGCATTTGCAAAGGGGAAGGGATCCCCTGGGGTCCCCTTCCCATTTTCGAAAGCATTACTATCTACTTGAAGTAGATGGTAAATGCAAGTGTTTTGCGACCGCAATTGCGGTTGAAAAACATTTGTACATGGTTTTGAAACTTGCTATTTGGAAGGGAATACCCTTTCCAAATAGCGAGTCGCAAAAAAATTGCGACTCGCGAAATAGGCTATGTACATGTCCCGATAGGTTTTTGCATGTGCAAACAGGTTTGCAAACCCATTTGCACATATAAAAACTGGTCGTACATCTGGCCCTTAGTATTTTATATTGAAGTAATTTGCAAAAACTGAAACAATATAATGGGAAGGTTGGTGCTGCATCTCCGTGACTAACTTTTAAATTGTTGGTTTTATTTTGCAGTACGAGGCTCCTGCTCCTGCCAGGGCCAGACTGGAAACCCAAAGCAGGCCTGGCAAATGTTTTCCGACCAGTCCCCACACGATGTACCCAAGTGCGGGGAGTGAGCCTGACCACTACAAAGGGGCTTAGGGAGGCTCTCCCCCTCAAAATATTTAGGAAACAATGGTGCATTCTACAACACATTTTTCATTATATATTGAATTGTATCAACTTTTAAAGAATAGTAAATTAAGGCCTTAGTATGCACCAGGATACACCAATCTTTGTTGGGGTTCTTCAATGATTCCCTTATTATCACCCTCCAACAGTGCCTCTATTCTCTCCATAGCCCTTCTGTCACATGTATTTCATTTGTTTTATATCATCTCTCATAAGATTTTAGGGTGTCAGTGCACTTTACATCACACACATATAGAGACAATGAATCATACATGTAAATCAGTGTATAGAAAATGTTACATAAGGTAAAGGGGACTACAAGGTGTAGTATTCACATGTCATTCATACTGGTAGGCCTTTTTAAAGAGTTCCTGGTCTGGAAAAGCACAAACTCAGGATTCAGAACATAACACAGTGGCTAGCACTGACTTTTACATCGCAACACCAGATCATATGCTGAATCCGTCATCGACAGGGGTCCCAAGGAGAGGGCCATGGGCCATGCCACCTCCAATGCAAGTCATTATTGCCCGGCCCCCCCAAGCCAGCCCAGAGCAACCAACCAAGCAGCCATGTTAGAATGAGAGTACAAGGCGACACAACCCGCCCAGTGAATAACTTTCCAACATTATATATGACCCAGGTCCCAAAACATAATACTGCCAGGGGCTACTAAAGTAGTGAATCCTTGCACAACAAAGCAATACACTGGTTGAGGTATACAAGGGGTTGTAGATCAATCATACGGGAGGACATGGCAAAAGTGAGGTGGGTTTCATTGGGCAGCTCCCTGACTGATTGTATTGGGTTCCTGGGATGAGTTCCGGTCCTGGTGCCTGTTTGTACGATTGATGATAAAATCGACAGAAAAGTCAGTGCCTCTTCCAGCTGGTATGAGAGGATACTGCTGGATAAGGTTTCCACTATGATGATGTCCAATACTGGTGCAGTGACCAAGTGGTGAGCCCTGATGATTCTGCCGATAAGTTTGTAGGGCAGTGAAACATGTTGGCTATGGGTATTGGTATGCGATACTAAGCTACCAGCCTTTTTAATTTACCGGCGCACACCATAACTAATAATAAAATTGTAAATTTGGTGTGTCTGCTGATTTTTAATCACTTTTTCTGTAACTTGGAGCGTTTCCTTGGATGGTTTTGTCTTGCACCTGTCTGTTTGCACACAACACATTTGGTTTTGTTTGTTTGGAAACTTTATTTTGAGGAGGTAAGGCGACCGATGATGAGAAAGGGGCAAGAATCTGGCAAACATCTGCCAAACGGCCCTGAGGGTGTTCTCCCGTGAGGTGCCTTCCTCCTTTCCACACATTTTCTATGTCTGTAGCGTTCTGCGTGTGGGATAGTGTACTGTCTCAGTTGAGCAGTCACTGGTGGTCGTGTCGAGTTGAAAAGTAGTTCAGGATTCTCCTCCCGTGTTTTTATATTTACAGAAACAACAATTTGTTTTGGACGGTTTTGGCATTGAAAGATAAAACGCCTAACTTTAAGTTTCAGTGGGCGGATGCGTAGAAATTGAATTGGATATGTTTCCAGCGCAATGATGTGCCTCATTAGATGAATACTAATCCGAGCCTAGGGTACAGGGATCTTTGTGTATTGATGATTGTATTGAGATACAGCTATACGACCCATTGATTGCAGAGAACCTACTGGCACTAGAATTCAGAACATCCCCCGAGCATTCTTCTATCCAGATCCGGCGCTTTCCGCTTTGGTCAACGGCCCGGGAGGGGAGGGATTCGGGCCTGAGTTCAGTTGACTGACTAGACGAGGCACGGTCAGCAAACATCCCTCCCGATGTAGTGTGGTACATGTGCAGGGAAATTGATATGGGCCCTAGTAGCCAAGGGCCAGAAGGAGATGCAAGGGACAACAAAAAAGGCAATACTGTTTTGACTGCGCCTGTGGGGGTCAGTGATGCCTGGCCAATTGTAACAAATGCAGGGGTGATTCATTTCCTCTCCTGGAACATAGCAGGGTACAAAAAAACTGGCTCTTCTGGAGTGGAACAAGTTTATTGGCAATTACGACATCTGCTTGTTCCAGGAGACTTGGAGTCTGGTGCCCCTGCATAAGTCAGGATTTACCACATACTGTGTTCTGGCGATTAGTTCAGGTAAAGGGCGCCCTTCGGGGGGGTCTCCACATCTGGATCAATATTGCACTAAACTGGTCCATTATTAAACATAACTCCCCATCTCAGGACATTTTGCAGGGGGGTCTCCAGGGGCCCAATCATCATCAACTGTAACCGCTTTAGAGTATGAACTGTCCTCTACCCCCCCACCTCTGGTATCAATGCAGCAGGAGATTTCATCTGCACATTTGAACCATTGAGTGGAGAAGATATTCTGGGTATCGGAGAAGAAGACAATAAATGGGCTATTCCAACTTTAAATATAGCACCAATAAAGAAGTGGACCCAAAGGGCTATACAAATTAACGCCCTGACCCTAGAGTACAATCTAAGAGCTGTAAATGGCAGGACGCGCTCTGATTCCAGCGGGGCGAACACATTCAACAGGATTAGTTCCCCCTCACGGATCGATTACATCTTGTTGGACACACGGTTATGGGTAGTATAAGGGACCTTATAGAGCAGAAGATCATTGAATATGACCTACTTAATACTACCTGTCAAGACACGCAAGATTCCAAGTTCGTCGGGATGTACCAAAACACAGTAGGAAGGTTAGGAGAGTTTTTTACTATCAAAGACTACAGAGAACAGGAAGCCTGCCTTCCTCGACCATCTAATCCGTGGTACTTGGCCACTTGTAAAGAAATGAGACAGGCACTATCTATAGCTATCCGGGCAAAAGACCCCGTAAAAATAAGATTAGCTAGGAAGGACTATGCTAGAGCAATAGAGCTAGCTAAGCGCACCTGGGAAGAATCCCACTGGCAAGATCTTAAATCTGCCGCACAGCTGAAGGATTCAACTATGTTCTGGGAGCTAATTAATAAAAGCACTCGGAGGGGAATGGACCCGCTATCAAATCATATAACAGGGCGCCAGTGGTATGACCACTTTTTTAGTCTTTATTGTGGGGACAAAGAGAATTTGTCTCCTAGGCCTTGGTCGCCTTTATCCACCGATAGGGCACCGATACTAGCTGAAACATTTGGGATCAATGAGGTAACACTGGCCATAGCGAGCATAGCGCCAGGAAAGGCGGTGGGTCCCGATGGCCTCTCTGGCGATTTACTCCTGCATGACCCTAAGCTCTGGGCACAATTTATTCTGCTCGTGATGAACCTCATTGCCAGATGACATGCTGTTCCTGACTCCAGGAAGGGTGCCGAGGTAGTGACCATCTTCAAGAAAGGGAATAGGGAGAATCCTGCCAACTACAGACCGATTCGTTTAATCGATGTAGTACAGAAAGTGGTTGGCAGGGTCCTTCTTATGAGGATGAGATCCTGGATGGACGATGAAAACGTCCTATCACATTTCCAGGCAGGGTTCAGGCAGGGGGTTGGCACGATGGACCAGGTTTTTACATTCTATATGATTTATTGGAAATCTGTAATCATTGGGAAAGGCAGTCTCTATTTGGCATTCATTGATTTAAAGACTGCCTTCGACCTGGTCCCTCGTGCCAAGCTCTGGCAGGTGCTTTTGGATCTAGGCATTCCCCCCCCCCCGATCCTGGACTTCATCAAATGCCTCCACGAGGGGAATTAAGCCAGAATTAGGTGGGTTAGTCAGGGCCTGCTGACAGAAAGGGTGGCGGTGGAAAGGGGGGTACGCCAGGGTTGTGTACTGGCCCCGACTTTGTTCTCTCTCTTTGTCAATGGGGTGGTAGACCATTTGAGGGAGGACCCAGCCGATGCCCCAACCCTGGCAGGTGAGAAAACGCCCACCCTGTCTTCGCCGATGACACCCTCCTGGTTTCTAAAAGCCAGATGGGCCTGCAAAAACTTTTAGACCGGTTTAGCCAGTTCTGTGACTTACGGGGCTTAAGTATCAATACATCTAAAACCGAGTTAATGGCACTGTCACCATCCAAGCGGTTCAGGAATTGCATCAAGTTGAATGGTACCCCATTAGAATTAGTCGAATTTTTCGACTATCTGGGCATAAGGGTCAACAGTTTGGTGAAGTGGATTTCACACTTGATCAAAATGCTGCTCAACCACAAAAGGGTGTCGGGGGCAATTCTAAGACACCAGCAACTCTCTTCCAGCAGACCAGTAGCCCCGGCCCTTGTGGTGTATGAGAGTAAAGCTCTACCGTCGGCCCTATACGGGGCGGAACTATGGGGATTCGAGAACACCATGGACCTAGTGAGATCAGAGAATAAGGTCTGGTCTCCCTCACTCCATCCACCCCATTGATACCGCTCTGCCAAGATTATGGGAAACATTCAATTAAAGATATTGCAAGTCTTCGACTCTTACTATTCTGGGTGCGCCTGAGAAGGACCCCAGAATTGATAAACTATGCCACTGCCCTTAGCGAGCTTATTGAGCTGGATATAGACAATAAGATCAGATGGATCTGCAGGCTTAAACAGCTTGCTTCTGACATCGGACTGGCTGAGGCTTGGGAAAGCCAGACCACGCCGTCAAAACAATTAGTTAAGAAAGCCTATTCGGAGTGGGTCCAAGCAGAGGAGGCACTCAGCTCCAATCGGGGTACTTTGTCAGAGCAGTTCCTAGATCACAAGCCTATCCGAAAATTGGAACCCTTCCTCGATTTTATCTAATCCCCAAGAGAAAGGTCACTTTACCTGAGGCTGAGGTTTGCAACTCTCCCTCGCAACGAATTTATAGCGGGGTGGAAACAGCACACTGTGAAATCTACTTTATGCCCTGGCTGTGCAGCTCCCTCAGAATCTATCCCCCTCTTTCTTTTCGCCTGTCCTGCGTACAGACATGTGAAAAGAAAATGGTTGAAACCGGTCTGTACCAATTTGGGAGCCAGGAACTACAGGGAGGGACGGCGCATCTTAAAAACTGACACATCCTCCCTCAGTGTAATATGTGGGGTAGCTAAATATCTGGGTTGTGCTTGGTTAACCAAAGGCAAGTTGCTGAGGGATAACAATAATGATACCAACTAATTAGAGTTAGGTCCCTTTTATGTCCACTGCTGTCCCTATTGACTATAAATCTGCCTGCTTTTTATTGTTTTTATATACTACTTTTATATATTGATATTCCTAAAATATGATTTTTACTTCTATTGGTTGTATGGAAATATGGTACTGACTATTGTTTTTAAAGTGATGGGATTGAATTGTACATACTTTAATGATATTTTATATTGAATAAAGTCATACAACAACAACAACATTAGAAATGTATTTCCACCCAAATAAACCTTTTTAGCAGCATCAGGATAATGAGTGACTGGGAAAAAACGTACGTTACTAACTGGTACCATTCAGTTTACAACAGGTCTTTGATGACAGTTTATAGGTCCCTCTGCTAGATTACAATTGTCATTTATGAAATGCACAGTAACAAAAGAATCTCTGTTACAAAAGCAGTAACCAAGGACCCATGCACATAAAATACTGCTTTTTAAAATGCATAGGACACGTTCTTTGCAGTAGGCATATTAACCCTCTGTGCTACATTAGTTAAGTCAAAGCTGCCACTGAATAAAACTCTCATCTCTCTCCAGCAGGTACATTAATCACTGGCATTATCTTGACACTTTTATTGTTGCTCAAAAGCTACTAATTATACAAGAAACTTTGCAGCACTTTTAAAACTGCTGCCTAAGGACCCCCTGGGAATGTGTCGCAGACCCCAGTTTGGGAAACACTGCACTACAGGTCTCAGCTTTGCTGGGAGCGCAGGTCAGCGCCAGAGATGTCTGGAAGTCTGTGTCCTGTGTCGCAGATTCTTTAGGATCTGGCGGGAGCTTCAAAAATGCAGACCGGCAAAGATGCAGTTGGTGCCTGTTTGAACAGGGTGGTCACTCCTTGACCACAAGGGAGATTTTGTCCGTCTTCCAGTCAATATGGAATGTTGAAGTCCAAGATATATGTTGCAGAGTTTCGTCCAGGGTAATCTAAAGTCCTAGGGACTGGGGTTCTATACTTATAGTAAGTTTCGGTGGTTATACCCATTCCCCTTTGTCCAGTTTTGTGCCAGAGCTGGGGCTAAGTGCCCCAGCACCCGGTTTGAACTGGGAAATGCATGGAGCACCTTGTGTGCCCCAGGCAGTGTCCAAAAAGCATTCACTGAATGCAACCCTCCCTGCCCCAATACACTAAAGCCTGTCTGGGGAGTTGCCAGCACCTCTCTGGACAGGAAACCTATTGTCCAGGCCTCCCCTGCTGGAGTTTCGTCCAGCAGCAGGAGGGCAGACTCGTGTCTGTGGCAGCAGCCTCCATTTTGTGATGCTGGGTCTCTGTTTAACTTTAACCGGGTTTAACAGTAACTACATGTCTTTTCCCTCTAGAAGGGTGGAATGCTACCCCCACCGACAGAATTGGCAGGGGGTAGTATTCCAAAGTGTTTGATACCTTACACGATATGTTTTGATAAAGCCAAGCCAAAGTTAGCATTAACCGCGAGGATTATAATGCACTTCACAGTATATGGTATGGCTATATCATAGAACAGCTATAAGGAGATGGTTCCGAAAGCTGCAGAGGGACTCAGCTCATGCTAGGGCACCCTCTCACACAAAACCAAGCACTTTGCCTCCAGGATTGTCAAGGCCTGCCATAGGAGTGGCTTATGGGTTACTACGTGTCTATATATAGGGTAGATACAGATATACTATATCTAAGTAAGGGGTGATTACACCACCTTACCCAGGCTGTAAGTAAAGACCTTTGGTGTCAGTTTGGAAGGCTAACCAGGGGTGGCACAATACATGCCACAACCCTTGGTAGGCCTAGGGTGCACCTATGCCCTGGGTACCTAGAGTACCATATACAGTGGCTCACAAGGGTGACCCAGTACCCAATCTGGTATGTACCTAAAGTATATGGTATCCATTTAGAGAGTACATCTAGGCTGTGGGCCTGATTAGCATGGCCACAGCCATACTAAAGTCGAAAAACCAGTGAATCACAGCATAAAGTGGTGGTAACCATAGGAAGCAGACCCTACTCTCCTACAATAGTGAAAAACGAAAATGGCTGTAATTCACTATTAGGACATGCCATACACATCAGGCCTTGTCCTACCTTATACTTACAGTGCACCCTGCCCTTGGGCCTACCATAGGGGTGTCTGATATGAAGAAAAGGGAAGGTTTAGGGACTGGCAAGTGGGTGCACTTGCCCAGTCATCATCATGGCAGTACAAGACTGCACACAGGCTCTGCAATGGCAGGCCTTAGACCCACTTTTATAGGCTGCTTCTGTGGGTGGCACAACCAGTGCTGCAAGCCCACTAGCAGCATTTGGTTTACAAGCCCTGGGCACACTCAGTGCACTGCACTAGGGTCTGACAAGTAAACTAAATCAGCCAATTATGGAATCACAAATCCATACATCAATTTACAATAGGGAGACCATATGCACTTTAGCACTGATCACCAGTTGTAAAGTGCCCAGAGTCATAAAGCCAACAAAAAGAGGTCAAACAGAATACAGGAGGAAGGCAAAAAGTTCAGGGATAACCCTGCAAAAAGGGCCAAGTCCAACAATCGCCATATCTCTATAACATCCCCAAGTACAGTTCAATAAATGTGCCCACAGTTCCAGGAGATGTCATTACAAAAATTCTACCAGTCAGCCATCAGTCCTGTTCTTCCATCGGTCCTCCCGCTGCCTCATCTAGCAGTTGCCTCTCCGGACTACGACGCAGCTCCCTCGACCAGTCCTTCATTGCTCTCTTTATAGGGCCTTCGGATCTGTGAAGATATGGGATCTAACCTGTCTGTTAACACGCAGTTTTGCTGGATATAGCATGGAATAGTCCACCCCCAAATCGCGACGCTGCTTTTTCATTGGGGCGAACTGACGGCGCGTTTCTTGGACTCGGATCGTAAAGTCCGGGAGCAGGGAAATCGTGGAGCCTTCAAATCGTAGTGGCTGTTTCTCATGGGCCAGTTTCAGCACAACATTCCGATCACGGTAGTTGAGCAGTTTTGCAATGATCGATCTAGGAGCTGCTCCCAGGGGTGGTCTCGGCCCCTATTCACCATGAACATAGCAGAGAATGAGTCCTCACTCAGAAGCCTCTCTGTGAAGATCTCCATATTGCCAGTCTGAGTAGTTTCCGGAAGACCCGTGATTCTGAGGTTACAGTGCCAGGAACGCGCTTCCAAGTCCTCCGTTTTTTCCTGTAGGACCTTTAAAACCCGGCCCAGCTATTTGTGTTAAGTGTCCAAGGCGGTCTGCGCTTCTTCCATTTCCGTCAGCCAGCGCTTAGACATATCAAGCCTCTCGCATGCTTGTCAAGCCTTTCGGCCATACGATCCATTCTGTAGGACAGTACATCCATCTTAGTGCCCAGGGCCGAAATGCCCCCGTGAAGGTTCTTTTTCATTGCCAGTAAGAGGCCTCGGATGTCCTGTTGCGACTCCGCATCAGGCTGTTCCTGCAGTCTGGCGCCGTCATCAGTGGAAGCTTCACTAGACTTCGACCTCCAGTGGGTCTCAGCCTGCACACAGTCCAGGACCTCCGCCTAGGGGTGTCAGCACCACAGTAGTCGCGTTGTCTCAGTAAATGGATTGGGTTTCTTCGAGATGTAGCTAGGAATGGTCGCGACTAGGACAACTTCGTATCTTCTCCTCCCAGAGCAAGTACCGGCTCCTGTCGCCGGCCCCAATAGCATAGAGCAGCACAATGACGCCCACACTGATCATCTTGGTAGGTGCCTCTGCATCAGTAATTGCAGATAGTAGTGGCCTCATTCGCCCAGCTCGGGCAATGGTGTCGCCTCATGAGCAGGGGCCGAGTTCTATCGCTCAAGAAGACTAACTTCGAAGCAGGCACCAACAGGGACTCATAGGCAACCAATCATGCTTGGCAGTCCCTGCAAGAGGCACGCAGCAGCCGGCCAGCGTGTGTCACTCCCAGCACTTTGTGCGATTCCGGGAAAGAGGCCCCCAAGGGGTTCGGCGATCGCCCACCAAGTTGGTCTCCTACCTCACTGGCAATAGCGAGAAGCCCCAGCACCATGCTGATCCCAAAATGGCTGCTCCAGTCGGTACAAGCCTCTGGGGCTCACCAGGGCCCCACAGCTTGAAGGCAGCAAATGCTCCAGCAATGACCTGTGTCTGGTAGCGTCCACAGGAGCCTGGGAAGCCAGGCGGGCAGCCAACTACAGGGAAACCAGGCCCCCACTCACTCGCCGCAGGCCACCAGCTCCCGCCTCAGAGCAGGCACCCCTCACTGAAGTCTGCAGCCGGGCAGCGCCACAGTCAGGGAGAGCACCAATCCCCAGGGCCACAGCCGCGGTAGGTTCCGCGCAGTCTGCCAGGTCCCGTTGCAGTGGGTGTGCAGTAGCGATCCTTGCATGCCGTCGGGTCTCACGCAGCGGCACCTCTAGAAGCGCACCGTTCCCCGTCCAAACTTTACCCCGGGAATCGAGGCCCATCCAGCCCAGAAATTACAGGTGCCCTAACTCCGTCAGGAAGGTCGCTCGGCGGTCGGCATTCCAACAAACTAGGGCCGCAGGTTATCATAGGCTGGGGATCGCCTTCACATGCCTCGCCATGAGCGTAGTTGCCGGATAATTGATGAAGTGTTCAAAGGTGTTACAGAGCTTTCGGCTCAAGCGGCCATCTCGGTCGCGAGTAAGCTCCGCCCCCCAAAAGACTTCAAAGCTATTTAGGGGTATAACTATGAGAGCGGAAGCCCCCGAATTTTGGAGAATGGCTTGATCATGATTGAACAAGACTGGAGCTACTTCGTGGTCAAGAGGAACCTTTGCCAAGGAGACCGCCTAAGGCACCGTGATCGGTGCTGGAGTGTCTTACGCATTACTTTATTTCTGCATAACGGAGTACCTGATTGTCGTATTACACATTGCATAATTTCTGCATAACGAAGTACCTGGTTGTTGTGTTACGTATTGCATTATTTCTACATTGCAAAGGGCCCGATTGTTGCGTTACTCATTGCACTATTTTTACATTGCACAGTGCTTGATTTTTGTGTTACGCATTGCATTACTTTTCCATTGCAAAGTGCCTGATTCTAGCATTACGAACTGCATAATATTGTATTAGGACTACAGTGGAATGTTTAGAAGTGCTCATTAATATCACCAGAACTTACAAGGGCTGGCTGGCCTAACAACCAGCCAGGAGGAATATTACACATACTCATATGTTTGATTTATATTGTGTGGTCTTATTGTATATCTTTTTATATAAAATGTATACTTGCTTTTATAAAACTCATGTGGAGTCCATTTGTGGTGTCAACATTGGGTTGCTGTGAGCGTGGTTGCAAATACTTTACACATTTGCCTTGAAAATACGCCTGGCTGCTCGTGCCAAGCTACCAAGGAGATGAGCAGGGGCTATCTCAGAAGGTGTCCTTCCTTTCCCTGACGTGGAAACGCAGGTCCCTATTTTCCTAAGGTACCTACCTCAGCTAACCAGGGATCCCGGATCTAACACTTGCCTCTGACTCCTCATACTTTAACTGTAGGTGGACAGAGTGTTATTATCCAGAGCGTAGGCATACGCTTTCCACAGATGGCGACTCTGTTAGGACCTCTACTTGGGACATCCAACAGCTCTTGAGTCTGTGGCTGAGGTGCCCATCCCTAGATCGACTGTTTGTGTGGGCCCCTGCAAAAGAGAGACAAGTTTGTACCAGTTGCCAGCTGATGTTTCAAACCGTTGTTCCTCAGCAACAGGATTTTTCCAGCAGAGGTACCGAACAGGTTGATTGCAGACTGACACATTTGTCCAAGTGCGGACGGACAGACTCCCCACATTAACTATGTGAGGTTGTTCTGAATGCATGTTTTTGTTTTGCAAATTGATTGAATTGAGGCTACAATTATCATTTTGGGAGATTGGAATCATTAGTTCTCTCATTTATTGAGGGTCTATAATTTTAGGGGACAATTAGTAAACTAAGGTAATGCATTTCTTGTTGTTGTTGTTTTGGAAGTTCATTTTTGGAAGAGTTGCTCCACTCCCCACCCCTATGGAAGGGAGCCCAGCTTCAAGAGTGTTGGTGTTTGGAATAGATTTTATAGGCATAAAATATACAAATAGAAGGAAGATTTGAAATGGCTGCTCGACGGCTCATTATAAACAAAAATACAAGCATTTAGAACAATGTTTTTTATTTTTAAAAAGTAAAAAAGAGAAAGTGAGATAGGCAATGTGGGATAGCTTTCAAAAATGGGAGAAACAGGGGCGTGGCTAAGATGGTGACCAGGTAAGACGTGTTTTGATCATCTCCCCGCTCCTGTCTGCCTGCCGTGGCGCCGACCATTAAAATAGAGGCAAAAGTTGCCTCATAGTGAAGGGGGTCCCCTTCGAGACCAATCGGAGGCCCTGAAGAGAGGGGTCAGAGCGGAGGGTCCACTCCAAATTGCCCGTTTGCTACAGCGGTGAAGAAGCAAGATGGCGGCAACAACCTGGGCTGGAGCGGCGATGCCGGATCGGCGGCCAAGGGACCGAAGAGCAGACAGAGGGGCCCAGAGCGGTGAGAGAGCTTGCAAGGAGCATGGACCGGCTGCCAGGGAGTCCCGAGGGCGGGAAAGTCACAAGGAAGGTGAGTAACGGAATGGAGCACACCAAGGTCAGACGGAAGCCCTGGAGAGAGGGTTCGGAGTCAGAGGGATATCCTGGCCACCTGTCGGCTGCGGTGGTGAAAGTGCAAGGCGGCTGCGACTCCTAGAAACGGAGCGGAGACACCAACCCAGCCGTGTAACAGACAACAGAAAAGGGGTCGCTCATCAGAGAGGAGGCGCAGGGTGTTGGCCTAGACGTGGATCCTCGGATGAGAGCCAGGGCAAGGTGCAGGGGCCAGAGAGCTACTGAGAGCCAAGAACACGTGGAAATGGGGTGAGAGAGAGACGTTACTCCCCGGGCCCAGGCCGCGCTCGACACAGATGCTGGCTTTGGCGGTAAGGAAGGGGAAACCCCACCACACAAGAGTTCAGGGACAGGAGTCTGCAGAGGAGACATCTAGAATGGCGTGAGGACGAGAAAACACCCACACTTGCTCAGGAGGGAAGAGACTGGCAAAGGGAGTGACTAGAATGTGTAGATCCCTGGCAGAAAGAAATACAAGATAAAGCAGTATCAGGGCTACAGCCAAGACGAATCCACTAGGACAAAGAATGTTGATAGCGAACAAGGTACAGGGTGCGGGCCAAGAGGGGCTAATAAACCAATTAGCTTCCCGGAGAGGTTTGGGCCAGGCCTGGGATTTACCCTCAGTGTGGGAGGGAGCTGTGTGGACTCCAAAGGTGCGACCAGGGAGCCGGCCAGGGAGTGAACAAGGGTCGAAGCTTATTTAAGCAGAGGGCGCAAGAGCACAGGGTTGAGGAGCCTGGAATTACACTGGGGCTGACCCCCGAACCTAGAGACTCAGCAGACATATTCAAACTAGTAGAGAAACTCGAAGAGAGTACACTGCAGTTGACGGAGTTGTCCGGGGTTTGAGCCTGGGAGCCGAGAATAGAAAACTGCTGCAGGAGAGTCCCTTTTGAATATTGGCTTCAATCAGTAAGCAAATCAGTCCAGGGCTGATATAGGGAAGCTCTCAGGCAGCTAAGGGGTTGACACACGGGCCGATCGAAGTCATGGCATTGGCAAGGGTAAAAAAGGACAGGAATTTAAAAGACATTCTGACCAAACTTCTGACGTCGATCGGAGGAGATGGGAGGGCATCACCTACCACAATGGCAGGGCAGGACTCAGATAGTGCCGAAGAACCAGTCACTCGCTCCTTCTTGGGAACACATTGCATGACAATTCAGACCCACAAGGGAGAATTTGCGAGAGAGCTCAAGGAGGTTCGACGGGACGTGAGATGACCCTAGATGAGGAGGTTGAGCAGTGACAGCAAGAAGCAATTCGGCTAAGGGCCCAGCAAATTGATCTTCAAGCACATACTGAAGATTTGAAGAATCGCTCTCGAAAAAATAACATTAGAGTGAAAGGAGTTCTGTTCAAGGAAGAAGGCTCAGATATCACGCTCTACCTACAAGACCCATTTGGGGACATATTGGAGGTACCGTCAGACTTCGAAATTAAAATAGAGGGAGCACATAGGGTAAGCCTGCCACTCCGGGCGCCAGCCCCACCATCGGATATATTAGTCTATCTGCCGGACTTTCAGTTGAAAGAACTAATTCTAAGAAAAGCCAGAGACAAACAGCCACTTAAATATCAGGGTCACTCCATTGTGCTATACCAGGATTTGGTAATAATAACGTTACAAAAAATTAGAGACTTCCGGCCAGCAACATTACATCTGTGCAAACTGGGAATTGCATCCTCGTGGGGCCATCCCTTTAGACTGATTTTCCGAAGGGAGGGCAAATTTCATCAACTCAGGTCACTACAGCAAACATGCAGGGTCCTGGGCATCAACCATCTACAAAAGGAGGAGGCTGAGAGAGGGGGGGCCATGGCTCCTTGAGAAAGATGGCGGAGGGTTTGCAAATGCCACATCATGGAGCAAACGGCAAAACCAGATCCTGCGACAATAGTACAGGAGAAACAAGCAGTCATAGAATCAATGGCTACGGAGTAGACCTCCGCAGAGGACAAATGAGTCTGCAGGGGACAAATTAGTGTACAGAAACGGTCCTGGCGGGTGGCGGGAGACAGGATGGGAAGCGGGGAGGGTCACAATCGGCACAATATGCACCCAACTCTGTGGTATTCCAGGGACACGTGGACTAGACCTGCGGGTCTTGGACTATTCTGTTTTTCTTTTTGTCTTCCAGTTGGGGTTAGGGAGGGATGGGATGGGATGGGATGGGAGCTGGTATTCACAGGGCAGGTATTACGGAGGAGACACATGTTCAAAGATGGGAAGAGCAACTTTCCATGGAAAAGAGCAGATCAAGAAATTAACAAGGCAGGCCTGGTCCAGCTTAAAGCAGTTCACTCCCTTTTACAATGCCACATAACTTGTTGAAGGTCCTCACTCATAACATGAAAGGCCTAAACAACCCCATTAATAGGAGGGCCATCCTTTTGGATCTAGAAAACTCTGAAGCAGACATTTGTCTTCTACAAGAGACTCATCTCCTAGCCAAAGATTGGCATCGCCTGAGGGCACGGGCATTTCCCCAACAATATTTCTCCTCTTCCTCAGGTAAAAAGGCGATAGTGGCCATCTTGTCCACTAGGCGCTTCAGAGGGGAAGTCAGAGACAAGGTGGCGGAAATTAAAGGGAGATTATTAGCTTGTACATTTAATCTAGGGGGATACTCCATAACAATAGTATCGATCTATATACCTAATTCTGGCCAAGAAATATTCTTGAGGGCAGCACTATCAGAAGTCATGAATAAACAAATACGGATTACATTGGTGGGGGGAGACTTGTACATAGTTATAGAGGCGACCAAAGACCTATCAGGGATTAGCTTTAATCAAGCTGGGGAGCTGTCATTGGAAGGTAAGGAGTGGTTACAGTCCATGGGGTGGTGGACCTGTCTATGGTCTCACAATATTCATTTTACTCACACGCTCACTGGACCCATGTGAACCTTGATTATTTATTGGGCACAAAAGAATTTAATAAAGTAGTTAGGAAGGTGGAAATCGAACCAGCGGCTCTCTCCGATCATGATGCACTGAGGGTCACTTTACAGCTACCACCACAATGGAAGCAAATAGGGAATTGGCGCTTGAGAGATAGTATGCTCCAGGAAGATGCAGCAAAGAAAAAACGTATCGAATGCATATCTGAATACCTAGAGATAAACAACTTCCTGGATATAACCATTTCTACATTATAGGAGGCCATAAAAGCGGTAGTCCAAGGAGAGCTTAGAGCTTTATCAGCAGCAGAGAATAAGGAGCGCAGGGAGGAAAGGGAGCAACTGGTGGCACAAGTCAAGAATCTGGAGAGGGTACACAGTTGCACAGGGGCGCCAAGTGTCTGGCGGCAGCTGACGATAGCAAGAGCGTAATTGGCGGGGTTAGACCTAGACAGGGCAGAATATGCAATGCTGCGCTTAAAACATTCCTACTACATAGGCTGGGACAGATCAGGGCGCCTGTTGGCAAGTAAACTCAGAGCCAGATGCCAGCAGACAAAGATCCAATCACTTAAAGGGTGTAGTGGGGAGGAAATTACAGAAGATGAGGACATAGCACAAACATTCCAGGATTTTTACGCAGAACTATACAAAGGGAAAACCTACCAGAACACCACATGACCTCATGCTTGAAAGGCATATATATTTTATTTATTTATTTAAAGAGTTTTATATAGCGCTGGCTAGACCCAAAGGTATCAGAGCGCTTTACATGAGAATCAACAATGTAACAGAACAAGTATGACAAATTACACAGTACAACCAAAAAATATATAAGCAATACAATTAGTAGGGGAGAGAAAGGACAGAGAGAAGTAGTGGAGGGGGCAGGGGAGGTGAGGAAAGGAGGATAAGGGAAGAGATAATAAGGAGAGACAAAAAGAAGTCTGTCTAAAGACAGACTAGGTAGGTGACTACCATGGAGGGGATCCAAGGCCCATCTCCTCTATAGCTAAACCAGGTAGTTCCATCGGGCGTCAGACAAAATAGTTCAGTCTGAATACATTGAGAGGGGAGAGAAGGAGAGACATAAAATAGAGGGAGGATGAGGGAGGAGAGGACAGGAGAGATGAAAGGAAGTGGAACATTGTGGTTCAAACAATAGAACAGAAAAAGATCAACAATTACACATTACATCAAACAATCAGCAATACATTTGGGAGAGGGGAGAAAGGAGAGAGAAAAGTAGTGGGGGGTAGGGGAGGTGTGAGAGTGATAAGGGAAGAGACAATAAGGAGAGAAGAAAAGAAGTTTGTCTAAAGACCGACTGGGTAGGTGACGACCAAGGAGGGAATCCAAGGCCCATCTCCCCTACAGCTAAACCAGGTAGCTCCATTGGGGATCAGACAAAATAGTTCAGTCTCAAAACAATTGAGAGAGGAGAGAAGGAGAGATATAAAATAGAGGAAGGATGAGGGAGGAGAGGACAGGAGAGACGAGAGGGAGTGGAACAATTTAGTTCAGCAATATAATAGAAAAAAAAAATTAAACATTACATAAAGCAATCAGCAATACATTAGGAGAGGAGAGAAAGGAGAGAGAAACGTAGTGGGGGTAGGAGGGGTGAGAAAGTGAGGATAAAGGAAGAGACAATAGGGAGAGACGAAAAGAAGTCTGTCTAAAGACCGACTGGGTAGGTGACGACCAAGGAGAGAATCCACGGCCCATCTCCCCTATAGCTAAACCAGGTAGCTCCATCGGGCATCAGACAAAATAGTTCAGTCTCAATAAAATGAGATAGGAGAGAAGGAGAGTCATAAAATAGAGGGAGGATGCGGGAGGAGAGGACAGTAGAGATGAAAGGAAGTGGAACAATGAGGTTCAACAGTATAACAAAAAAAGATCGACAGTTAAACATTACATCCGACAATCCGCAATACATTAGGAGAGGAGAGAAAGGAGAGAGAAGTAGTGGGGGGTAGGGGAGGTGAGAAAGTGAGGATAAGGGAAGAAACAGCCACAGAGACGAAAAGAAGTCTGTCTAAGGACCGACTGGGTAGGTGACGAGCAAGGAGGGAATCCATGGCCCATCTCCCTTATAGCTAAACCAGGTAGCTCCATCGGGCATCAGACAAATTAGTTCGGTCTTAAGTGTCGAGGGAAGAGGTTCACTCAGAAACAGGGTGGAGAAAAGAGGCAGGAGCAGGTGGTGGCAGAGGAAAGAAGCAGGAAAGCGTAAGATCCAAGTCAGATCGATGACCAGTTTTTGATTGTTAAGGATTTGCAGTACATCGTGATGAGGTCGACTGTGGTGGCCATCTTGTGGTCAGGCATAGTTCATTCTTATTAGTCAACAGGCTGATCGGGTTCATCTCAGTAGGTCAGAAACCAATGATAGTTGTTTCAATCAATTTTGCAGTCTTTAGGCTGAGGAAGCAGACAACAAGGCATACACACGTCCAAGTTCAATCCTGACCAAGCTGACTCTCTGGACGCCCCAATACGGATCGAAGAAGTGATTGGGACGATATCTTGCCTTAAGCCTCTCAAGTCGCTGGGCCCTGACGGATTTTCGGCAGCTTTCTGTAGGACATTCTGTCACTGACTGGCCCCTGTCTTGACACAGCTATTTAACTCCTTTGGGGGTCCGGGATCGGCCCATTCCCCTGCTTAATGTGGACCTAAAACTGGTTAGAAGTATTCTGGCCATAAGATTAGGTCCACTGATGCCAGCTATAATTGAATCAGACCAAGCGGGATTCATCCAAAACCGCCAAAGTTGGGAACAACACCACACGGATCCTACACCTGATTGATAAGGCACACCAGACAAACCGGGGCACCATCTTAGTAATGGTCGACGCTGAGAAAGCTTTTGACCGAGTAGATTGGAGATATCTAGCAAAAACATTGGGCCACTTCAGTTTGGGGGAACGCTTTAGATCTTGGGTGGCGAGTTGTTATTGCTCTCCTACAGTTTCAATTAGGGTGAATGGTCTCTCTTCTTACCCAATTTCTATTCAACGGGGCACCAGGCAGGGGTGCCCGTTGTCGCCTCTCCTGTTTGCCCTATACATTGAGCCGTTAGCCCAAAGGGTTAGGGATAATCCAAACATAAAGGGCATCATGTTTGGGGGGGGGAAAGACCACTCAATAAGCTTATATGCTGACGACATACTAGCATCTCTCTAGTCACCCGAGAGGTCGCTGCCAGTTTTTTTACAAGAACTGGAGGCTTTTGGTAAGGCTTCTGAATTCTGGGTAAATGTAGGCAAATCACAGGCACTCAGCCTTTTGGGGACATCCACGGACCCGGCGATAGGGGAAGAGCGCTGCCCGGTGGCCCAAGCAATTGAATCAATCCCGTATTTGGGGATTGAGCTGGATTCCAATATTAAGCAAACGGTCACGTTGGACTACGCCAAACTAACTTGACAGACTAAGAAAGAACTGGATGGCTGCAGACACCACCACCTTCCACTCTTGGGTCGCATAGCAGCCATCAAAATGTCAATCTTGCCTAAAGCTTTATATTTGAACCAAACACTACCGGTCTCTCCGTCTAAAAGAACCCTGGCGTCATTACAAAAAGACAACCTCCATTTTGTCTGGGCGGGCACGCATCCAAGCATGCATCGGGGTAAGGGCTAACTGAGCCCGGAGGATGGGGGATTGGGGATCCTAAATCTAATGGACTACTTCCAGGCAGCTCAGATTAGATATTTGATTGAGTGGAGCAGAGAGGAATCTGAAAAAAGATGGTTATTCCAAGATTGGGCTATTGTGGGACTCCCTTTGTGGAAAGTACCCTTTTTACAGAAAATGGATAGGCCACGAAGTTTACCGCGATCACCCATCACAAAATCAGTGATGGAGGGGTGGCCATTACACAAGAACTAACGATTTTTCCCTCTCCGATGATGCAACTGTTTGAAAATAAAGAATTTTCACAGGGAACTGAGGGTTAGGCATTTGCAGCGTGGCAAGCCACACCTTGCAAAGCAGCGGGACATCTGTTCAATGTTGAGGGGATTATATCGTTCCCACAACTTTGTCAGGACTACACACTGCCAGAGATGAACGATTCCAATACTTGCAGTTGAAACACTGGCTGCTTCACCCCAACATTAACCCATGAGTCAGCAGAAAACTGAATAGATATAAAAATGGTTGGTTACAAAGAACGATGACAATAAATTGATTTCCGAACTCTGTACCAGCCTGCCCCCTAGCAACCCACACCTAGCCAGAAACTTTGGGCCAAGGAGATAGGGAGGGATCAACCGAGTAAGGAATGGCGATAAATATACTAAAGGGCCAGGCACTCAATTTCCAAACCTTGTTTGTGTGCTATATAGTTTTATCAGTAAAACTACACGTTAGTGGGAAAGTTATGTGACCATTTCAATGCAAAATATGCTATCTGTAAACGACAGTGCACTTCTACATCATGCTTTGTAATATTTTTATGATAAGTGAGTTTTAAACATGTACTGGGAATTATTACTGCTCCTGCCCAGATGAGAATGCTATTACCAACCACCCCAAGGTCCAGTTGGTCAACAGCCTAACACACCCCTTGCAGAGAATGTTCAAAACATTGTGCCTCAACAGAGAACTGTGCAAATACTGGTCCATTCAATTGGGCCCTCTGTTTTGGTGCAAGTACATTCCTCCCCAGGTTTACACCCGGCTTCCTGGGGACCAGGGCACTCAGGGCTTACTGCACTCCAATCGCATCAACTGGAGTGTTCCCCTTTGATGTCGTGGGGCATCAGTACTAGGCGACCCAAAATTGCATAATCAAGTACTCCTTTCCAGCACTTGACTTTCTCAGGGTAGCGAGACACAGCTGGTAAAATAAATATCCAGTCAGTGCTTTACTTTTTATAAACAAAAAGTACTTTAATACACACAAGAGACTTATACTACAAATAAAACTAGGATAAACAATGAAAACCAGATGTCATTCTAACCCTCTGGGCCAGAGTTCTGACCCCAAACAGTATTATAGCGCTGAGACACTAAGCACTATTAAAAAACAGTTAATACACAATTAGCATTGCATCTTACAGGTTGCTCTCATTTGCTAGAGCCATGATACTATTCTTTATATTGAAAGGATATAGTTTCAATATATGATGTGAAGTCAAAGGTTCTTGATCAGCCCCATAATCCCCAGCCAAAGCAACAGAATTGCCCTCCCGTCCTAAGCGAGGACACTGCTAATGATGGGACTGGCTTTTTGAAGAATCCCCTTGAGATGCTGTAGCAATTTGGAAAGATGCGAGAGATCATAAGATTTCATCCACGAGTAGCCCTAATGCAATAGAACATTGTTTAATGTGGGCAGAGTAAGTTCGGAAAAGATACTACAGATTTGATAGAGGTTGTCCTAAAAGGGAAATATATCCCCTACCACCTGTGCCTTCAGCTTAAGGTGTACAGGCTCAGCCTGCAAGACCTTAGTCTTGTCCACGCCTAGTTATTTATTTATTATTTATTCCTGTATTTTGAAATGTCTGATTTGAATGGATGTATGTGTATGTATGGTTATGAATTTGAATGTTTGTTGTTATGAATATGTGTGGGTTGGGAGGTGTTTTTGTGTATCATTTCATTATCATTATCTTTATGTAAAAATCAGATTTGCTGAATAACAAAAAAATTACTAAATTATCAAATTCTTTTTGATATTAAACACCTAATGTTGTGCGTCTTGGTCACATGTCCTGGCATGGATTGTTAGTTAACTCCCAATCAGTGACTTTTTGCACTATTTTATTTGTTCAGGTAGAGAGTCTGTTCTTTGAATATATTGTCTATTTCCCCTGTTCTCTCTACCTTATTTCCTATCAGGGGCCCCCCTTTTTGGAGTGGATAGTGTTGAACACAAACCTGTTAGGCAAACCTCTGGCTTATTATACTAAGAAGACTGTTGGAGGTGGATGGGAGTTCTTGTGATGTTGGAGAGGTTGATGCCCCTCCCAAGGACCTTGGAACCATAGTATAGCGCCGTAAGGCCTAATGGTGAGGCCTCCTCTGCTACATCAAGACTGTGCGACATGGGGGGGAGGAGCTACGCTAGCAACCAAGATGGCCGCGTAGGCTCCCGGCTCCTCCGACCTCCGACTCCCGCCTGAAAATCCTGTCATTTATCCTGTTCTTGCGCCCAGCCACCGTGTAAATCAACCTGCCGTGACACTAACGGTACTATCCTGAGATTTCAACCTGTTCGGCGGACGAAGATATGTCGAGTGGAAGTTTGCGGCCTAGATCTGCTTGGAAGCCGGGGTCTCGAGTACTGGCCCATCCGGGTTACAGTTAAACAACATCGGCTGTGGTGGTGTGATTGGGTCCGGTCAACCGGGGTGAATTTTTTTAAAATTTTATCGGACTGATGTTGATGACGTTTGGCTGCCTTGGTGAAGGTCGAAGGAGGAGTGACGACCCACGATTGCAGCTGTGGACGGGGGTCCTGCCCGGTGACCCGGTAACGGGCCCGCTGGTGTTCGCTGGGTTGGGATCTCCGCCTGCGGTGGCGGACCCAGGATATTATCGAAACAACTGATAAGTCCCTCTCTGCAGTCGTCTGTTCCCTATTCACCTGTTCCCCTCTGAGAGATCGAGCTCGCTGGGGGAAGCCATCATGACCGAGCGAAGAGCTGTGGCACTGACCGAGAGTGACCCGTCACTGCGAACTGTGTTGGCAGCCATAGAGTCAGTTCATGTGTACGTCGAAGGCTGCATTCAGAAGATGGTAGGGCGCTTGTCTGAGATTGTACGAATTGGACCGGACCCTACTCCACCACCAGAAACGGGAAAGACCGAGATACCCCAGATGGCCGCTTTGATGGAGGAAGCAGACCCCGTACTATGGGAGGTGTCGGTGCCTTTGACCAGTGTTTTGGGCGGTGAGAACAAGCCCGATCCCACACTTGGATTGTTAAGCCTACGATTGTTGCCGACTATGGAAGGACTAATTGATGTTCCCCCTTCAGAGACTTTTGATGAGAACTGTAATACGACTGAAACTGCGTCACTCCCCTATACATCAGCGCCGCTAAGATGGCGCACGGCTCAACGCTGGGAGTTCATAACGGAGAGGGGAGTCTCTGGACCTGACGGTGTTCACGGCACTTTCGTTCTTCTGCTGTGTCCTGCTCTGATTATTATTACAGTTTCTTTGTACTCGGACTGTCCTGTTGAAGAAGGCGTTTGTCCACAGGAGGCTCACACGTTTGATCGGAAGGGGCAAGGATGATATTGAAAGACTGGGTTTGACCTCAAGTATTGATGGACACGGGATCTGCTATACTTATGCTTTCGGAAGGCTGGGCGGTGTTTGAAGTTTCCCTTATTGCGATAAATATTTGTTGTTTGATAGATTTCTTGACTTCAATCTGGGGATTCTTGGTTCTGGCGGGGGGGAGTGGTGACCGGGAGCCCATACGAATCTGCCCTCCTCCACTTCTCTACTTTTGTAGTTCTCTTCTTTTAGAACCTAGTTAGTTGGGGCGACAGGCACGCTGCTACTGGGAGTTAGGCGATAGCCGTTTGCAGGGGTGCAGGGTGGGGGGATGGCTTTATTGTTTTCTTTTTGTTATCGCCCATATGTTTTTTCTCTTTTTCTCAATTTTTTTTTCTTAGCCTTTCCTTTACTCGTAATATTGGCAAAATATCCTGACTTTGATCCTTACGTTCTAGTATCTGGTTGCCATGACTCTCCTGTTGCTTTAATTTAATAGGTGGGAGGGTTGTGAGGATCCGCATCTAAACTGTTTCTCGATTATACTGATGTAAATCTTATTTTGTACACAATAGTGCGGGCCTCTCGAAGATTTTCTGTTACTCTACGTCCATCCTGTTACTGTACCAATCCACTCTATTATCATTGTATGTTATATGGCACCGGATATGTCTGTTTATTTTTTTGTTTTCAAAATAATAAAAAGATTTATAAAAAAAAGACTGTGCGACACAATGGGGGCATTTAAGCTCACTGTAAATGCTACACATGAGAGGGATGATTCCTTCTTCCTAAAGGGCATTTCAAACTACATCTTCACATGTGCATCACGAACTTGCCCTTAACATGTTTGTATGATTGCATTATTCAAGTCTATGATGTGTATCCGTGAAATACTTTTTGATGTGTATCCGTGAAATACTTTTTTTTAAAACTCTTTTTATTAATGAAAAAAAGACAATACAAAAAAAAATTTAAAAAAATCAGGTGACATCATACATTCTGTTACACACAGTTCTTTCCGGCCAGATACAGAATATTAAAACAATATCTTGCAACGTTAGGATCTTGGGGATTCCTGCGCTTCCAATCTCAAACTCGGCAATGGTGGTTCACAAATCTCTCCCCGGTGAGTATTCCATGCTCCCCACACCTTCTCCCATTTCCTCGGGCATCCCCTGGCTATGAACACCGACTTTTCCCTGAACATGCTCTAGTCAAGGTCCTCAGTCCACTGGGAGATCTGGGAGATCTGGGGCGGTTGGCTAGCCCCCCAAAGTCGGGCAGTGTTCCGCTTGGCAACCATATATGCCAGAGTGACCCACTGCTTCTGATACACATTCAGATCCGTGGGCTCCCACACAGTCAATAAACACCTTTGGGCTTCTGGTAGTATCTCTGCCCCCAAGACCTCTCTCAATACATCGTGAATCTTTATCCAGTAAGTCTGTATCGCCACACAATGCCATAGGATATGAATCAGGGTGCCAGACTTTCCACATTCTCTCCTGCACTCACCACTCTCTCCCTGTCTAATTCGTGCCAATCGGGGGCCTGTGATATAAGATCTGTGTAGTATCTTCAACTGTACAAGTCGGAGCCTCATCTGAATTGCAACGACTTTAGGAGAGGAAATCGCTTCCACCCAGTCTTCGTCATCCAGTTCCAGCCCGTCCATACACCATTGGTCTCTAATGTGGCCCAGGGGACTCTCCATATTGTTGACGAGCTTCTTATATATCAAAGAGACCGTCTTCTCTGGGATATGCCCGTCAAGCACGCGATCCTCCAGAGGTGACAACTCTGGAAGAACCGAGCCCCTAGGTATATGTGTAGCAAGGGCATGCCACACCTGTAGGTACCGAAACCGCTCATTATTATGTAAACTATATGCTTCTTGTAGAGACTCGAATGTAAGCACCCCGTCTTTCCCCCAGACATCCTTTATATGAGTGATACCAATAGTGTCCCATTTATCGAACCCCTTAGTTTTCCAAAGGCTACCCAGCTTTTCAGAATTCAACAGGGGGTAGCCAGTGTTAGTCTACCCTCCCACCCTAGACATCTGTTAGCCACGTGCCACACTTGTACCGCTGGCGCAGTCGGGCCGGTTAAGGCGAACATCCCGGTTTTAGCATATAGAGCTCTGTTTATCATTCCTCCCGGCGCCTGTCGCTGGTCCATGGCAAATCCCGGGTTCCCGGGGAAGGCCATAAACAATGTGGTTCACTGCCGCCAATTGCGAAGCCCAATAATATCTCCGCAAGTCTGGGAGACCAGTCCCGCCATCGTACCACGGGAGAGTTATCTTGGCGATCGCAATTCGGGGCCTACCATCCCATAGAAGCCGCCTCTGGAGAGTTTCTATCTCTTTAAAATAGGAGGCCGGCACAGGGTCCATTGAATTCTGCAAAGAATATAAAAACCGGGGTAGGGCCATCATTTTGAAGAGGACGGCTCGCCCGAGCATGAATAGTGGAAGAGCCTTCCAACGCTCCACATCCTTCCTGCATCTATCTAATGGGAGAGCCAGATTTTTGGTATATCGCAGCCGCGGACCTAGCGTGATATATATACCCAAATACTTGAAACCTACCCTCTCAATCTGGATTGGACACGATCGCGGGACCACCGGCGGATCTCCAACTAGGACAAAGAGCACCGACTTCGTCCAATTTATGGCTAAGCTCGAGTACCTGCCAAAGATATCCAGAACATCCATGAAATACTTTTATCCTCACGTTTCGGTGATACTTATCAGAGGATTAGATCCTGCTCCATTCCTCCCTGCTGTTTTTTTCTCTCTCTTTCCATCCATCCATCTAGAGATCCATTCTTTCTCTTTCCTTTGCTTCACTCACTCACACTCTTACTCTTATGAGGTCCTTCCAGAGCCTGCTGAAGTTATCCCCACTGAGCTAAAGAAAGTGACAGAGGTGTCTGCAGCACTCCTGGGCCTTCAAAAAATTGGCTGATGGAACAAAGAGCCTGTGGAGCCTAGACCCATCCAATGATCCATTTACACCTCCCATTGATACCATTGCTTGTGTGGCTTGCCCTGGGACCTAGGCAAAGCATTTCTGGCAAAAAGTATAAAGTGAATACAAGTAGGAGTATAATGTAAAAGAGTGTATGCTAAAAAGGTTGAACTATCACACTGACACAGGAGAGTACGTTATTGTGTCCATTTACATTGACAAACTATTGTAACTAATTTGGAACATCACACATCAAAAGTGATTATAACATTGCACGTGCAACCAACCAAGCTGTCTCTTGATGCTAAAATAATCGGCTTCATTATCCCACTCAGTGGTACTCATGTCATCAACTTGGGAAAGTTGAATGGCTGAGATATTCACGCTGAGGTTGAAACCAATGGCATCCATATTTCAAGGCATTACTTCAGCCCACTACATATTCTTATCATTTGATGGCCTTCTTTCCTTTATTGTGTGACCTTTCTGTGAACAATATGACCTCCCTAAAGTTGCTTTATAATGCTTAAACTCTCTGTTACTGTGTGTTATCTGGTTGTGCAACACAACCAATAAGGTAATGTGCTTCACAGACAACTTCCTTCTCTACAAAGGGCAATAATGCTGGAACATGACTATTAACTTGCCTTATCATGAAGGTGGCTTTAAATTAACAGCACCAATTTTTACCTTTTCCATTAAACTTAGTTCTGTAGGAGAATACACAGGACTGGCTGATAGTCACCATTGTGACATAAAGACTAGTATAGAATGTATATTAGGTTCTGCAGAATAGTGGAACTATGCCAACCTTTTTGTAGGTTACATCGGGAAGCTATAGTATCATGGAAGTTAATGTTTACCTGCACAGGGCAACATAGCTACAGTCAATTCAATTAGATCGTTATTCGGTCATTTGCAAAACAACCATAAAAGCACAGTATAATATACATCATAAAAACAATTTGATAAAAAGAAACCACAATGTCCACAGGAATAAAACACAATTGATCTATAGGTGAATGTATACAACAATATATACAACAATATCACGCATTATCCCTCCATGCTGATTCTAAATTTTAGGGCTAATTTTAAAAAACTGACTACAAATAAAGTGCATTCGTTATTTAGCAGCTTTAGGTAACAAAGTGCAGGTTTAATCTGGATAAAATTCAGTCTTTTAAGAAGAGGCTTAAGGTAAACCCTCCGAGGAATGTCATAAAAAGGACAAAAGAATAAAAAGTGCACCAAATCCTGCGGAGACACAGAGTCGCCGCCGCAGGTAGGTAACACTTGGCCTTGATGGCTTCCTCTTGGAACGGCTAGTAGTAAATGAAAGAGGTTCAGCCGAAACCTAATTAACAGGAAGCGGTCAAAGCTCGACATTGGCCAAGTCAGATATGGTTCCATACATAAAGTAGTTTGTATGACAACATCATTTCTATTGCTACTTTTCTTTAAATCCACCTCCTCCCGCTGGAAAAGCTGAGAAAGAAAAAAGCTATTTTTCACAAGCTTTACATCGGTTACAGTAATTGAGTCGGGATTTGAGAAGAGTTCCGGACGCCCCAATGCAGTGAAACAATTTTTCAAGTATTTTAGCCACTGGATTTTTAACATGTTATCCCATGTCAGTGCTTCTCTCAGGAGTTGGTGGTTTAACGGGAGGTCCTTATTTAGCCAGCATTTCAGCCAGAATGTTAAAGGCCGAAGTGCGATGGTGTCTCCTAAATATGGAGAGCCTAACTCCTCATGTACTATGAAATTGGCGGTTCCTTTTGGGACCCCCAGAAGCTGTTTCAAAAAGTTAATTTCGGTTACCACCAAATCCTTAACATTCGTGTGCCCCCATAACTCACTTCCGTAGCAGCCTATTGCCACGCTCTTGGCCTGATATACTTTTAGCAAAGCGGCGATTGGCCGTTTTTCCCATTTTCCTCGCAAAATTAAAAATGGCTGCATTTGCCCGTGTTATCTCCCCTTTTTTCTTCTAAATGGCGGGGCCCCATTTCAGTTGGTTATCAGACAGGACCCCCAAGTATGAGAAGGTTTTAGTCGTGGGAATATTCTCCCCATTTACATGAAATGAAAACTCTCTCTTATGTGCTGTGCCTACATTCATAACAAAAGATTTTGAATTATTAATGGATAGGTCACGGGATTTCATAAATATAAAAAAAGTGTTAAGCAACAGTTGAAGCCCTTTTACGGTCCTTGCCAATAAAACGGCATCGTCCGCATACAATAAAACAGGTAACCCTTTACGTCCAACAAAGGGATAATCAGCACTTGTTTTTAAGAGGGTATTTTCCAAATTATTTATGTATAAATTAAAAAGAAACGGGGCCAGGATGCAACCCTGTCTTACACCCCGTTATACTCCGAATGCTCTGGTCACCTTCAAATCCTGGGTGTATCGCACGTTTGCTCGGGTGTCCTGGTGTAGGTCCGCCAGGAAATTGACCAGGGTCTGCTCCACCCCCATATTACTCATAGCCTCCCATAATTTGCCCCTATTGACACAGTCGAAGGCTGAAGAGAGGTCCATAAAAGCCATGTGGACTGTGCCCTGACGTGCCATCGTATATTTTCCTAACACCATGTATAGGTTGAGACACTGGGAGATGGTAGAGTGGCCTAGTCTAAAACTATATTGGATTGGAGAAACTATATTATTTTCATCAGCCCAGGTTGTTAGCCTGTTCAGGATTACACCACCTACTACTTTTACGACCGAATCAATTAAGGATATTGGTCTGTAGCAGGATGTGCTATTACGGTCCCCTTTTTTAAAAACGGGGACTATTGTGGACAGCCCCCAGGACTTTGGGCATCCGTGCTCAGCGGCTGCGTTAAGTACAGCAGAGAGAACGGGGGCCCAAAGTGATGTCTTTGATTTGAATAGGTCCGGAGGCACACCATCGGGTCCGGGTGCTTTCCTGCTGGTTAAACCCATGATGCCCTTCTCCACCTCACAAATGTTAAAACGCAAAGGTTTAGTACCTGAGACACCTTTATCATGTATAGATTGTGGTATATCGCTGTTAAAAATACAACTAAAATGAGAGACCCAATCATCTTCAGATATGTTGGTACCTAAGGGGGAGTCACCTGTTGAAGCAAAAAGGGGTTTGTTTACAATGCCCCAGAATTTAGAGCTGTTACCAAGTATTTCTGGATCTAACAGTTTTTCCCAAGTGGCCGCTTTTACTTCAGCTTTGCGTTTAACCAAAGCCCTTTTATAGGTGAGCCGTGCTGCCCTGATGTACAGTCTAAGCTATGAAACTGCAGCTTCATGAATTTGTTGCCTGTTTGCAGAGGGTAGCCAGACTGCAGCCCTATTTACATAAAGCCTGAACAGGGAATTAATGGGAAGCTGCAGCATGGTGAACTTAAGGGTCTATGCCTGGAGTAGTTGTGCTACAGTCCTAATTAGGTAAGCTGCAGCACTATGTACTCATAAGACTTTATGCAGAGGGCAGTAGTGCTGCCAGCTGAAGTAGAAAGCTGCAGCCTTATGAACTGGCATCACATATTCACAGAGGTGGACAAGCCACTAGGGACTCAAACAAGAAGCCCAGATCTGGCTCAGCTCAAGGTCCTCTTGGACCCTCGAGCTCAAAACAAGACTAGCTTTCATGTCTTAGGTGTGCCACCTATGGTCTAACCTTGAGCGGCAAGAATAAAAACAAGTAATAACCTTTAAAAAAAGAGAATGAGATACCCTTCTCGCACCTCTATTGCACAATCTAAAACCAGAATGCCTTGAATCAATCCTAACTTTCCCCCTTGAACAAAGTGTGTGATCCTAGGCACATATTTTATTACAATTGCCTCCTTTTTCTTCATTATCACATGATAGCACCTTGAAGGATGTGCGCTGTATAAAATCTTTCTGGTTTGATTTGATACACTGTAATGTTGCTTCATATATCATAAAAATCTATGCCAAATATATGATGTACATGATGGCTGACTGGCCTCTTATTTCACTAGTAGCATTGTCGCCAGGGCAGGGATGGGGAGGCATTAATGTTTCTAAGTGCATGTAAAAAAACGATCACTTCTAAGAAATATTTTTCTGGTGTACCAAGTTGAAACTCTTCCTGCATGTAAAAGAAATACACTTTTTAGAAACTTAAAGAGGCTCTTTTCTATCTTTGCATTACGGTTTTAAACGAATTACATATTCGTGGCTTGCCTCGTGCATGGACTCTTAGAGCCAAGCTTGACCCTTTGTTCTCTTCTCCTTGTTAAGCTGTTGGCTTACCTACCCCTCTAGGCAGTGGTGCTGCCATCTGAAATGAGAAGCCACGGGTCTATGAATGTTCTTGTGCATCTCAGCCATTCTGTGGCTCTGCGAGGTCCATAAAGGGGCCCTCCCTCCCTGCGTGTGGCAGTCCTGTTCAGTGCTGAGAGGCACAGGGGAGTTCACAACTCTCCTGAATCACGCAGCACAATTTCGTGACTGTGAGGCCCAGAGATGACCCTCTCTTTGGTCTAACAGCCATGGTATAATTATAGTGCTGCGACGCCCAGTGTTGGTGGGGCCCTCTCTCTTGGGCCTCGCAGCCATTGTGTAGTACTGTGAGGCCCAGGGTTGAGGGGACTCTATTAGGCCTCACAGTGATGGTGACAACAAATGAACCACCCCCACGAGCAGGAAATACAGCATTGCAACTCTGTCCTCTACCCGCCCCTGACCTTCTCTGCTAACTGAATAATAGTCCCCCCTACCTCCACAGAAAATCTACTTCGCCCTTTGAAGTGCAAGTTGTGAGGCAGAGTCACACCTTACTGTCAAATAGTGACTGGAAATGGGAGGGACACAATAGGAGCACACAGTGTGAACCGAGATAATAGTGAGAAGTGTGCTGTGTGGTTTGTGGCCAACTGATGCGGGCCCCATATGGATCTGGTGAACTTGCCATTATAGGCAGTGCTTTTGCGCGCTAATGGCCCTGCCAATCACAGTAGGGAGAGGGGAAGTTATTTTGTCCCCTTGTCCCCCCACCCTTGTCCCCCATGTCCCCCCACTCGAAAATCTGGGGGGATATATCCCCCGCGTCCCCCACACTTCCTGCACCCATGAGTATAAGCTAGACTGGTGAGGGTGGAGGGGATGGCGAACCAACACGGGAGAGTGGGCGGCAACCGGGGAAACAGCACAGGAACCGTGGGTATATACTGAAGCAACAGGAGGGTGGCGCAGCAGTGAAAACAACATGGGGGTTGGGGAAAGCAATAAGGAGGAAGCAGGTGGGAGGAAGCAATTGGGAGAAGTACATAGGAGAGTGCAAGAGAGAGGGGGAGAAGCCTTTTGGGCAACACAGAGTGCAGGGGGAGAGACGTACACAAGGGAGCTGGCACAAAAACACATACCCTAATGGCTTCACACAAAAGAAAACAAGCATTTACAATGCAACGGTTTCGCCTTTGTAAAAGTTAGAGCTATTGGCATTGTAAATGACACATTTTGTATTTATGTGTTGGTTTTGAAAACAGATAAATAAATGGCATTGTCATTTACAATGCCAATAGCTTAATCTCTCACAAATGCGAGACCTATTGCATTTGCACACACACACAGAGCACAAACACACACACAGAGCCACACACGCACACACATACAGAGCCACACAGACAGAGCCACACACACACACAGAGCCACCCACGGAGTCATTCACATAGAGCCACCCGCACACACAGACGTTACGTTACGTTACGTTAAAATTATTTGTAACGCGCACTATCACCATAGGTTTCTTGGCGCTCCATGACAAATAAACGTGATCCAGAGTGAAAGGGTTATTCATATGCGGATTGGAAGAGCAGAGTTTTCAACAGTCTGCGGAAGCAATCATAATTTTGGCAGAGACGGAGGGAAAGTGGCAGCGAGTTCCAGGTGGAAGGGGCCAGGACCGAAAAGCTCAGGCCACCGTGTTTTTTCCTTTTAAATTTGGGAACGACGAGGAGATTTTGTGATGCTGAGCGGAGGGCTCTAGAAGGGAAGTGACGGGATAGGACCGAAGAGATGAACGCAGGGGCTGCATCCGAGAGGGCCTTGTGGATTGTACATGCCAGTTTAAAGGTGCAGCGTTTGGAAACAGGGAGCCAATGTAGACTACGGAGGAGGGGAGTGACGTGCTGGTGTTTGGGCTGGCGGAAGATCAGGCGGGCGGCCTGATTTTGCACCAGCTGTAGCCTGTGCAGATGACATGCAGGGATTCCAGCGTACAAAGTGTTGGCATAGTCGAGCCTAGAGGTGATGAGCGCAATAACAACTTGGATCAGGGCTTCTTTGGTGAAATACCTGCTGATCTTGCGGATCCGCCTGAGGTGGAAAAAACAGGCAGATGTGACCGCGTTGATTTGCGGTCTCATGGATAGATCTTCTGAGATGATCACCCCTAGGCTTTTGACTGAGCTCATGGGAGTAGGTGCTGTCCCCAGAGATGTTGGCCAGAAGGTGGAGTTCCATGGATGATTGGGGCCTCCTACCAGAACGAGCTCGGTTTTGGTAGGGTTCAGCTTCAAGTGGCTGTGGTACATCCACTCCGCTATGATCAGCATAGTAGACTGGAAATTCATACGGGAGGAAGGGAGGGAATCTATAGGAAAGATTAACTGGAGATCGTCCGCGTAGTTGAAGATCTTGGCCGGGGAATTGTGGAGGGAGGCTAACAAAGGTTGGAGGTACAAATTAAAGAGAAGAGGGGAAAGTGCAGAGCCCTGAGGTACACCACAGGGGAGGGAGGTATAGGGTGCGGAGAAAGTGGAAAGGTGAACGGACTGAGAACGCTGGTGCAGGAAAGATCTGAGCCAGTCAAGGGCTAATCCCTGAATGCCGGCGTTATGGACACGGTCGATCAAGATGATGTGATCGACCGTGTCGAACGCCGCCGAGAGATCCAGCAGGACAAGGGCCTGAGAGATATTTTTATCAGCGCCCCTCCTGAGGGTGTCCATGACTGCTACTATGACCGCCTCGGTGGAGTGGAGGGGTCTGAAACCCGCTTGTTGAGGGTCTAAAAAGGAAGATTGCTCTATAAAGGAGCTCAAGCAGCGGGTAACGTGGGTCTCCAAGATCTTTCCTAGGAAGGGAAGGAGGGAGATGGGTCTGTAATTGCTGAGGATTGATGGGTCTGCGTTGGGTTTTTTTAGTATGGGTAGGACTGCAGCTTGCTTGAAAGAGGATGGAACCTTCCCGGTAGCGAGAGAATTGTTGAGTAAAGCTAGAGGGGGGCCTGGACATGCAAGAAAGGCTTCTTTCAAGATCTGCGGGGGACAGCAGTCATTGGGGGATCCCGATCTGATTTTATGAAGGAGAGAGACAAACTCTTGTTGGGATATGGGTGGGAAGTCTGTCAAAATACTGGTATTGGAAGGGGGAAGCGGGAGAGGGGCAGGGGATGCCGGGGTCGGAATATTGTTTTTTATTGTCGTGATTTTCTCTATGAAGTAAGAGTTAAGTGCGTCACAGAGGGTTTGAGTCGGCTGGGGTTGGGGAGTGACTCTATCTGAGTGACTCTATCTATCACAGAGCCACCTACACAGAGCCACCCTCACACACACAGCCACCTACACAGAGCCACCTACACAGAGCCACCCTCACACAGACAGAGCCACCCTCACACAGAGTGGGGGGGACGGACACCTGCACAACTAAGAGGAGCGGGGGTGGGGGGGGACACCAGCACAACCAGGAAGAGCGGGGTGGGGGGGACCTGGATGAAGGTGTGACTCCAGCCACCGGAAATAGTGTACTTTTTAGCTTGGGCTATGAGGTGATAGATTCTTGAAGATATAGCTCTACGTCGAACAATATGTTGACCTTTTGCTGCTTTGCTAGCGGTGTGGAGCAGCTGCATGACCTAGAGAGACAATAGCTGAGGTGACTGTGTGGTTGGCTGTAAGATGGTCTGCAAGGTCCCTGCACACAGAGCCTTACATCTCTCATTCATAGGGCACAGCAAGGGAACAAAATCACTGTCCCTTTCGTTCTCTGCATCAGTGCTTAGTGTTCTGCACTCAGGCACAACATACCCCAAACTCTGCTCAATTTAAACCGCCCTCTACTGTTTACAGTGAACTCAGACTGTAAATAGAACAGACACATGGTTTTTCAATAATGGCTCCGGATGAATCGTTCTGTAGTGCTCTGGTACATCAGTGGTCTTCAGCTGCGGGGGGCGGGGGCGCCCACTGTAGGAAGTGGGTAGGGAGCGGGCCACGGAGGGATAGTCTGGTGACATCAGGCAACGACTGAGGTCACCTCAAGAAACCACTTCAGTGGTGCCTAGAATCAAACAGCATTTTGTCGAGGTTTAACTTGCTTGCAATATTTACTGATTAACACATTCACCAAGTTTTCTTACCTAGGGGGAGGCTATGAGTAAATTCTTTGCAGGGGGGGCTCAAATTCTCTTACATTAGATAAGGGCAGCACTATGACAAACATCTTTTACACAAAGGGGGCCTGAAGTTTTAAGAGTAGTGTGACCAACTGAAGGACAGTGCACAAGCGGCCATTGTTCTGCTGGGAAGCCATCTCCACACTGCTGCCCAGCACAACCAGGAAGAGCGGGGGTGGGGGGTGACGGACAGCAGTACAACTAGGAAGAGCGGGGGTGGGGGGTAACGGACACCAGCACAACGAACAAGAGCGGGGGTGGGCGGACACTAGCACAACCAGGAAGAGCGGGGGGGGACTGACACCAGCAGGACACTACACTTGCACCAGGATTTAAAGCATGGCCCGGCTCAGCGCTAGACTAAGCTCAGGGCGTTTCTGTGCACTGCTCGGATGCTGTTATTGGAAGAATCCCTTGCAGTTGCAATGTACAATTAAATATGTGGCAATAAGTAAACCGCAGTGAGCACGCCCGCTTAACAATACTTTCACTTCTCGCCTGTTCTTGGATGAGGAAATAACTTGGAAGGATGAAATGCAGAGCAAACCCTGCCAGAATTCATATACATAGTTAAGCAGCACGCGCTCCCCTCACCCGGATAGGTTGTTTACTGTCGCCCACCTGTACATCATGTTATAAACACGGAATCTTATGATGTGCCGAGATTAATAGCTATATATTATGTGGTATAACCGTTACATAATTTGTGTCTCTTCACTTATAGGCGCCCCTGCTCATTCCCTGTTTACTACCACTAGCGAGCGGGGCTGCCTGGCCCTTTCTATCACAGAAGCAAATGATTGTAAGAGTACTTACGGAGGGTGGTTAGCGAGGTGAAGGGCACCGCCGACCCTAGCCCAGCGACGGCCACGAGGCACAGGAGGGCGAGCATCTCCATCGTGAGGCCGTGAGAGTAGAGTCCACAGAGGCCGGGCAATATCTGCTGAGACCGGGGGCGGGGCTAAAGGGCAGAAGGGCAGAGGGCGGGTCACCAGCCACTGACCCTCCCCTTGCCAGCTCTAGCCGTCCTGGCAGAACCTGTTTGGACAGGTGTGGGGGTGGAGGGGCAAGGGCAAGCACTTAGAGACGGAAGGGCGTGGAGGGGGGAGAAGGACAGGGAGAGAAGAGAGGATGTGAAGGCGGAAGGAAAGAAATGGCACGAATAACGGAAGGAAAGAGAGGAGAGGAAAAGAATACAGAGGAGAGCATTTAAGGAGAAATGAGAGGGGGATGTAGAAGGCAGGAATGAGAAATATGTAGAAGATGGGGACGTGAAAAAGAGGATTGTGACGGCCTCATAAAAATGGAGGCCATAGGATGTGGGGTGCGAGCGCCGCGCTCCTGCCGTCACCTGCAGTCAGTGTGTCCGAGCGGGAGCTGTCTCTTGCAGCTTCCAGCAGTTGCCTTTCGTTGTTCTTCCAGGGTGGGATTGGGGCTGTGTGTATGGGCCAGTCTATTAAACAACTATGTTTTAATGATAATTGGGGTCCAGAAAACGGTTGTCTAGCACTGATACGCTTCCTCTAACTCAGACAGAGTAGCAGTTTGCAATACCCAAGCTGATTCTAGAGTGTTTACATGAGGGGGGCGCCAGCTATAACAAGTAAGCTACTGCCCAGCCGCCATCTTCGGAGGAATAACAAAAACAAACCTTGGCAAAAAGATCCGCCCACCGCTGCAATGACGTTCTACAAGGGGCGGAGAGGGAAAAAATCGCCGGATCGCCCACGAATCGCCTCGGACAATGACGGACAGATCTCACTTCCAATGGCTAGCCTCCATTTATGGAGCTAGCCAATGGAAGTGAGAGGGGGGACAAAGGCACATACTGTTCCAACATAAGATTTAACCTGCGCGAACGCTGCTGTGCAGCGGACGCCAGGCGAAACCTAAAAAGTACTGCTTGAAAAGCAGGCAGTGGAAGCAGCAAAGCCAGCCAATCAAAGATTATGAAGTGGCAATGATCCACAGAAGGGAAAAACACAAGGTTGAGCAGCTGGGACACGAATAAGAAGCAGACAAATAAGAGTGGCAAACTAACGGTAAGCAATGGGCAGGCTCCAAGCGCCTCTATATTCTTGGTAAGCCATAATATGCCTCACAACACACAACACATGCATTGTCTAGTAGGCTCGACCTGAAAAGGCTATATTTATATTGCCATTCAACCAACATATAAAAGACTGATGATTTACAGCGTCAGTATTGTCATTAATGACAATACTGGTGATGATGACATCTGTAGTGTGAGTTTACTGCAGGGCATTGGTGGGATTATCATTGTATAACTCACCATAAATTGCATTGTTCAGTGGAGTTTAGCTTTCAAAGCACTCTTTCAACTGAAGTTGTTTAGCTAATTCTTAATTAACATTGATGGGACCAGCTGGCTGGATGACCGAGTTGGGTAGTGATGGAGCGAGATAGAAAACAAAATTTTGTTTAATCTCGTGAAGTCACATTTCCATAACATGAATAATAATATTAATGATTTGTGATATGTCGTGCTAATACAACTTAGATTAAACTTTACACATGGGGGACTAACATGTGTGCTCATAAACGTGCATAATTGTTGCATCTTTTTGTTTGTGCAAAATAATAAAATAATTTATTGTTTTCGTTTTTGTCATTACTAACTGCTGCAAACTTAAGAGAAGCATGTGCTTGTTTTGCTTTTCCTTGTCTGTGTGATGTCATTTCTACTATTCTAGGTGCATATGAGTCTCATGGAATAACGGAGACTGGTAGATATAAACGCTGCTTTATTTGTTTGCTTTGGCTAGGTAACATTTTGATTAATCGGGTGGGTTAATTAATTAGTAAATCTTGGGGTGGATACAGAATCTACATTATTTCTTACATTAATACTTTTCTTGTGTTTGTTTTATATTAGAAATCATAAGTTGTCTGCTTTTGGGCCTTGTCTGCCCGAACTACAATATGCTGAATTTTACTTCTGCAAAAGTGCTGAGACGCCCATTCTGAAATAAATTATTCGTCAAAAGCTGCGTTCACAAAGCAAAAACTAACGTGCTATCGTCATTCTGTCGGACATGGCCAAGGTCGAAAAAGAACATTTTGTCAGTCCTTAACTTGGCATCCGCGGAAGTCAATTGAAAGTCAATGGACGCTGCGAGAATGACTTTATACAATTGTTGCAATACAAGGAAGCTCCTGGTTGCACTCGGAAGGGACAATGGTCTCTAAGAAATATGATTTAATGGAAGTTTTGAAAAGTGGGTGACATGTCACTTGTCACTCTCAGCCAATGGGACGTCGAAGATTTCTGAAAACTTTCCTTTGCGTAGTTTAGTTAGCGTAGAAAGGTATAAAAAGTCATGCCCCTAGGGATGGGCTGGCTGCTGCTTTCTGACTTTCCGATGAGGGTGATGTGCTGACGGACTTTGCGTGGAGCACGTAAGAATCCTCAAAGAACTTTTCTTTAATTTCTATCTATTTAGCTCAGTTAGGGAATTAGGTTTTAGAAATGCTAAACTTTAAATATTCACTTTGATTTTGATTCACTTGCTTAAATTGTATTTTTCTCATATTTCTTTACAATCATGCTTGCTTTATTGCAAATAAAATTAATCTATAAAACTATCAACTTATATACCATAATTTAGTAAATAAAATCTTACTTTTGACAAACAAGCTGGTCTTGGTTATTCAGGAGTGTAGGTTACTATTAGCTAGATCACGTCGCCAATGGTGGTCATCTAAATGGTTAAGTTTTATTCTAATGACAATATTCCTTTCGTAAATGTATAAAATGTATATAGTTTGGAGATAATGTGTATATAGATTTATTCTGACCACCTGATTCAGTAGGCCCAAAATATGTCAGGTTTATAAATGGGTCCATATTTAGTATAAAATTTTGTTTATAGGTTATGAAGTTGGGTAGCGTTGTTTATGATATATTTTCTATAGGCCGCTGGATCAATTCTCTGGTAGCAGAAATTGATGGTTGCTAAGAGTAACCAAGGTAATATGGTGGTTGCTAAGGGTTACTAAAACGTTATGGTATGGAAATAGGATCGATGTTTTAACACATGTTGAGTTCGTTTTTCGTGCTATCTGTAAGCTATACCGGTATAGATTGTGTGGCGAGAAATTAGTCACGCAAGCCATCTGTTCTGTTTGTAGTGATATCGCCGAGTATCACAAGAGGTATCGCCGTGTACCATAGTGTTGTCGCCGAGCAGCACAGTTTTAGGGCTAGGTGTGAATCTTGTATAGTGAGGGTTTTCTAAGAAATTAGAGCAGCATGAGAATAGGGACAAAGCGCCTTCCATAAAACTCACTGTGATAAGAGTATTAGTTATATCCGAGCTTGAGTGAAGGGTAAATTAACGTCGGTACATGATTATCTATAAACAGGTTAGAGTCCTGTACGGGTACATGTTTCATATCTATAAACAGGTGAGAGCCCTGTACGGATAACGTCGTTATTTTGCTAACGGTGCATGATCTCTATAAACAGGTGAGAGTCCTGTACGGATTTCATGTGTGTTTGAAATTAGGGAAATTTCAGTGTGAAAGTGCGAGTTTGAATTGTATTTTATGTTCAAGTGGAACTCTTAGAACTTTCACTTCGCGGTGGGTTCAGAGCAAAGCGAGTTCATAATTATACGTGTTAGAAGGGTGGGGTAAGGTTACTCTACTAACAATTGAATATTATCCTTAGTGTGAATAGCGCCGTCTATTCCGAAGTGTGGATACTTGAATGTATGTAAACTATCCTAAATAGTGAAACGAACAGATGTTGTCTTTATAGTCATTGTTAAGAATTAATTTACACTGAAAAGTGTTCTTAAAATGGCGCTGTGAAAAGATTTTGTGAAGGAGGGGTAAGCACCAGGAGTGAGAAACGAGAAACCGCAGCTGCTGTGTACGTCACAGAGCCGCGCTGGGATTGGGCGACCTACGTCACAAGCTATATTCTGATTGGCTCTTGAGTCTCTGACGACCTGTGAGCTGATTGGTCTTTCGGAAAAACTCCAAATTTATTGGTTGAGCAGAAAAGTGACGTAGCTCAACTGTCATTGGCTTGTTGGTGTGTTTCGCGCACGGATTGGTTGTTTTTCGGAACATCCCGGAAATATTTTACGAACGATTTTGTGAATTAGTTTTAACTCTTAAAAATGAGTTATCATTTTAAACATGTTGAGAAAAAGCCAACATTACTTCAGAAGTTTAAGAATTTATTTTCACCTGACAAGAAAATCGAAACGCGAGGTGGTAAACTACTTCATAAGTATAAAACACCTGCAGCGTATATGGAAGGTGAATATGGATATCATACTGTCTTATGGTTCGATAGTTGGAAACAATATACTAAGAACGACGGTGTTTTAACTTGGCCTGATGATGGTTCATTTAATGTAAAAGTTTTAAGAAATTTACGAGAGAAAATGAATGCTCTTGTTCCGAAACCGAGACCAACTCAATTTGAAGCTTTAGTTGAGTGGGAAGACGAGATGTATCAATTACAAAGAGAAGCTAGTGGAATTAAAAGACCTTCTAAAAATCCACCTTCGAGAAGAGAAACTCATGAAGATAGATTGCGAATGTGGAGACAGGGAAACATGAGTGAAGGATTGTATTTAATTCATGAAATGGTAATGGGTACTCCTACAGGGAAATCTATGGAAAGTGAATCTGAGGATGCAGTAATGGAAGAAATATATACAACTGCTAGAAAGAATCAGCCTTTGAGACCTCCTAGATCATGGTCTACTCCGGTGGTTTCTACTGAATCTTCACCGAGTGCACCTCCAATTAATGAAGCTCCTAAACTTTATCCTAATAATTGTGAAATCATTGAAACTCCTAGAAGACCAGAATTCGAGAATGCTCGAAATGAAGGTAGACATTTTACAATGGCTCCAAGAGCAAGAGAACCTCCAAAAGATTATACAAGAGAGGCAAGAAATGTTGAGGATGTTGATTATAATGAATATATAAGATCAAAAGAAGAATTAATAAAAAGAATGACAAATGGCATGAAAGCTGTGACAGTTCCAGTAACAATTGGTCCTGTTCAACCCGTATTTGACCAAAAGGAAACAAACAAAACTGGATTAACTATTCCTTTAAATACAGAAATTCAAAAGGCTGCTGAAAAATTTTATTCAGATTTATCTGAAATAAACACTTCTAAATCGAGAATGCCTGATTTAACCTTTAATGAGGATTTATCTCCAAAAACACCAATGGGTGCTATATCAGATATAGGGAGTCCTGAAGTCAGGGTAACCACACCAAAACTTGATGTGGCCAAATTAAAAGCGAATATCGAAGAATTAATAATTGGAACAATTGGTCCAGATAGTTTAAATTACTATCGAGATGATGAACTACTGTTCATTTGTAAAAGCATACAGTGGAAAACGAAAAACAAATATGATCAACTAGAGGATCTAGCAGCAGAACTTGAAATTGATGTGAGTAAACAAAAGAATTTTGCAAAGCATTACAGATTAGACTTTTCAGAAAGTGACATTGAGAGTTTGAACTCAATGGGAAGAATAGTTCATATTAAAGATTTGATTGTCTATATCAAAAAGCTAGGAGAACTGAATAAATGGAGAGTAAAATGGACGAAAAAGAAGGAAGATGAAAGATTGGAAAAATTGTCAAAACAATTTCCAATGAGAGAAATTGCAGGTGGAGGATATGTTCATGTCCCTTGGTCGAGACAGGACATTCTGTTATTTACAAATGACTTTCCAAAATTGAGGGAAAAACCAGTTGAGTGGTACAGGCAAGTCGATAGATTTATTAAAGTGTCAAAAGTTCTGTGGATTGATTTAGATGGATTTTTTGATATTGTCGTTCCATCTGATCTTTGGACAGAATGCAAAATATCGATTAGTTGGCCAAAAACAGAACCTGAGCGAATTAAAGAAACAGGTGCTCCAAATCCACTTGTAATGGATTTCTATGAGAAAGTAATTGTTTGGATGAAAAACAAAATTCCACCCAAAGAAGTCGATTGGGTTAAAATAGAAAGAACAGAACAGGAAACAAAAGAATCAGTTCATTCTTTTTATGAAAGATTACTGTTAATTTTTAAACAATACAGTGGTTATGAAAAATTAGATGAAAAAGACATGAGCCATTTTGTCTATAGATTTGTTTATGGATTAAAACCTGAAATTGGAGAAATGATCAGAAATAGTATTGTCGGATGGCAATCACTATCTGTAGATGATATTCTAAGGAAAGCAAAGTATTGTAGCGATGAAATAGAAGTAAAACAGAAGAAGCTGAAGGAGAAAGCCATGTGGGCTCAGGTAAAGGTGGCTGAGCAACAGATTGCCAGCATGGGAAATAAGAACACTAATTTTGTTCAAACTGGAAATACAAACCAGATACAAGGAAAGTTTAAAAGTAATAATTTCCCAAAGAAATTTAGCCCAAAGATTGAGGAGTTGAAACAAAGATTACCTTGTTTTAATTGTGGCGAAATTGGACATTGGAGAGACGAGTGTCCTCATCCTCCTAAAAACTTAAAGAATCCCTTATTGAATCCACAGATGCAGAATGGTGTTGACCTGCAGCGACAGCTACAGATGCAACAGGGGTTAAACGAATTTAATATTCAGCGACAGTTACAGCAACAGCAACAACAACAGGTGAATAATCGTCAAGACCAATTGCCACAACCACCTTTTCCGAATTGTGGGGGAGTTCAAAAATATAATCCAAACGTAGGATTTCAGGGAAGTGAACAGGTAATAAAACCACAAAAACAGCAAAAGCAGCAAAGGGTTCAAATGCAAAATGCTTCACAACAATTTTTATTAGCAGAAAGTCAAGACAGCGATTCTGATGATTATTGTTGACGGTGCCCGAGAGAGGAGGAAGAGTGTGTTGTTGGAGCCACTCTTGAGGTTGACCAGTCTGGTCCTTTTGTAAACGGGAAAGTTAATGATGTAGACATCACTTTTCTAGTGGACACTGGTGCTACCCGTTCTACTGTTAGATCAGTGGAAATTGAAAACCTACCTCTCTCTGGGGATACCATCCAAGTTGTCGGAGTAAGTAATCAGCAAATTAAAACTGACTTAACTGATCCAGTACCAGTTGAAATTGGAAATTACAGAGACAAACACAGATTTGTGGTTTGTAATAGTAGTCCAGTAAATCTATTGGGCAGAGACATCCTATGTAAAATGAATTGTAGAATATATTGTTCTCCTGATGGAGTTGAGTTACAAACAATGGAGGAAGATGGTTTATACAGAATGACAATGATGATGATGGAAGCAGAAGAAACAAAATTGTTTCCTGCATTTGAAGAAAAAGATTTACCTGAAGAACTCAAAGAAACAGTGAAATCTGAAATATGGGATTTTACTGGAAATGAGATGGGTCTAATGAAAAACGTAGATCCAGTAAAAATTACATTGAAACAGGGAATAGAATTTCCAAACACTCCACAATATAAAATGAAAACAGAAACAATTGAAGGTATTACACCTATAATTGAAAAATTAATCAAGCAAGGTGTATTAAAGGAAATGGAGAGTAGCTCTTGTAATTCACCAATTATGGGAGTTAAAAAGTCTAACGGAACATTTAGAATCGTACAAGATTTGAGAAAAGTTAATCAAATTGTCGTTCCATGTTGTCCTGTGGTTCCAAATCCAGCAGTAATTCTATTTCAGATTCCACATGATGCTGAATGGTATACAGTCATTGACCTTTGTAATGCATTCTTTACTGTTCCCTTACATCCAGACAGTTATGAAATATTTGCTTTCAGATTCCAAGGTAAGACCCTCGGATGGTCAAGAATCCCTCAGGGCTATACAGAAAGTCCTTCAATTTTTAACGAACTGTTAAAAAGATCATTAGAAGACCTAGACTTACCTGGTAGGTCTACGCTAGTGCAGTATATTGATGATTTGTTAATAGCTGCAAAGACAAGAGAAAATTGTGTAACAGACACAATAATTCTGTTAAATCGCCTTGCAGAAGAAGGACATAAAGTGTCCCCAGCAAAACTACAGTTTTGCAAACAAGAAGTAAAATATCTTGGTCACAGAATTGCAAAGGGAAAAAGACAAGTAACAATAGAAAGAATAAAAATGATTCAAGCAATGTTACCACCAAGAACACAAAGACAGGTCAGAATGTTCTTGGGAATGGTTGGTTACTGTCGACAATGGATAAGTGGATTTTCAGTAATTGCAAAACCACTACAAAGACTGACAAAGTCAGATGTAAAAGATCCAATTATTCTCAATGATGCTGAGATGGATTCTTTTGAGAACCTGAAAAAGAGCTTATGCCAAGCTCCTGCTTTAGGTATGCCAAATTATGAGAAAGATTTTGAACTGTATTGCAGTGAGAGAGAAGGATGTGCATTATCTGTGTTAATTCAGAGACATGGAAATTTAAAGAAACCTATTGCATACTTTTCTGCAGTTCTTGATCCAATTGCAAAAGCATTACCAGGTTGTTTGAAAGCAGTTGCAGCTACAAGTATCAGCCTAGAACAAAGTGAGGGGATCATAATGGGATTTCCAGTGAAAGTTTTTGTGCCTCATTCAGTTGAAATATTACTGACAAGAGGTAAGACTCAACATTTAACAAGTAGCAGATTGACAAAGTATGAGAAAATCATACTGGGAGCAGATAATGTTTCGATTTCAAGATGTTTAAATCTGAATCCTTCTACATTATTGCCTGATTCTGAAATTGTTGATGACATTGAAACAGAACATGAATGTTTAGATGTCATGGAATTCTGCACTAAACCAAGAAAAGACATCAAAGACAGACCTTTGTCTGAATCGGATTTTGTCTACTTTGTAGATGGCTCATGCTTAAGATCCGAAGGAGGTGTCTTGAAAGCTTCATATTCAGTTTGTACAGTCGTAGATGTTGAAGAAGCATCATGTCTTGAAGGAGTTCGTTCAGCACAAGTGGCTGAATTGATTGCTTTAATTCGTGCATGTGAAATATCAAAGGATATAAGAGTTACCATCATTACTGATAGTCAATATGGATACGGAGTTGTGCATGATTATGGACAACTCTGGTCACAGAGAGGATACATGACATCAACAGGATCACCAATTAAAAATGCAGTTTTCATTAGGAGATTAATCGAAGCAATACAATTGCCAAAAGAAATCGCCATTGTTAAGTGTGCAGCGCACACTAGAGGAACTGATTATATTTCCAAGGGAAATGCCTTCGCAGATGAAACAGCTAAATACTGCGCAAGGAAAAATTATTCATACAATCGGGAGAGGAGTAAAGAAACTGATTCAAATTCATTAATGCTAACAACTGTTGTAGAGACATGGCATGAGATTAGAGATTTACAAGATGAAGCAGAAGATGAAGAAAAAGACTTGTGGTTAAGATCAGATTGTAGACCACGTGAAGAAGATGGAGTGTGGGTTTACAAAGATGGCAGAGTAGTCTTACCAAATTGTTTGATTGCTGATATGGCCAGATTATATCATGGTCCAGCACATCTCGGAAGAGATTCTATGGTTAGACTTTTCAGAGAAACATGGTTCAATACCAAGTTTAGAACTATTGCTGAATCTTTTTGTCAAAGGTGTTTGTCATGCCAACAAATGAATCCAAACAGAAAATCAGTGGTGGGGACAGGAATAATTGGTCGAGAAGGTGGTCCCTTTACCAGGTTACAAATGGATTTCATCGAAATGCCATTACACAATTGTTTGAAATATGTGCTTGTAATTGTGTGCTTATTTTCAAGATGGGTAGAGGCTTTCCCTACACGACATTGTGATTCAATTACAGTGGCAAAACTAATGCTCAGAGAAATCATCCCAAGGTACGGTTTTCCAGTCACTATTGAGAGTGATGGAGGAAGCCATTTTGATAACAAACTGATGAAGTTAATTTGCGAAGCTTTGAGTATTGAGCAGAAAATACACTGTGCATACAGACCAGAGGCATCAGGAGTAGTTGAACAAATAAATGGAACAATTAAAAACAGAATTGGAAAAATGTGTCTTGAAACAGGTATAAAATGGACTGATGCTCTTCCACTTGTTTTAATGTCATTAAGAAGTACACCAGATAAAAAGACAGGTTTGAGTCCTCATGAAATTTTAATGGGAAGAGTTATGAGGCAAGCTTTTGTACCTGTAGGTAAACTGTTGAGCATAAATGACAGTGCAATTTTGGATTACTGTAAAAGGTTATCTGATATGGTAACTTCTGTGTCTAATCAGGTGGGAACTGAAGCTCAGTCAGATGAAAAAGTTTTGACACATGATCTGAGACCTGGCGATTGGGTCAGAACGAAAGTACATCGGAGAAGGAATTGTCTAGCTCCTAGATGGCAGAAACCTAGGCAGATAATTTTGATCACTACTAATGCTGTAAAGTGCAGAGGATTGAAACGTTGGATTCATCCTAGTCATACTATTCCAGTACCAACTCCTGAGAGTTCTGACGTTGAAAGTGATACCACAGATGATTCTGATTCTGAAGCAGAAGGCGAAACAGAAGGTGAAATAAATCCAGATTCTGAAGATCGACAAGAAAGTCGACATCTGGAAACTGTGCCAGTGAATGGAAATTTGACAAGAAAAGACTTGGAAATAATTGAAATAGATTCTGAAGGTGAAGAGAATCTGTTAAAAGGAAAGATAACTGAAGATTCGGTTGTCTCCATTGAAGAAAAGGAAGCTGAACAAAAAGAAGTTTCAGACCAGGAGAGTATCGAAAGGCAGAGAACAAACTCTGAAGTAAGGAACAAAAATCCGAAATCTGGGAAGTTGGGGGTAATTGAGGAAGAGGAGGAGAACGAATTACCAAGTACCAGTGATGGAAGACAAAGTGAAGTTCCTGAAGGAGTGAAATTGCCGAATAGAGAAGTTCCTGAGTCAATTGAAATTTCAGACTACGAAACTGAAGAAAGTGACGTGGAAGGTGAAAGTGAAAACAGAAAGAAAAGGACTTGGAAGTCAGAATCAAATAATTCTGAACCAAAGAAGAAGTACGTGAGAAAAGCAGACTACTGGCCAGGTGGAAGATTGAGAGTCAGATTGATCAAAAAGCCAAAAGAACAAGTTGAAGAAATCAGTAGTCAAAAGAGTCCTGGAAAAGAAGTTGGAGTTGGAAGAAAAATTGAAGTGATATCGAGAAAAGGGAAGAGAATAATAAGACCAAACCAAAAATACAAGTCTCCTGAGTGGACTTACTTAGTAATTCCACCTGTTATTGACATATATGATAGTAGTGAAGAAGAAAACGAAATCCAAGAAATTAGTGACAATGATTGAGATACAAAAATATTAAATTGGCAAAAGGCTGAAAAAAAAATTTGTTAGTTGACACAAGGTCGAAGAAAAACTGTTTAGTTGAAGAAAAACTTATGTATGACATAAGGTCGAAGAAATCTTGTTTAGGGTTTAAAAAAAAAAAAAAAATATATATATATTTTAAAAGGGGGGTGTAAATATAAATTTAGAATTTTAAAATTTATTTTTATTTTATTTTTTATTTTATTTTTTAAGCTAAAATTAACCAAGAATGCCTTATGTTAAGGAGAGCACTTCAAAGTGTTCTGTTTTTAAAAAATGCTGTAAGATGACTCTGGTGTGTCTGCTCATTTTAGTTCTGCTCTGGTTGGTTCTAGCTGTAATTATCCCTTTGGAGATGAATAGAGAATTACACAAAGTTAACTTAACAAGCAAAGCTCTGGTTAGCCAAACTAAACATAGTGCGTCTGCAAAAGTTATTGATCATCAGCCTAACATTCATCAAGATAAATCAATTGGTGATTTTTCAAGTAATACATTCACAAAGCTATTGAGTGAATATGTTAAGGTAATGGATGCAAAAGACTGCTACGTCTGCGTTAAGTTACCTGCTTCTGTTTCTGAGGGAGTAACATATAATATGCTTCCTCTCACTTATGCTGTAACATGTAGTGTATTAACTAGTTTATTTTATCAAACTGGACGTTTGGAATATTACTATTCAAATTATGATGAAATTTTTGCAAATATTAAGATTGATAATACTTTAAATAAGCATAAGAAAGCAAAACAAATGAGAGAATTTTTCCTTGTTACTAATGAACTCACTTACGAGTATGCTTACAAGAATAATCTAACATGTAAATTAAGTGCTGAAGGAAAGAAATTTTTGAACATGGTTGAGGAGAGAAGAGCAATTTATAAGAGGAATGAATTAGTCAAGCAGACTAAGTCAGGTTTCTGGCAGAAAGAGGATGAGAAATTAAATGGCAAAATGCTTGAAAATATTGCAATTCACATAGACAAACCAGTTAGTGGAAAACTTTGCATTAGAAGAGATAATACACTTTTTGATAATTATTTTGTAGGTGCAAGTAACTGTGAAGATACTTATCAGATTTTGGGAGGTTGGGGATTTAAAGGTGGAAAAGATCCTATCTTTCCTGGGATTTATTTTGTTTGTGGTGACAAAGCCTACTACAACCTTCCAGACCACTGGTATGGAACTTGTTATGTGGGAATTGTTTTTCCTAAAGTGTTTCATGTTGACAGAGATTCAGAAGGATTGTTTAAAATTCATAATTATGTAAATAGAGTTAAAAGAGAAACTTTTACTGAAGTTCTGGGAGATATTTTTCAAGCTGTAATACCTTTTGTTGGTATAACCCTAAATGCAGGGAGAATCAGAAAATTGTCCACTATAGTTGATAGATTATCAACTGACACAGCTGATGGGTTTCAATTAGTGAATGTTGAAGTTATTGCAATTAGATCTATGGTAATTCAAGACCGCCTTGCTTTAGACATACTCCTAGCAAAAGAGGGAGGAGTCTGTGGCATTTTACATGTACAACATTGTTGTACATATATACCTGATGAAAGTAAGAATATTGAAATGTATATTAAGAATATTACACAAATGCATTCAGAGATAATTCCTTTAGAAGAAGATGATTTTACAGGGAAACTTTCAAAAAGGTTTCAAGCAATTAAAAACTGGTTTCATAATATCGGAAGTTCAATTCTTGGCAAGATTCTGGCACCTTTGATTATAATAGTATTCATTTTTATTTTGACCAAAATAGGTTGTTTGTTACATAAAAGAAAGAAACAGTTGAAAGAAAAGAAAAGAATCTATAAACTCAGAAAAGAAGAAGAAAGGGAGATCGAATTACAGGAGTTACATAGAGAGCGTTATGCTAATTCCAAAGATTATGCAGAAACAGACTTTTAGGTTTACTGATACAAATGAATTTGAATCGATTTCTTAAAAATTTAAATTATCAAAATTTTGAGTGCTGGTGTGGTGATTTGTTAATCACCAGATGAGGGAGTTGATGGAGCGAGATAGAAAACAAAATTTTGTTTAATCTCGTGAAGTCACATTTCCATAACATGAATAATAATATTAATGATTTGTGATATGTCGTGCTAATACAACTTAGATTAAACTTTACACATGGGGGGACTAACATGTGTGCTCATAAACGTGCATAATTGTTGCATCTTTTTGTTTGTGCAAAATAATAAAATAATTTATTGTTTTCGTTTTTGTCATTACTAACTGCTGCAAACTTAAGAGAAGCATGTGCTTGTTTTGCTTTTCCTTGTCTGTGTGATGTCATTTCTACTATTCTAGGTGCATATGAGTCTCATGGAATAACGGAGACTGGTAGATATAAACGCTGCTTTATTTGTTTGCTTTGGCTAGGTAACATTTTGATTAATCGGGTGGGTTAATTAATTAGTAAATCTTGGGGTGGATACAGAATCTACATTATTTCTTACATTAATACTTTTCTTGTGTTTGTTTTATATTAGAAATCATAAGTTGTCTGCTTTTGGGCCTTGTCTGCCCGAACTACAATATGCTGAATTTTACTTCTGCAAAAGTGCTGAGACGCCCATTCTGAAATAAATTATTCGTCAAAAGCTGCGTTCACAAAGCAAAAACTAACGTGCTATCGTCATTCTGTCGGACATGGCCAAGGTCGAAAAAGAACATTTTGTCAGTCCTTAACTTGGCATCCGCGGAAGTCAATTGAAAGTCAATGGACGCTGCGAGAATGACTTTATACAATTGTTGCAATACAAGGAAGCTCCTGGTTGCACTCGGAAGGGACAATGGTCTCTAAGAAATATGATTTAATGGAAGTTTTGAAAAGTGGGTGACATGTCACTTGTCACTCTCAGCCAATGGGACGTCGAATATTTCTGAAAACTTTCCTTTGCGTAGTTTAGTTAGCGTAGAAAGGTATAAAAAGTCATGCCCCTAGGGATGGGCTGGCTGCTGCTTTCTGACTTTCCGATGAGGGTGATGTGCTGACGGACTTTGCGTGGAGCACGTAAGAATCCTCAAAGAACTTTTCTTTAATTTCTATCTATTTAGCTCAGTTAGGGAATTAGGTTTTAGAAATGCTAAACTTTAAATATTCACTTTGATTTTGATTCACTTGCTTAAATTGTATTTTTCTCATATTTCTTTACAATCATGCTTGCTTTATTGCAAATAAAATTCATCTATAAAACTATCAACTTATATACCATAATTTAGTAAATAAAATCTTACTTTTGACAAACAAGCTGGTCTTGGTTATTCAGGAGTGTAGGTTACTATTAGCTAGATCACGTCGCCAATGGTGGTCATCTAAATGGTTAAGTTTTATTCTAATGACAATATTCCTTTCGTAAATGTATAAAATGTATATAGTTTGGAGATAATGTGTATATAGATTTATTCTGACCACCTGATTCAGTAGGCCCAAAATATGTCAGGTTTATAAATGGGTCCATATTTAGTATAAAATTTTGTTTATAGGTTATGAAGTTGGGTAGCGTTGTTTATGATATATTTTCTATAGGCCGCTGGATCAGTAGCAAAAAACCTAACTCACTTGAAATTCACCAGTTAAGGTACCAGCACACCCTTATCTTCCACTTCCTCAATGATGAGTAAAATACAGACTGCTTATTTGAATAGGTGTTTGAGTGAGTGTGTTGTGTGTGAGTTTGAATGGTTGAGGAAAATAGTTAATTGCATCAAAGATTAAGTGAATAGGTAATTAATTGAAAAATAGTTTATCAGTTTCTTGTTAATAAGTTACAATATGTGTGATTGGTTAAATATTGCATACGTCTCGACATGCTGAAGATACATCATTTTATTTAATGGAATCATTTATATGGTTATACATAACACTGTGAGGTTTCGTATTGTATGCTGGTGCTCTCTTGCAACTAGCTCTTGTATCACAACTCATGACACGTTCCTCTCTGCACCCTTCAGGCAGACGTCATACACATCCTTTATACACAGCCCCTAACACCCCCCCTTTCCAGAGAATAAAATGGCAATATTATTCTCAGTGCACTCTACCTTTCTGACATACAGCCGTATCTGGTGTTTTGTTAGCAACAGTTGGAGTAGGAGTACTTCCATCTGTGACAGGGCGATAAACCAGTGCATTTGGCAGGTGGTTTATCTCAGTACCTGTCACAGTCATGGTGATGAGCTAGCCTGTGAGATGGCCACAGTGTCTCCACTGAGCCTCTGGAAAGATCAGGTGCCACC